>NC_134211.1:57331602-57956602 GCF_965140235.1 Caretta caretta | reverse complement strand
CTTTGGTACTCACTCATTCCACAGTTTGCATCTCCATCTGCAGCAGACACAGAAGTTTACTATTCACCGCCTCCCTCACAACCCACAGTGGAAAAATCAGCTGATGGAATGCACAATATTGTACACACACACACTACATACCACATCAAAACCATGTGTCCAGAATCAGTCATGCAATGCTAACCTTAAACTTTTCACGTCCTTCATTGGGGAGGAATTTTGAGAGACAACCAGGTACTTCGGAGTGGTTGGGTTTGTTTTTTAACTTTATGTTTTTGTCCCAAAAGCAAAAGGAATAAGGAAAATGTATAAATCACACTCTGATTGGATCTCCCAGTATCCCCAACAGAGGCACTAAAAGTGCCTGCTATTACAGTCCCAGAGAAATCTAGGTTTCAGAGTAGCAGCCGTGTTAGTCTGTATTCGCAAAAAGAAAAGGAATACTTGTGGCACCTTAGAGACCAACCAATTTATTTGAGCATAAGCTTTCGTGAGTAACTCACGAAAGCTTATGCTCAAATAAATTGGTTGGTCTCTAAGGTGCCACAAGTACTCCTTTTCTTTTTTTAGGGAGATCTAGGTCCACCAACATCTCCCTCACATTTGGGCTTAGCTTGCTTTGTGTAAATGTGTTTGACAACTGGCCATGTTGATTTTGCTGCAAGGAGCAGAACCCCAGAAACTGCGAGTATCCAAGAGGCTAAAAGCATCCTGGTAGGTGTGTGATGCTGTGGGTGTGGGGCAGAGCCCCCCAACCTGAAGGTACCAAAAGGATTGGTATCACAGTAGTATGATCACCTGTGCACCATGGGGAACACTTGCACCGAACCTGTGCCAAATTTCTCTAATGCAGACAAGGCCCATATGCTCTTTGTACAGTGAATATAGCTGGAAAGTCTAGTTTGCTGGCTGCAAGGAACTAGCTGAGTCTGCAGAGTCCTGAACAGAGACAGGGAAGTCTCCATTCCAGTCATCAGCATCCTGAAGGACAGAAGAAGGAATCCCTGCTCTTTCCTGCTACCTTCACTCCATATATAGTACATACACAACAGCCGCCAGAATTCTGCCCTGGATTACAACTCATAGTAGCCTAATGGGGTATAAAGTCAGAGCAGAACTTGACCCACACACTTGAGGGAGCACAACCCTGTTATTCCAAAGAGAAGCATTTAGACAAATGGGAGTGTTCCCTCCCCTAAAGTTAGGAGTGTAACCCCACTTTGGTTATACAGGAGTCTTGCCTTTATAGGGTTTAGCTGTGAAGACTTGAGCTTTGAGAACTCAAGACATCTGCTAATTAAAAATTCTAGCATTCTTTATTTTTGGCTATTAATGCCAATAGTATATTCCTATCTCAATCAGCTCTTGTGAGCAGAGCTTTTGCAGAATGACTTGTGTTTCTCTGTGCAGCACCCCATAATGAGACTACAGAAACCCCCACAGATACTTCATTATTCTCTATCCCCTTACTAGTCCGGGCCCTGGCAGAGACTTAATGCCAGCAACAGCTTTGAGAGAAAACACATTTGTAATACTCAACACCACTCATCAGCCCCCTCACTAGGGTTAATGCAGATGCCCTAGCTCTTAGGGGTAGCTTAACAGTCTCAACAAAAGGTTTTTAACAGACTCACTAGAATCCCAAGTGTAAATGCAGAAGGGGGTAAACTGAGCCATCAGTCTTTAGGGGCAGATAATGTGAATTCTATGCCACTGTGTGTGATGAGATCTTAAAAAGCACGGTTCTGTTTGTGGCCATGGGAGAGTCCAGAGCTCTTTTGGTTAGATATGGGGTTTAGCTTGATGTCTTTTGCCAAAATTTCTCTTCCCCTCTCTCTTGTACAAAGTGTGTTGGTTGGCTCAAGCATCCCACCCCAAGGTGGCTCTGTGATGGTGAGGCTGTGTAGTTAATCAAGTGCTTTGGGATGGTTTGCAATGAAAAACTAGAGGAATGTAAGAATTGGGATTATCCTTATTAACAATTCATCAGCTCATAGGAAGTGCCTGTCTTTCAAATCCAACTCTACTATATCTTCATTTCCTTCAAGACACTTTCCCTTAAAAAAAATATCCCCAAAAGCTCCCTCCCAAGGGCTCTCAAAGACACAGCAGCCAAAAAGCAATCAGAGTTCAGTTGTGATGCACATCTGCATAAAATGTCACTATGCAGCCTGCAAAAGCAGCCAGCCCCCAAACTGCAAACCTACAGACAAGCCCTGCAGGTCTGCCCAGAGACCTTAAGGAAAACTTCTGCCTGATGAATAGCAACAATCAAAATGTTAGGATACCTGAGGTAAAGGATGGGCAATAATACGGAGAATAATAATTGCCAGGTTCTGAATCAATTGTAAGGTGTCATCTGAAATATTGTGTTGAGTTCTTACCACCCTGTTGCCAAAGGGATAGGGCAGAATAAGAAGAGTCCAGAGACAGTAAATGACAGTGTAGACATAAGTGATTAGAGGCCTAGAGAGAGTTTCATATGAGGAGAGATTGAAAAAATTGGGACTGCTTAGGGAAGACACAAGAGATGATATGTTAGAGGTGTACAAAATAATGTATGTTCTAATAAAGGTAGATCAGGAGCTCCTATTCACTTATTATAATTCAGGTAGGTGGAGACTTTGAAGGAAATGGAAAGACAACACATTTTAAACAAATAAAAGGAATTATTTCTTTTACTCAGTGAAAAATAGCATGTGGAACTCACTGCCACAATATATCAATGGGGCCAAGATCTTAATAAGGTTCAGAGGATTAGACATTAGTATGGATAATGAGAACATCCACAATTAGGTAGTATTAAAAATAAGATAAAGATATACAGCTTCCCTCTTCTGTGCATAAACCAACCACTAGCTGATGGGGTTAGGAAGAAACTTCCCTTAAGAACAGCTTATTCCATAATTGTCACTTTTTACATCTTCCTCTGAAGCATTAGGTACTGGCTGATATTGGAGCTAGGCTTCTGGAGTAGGTGGACCAATGATCTTATCTGGTACAGCAATTCCCATGTTCCTATGAGCCTGTTGTTACACACAGTGTGGGGAAGGAGGGACACAATACAGTATGAACACAGGCCTAGGAGATAGAGGGAGACTGTTTGGGGAGGAAAATTTGGTTTTCCTGTATCATTAGATTCATTTATCTCATTCAAACCGTTTCTCTCAATACCCAACGAGTGAAATCAGAAACAATCCCTATCCTTCCACAGGGTAGGTCCCAGAACAGCAATGGAGGAAGCAGGCTTTTGAGGTGGCAAATAGCAGTACACTATTCAGTTCAGAAAGCTCAGGCGTTAACACCACATGCTACTGATGGCTTTGAACCCTGATCCTTCATGAAGGGCAACCCCAGACCAAGAAAGTCTGGACCAGAAAGGAGAGAACTTGTGATTTGCAGGCGAGAGGCTTTCACCCAAAATCGTGAGAGAAGTCAAGCCATGCTGCTGGAAAACTCTTCAATGGGCAGGCAGACTGAGAGGGAGCTGCCCCCAGCAAATTTATGTAACTAACAGATTGAACAGGGTCTCACCAGCTGCTAAATTGTTTATGGCTTTAAAGCTGTGATATGCACAGGCATCACGGCAAGGGGGGGAACTCTGTGAGGCTGGAGGGGGAGGTGACTGTCTCTAGCTCTGCAATGTTCATACTTCTGGGCACAGGCGGTTTTCAAAGTGACTCGGCTTGGAATGGAGACTTCTGACCTGCTGCCAGTAACCCAATGGAAAGTCTGTGCCCTGAAAAACAGATAGGAAATTTAACTTTAACTCGTACTTTCAGGGTATCATTTTCACCTCAGCATCAGAGCTGGAGAAGTGAGAGTCTGGAAAAAGCAGGACAAAGTGACTTTCCTTCTTAGCCTCAGCAAGGTGATGGTTGCTGTTCTAGGTCAGGTTGCTGTTCACTGCTGGGGCAAGCTGGGGGAAAACCCCAAGGCTAATTCCATTCTCAACCACAAGCAATGCTGTGGTGCAAACTGGTGAGAGCAGAAGGATGGGTGAAATCCATAGTTCCATGAAAAAGGCATTGTTCCCCTCAGATCAGGGGCACTGGTCCCTCTACTCAGCTGAAGAGAGTCCTGTTGCATTGGCTGCCTAATAAAAGTTCAAGGTTGAGGTGCCAAGGCAGCATGGGTCAACGCCTTCCCACCACTTTCTCCCCTCACCCCAGGCATTATATCTCTTGCTATTATCATCCCCAAGAAGGTGGGCTTCTCCCTGACAGGGCACAGCAGCTGTGTCCTAAGTTCCTTCCCAGCAAGGTCTCCTTAGATCCCTAACTAGCAAAAAGAAACAAAAGGAGTTCATTCACCTGAAAGCAGAGACCCATTCACTTTCCTGGGAATAAATATCACAAATATTTTCCTTTGACAATGGCAAATCCCCGGAGAGCCACCCCTGAAAGTTCCAAGTCAGGCACATGTATTCCAATTGCAGAGTCTGCAGAAACCTGCAGATTTCAGGGTGTGTTATCCAAGGTATGTTTGCAAATTACAATAGGATACAACTGATAAAAATCTATGAAACTAAGGCCAGAAAGGACTATTATAATAATCTAGTCCACTGGTCCCCAAACCTAGGGGGACATGGAGGAATATCGGGGGGGAGGGAGGGATGTGGCAGGGCCCGGGCCAGCTTCCATGGGGGGGGCGGGGAGAGCGCACCACCCAGCCTTGCTCTGCCCCCAGCTCTGCTCTGGCCCCAGCTCCTGCCTGCAGCTCGACTCCCAGCCCTGCCCCCCGGCCTCAGCCCCAGGGTTCCTGGCCCAGCCGCGGAACCGCCCCTGGCTCCCAGCCTTGCCATGGCTCAACACCCAGCTGCAGCCCCTAGGGTTGCCAACTTTCTAATTGCATGAACCCAAACACCCTTGCCCTGCCCTTTCCCCAAGGCCCTGCCCCTGCCAAGCCCCTTCTGAGGCCCTGCCCCCTGCTCACTCCATTCCCCCTTCTTCCATCGCTCACTCTCACCCACCCTCACTCACTTTCATGGGCTGGGGCAGGAGGTGGGGCTGAGGGGTTGGGAGGAGGCTCCAGGCTGGGGCAGGGGGTTGGGTTGTGGGAGGAGGTGAGGATTCCTGTTGGGGGTGCAAGCTTTGGGATGGGGCTTGGGGATTTGGGGTGCAGGAGGAGGCTCCAGGCTGGGGCCGAGGGGTTCAGAGTGCAGGAGGGGGCTCAGGGCTGTGGCAGGGGTGCAGGCTCTGGGAGGGAGTTTGGGTATGGGAGGGGTCTCAGGGCTGGGGGCTGGGATGGGGTGAGGGGTGCAGGCTCCGGCCGGGCAGCGCTTACCTTGGGTGGCTCCTGGAAGCAACCAACATGTCCCTCCAGCTCCTAGGCTCAGGGGCGACCAGATGGCTCTGCGTGCTGCCCGTTTGCCATGGTTCCCGGCCAATGGGAGCTGCGGAGTCAGCGCTCAGGGCCAGGGAAGTGTGTGGAGACCCCATGGCCACCCATGTGCCTACGAGCTGGAGGGACATGACGCCACTTCCTGGGAGCCACGCGGAGCTGGGCAGGGAGCCCACTTTAGCCCTGCTGACTGGACTTTTAGTGGCCTAATTAAAATCTCCCAGATTGCTTTCAATAGTCACCAGGAGATTGATGCTGATTCTGGTAGACCTCCGGCCAACCCAGGAGGGTTGGCAACCCTAGTGACCCTGGCAGCTGGCCTGGCCATGGCTCCACTTCCAGCCCCAGCTTCAGGCCCAAACCCTGTCTCTGCTGCAGCCCCAGCCCCACCCCCATCCTCAGCCTCCAGCCACAGTTCGTGCTCCACTCCTGGCCCCCAACCTGCCTCCCGCTGCGACCCCAGCCCTTGGCTTCAGTGCCAGCCTGGCCCTGACCATGTCCCCGCTCCCAGCCCCAGCTCCCAAATTTGGCTTGGGGGGGCGGGGCATGTACAGAGGTAAAGGGGGGCGTGAGGTAAAAAGTTTGGGGACCACTGATCTAGTCTGACCTCCTGCATAACATACACCATAGAATTTCATTCAGCCCATTACTTGTCGTTGAGCTACTGCATATAGTTTGGAAAACTATCTAACCTTTATTTTAAAAGACTTCCAGTTATGGAAAATTCACCAAGTCCCTGGGTAAACGGTTCCAATGGTGAATCACCCTCACTTAAAAATTGTGCAGTACTTCCAGTCTGAAGTTGGCTATCCTCAGTTTTCAGCCAGTGAATCTCATTATGCCTTTGTCGGTGGTATTAAAGAGACCTCTTCTATCAGAGATCTTCTCCTCAGGTAGGTACCTGTAGATCATAATCAAGTCCCCTCTTAACCAGTGCAACAGCCTGGGGGATACTGCTCCTAGTGGATTACTTTGCTAACTATGGACACAATATTCCTTCCATTAAAGTCAATGGGAGTTTTGACATTTATTTCAATGACAGTAGGATCTAGCCATTTAGGTAAATTTTACCATTGGTTTAAAGATTAATTAATATATTATTGGTATTTGGATTTTAAGATAAATAGATCACAAATGGAACCAAGCAACTCCTCTGGGAAAACAAGAAAGTTTGGTGTGAAATGGTCAACAGTGATGTGGAAAATGCAGAGGTAACGATTATTTGAGCCCTGGAAAATTAAAGCAAAGTCCCCAGTGGTTTGGCTTTCCAACATTCTTTCAGATAGTACATAGTTAAATAGTTATATAGCCATACAGAACTGGAAGCAGTGACAGGCCCAGTGTGTCTGGGATTGTTTTGTGCCAAAGGAGACAGACAAATCCATAACTAATCTGCAGGAAAAAGGCACGACCAACAAAATATTCCCCTTCTGGCCCCCAAAGAGCAGATAGCTTTTCCTAAGTATGAAACTCTTTTCATTTATTAAATTCCACAACATGTCAAGTTTGTGCTCCAGTATATTAGTTTGTGACTCCAGGATCTCAACTGGAGGTTCATGGCACCCATTCACTATTCTGTAAGAATTCTTCTGATGTGATCACTCTTAAATTAAATCTCTGGGGACTGATTGTCCCCTGTTTTGTTCCTTATTTTTCCTCCTCTGCCTCTCAAAGAGGGTACACACATCTTCCTCTCCCTCCATGCCTCTGTCTAATTCTGGTGTCCTACCCTCATTAATTGGGTGATAAATCTCACCCTGCATCTTGGGTTAATTTTCTGTAGGGTTTGAATGGAGTTTTGGAAATGCTCTTGGACAATAAAAACTGTTCCTTTGAACTGGGGCCAGCTGGAAGGAGCTCCCCACACTGCAGCTGACATGCAGGCTTTGGCTTTCATTCTCACCAACTCTTTCCTCAATTCTCTAGTTTTTTTTGTTTTTTTTTTTGCAGAGTTTGAGTTTTCCTCAGGTTTTATTTATGGAGCAGGCAGTGAGTTTGTGAATCTCTCCATTAATTATTTCTGTTTCTGATGGCCCTCCGAGTGGCAAGGGGTGGTTTTCTCTCTCTCTGTCCCAGACATAAAAGAGCCCAGGCATGAAACTGTCTCTGTTGCCATCAGCTAAAGCAGTGACTCAAAATCCTTGGCCCACTCCCAGAAGAGGTGCTTGATTTTCAGAGGCGGTCATCTTTCCTCAGCTCCTCTCTCGCTCAGCAAGGATCAGTTCCTGCCTCCAGGCAGAACATGCCTTACCCTCATGCACAGGACCACCCTTCAGCACATTATCCAGCAATGAGAGCAAGGCACTGCTCCCTCTAGACACAGTCAGGCAATGTGGCGTCTTAACTAGACAAAGTGTCACTCAACAGAGGCTGAACAGATCATGTACTCAACAACCCCAGCCCTGAATCCCTGGAGAAAGCAAGAATAAAGGACATGGCCAGGAGAAGGAGTCATGGGTAAGAAGTCATCATGTGCTGTCATCAAACTGTTGCTTACTGATTCACCCCAATGCTGTCTACATCTCTTGAATCAGAGCTGAGGTCAACATGTCCTTGAGCAGGACTGTAGTATAAGCATGGCAGGGCTGGGCACTGGTTGCAGCTATATTACTCCGTGAGGGAAATCTTTTCTTCAAGCCCAAAGCATCCACAAGCTCATCTATGCCCATGCCTCTGGGTGTTCCTCCATTTCTTCAGATCTGAAGCAGGATACAGGGATAAACTCTGTACAATTTGCCTCTCCTTGAATTTACTCAAAACAGAAACAACAACACTGTGCATCTAGATGGGCCTTTTCACTTAAAGATCCCAAAGCACTTTGAAGAGGTGGGTGTGGGAGGGCATCATTTTCTCTATTTTGCAGAGTAGGAAACTGCAGCACAGAGAAGAGAAATGATTTGCCCCAGGTTACACATAGTCAGTGGCAAAGTCAGGATGAAAACCCAGACCTAGGACCTATCCACTGGACCACACTGCTGCAAATGAATGAAAATCAAACCACCACATTACTCTGTGATATAGTGTATACAGAGAGTGGTACCAAATGAGGGTGCTTGAGGGCTGATGGCCCTGATGCTAGCAGTTCACCACAGATAGCTTCTCCTGGACAGGGTAGGATAAACACTTAGCACAGTGGGCAGTATCAAGCAGTGCATTAATCCAGGCTTCTCCCTTTTCCACTATCCCTTGCAAGTCTGCCTGATTTCCAGAGCAGTGATGACTTTATGATTATTGGGCCCCAGCATACTAGAATTGGTGACTGAGATCACACATAGCCTCTTCCTTCATTTCCACTGGGGGAGGACTGTTGGATCAAGTAAATTGTGCCTCCTACCAACAGGGGAAGTCCACAAGCTGCAGAACTTGAATGGAATGCAAGATTCTCAACAGTCACTATCTTTGTTGGTGCTTAAGGGAGACCTGCTCCAGGGCTGAGCAAGAACGTTCCAAACATTATCCAGAGGGATCATCCTACTTCCACACCAAGATGTTGTTCAAGCCAGCACACACTTTGTGCAAGGATCTGGCTCCCAAGGGGACAAAGCTGTCAGCAAAATGGTGTGCAGTTTCTCAATTTGCAGAAATGCAAAAACACACCAGCAACTACTGAGGACCAGCCAGGAGAACTCCACAAATAGAAACAGGAAATCAAAGTGCCCACCCCAGACATGCGCCAGCTAAGAGGCTATCCAGAGCAGCAAAAAAAATCAAAGCTGGACAGTGGAGATTACATCATGCTGTGGATAAACCGGAGAGCCTGTCCAACTGGGGCCAGGCCAACAGGTCCAGATGGCTGAAGAATGTGCTGAATAAATAGCTACCTCTGTCTTCTCCTCTTCTCTCCTTCTTCTGTGTTCTATTTTACCCTCTTTCTTCCCATATTCTCCTCCTCTTGCACCTTTTCTCCTTCCTCTTCTCTCAGAAAAATAATGTATCCTCAAGAGATATTGCATAAAAATATTGATCATATATTTAACTATAATCATCACATTATGCATTGAAAGGCAGCCTAATACAGCTGACAGCATACAGGAGACTTGGGCTCTATCTGCAGCTCTGTCCCTGGCCAGCTGCGTGATCTTGTGCAAGTCCCTTCACCTCTCAGTACCTCTTCCCCTCCCACTCTGTCTATTTAGACCATAAGTTCTCTGGAGAAGGGACTGTCTCTTACTATGTGTTATGTACCTAGCACTGTGGAGCCTCAATCTCAGTTTGGGGCCTTTGGGCACTACTCTGGGTCATATTAAAATTAACAGTTAAAATACTGTTAAATCAGACCCTTTTTTGTGCATAAGGGCATCAATGGTGCAATCCGATACACCCCATAAGTTCTTCAGACCACCTTCTGGCACTCAGGATAAGTGAAAGGGGGCAAAAATTCTACCAGGTTTATAAAAAGCAGGTAAAGGGACTACTTGGAAAAACTAAAATGTTTACAGGCCTGGGGGATATCATAAGGGAATTTGCTAATAAATACTGATAAATATACTGAACCTGTGACAATTATTTTCCATCATTCACAGATAACAGGACAGGTGCCAAAGGACTGGGAAAAACAAATATGATACTATTCTTTCAAAATGGACGAAGGAGCAATCCGTGCTAACACCATCCAGAAAATCTAACTTTAAACACAAAGGAACACTTACTGTTTAAGGGAAAAAATCTCCAAACATCTACAAGACAATGCATCCATGTGCAATAAGCAGGTTTGGGGACTGTAAGAGCAACAATGGTCTTCTATTGTCCCCCCCAGTTAGCAGGTGTTAGTTTCCTGCATAAAGTGGCTGAAGTTCTGCTGGCTCACTAGGACAGATGCAGCATGTTAAATCCTTCCTGGATATAATGGAGGTGGGAGTGTCTTTTGGGGACAGAAGGAACTTTGCCCAGGGTGCAATCCTAGGGACAACCATACCTAAGGAGCAAGCTTGGGTAGAGGTTTATGTTGTGTTATTGAGTTGCAAAGCCCAGGAAGGGTTTAAGTTTTGACACTGACTCCGGGTCTGTTTGTTCTCTTGGGGATGGAGTAGGGACGGGACCCAAGCCCAGATTCACAAAGGTACTTAGGCACCCGAGTCCCAGTTTGGGCTCCACAAGACTCCTACCAAATCCTGTAGGCTCCTAAACTCACTCAGTACCTAACATTTTCAGAGTACAAGTTCCCTCAATACCTATGTCTCTACCTCTGAGCAGGCACACTGCTGCCTCCCCCTCTAGGTGTTTGGATGCCTCTCTCTTGCCTAAGCCCCAGGGCAATTCACAAACTGGGGGAAGACAGGCATTTCTCCACCTATGTCATGTGCAGGGCCAGATTCAGTAGGTGTGCTCAGAGGCCACCTACTGAATTAGGTCCCACTCAAAAGTCTGGTTGGAAGAGGTGCCCCTCCCACAGCATTACTTTTAGCCCAGTGGTAAGAACACCTGCCTTGGATGTGGGAAATCCAGGTTCAGTCCCGGCTAGAGGAGGAGACGGATTTGAACAGGGGTCTCCCACCTTGCAGGAGACTCAATGACTATTTAAGTCTTTATCCACAGCAGAACAGTCGCTGGGCCAGAGAAAGATGAAAATGACTCTAGTCCAGTGTTAAGGCACCCACCTGGCAGATGGGAGACTCCAGGACCCAGTTCTCCAGCTCCTACCTCTTTCATTATTTACCCACCCTGGAACAACTTTCACAGGGGAGACTTGGGGAACCCCACATCAGTCTAGTCAATAGCTCCCTGGTTATAGCACTTGCCTAAGAGGTGGGAGGCCGCTGTTCAAATTCTCACCCTCTGGCAGAGGGGGAAATTGAACTTGCATCTCCCACATCCCAGGTGAGTGTTCTAACCACTGAGCTAGAAGTTAGGTCTCCTCTGGCTGTTTTGTAGGGAGCAAGGCAGGTGCCTAACTCATTCCTGCAATAAACGCCTTAGGCACCTAAGCTTCCTGACTGGCTCCCATTTGTGGATCACTAAACAGAGATAGGGGCTTAGCTCTGAGAAGGGCAGAGCTGAGGACGCAGTATGTTGTTGACATCTCCCACTGGATAGCTTAGGCAGCCCCCCAATTAGGATGCTGGCTTTTCTGCGTCTCGTTCTAAGGTGCCTCTATCCCCACATTCATTGTATACTGAGTCTAGGTGCCTAACTTGGCTCTGTGAATCAGTGTTGTTCCTGTGGTTTTCTAGGTGCCTAGAAGTTAGGTGCCATGTTGATCAGTGTTGCAGTGTCCAGGTCCTCTTGTGAATCCCACTTCAGTTCATCTGTTGGGTTCATAAGGAACAAATCTTTATTTTTAGTCTGGAATATAGAAAGCAAGAGTAGCAATACAGCATTGTTACATTTGTGTAAATCCTGAAGCTATCTGAGTAAATCTGGACTGAGAGCAGAATCAGACCTATAGAGTTCAAAAGTATGGAATAAGGACCTTAGGACTCCTTCAGTTCAGCTGTATTCCTCCAGTGCCTGATTCACTGAAGCCAATACAAAAACTTCACTGACTACAATGGGCTTTGGATCAGGTCCTTCATGCAGAGTGCTGTAGAAGTAAAGTATATGATACAATGATGGACCTCCTAAAGTCTGACCTGTAAATTTAACTCAAGTTGAGTTGCATGGTAGCACCATTAGGTAGTCTGACATTGGCTATAGGTATGTAAGCCAGGGATAAATGGAGGTAGGGAGAGGTGTCCCTGGGATAGTGCAGGGAGTAGAGTTAGCCCAAAAGGGTGCTGGTGGTAACAGCCTGTGAATTAAACATGCAGATGACACTAACTTGGTGCTGTTTGCAAGAATCAAGTAGTAATACCAAGGTATTACTTGGACAGGAACATGAAATGCAGCCTGCAGAATATTTGAGGTCTTATGCACCTGGCAGAAACCAACCACAGTCTATAATGCCCAACATTTATGTAGCCCATTTCACCCATAGATTGCAAATCACTGCACAAATATGAATAAGTATTATCAGCCTCCTCAATTAACCTACCCAAGATCACACACCAAGTAACTAACAGAGCTGGGAATAGAAAACAGGTCTCCTAACTCCTTGGGCTAATGGCCTATTCACCTTTACCAGTGCAGCTCAATTGGCAAGTAAATATTGTGGCTTCACAGCACCTCCCCAGCTCCCATGTCCCCATATTTGCATGGGAACAACAGACAGAGTTCAGAGATTCTCTCATTACTATGCCAAGAACTTTGAGATAAAGAGACTGAAAAGGGCTTTGAAAAAAAGTGTTCCATCAACCTTCTTTAAAAATGTCATAGCTCATTTCCCTTCAACTAAACTGCCTGTCTTTCAGTTCTTTCCCTGGGGCAGCTAGCTCAGCCGAAAGCACTTGCCGTCCTCCCTCCCTCCCTCTCTCTTTTGGCTGTCATTAATTTACCACCTAGATTCTACATTAAGCCATTCTAACATGCAAAACTTAACTAACAATGAAATGCACCCACAAACATTGACCTCATCTTTATTCAGCTCTGCTCATGCCTCAGAACAGCCTCTCTTATGTGTCATAGTATGTGCATTCAAACTCTCCATACAACCTCTCTTTCAGAAAAAGCTCTACCAGGAGAGGAAGTATTACTAACAGTGGAAAGCCAAGAGGAGGCTAATGGACTCTCTGCAAATTGGCTGGTAGGGACATGTTGACATAGGTAGGAAGCTCACCCTGCTAGAATTCCAGTGACATTGCAGTGAGGAAGCTTATCCTGCTAGAAATGAATTCCAGTGGGTACCAAGTGAGTAAATGTATCCTGCTAGTCGGCACTGCAGGGAGGAAGCTCACCCTGCTAGAATTCCAGTGGGCATCAGAGTAAGGAAACTCAGACTGCAGAAGGAACCCTGATAACTTCTCTGTCAGCACCAAAGAAGACTGTACTAGCCACCTCCCTCCTATGTAATATACCTCGTAATGGATACGAAATGCATGTATAGTGCTGCCTCTGCCACCAAGTGAATGATAACACTGCAGTTGAACAGGAGCTTGGTCATCTAACTAAAGGGGTTACTTTCTATTTATTCTAGGAAAAAGACCAAGTTTAAGTCAGGCTTAGCTAATACAAGTGTCATAAGTGTTTGAGATAGTGTGACTCATACAACCTTAGAAGACATAGGGTTCATCACAGCCCAGAGAGAGAGAAATTAGAACAGGACTGTTCTACACTGTTATTGGACAGTGTCTATCATAGCACATCTGAAGAGGTGGCGTTTTACCCACAAAAGCTTATGCCCAAATAAATCTGTTCATCTTTAAGGTTCCACCAGACTCCTTGTTGTTTTTGTGGATTCAGGTTAACACGACTACCCCTTGATACAGCAAAAGCATTCAAACTCTCCATGTGACCTTGTCTGGTCTGCAGAGAAGACCTACTTCAATCACCTTTTCACTTTGACACTGACCAGGCCAGAAAAAGTCCAGAGGATTATGAAGGCAGACAGATAATGAGAGATTTAGCAACAGAAAGGGTGAAAAAAAGGAGGAAGGAGAAAAAAGGAGAGAGAGGGTAAGGAAATATGGGAGACCATAAAGAAAAAAGGATAGTCAGGTGGGTTCATGAGCATCATGAATGGCAGAAAGGGTATTTCAAACTCTTCCTCTTTGCAGCAGGAGAGAAACAGAAACTTGTTTTCTAGAGCAGCCAGAGATAACTAAATAGACATAAACATTGCATGGTGGGTACATGGAAAGCAACTGGATTGAAACACACAGCCTGCCTTTCAGTGCATTACCTGCAGTCACCTCCTATTCTGGCATTGCACTAAGGTTCCCACTCCCTGCTCTAGCTTTTCCTGCTCTGAGAGCAAATACAAACCATGGAATGGCAGACAAACTAAGCCAAGAAAGCACCTAATCATTCAGTCCTATTTTTACCAGTCCTTATCTGAGCTTCCCATACAGGAAGGAACAAAAAAGGAGATCCTGAGAGTCACTAGCTCTCTTCCATCACACAAGCTTAAAACAAATCATATATAGTTTCTATACCATTCACCCAAGGAATATCAAAGTGCATATAAACAATATATATTGTGGCAGAGCTCCAACCTTGTCCGCATGGGTCCCGTGCTTCCAGGTGGTTTATGCTAGCTTCAGCAGCTCACTGCAACCTTCCACATAGCCCTTCTCTCTCTAGGGCCAGGGATACAGTCTACTGCTCTCTTTTCATCATAAGCCAGCAAGGAGGTTGGTGAGAGAATTCCCACAGTCTCTGTTGCTTCTACGGCCTCATACCAAAACAGTTTAGTCTCCTGTCCTGACAGGGGCCTGTTTTCCCCTCCCAGGAGGTGTTTCTGTAGTGGTGGGTTGGGGGAACCCAGGCCCACCTTCTACTCCGGGTTCCAGCCCAGGGACCCTAATGGTAGCAGATGTTGGCAGCCAACCTTTTATTGCCAGAGTTGCTACATTTCCCTGGGCCACTTCCCCACAGCTCACCTGCTTCTCCCTTCTTCACCCTTACTTTACAGCTCCCTTACTAATGACTTGAGGGTATCTTCATTAACCAGCCCTTCAGCCACACTTCCTCTCCCCTGGCTCCTCTCTGCCTGACTGGAGTGAGCCCTTTTATATTATCAGAGGGGCCTTAGAGTCAGGTGGTCACATTAGCTTAATGGCCTCACCTGACTCTTTGCAGGTTAATTGGAGTCAGGTGCTCTCATTAGCCTGGAGCAGCCCCTGCTCTGGTCAGTCAGGGAACAGAAAACTTAATCTAGTGGCCAGTATATCTGCCTTCTGCTACTCTGCTGTCTATCACATGTCCCTCTCCCCTGCTCAACACCAAGGGGTTGGGCAGCTTGGGACGCCAGACAGTGTATCCGTGATAAGCTATCGGTGTTGCCATGGCGACTCCCTACTCTGTGCTGTATTCAGAACTGGAAAGGTTGGAGAGATAAGAACTACCTGGTTACCCTTGTGTTCTTCTCCTTGTTCCGTTGCATCCATTGAAGAGGGGCATGGTCAGTCACAAGGATAAATCTGTGCCCCAGCAGGTAATAATGCAATGTTTCCATGGCCCATTTTACAGCAAGGCACTCTCTCTCTCTACCACTGCGTATTTTTGTTCCCTAGGAAGGAGATTCCTACTGAAGTAGAGAATTGGGTGTTCTTCCTTCCTGACCATCTGTGACAGGACGGCCCCTAACCCCACCTTGGATGCATCTGTCTGTAGGATGAATTCCTTGGTGAAATCTGGGGCTATCAATATGGGGTTACTGCAGAGGACAGTCCATAGGTCCACGAATGCCCTCTCTGCTGCATCGGACTCTCTGACTGGATCAGGACCATGGGCCTTCACTAAGTCCATTAGGGGACTTACCCTTGTGGCAAAATGGGGGATGAAATGCCGGTAATACCCCACCACTCCTAGGAATGCTTGGACCTGCTTCTTATGACTCAGCCATGGCCAATTTTGGATGACCTCTAACTTATTCAGTTGGGGTTTTACCAGACCTTTTCCTACCACGTAGCCAAGATATTTGGCCTCCGTGAACACTACGGCGCACATAACAGGGTTCGCCGTAAGGCCAGCTCGCCTGACGGTATCAAGGACCGCCCCCACTTTTTCCAAGTGGGTCTCCCAGTCTGGGGTATGAATCACCACGTCACCCAAGTAGGCCACAGTATAACTGGCATGGCAGCATAATAACTTGTCCATGAGGTGCTGAATGGTAGCTGGGGCCCCATGTAGTCCAAAAGGGAGGACCGTATATTGGAAGAGACCCTCTGGTGTAGAAAACGCCGTCTTTTCCTTTGCATCTTCGGCTAGGGGAATCTGCCAGTACCCCTTTGTCAAGTCTAGGGTTGTAAAGTACCGGGCATTCCCCAGACGGTCCACTAGTTCATGTATGCAGGGTATAGGGTAGGCATCAAACTGGGGTATCTCGTTTAGTCGCCGGAAGTCATTGCAGAACCTCATGGTGCCATCAGGTTTGGGCACCAACACTATTGGGCTGGACCACTGACTGTGGGATTCTTCGATGATCCCCATCTCCAGCATTTTCCTGACTTCCGCTTTTATTTCCTCCCTTTTGACTGCTGGCATCCAGTAGGGCCTCATAGTTACTCTGGCCCCAGGGTTCGTGATGATGTGGTGATATGTCCCGGTTGTGCAACCCAGCTTTGTCAAGAATACGTCGTGATATTGGGCGATCATCTCAGTTACCTCTTTCTTCTGGGCTGTCGTTACATCAGGAGACACCCTCACCTGTTCAGGATTTTGTTCCCTGGGTACAGCTGTTCTCGAACCACTGTGCATGCCTCTTGCACATGCCAGGGTTTCAGAAGGTTGACGTGGTATATCTGCTCTAGTTTTCGACATCCCGGTTGTCACACCTTGTAATTTACTTCCCCTACGGGTTCAACTATTTCGTAGGGCCCTTGCCACTGGGCCAACAGCTTACTGTCGGCCGCGGGCACCACTACCATTACTTGGTCACTGGGTTGAAACTGATGAACCTTGGCTTGATGGTTGTAGCATGTTCTCTGGGCCTCTTGGGCCTTCTCTAGGTGCTCCCTCACTATGGGAGTGACCCGGGCTACCCGGTCCCTCATCCATAGCACATGATCTATTACATTCTTCCCCTCACTGGGTTCCTCCTCCCAAATTTCCTTGTCTATGTCCAGGATGCCTTGGGGGTTGTGTCCATACAACAGCTCAAAGGGGGAGAATCCGGTGGAAGCTTGGGGGACCTCACAGATGGCGAACATGATGTACGGTAGTAGGTTGTCCTAATCTTTCCCATCCTTGCTTACCAGCTTTCTTATCATGGCCTTGAGGGTCTGGTTAAATCTTTCCACCAGACCATCGGTTTGTGGATGGTAAACCGAGGTCTGCAGGGTCTGGACATGGAGCAGGGAACACAGGTCCTTCATCAACTTGGACATGAATGGTGTTCCCTGGTCTGTGAGTATTTCTTTTGGTAGCCCTACCCGGGCAAAGATTGCCACTAATTCTTTGGCAATGCTCTTGGAAGCTGTGTTTCGTAAGGGGACAGCTTCTGGGTACCTGGTTGCATAGTCTAGGATGACAAGAACATACTGGTGGCCTTGGGACATTTTCTCTAGCGGCCCCACAATATCCATGGCGATCTGCTCGAACGGAACGTTGATGATCGGCAGGGGTATCAGAGGAGCTCTTAGATGTGGACGAGGGCTGTGCAGCTGGCATTCGGGGCAAGAGGCACAGTACCGCAGGACGTCTTTATGTACCCCCGGCCAGAAGAACCTGCGTAAGATTCGCACCTGGGTTTTCTCCACTCCCAGGTGACCTCCAAAAAGGTGACTGTGAGTAAGGCTTAATATTGCCTTCTGGTGTTTCTGGGGTACTAGGAGCTGGTGTACCTCTTGCTCCTGCATTTGCACGACATGGTATAGGAGATTCCTCTTGATCAAAAAATAAGGCCCTGGCCCCCGGGCCTTTCCCTCTATAGGTACCCCATCTATCTCAGCCACTTCCTTCCTGGCATTCTCGTACCTTGGGTCTTCCACCTGGTCCCATCCAAAAGTCTCTCTCCCGGGGCTTATCAGCCCAAACTCTGAGGGATCTGTCTCTGCACTCTCAGCTGGCTCTGTGAGATTGGGCTTGGAAGCGGTCTCTGATCCCTCCTCCGTTTTGGGGCCCTCCCCTTCGGTTGCCCATGTACATCTGCCTACACAGGCAGCCCTCTGTCCTTGTATCAGGATTCGGGTATCCAAGGCCTTGGCCGCTCTTCTTTCTCTCTTGGTCTTCCTGCCTTTCCCCGGAACAGGGAATAGCTCCTAGGACATTTCTGCGAAAAATGGGAGGTGACATTCTGCCATGGAAGCCTCCTGAAGTTCACGGAGTTCCTCTCCCTCCAATTCCTCCGGTGGGAGCAAGTTTCCAAACCCGGGGAAATCTCTACCTATGAGCACAGGGTATGGGAAGTTTGGGACTACCCCTGCTTTCAGCCTGGTGACATTTCCCTGAATTTCAATTTTCACTGGTATGATGGGGTAATAACTAACAGTCCCATGGACACAGGTTATCCCCGTATGCTTAGCTTGCATTAACTGGCTATGTTTCACTAATTTACCCAAAATTAGAGTTATAGCACTCCCCGAGTCTACGAGTGCCATGGTTTCTATCCCATTCAGCTTTACCTGCCTTGTATATTTATGTGGGGTGACTGCAACCCCTACAATACTGAGTAGGCTGCATGGGTCTGCCCTGACCCCCAGGTTACACTGCATGGGCTTTAAAACTTTGGGGAACTGGAACTCTATGTGCCCCAACTCCCCACACCCGTAACACTTATAATAACTTCTAGTCACTCCCCTATCACGTGGGTTAGGGGGGTTAGTCCCAGGGTCCCCCCCGACTCAGGCCTTTTGCTTCCTTCTGGGCTCCCTGCTGGTTTTTGGTCCCCCCTCTTCTTCCACATAGGACTCCCTGGGGATTTGGCTGCCCAACACTCCAGGGTCAGGGTCGAGTGTTTGCTTCGTGAGGGGCCTTCCTTGGGGAATTGAGTTAATTCCCTGGCTGTCATCCGTCTTTCCACCAATGTGATCATTTCATCATAGGTGGACAGATCATTCTGGAATACCCATTTGCAGAGATCTGGTGGCAGTCCCCGCATGTAATGGTCCATTACCAAAGTCTCCAAAATCTCCTCTGGGCTGCATGCCTTGGGACGTAGCCACTTCCGAGTGAGGTGTAGGAGGTTGAATAGTTGGGACCTCAGAGGTTTATTCTCCCTGTATTTCCACTCCTGGAACCTCTGGGCCCGTACTGCTGGTGTCACCTCTGATCGTGCTAGGATCTCTGCCCTCAGCCGGGAATAGTCAGCAGCGTCCTCGGTGGGCAGATCAAAGTAGGCCTTCTGGGCCTCTCCGCACAAAAAAGGGGTGAGAATGCTGGCCCACTGCTCCTGGTGCCATGCCTCACACTGAGCAGACCTTTCAAATGAGAGGAGATATGCCTCTACGTCATCCTCTGCTGTCATCTTTGGCAGACAACCGGTGGCCCTCAGAGTTCGGGTCCCATCGGACCCCCGGGCCTGGGTGGTGAAGATCTTCAGCTGGTCCATTACCTCACCAGGAGGGCTCGATCTTGGGTCACCTGGCTCATTAATAATTGGTTGGTTTCCTACTGTAGCCTCATGCACTCCCATTGCGCCATCGCCTGAACCCGGGTTGCCTTCTGCTGGGTCGCCGTGGCTTGCACCAGCACTTTCACCACCTCCTCCATTGTGGTGCAAACAAAAACCCAACAACAAAAACCCTAGCGCACTTTTTTTTAAACCTCTTTGTTCCGCCAAGCTGTGAACAATCACGTATCCCACTCTTGACCTTGTCCGCATGGGTCCCGCGCTTCCAGGCAGTTTATGCTAGCTTCAGAGGCTCACTGCAATCCTCCACATAGCCCTTCTCTCTCTAGGGCCAGGGATACAGTCTACTGCGCCCTTTTCATCATAAGCCAGCAATGGAGGTTGGTGAGAGAATTCCCACAGTCTCTGTTGCTTCTACGGCCTCATACCAAAACAGTTTAGTCTCCTGTCCTGACAGGGGCCTGTTTTCCCCTCCCAGGAGGTGTTTCTGTAGTGGTGGGTTGGGGGGAACCCAGGCCCACCTTCTACTCCGGGTTCCAGCCCAGGGATCCTAATGGTAGCAGATGTTGGCAGCCAACCTTTTATTGCCAGAGTTGCTACATTTCCCTGGGCCACTTCCCCACAGCTCGCCTGCTTCTCCCTTCTTCACCCTTACTTTACAGCTCCCTTACTAATGACTTGAGGGTGTCTTCATTAACCAGCCCTTCAGCCACACTTCCTCTCCCCTGGCTCCTCTCTGCCTGACTGGAGTGAGCCCTTTTATATTATCAGAGGGGCCTTAATTAGAGTCAGGTGGTCACATTAGCTTAATGGCCTCACCTGACTCTTTGCAGGTTAATTGGAGTCAGGTGCTCTCATTAGCCTGGAGCAGCCCCTGCTCTGGTCAGTCAGGGAACAGAAAACTGTTAATCCAGTGGCCAGTATATCTGCCTTCTGCTACTCTGCTATACCTTCCTGGATCCCAATAAGGCTACTCTGCTGTACCCAACTGGCCTGGGTCTATCACTATATATATATATATACATATAGGAGTCACTTCACCACCAATGCAGCTACCTCTGGGGTAGGAAGCAGCTGCTGTTTAACTGCACACAGAAAAACTACATATTATATTATTATTATTATTATTAATAGTAATAGTAAATAACATGTACAAACATTATCCAAAAATTTAGGTCAGTGAGCAAAAAAAATATTGTATTTAATTGAAATTGCAGTAGGAGTTTAGGTTGGTACAATATAATTACCCAAGGCTGAATTTGGCCTGGAGACCAGGACTAACAACCCTGACTCCTACAAAAAGTGCCATGGGATCTTTAATGGCAATAGGTAATTCAGAACCTCCATTTTACCCCTGATCGAAAAGATGGTACCTCTACTGCAGTGCTTGGGAACTAATCCAGTGCTATCTCTCAAGGAAGAATGGCTACTAGTGAGTCCCCATCACCACTTCTTGCAGTGCCTGGGTTTTTCTAGAAAGTCTGTTATCCAAGGAATGACTAGATATGACTCTTCTTAGCTTATTATAACTGAGATCACAGTTGGAAATGACCTTTCCTCCCATCAGCTAACTGTTCTTCAACATCATCATGACAGCAAAGGGTATAATTAGGATTTTTTAGTTCCATCTTGGTTCCTGAAGTGGACTTTCCAGTAGTAGAGTCAGCTAGTGGGCCTGAGTTGTTGCAATCCAAGTAGTGTGGGCAGAATGCACAGATTTTAATAATCGGAATAATCTATTTTCTAAGTTGCACCAAAATAAATAAATCTTGAGAAGAATTACAATCACCTTTATACCAAAACACAATCCTCATCACCTTGCTGTGAGGGAAAACCTGTCATGCTGTTACCCTGGGACAAACTTCATAGATGAAATTAAATTCCCTCATCTCCACTGGTATTATAAGGATTCCCTACATACAAAGAGATGGTATGGAAACATGAAGCGATCATGTGGAGCCCAGAGTTATAACCTTCTCCGAGACAACACATGATTCATAGGGCAAGCTTTACAGCCAAAGTTGGACTATTATTATAAAGTCACTCTCCCCAGGACTCCACTTGAAGAGCTGTTTTGGAGAGAAATCTATTCATTATTCCTTTTTCCACTCTCTGAAACCAATCTGCTACTACAAATGGATCCTGTTCCAGTCTTTCAGAGTACCACCACCAAGATATGCCATGGGTAAATAGGTATCGTAACCAACCTGGTTTCTGTGTATAATACCACAATACCCTATGGGTATTTAGAACCCACTCACTATTCATGAGTATGTCATCTATCTCTTTGATTCTCTCCACTACCTCTCCCTTCTCCATCGCTTCAAACATAAGTTGCTTGTATTCACTGTCAAGGCACTTCACAGTCAATCCCCACCCTACCTAGCTTCTCTCATTCACTATCAAGTGTTGATGCACACCTCTGATAGGCCCATAATGCCAGCCTCCACTGCTCACTTGTTAACTTTTCAAACAAGCATTTTCATCCATGCTGCCCACATGCTTCAGCGGCAATCCCTGCAAACATCACAGACTCTACCGTATTATCCACCTTCAAATCTCTCCTCAAAACTCTCCTTTGCTGTGATGCCCACATAAAATTTGACAATAGCTGTTGGTGTGCAGAGACCTTCATGAGACAATATTGGGCTGTACTGTTTACTAGTACTCCCCTATTGGTCTGTCTGTATCCATGTTGTTTTTTGACTTATAGTTAGATTGTAAATTCTCTGGAACAGGGACTGTATTTTTGCTCTGTGTTTGTACAGCACCTAGAACAATGGGGGCCTGGTCCATGCCCAGGGCTCCTAGGTACTATGGTAATACAAATAAATAAAATAATAATAATTCAGGTGTCCTAGCACACCTGAGAACCTGAAAGTGTCTCCTACCCAGGAGCACCGTTAAACTCTGAAATTCCCCCAAGTATAATAAAGTATCCTGACTTATCAACTCTCTGTAAAAATGCCGGTTGGGTATTTTCTTACCCACCCAATAATATTCCCCCAGGATCCCCTCTCCCCCGACCAAAAACAAAACAGCAATTTGAGGCTGCATCAAAGACCAGCCTTCAGGTGTATTCAGCACCAAGGCCAGAGCCTGAGGGGGAAAACCCCAAGCACCATGACCATTGAAGCTGAGAATCAAAAAGGAAAATAGGCATTTGAAGCATGTTATTTCCTTCCTTCCTTCAGGCATGTGGTATGTGTAGTGAAGACAGACCAGCACCAGCAGCTTATCTTGCTATTTAGCAACCAGGCTTTCATCTACTGGAGAAAGGAAGGGGGCAAGAATCCCTCACATATGTTTCCCAGAAGATGAGTCATCCATTGAATCTAAGTGAATCAAGCCATGTTCCTAGCAGGGCCCTTGGGGGTGGGGTAAAATGAGTTGATTTACAATCTGCGAGGTTTTCCATATTCTGATTCTCTCATCTGATCTATTGCAGCAAGGTCCTCCTGCCTCCACCAAAACCGCCAGCAGCACTGACTGCTGGGCATGTCTCAGGAGACAGCAATTTTCTGACAGATCTGTCCAAAGTGCATTTCTAGGTACAGTAATTCAGACACCTTCCCCAACAGCTGCAGAGCTACTATCTTGCAGTTTCTGATTCACAATTTCTGCTGATGACGTGCTCTTCTGGATCAGCCTGTGTAACCAGTGACCTCAGCACACATGTAGCAGGAAGCTTCCATCCTCTGCTCGTTGCTTAATATATTTACTTTGCAAACATTTTCACAAAATCCCTTCCTGTTTCTCCCCACTCAGATGCCCATTTCTGTCTCTCTCTCTCTTATTCCTTTTTCTGATGTCCCGCTCTCTGCAGACATGGCCCAAGGCCCTCTCTTGGTGTCTGCCTCTGAACAGTGGCAGTCAGGCACTACCATAACCATTAATGGTGGCATGCCACCATGATTACAGGGATCTCCTCAGGACATGAGGATGGTGGCTGGGATGAGATTGGCCAGCTGATCCCAACCCACGTGCCAGAAGTTGTCTAGTAGGAGAGGATGCTGTTTCCAGGATAATGTTTCTCAAGTGTTCCTGACAGAGAGTTCTTAGTTTCCTTCAAAATGTGTTAGGTATACGCAACCCTCCACCACTCAACAGATGACAAGACCTTCCAAAGAAAGGTCATAACTCTTCACTGCCAAAAAATAAACGCTGATTTTCAGTTTAAAGCTACACAGTGACATTGTTGTAGGCTCAGGAGGCACTTTATGCCACAGAGGAGAAGGATAGTCTGGTGTTTAGACTGCTAGCCTGTGAAATCCGAGGCCTTTTTCTGCAGCCACATGAGGACAGCGGCAGCCATGAGCTACAAAGCAGAAATTCACATCCTTGCGTTCCATCTAAACTACATTAAAACAATGAACTATTGGGCTGTTAAGAAGGAGCTCCTGTCCTAACAGTACTCACCATCACCAGATAAAGCAACAGATCTTTAAACATCTTAAGAAAACTCTTTGACAGCATTCTGTCTGGCAAGGAATCACTTATTAACAGTTGTGACTGTGAAATCTATATGTCTTTATTGTTTTGCCTTCATGGTTCCTACTTCTCTATTGTTTATCTATATGATTTCTGTCTGGTTCTTGTCTGTTACATAACTAATTTCACAAGATTTAAATCAATTAAGGTGGTGGAGTATGATTGGTTAAAGAATTCTTTTGCAATATGTTAGGATTGGTCAAAGAATTATTTTGTAGTACGTTAGTTTAAAATGGTTGGGTAAGCAGGACTCAAGTTTCACTATATAAATTGGGGTCCAAAAGGAAGTTCTTTGGAACCTAACTCCAGGACGCAACCCAAGATCAATGCTGCCAGACTCAATACCCTGCCAACCATATCAGGCAGAAACTGGAGGAGCTCCAGACAACCTGATCCTGACTGGCCACCAGGAAAAGTTTGTCTGCCTTATTGGCAGTGGTGAGCACTGTATGCTTAGTGTGTGCATTCTGTTTTGGTAACTGTTAATAAATAGAGGTTAAGAATATTACTGTGTAAGGCACTTTCACTGGTAAAAGGCCCTGCAAACCCTCAGAAGAATATGCTCGGAGCCCTAGGAACTGAGTATGGGTGGCTCTGAGCCCTAGGAAATGGGTATTGGTGGATGTCTTTCGCCTGGAGCCCTAGGAACTGGAAAAGGGCGGGGATGCCTAAATTAACTTGGTTACCCCTTGAACCCACAGAAGGGTAAAGGTGGGGCACCCTAGGGAGTGTGGGTAACAAGCCCAGAACTTGCAATACCTGGGTGCAATTCCCTATAAGGCCATAGGCTTCCTATATGACCATGGGCAAGTCAGTTAGCTTCTCTGTGCCACTCACCCATCTGTAAAATGGGAACAATAGCATTTCCCTACCTCACAGAGGTATTGTGAGGATAAATACATTAAAGATTGTGAGGTACTCAGAGACTACAGTAACTGGGGCCATACAAATATCTTAGAAAATAACAACAGTGGAGAAAGTGTTTTTACTTTCTTCCTTTTTATTTCTGATCATATAAGGAACTGTACTATTGTGTTCCATTGAGGGCTGCCGGTGCTGGGTTAACTGCCCTATTCCACTGATGCTTCTCAGACGTCTCTGGATTCAAGATCAGCTGCAAGGGAATGTCCAAGAAGAGGAGCTAAGTGACTGAGCCAAAGGAAAATCAGGAAAACAAGGAAAATCTGGGAACGTTTTTATTAAAATGCATTTCTTCAGCCAAGATCTATCCATATCTACTACATTTCCAGTGGGCTCACAGAACTATTCTTGACAAGCCCAATTCTAAGCAGGATAAAGATCATATATTTTTATTGACCTGCCCAATGCTCTCACCACACCAAAACAGACTAAGAAGCTAAAGATATGTAACTCTAAGAATGAGACAAATTAACTAAATTTACTAGCTTGTGGAATAGGAAGCTATGACACTTTAAAAAGTGTGCATGACTGGTAACAGCCCCAGAGACAGCTGTGTACCTCTCATAACATCTGCGTGCAGAAAGTGGGGCAAGCAGGGGCACCCCAAGGCACAGAACTCCTCCAGCCTCAGGGCCGAGGCACAGAACACGCGCCTCCAAAACCCAGTGAAATTTAAATTCCTGCGCACTCCCCTGGCTGGTATCCCTTCCAATCAGCTCTGGAATCCAACAAGAGAAATAGAAACTGATGAGATTTCCTGGCTAAGCCTTCAGGTCCAGCTGTGGGGGATGAGGGAGGAAAGAATGGGGCTCATACAAGATGAAACTCACCCCTGTGCCAAAGGCAGAACAAGGCCTATGCACTAGTTAAAACCTCAAAATAGCTTTGGTACATAGGCCTTGCACTGGCCTTGCACAGGGGTAAATTTCACCCCCAAGGAACAGACTATATTTACATTTGTTAGGAAAGATCTTTTCCAGTTTCTCTTGGCACTGTCCTTAGTATAGCTCTGTTTTCTACATACAATTTACTAATTAGTTCATTTTTGGTGGCCCGCATTATCTGATTACAAGACAAATATGCAGAAACACAAAAGACACCACACTAAAGATATAGAAAATAGCAGTATGAACATAAAAATAGTAAAAAATAGAACCAGTTTACACAATGTCCCTCAAGAAACAGTCCAGAAATACATGTAACTTTTCCCATTCCATTATATCATATTATTTATCAAATAGTGCAGGCTATCACACAGTAAGAATTCATATTGTAATGCATTACCACAGGCTAACTGGCCCCTTTAAGAGGGAACAGTGGGTACAGTGAACCTATAACTGATTACCAGCTACCCAGGTGGGTTTAAAGGATGGTGCCTGGATCTTATAAAGAGGAAGATAGCAACAGGGGAAGGAAGGTTATCCACTGACCTCTCTCAGCTCAGGGAGGTAAGGGTGATGCTAAAGGAAGCTATGGTAAAGGCCACAGCAGAAAGTAGGAGGCTCCTGCAGGAAACCCTTGACTGGGGGAAGGGTTTTGGGCCTGGAGGCCTCTTGGACACTATGAGCATGTGGAATAACTCCAGGTTGAAAGGCCTGAGATTTCCTGCAGTCATAAAGAGTAGATTCCAGGTAATAAGGCCTGAGAGTGGATGTTCAGAAGAGCAGGGAGTGCAGGCTGGGCTGAGGGGAGAGGCTAAACAGAACCTGGGAAAGATGCTGTGCCCAGCTTGGAAACTTGAAGACAGACATACTCCAGGGGAGAGGGGCTGTCCTCTGTGTGAGACTCGGGTAGAAGAGACTTTGTTGTATTTTAATAACAAGACCCACAAGAAGGGGTGTTTTTCTTGGACACAAGATTTGGGGAGTTATTGAGGAGCCTGAGTGAAAGGGAAACTGAGGCAGGACTCTGCAGAGCCCTGCACAGCCAGCAGGAGGCTGGAGTGGATGCACTATCAAAGTCTGTCTGCATATGCATACACAATGGAAGCCTCAATTATCAAACACAAGTTTTAATGAGTGGCAACCAAGGAAGCTGAAACATGAATACAGTGTGGCTGGAGACAAGCAGGGCCAGCTCTAGGTTTTTTGCTGCCCCAAGCAAAATATTTGCCACCCCAAGCTCCAAGAGCGCAACTGCCCAAACAAAAACAAAAACAAAAGGATGGCCAGAATGCCGCCCCTGGAATTGTGCCCCCCCAAGCACGTGCTTGCTTTGCTGGTGCCTAGAGCAGGTCCTGGAGACAAGGAAACTGAGGAGTGAACAGACTGGATTTTTAGAATGCGGGTGCAGATACAGAGTATGTCTGCTCTGCAATTGAGGTGTGTGATTGCAGCATGTGTAAACACACCCATGCTATCTTTAGTCTTACAAGCTTGGGTACCAACAGCAATATGGGCTGCAGTGTGGGCTGTACAAGTGTACCCAAGTCCCTGGGTACTTACTCAGAAGCTAATCCACGATGAAGTCCATCCTGCTGCAGTGTCACTACTATTGGCAACCAAGCTAGCTAGATTAAAACTAGCTCTGGTATGTCTATATATTCCGCAACCACACCTCTGATTGCAGTCTAGTCCCACACAGTGAGAGAGACCAAAGGAAATAGGAGGGGAGCGGGGAATACTGGGGCAGTTGCTTCTGCCAATACAGACTGTCTTAGCTTGGCTGTTCCATGCTCCCCTCAGACTGTGTATTCTAACTGTCACAAGGCAGCCTTTTAAAAACAAATGCTTACTGGGTGCATACTTCCTGAAGGGGGAGAAGTCTAACCCAGAGTCTGAACTCCTCAGGACTCATTGACAAGCACAGAGTGAGAAATAGAGTGCTGGAGCCTGAAGGTCCAGAATCATAGAGCTGAGAAGCTTGATAATGAGGAGGGTTGAGAGAGAGAGTGAGAGCTCTCTGAGCCATTGCTCTGATAAAACCAGGGAGTGAGTAGGTGCATTCTGACAAGAATAATGAAAAATGCGAAAGCCTGGTGTGGACAGTGCAGAATTCAGAAAGGTTAATTCAATGAGCAAACATCACATGAAGGATTAGCTTTATTAATAAACAGTCATTTCCAGTGAAAACATTGAACAAACTCCTCTGTGTTCAAAAGCAGTAGGTGACCTAGTAAGCCAAAGGATAATCTGTTTTTGCTGTCATTAGTAATATACTCATCTTGGTGAACAAAAGGAGCATTTTCCATGGACACCTTCCCCCTTGGAGTTCACCCATCCAAACACTGATTAAACCCAGCCCTGTTTATGCTTTTTAAACTAGATATCAGTCATACTCCAACCAATAACACTGTTCTCTTTCAAGCATCCCTTTTCAATCACATTATTTTTTTAATTCCAAGATGCACCTAGACCTATGATCCCATTATTTCAGCTTGTAACATCCTTAGAATAAAGGGGTATAAACTACTGCTTAAGTGACAAGATGATTAACTAAGGAAGGTTACTGTTTCAGGAAGGGGTTGTTGGTGAACACAATATCCTAACAGTGTCCAACCTCTTTAGAGAAAACTACATTTGCTGAACAATACATGGAAGGGTCTCCATGTTGAACCTCATCTCTTTCTGAAGTGAAATCATTGATGGTTTTAAGAATTATCATGCAACCATAGTGCTTTGATGTTAAGTGCAATACATTGAGAAGCGAGTATGTAAAAATAAGACCTTCTTACTCAACAGATTCCCCTTCCCATCATTATCAAAGTAAAATTTGCTGGATTTACTAAAGTTCATCTTTACTCTTTTTTATGGCTGTTATACCTGCAGCGCCACTACACGGAGGGTGAATTAGATAACAGAACATTCTGGCTCTGGTATCATCAACAGATTTGTTATCTGAATTAAGATTACAACATCTTTATTGTTGATCATGCACAAGAACAAAGAGTCTCAGATCCCCGGGGGGAGTTTGTGGTGCAAAAGAAAAAAAATCTTTTACTTGTCAACTGAGCACAATAAATCAAGAGTCACTGAGAAATAATGAATATGGAGACCCCTCATACCAGTTTTGCAGTTACTGTTAGAGCAGACATGGAATTGAATCAGTTAGGAAAGTAACATACTGCATATGGTCAGTACACATTTTTAAATATAGTGTCATGGCAGGTATCACTAGGTGGTGCTGGTATGTACAGTCTTCCAAGTTATTTTTCTTAAGCCTTGTCTAATTTACACAACTTCCCTAGTGCAGATCCAGTTATAGAGACATGAGAGTGCATACAATGGTATAGATTATTCTTATATAAGAATAAGCTATTTTGCTGTAAGGGACTTTTATACTAGTATAACTACATCCATACTAGGGGTTTTACCAGTATTACTACTTCTGGGAAAAAAATCATACCCAGACCTGAAATAGTTACACCAGTCAAACTTTCAAATGTAAGTAGACGAGGCCTTAGCGTATGAGCAAATGTTCAGTCTTGAGAAGACCTGCTGTGTGTGTTAGTTTTGCCATACAAATGTTCTCGGTAGGGGGAGCAGTGCAAGCAGTAGAAGATTTTGCTCTCTACCTAAGGGTATGTCTACACTGCAATTAGAAGTGTGACTTCTGCACATGTAAACATAGAGGTGCTAGATTTGATCTAATTAGCTCAAATAATGTACAGTGAAGCTGCAGCAGTACAGGTTAGCCACTTGAATATGTCACCAGAGTCCTGGGAGGGGTTGTATAGCCCTTGCTGCTAGGATTCACTGCTATTGACTGAGCTAACTAGATCAAAGCTAGCTCAGACATGTCTACATGTGCTACCGTCACCCCCTGACTGCCATGTAGACATACCCTTTGCCTCAAGGATTGACTCCAATCAGAGACAGAGGTGCACCCTTGAAATGGGGGGGTAAGGGGGACAGAAGGGAGGTTGGGGTGAGATTATTGAAAGAAGGGATTAGCTGCATGCTCTTTGTGACCTCCTCTGTTCCAGGACTGATGTATGTGTAAATAAAACAAGTTATACTTAGAATATACCCAAATTCTGTGTCACTGATTTATCCTCCACTGGGAAGGTGACCTGAAAGGCCACAGATGTCAACTACGGCTTGACACAGGGACAACAATATTCATACTAGTTCAAAGCTAAATTTGCTCACAAACACAAAACTCACATTCCTCATTTGGAACAACATCCTAGTTTGAAGTTTTAAACTGGACCAATTGTACATGTGAGTTACATGAGTGCACAAAGTCTGGACAATTTTCTTAAAGGCGAATACACTGTTTTTACACACTGGGAATCAGCTGAATAGATTTTCCTCTAGTTCACTCCCGCCCCTCTCCGCCCCCAAATCACTACTATGTAAGCCAAGCAACAGCTGTTTCACCCCCAATATGTCATTTTACAAAAAGCTATTAGCAAATGAAAGTAGCAGTTTCCCACAGAAGGGCCTGCTGCCCCTCACTTTAGTGTCTCCAGTACCGTTAGAGTGGGAAGAGTTAGTTAAGCAACGGACCAAAGTGCCAGGACCCGCTGCGGAATCCCCATTAGACATGGTTTAAAAAACTGGCATGGATCTTGCCAAAGGGGAGGCTGATCCCCTAGGGGAGGTCCCAGGAGTGTCTGCTGTGGGGGGGGGGGGGGGGAAGGGGGGAGTACAGCTGCAGGGGACTCTCAGTGAGAGGGGTCTCAGGCCGGCTGAGGTTTGCAGGGCCAGGGGCAGCATTGGCCTTGCGGGGGCTCAGTGCTGGAGACAGGGTCAGGGAAACGGGCGCTGCGCTGCCCAGGCTCACGCTTCCCTGCCCGGCGGCCAGGCAGGAATTCCCCGAGCTGTAGGAGCCCTTTGGCGGCGGGGGGAAGCCCGGGACACCCCGGGACGAGCCCAGGCAGCCCGGAGTTAGCAGCCCCCGCCCGCTCCCGGCTCCCTTACCACATTGCTGAGGAAATCCGCGTCGTTCAGGTCGCCCAGGTCCAGGAAGCCGGAGCCGCCCCCGGGGAAGAGGCGCTCGGAGGGGAAGGGCTCCAGGATACTGTCCATGGTGCCGGGCAGCGCCCCGCCGGAGCAGGGTTAGGTGAGGGGCAGAGCCGCCTTCCCGCCAGCGCGGCGGGCCGGATCCGGGGCGTCCCTCGCTCCCTTCGCCGATCCAAGGCTCGGGGGTTACTCCAGCGCTGCCCGGCGCAGCCGATGGCAGGGCCCCGGGCACCCACTGGGCATGGCTCCTCCTCCCACGGGCCGGCTGCAATCCATAGGGCGCGGGGCAGAGGGGCTCCCCGGGGCGGCGGGGGCAGCTGGGGGCCCCGCGGCGGCTGAGGACGGGGAGGAGAGGTTGGGGCTGGGCAGGAGCCGAACCCCGCGGCAGCGTGCAGGAGGAAGGAGGGGCGGTGTACTCCTCCGGGACTCCCCTCTGCCGAGCTGTCACTTTCACACTCCGCTCAGGATCCCCAGGCTCAGCCGCCTGGCCGCTCTGAACATCCCGCCCCCCACCCCCCGCTCATGAATATTAAAGAGGGGGCGAGGCGTAACTCCCCCCCGGAACAGCCTTAAGGAAGCTCTGTTGCAATGCATTGCTCCTCCCTTGCTCTTGCACTGACAGCTCGGAGCGAAGGAGAATGGAGAACGGCCAAGGGCAGGGAACAGAACTCACGGCAGATCTGAACAGTCATCGGGCCCCATGCAGCTCCGGGGGCAACCACAGACAGAAGAGACAGTGTGGGGAGATGTAAGAGGGAGAATGCTGTGAAAGACCATTACAGGCAGGGGTGGCAGACAGGCCAGGGCTGGCCGCTCAGCATTTTGCAGCTGCCCTATGTGAATGTGTGTCCCCTGCACATTCTAGAATTTCTCCTGGACATCCCGATGACTCTGACAAGAACTGACATGGGATTCTTCATGACCACATGTGATCAGAACCATAGTCTTCTATCTCCTACCAAAGACAGCTTCTGCAGCACCACACTAGGGCACTGCGCTCAGTACTCCCAGGGAAGATCTCCCCCACTGAGTTACACCCCTTGCTACAGCACAATGTTCCCTACCATTGTATGGTGTTGGTACACTACTGACTTAGAAGAAAAAGTGCCACCTAGTGAATTTCCAACACCCTATGTTCTGGGTATTCCCTTCACTACCTAGAACAGGGGTGGCCAAACCTACTGACTCTCTGAGCTGCATGCAACAATCTTCAGAAGTTCAAGAGTGGGGGCATACCTGTTGGGGCTTCAGCCCTGTGGTAGGTACCTGCCAGGGCTCGGAGCTTCAACCCCGCTCCTGCTGAAGCCCCAAGCACCGGCAGGCATGGCCCACAGGGCTGAAGCCCTGAGATCCCCCTCCACACTGGGCAGAAGCCTCTACCGCACCACCCTATTGCAAGGCACAGATCCCGTGCTCCCCCAGTCTGGTAGGTGGAGAATGGGGGAGGAGATGGGGGGGCTCTGCAAGCTGCACCTTAACTGTAAAAGAGCTGTATGTGGCTCATGAGCCATGGTTTGGCCACTCCTGACCTAGAACATATGAAGATGTTTTCCTGGGTTGAAGTAAATTGATTAAGATGCCCTGCATCTGAGGACCATAATTTCAGTTTTGTTGTCCAATTCTTTAGTGGTTATTGATTTCCAATTAATTACCAATTTAAAGAGCTGGGGGACTGTAGGGTTCTAGGTCCAGAATCAAGCACAACAGAAGCAAAGTTATCAAGTTCAATATGGAGGAGAGGAAGGTGATCAGGAACAGTCAACATGAATTCACCAAGGCAAGTCATGCCTGACCAACTTGATTGCCTTCTATGATGAGATAACTGGCTCTGTGGATATGGGGAAAGCGGTGGTCAAGAAATATGTGTAACCCTTCTGCCCGTCAGAGTTGGCAGCAACAAGGGCCGGGTTCAATATCTAGGGGATCCATTCCAATAACACAATGCAAACCAGCTCAAGCCCCCACCCAGTGACCTGGGACAAATATATACCACCCCCGCTGGGCGCCTCCAAGAGGCAATACTTCCCCTCTCGCAAGCACATATTCTGAGTGTAGCAAAAAGCCTTTTAATAACAGAGAGAAACAATGTGGCATTATGTTGGGGAAACACCACCAACAGGATTCATAACACAACCCATGAGCAAAAAACCCACCCCAAGCAAATTGGGGCATGCCCCTTTCCCTTTGGTTCTTGAGTCCAGCAACCCCAAATCACCCAAAGTCCCAAAAGTCCAATGACCCAAAAGTCTCTGTCCCTGATCAGGGCAGCCCCAGAGTTCGAAAGTTTATCTACAGAGCTTTACCTCCCAACCTGGGTGGAGATGGGGAGGGGGTAAGAGGCACCTTACATGATCTGAAGTTGACCGCCCCACAGCTCCATAGGCCTTCGCTCAGCTCCGCAGCCCACAAGCAGCTCCCACTGTCCCACAAACTGCTCCGCGTCCCACCAGCAGCTCCCGCCATCCTACAAACTGCTCCACCAGCCTGTCCACAAGGCACTCCAGCCATCCCACAAAATGCTCCACAATATATCTTCAGGCTCCCCCACTACTTAACACAACACTCAGTGATTTCAGCTCTTAGTCAGTTCAGCTCTTTGGTGAATTCAGCTTGTAGTAGGGGAGCCTTAGTGCTGGTGCACTATTAGCCCAAAGTGAGCTCAGCAGCCTGTAACTAGACTTCTAATGAAATCAAAATTAGCTCTGATATTCCACAGTGGAGAGAGGCAGAAGTACAATTAGCATGTAAGGCCCTCACCAAGGGGCCCATGCCACCAAGTATTAATACTTGTCCCCCAGCCCCTCTCAATTCACAGAGTTTTGGAACCCATGACTCTTGCCTAGCGAGTGCTACTTAGTTGATGATGAGTCCCTCCATCATAACAAAAGGCCAACTACAGTTCCAAGCACAGTTCCCATAATCAGGGCAATAACAATTTATTCTTCCTGCCCCAATAACAGAGACACTGGGGATCCCACAGCAGCCAAAGTGACCATTTGGGCAGCTATGGCCTCATTCTAGGCGGGGTGGGTGTGCCTATGCAAATGAGATCGGCCCCTGAAGTTCTTTTCCACAACTTACCACATCTCACCACCAGATGTCAGGGTGAAGCTCATCCTGACACTGCTTACATCTGGATTGGATGAATGGACTATAAGGTGGATAGAAAGTTGGCTAGATCGTCGGGCTCAACGGGTAGTGATCAACGGCTTGATGTCTAGTTGGCAGCCGGTATCAAGTGGAGTGCCCCACGGGTCAGTCCTGGGGCCAGTTTTGTTCATCATCTTCATTAATGATCTGGATGATGGGATGGATTGCACCCTCAGCAAGTTCGCAGATGACACTAAACTGGGGGGAGAGGTAGATATGCTGGAGGGTAGGGATAGAGTCCAGAGTGACCTAGACAAATTGGAGGATTGGGCCAAAATAAATCTGATGAGGTTCAACAAGGACAAGTACAGAGTCCTGCACTTAGGTCAGAAGAATCCCATGCACTGCTACAGGCTGGGGACCGACTGGCTAAGCGGCAGTTCTGCAGAAAAGGACCTGGAGATTTCAGTGGATAAGAAACTGGATGTGAGTCAACAGTGTACCCTTGTTGCCAATAAGACTAATGGCATATTGGGCTGCATTAGTAGGAGCATTGCCAGCAGATCGAGGAAAGTGATTATTCCCCTCTATTCGGCACTGGTAAGGCCACATCTGGAGTATTGTGTCCAGTTTTGGTCCCCCCACTACAGAAAGGATGTGAACAAATTGTAGACAGTCTAGCGGAGGGCAACAAAAACGATTATGGGGCTGGGGCACATGACTTATGAGGAGAGGCTGAGGGAACTGGGCTTAGTCTGCAGAAGAGAAGAGTGAGGGGGGATTTGATAGCAGCCTTCAACTACCTGAAGGGGGGTTCCAAAGAGGATGGTGCTCAGCTGTTCTCAGTGGTGGCAGATGACAGAACAAGGAGCAATGCTTTCAAGTTGCAGTGGAGGAGGCCTAGTTTGGATATTAGGAAAAACTATTTTGCTAGGAGGGTGGTGAAGCACTGGAATGGGTTACCTAGGGAGCTGGTGGAATCTCCATCCTTAGAGGTTTTTAAGGCTTGGCTTGACAAAGCCCTGGCTGGGATGATTTAGTCGGGGTTGGTCTGGCTTTGAGCAGGGGGTTAGACTAGATGACCTCCTGAGGTCTCTTCCAACCCTGATATTCTATGATTCTATATCTGGGTGGGAATCCAGTGTGCACAATGATGACACCCACACTGAAGGCAAAGCAAAGCTTTAACCATTTCTATTAGCACAATTAGCAAAGACACAAACTTCAAAAATGTAAAAAGAAAGCAAAAATACAGTATTAAAGCAGTCTCTTGTACCATTCCTCACACATACTCACATCCTTCCTTGGGGATCTGATGGTAAGAGACAAAGGTCCTGCTTTGTCTCTGGCATGCCAAACGAATCTCCCTTTTACACGGTGGTCTGGCCTATTATAGGGAATAGGGGCTGTCATGAATATTCATACAAATACTCAGCCTCCTTTCTCCATATTTAACCTCCTCACCCTAATTATGTTGGGGTATCCCTACCTGATAGATTAATATATATATTAATGATTTCAACTAATTATCATATACATCAATTCATTGCCAAGGCAAGTTCATGGCTAAGCATCTGCCAACATTTTATCCTAAAATATCCAAGCCTACCATCAGCTCAGTGCTCATGTGATTACTTGGTATCATTTTGTTCTGACCCTCCCCTGCTCCCAAGTACAATGTTTCCAATTCCCCAAAACTGAGGGTCAGTGTTGGGCCACTTATCTGTGCTAAAGTTCATAGGCCATGAAGTTTTAAGTCAACTGCTTAAGCTAATGCCTTACAGGATTCAGGCCTGTAAATTCCTTGTGTTAGGGCTTAGTAAAGTAAAATGCTGAAGCTAGCCCTATGGATACAGTTTGATGAACTGAAAAAGAAACCTTTCCTTTAGCAGGCCCAGTGTCATCACTGGCTTCTGCAGACAGAAATCCAGTGACTTTATCAGTAGGTACTGAAGTACCCTTGGGGAGGAAAGCCAAATGGAAGATATGTCTTTAGAGAGTTCCATTTTTGAAGGTAAAATGAAAGCATGTAAGTAGATCTTACTGCCAATTACCCACAGCAAAAGTCAGTGCAGGTGGGCCTGTTTGCAGCAGCCCATCTTGCAGTTCTGTAATTAAAGAGTCAGGCAGCATTTAAGAGCTTCAGGAAGTTTATATGGCTTCAAATAAATAGGATTTATCCTTGTCCTCTCTGATCTACACTTTGATGAACACTCAGGAAAACCTCTTAGAATAACCCTGTTGAAGAAACGCTGGTATCTCTCCATCCCTACCCTCATGGCTCAGCCAGAGTAGCCTGAGGAATCCTGATTCCCACAAAGGCTCTCCCTTTATCAGTGTCAGGGAAACAAATTCTGCAGAGAGAATCAAGGTACATTTCTCCCAAAAGAAACCTGGCTGGTGACTTCCAATGACAAGAGGAACTGAGAAAGGGCAAACTCCCCAGAAGGGGATATGCACTTTGGCGACACCTGGAAGGCCTGAGTTGGCGTCAGACTTTGAGATTCCATCTACAACTGAAGCTTCATATGCACCCTCTTTTCTTCATTCCCAGGTGTCTCAGGGCTCATGCTACAGCCCTAGAGACCAACCTGAGGCTGCCCCTCACACGAGCCCCCACATGCAACCCCCCTGCACACATAGTGTAAACTAAGGCCTAATGCCACTTAAATTACATTTGCTCTCACTTTACCAAGCTCTTTCTGCTGTCCATGAGATGTAAAGCGGCCTTAGCATAAATAAAAAACATAGACACAGACACAGCCTGCAGAGAGTTGGGCTATGGTTCCAGAGACTCTCAGCTTCTCACTCACATCGGGGATGGATGGTATTTGGGACTAATTGTTTAACATGGGAAAGAGGGAGGAACCTTGCAATGTCCACAGTGATGCACTTCATACCCACTGCAAGGAGACACTGGGAACAAAACAAGAACCTTATACCCTCTCAGCCCATAGCCCCTGGTAACAGACCCATCTCAGGGGTAACAGACCCATCTTGGAGGATGGAGGGCTGGACAACTGTGCCAATTAGGGTGGGGTAGGGGAGGGCAGAAGCTTCCAGGTGGAGCTCTTAACTACAGCACAGCATTAGTGTGAAAGTATAAGTTGTGCAGAGGAGAGGTGCTCCTGTGGCAGGGAGTCTGTATTTTATTTACAAACAGATACAAGGTGATTAAGATAAGAAAGAGCTGGTGATTAAATTAAGGATATGGAAGCTTAGCCTGTAAAAGAGGAATCGCTCTGTGGAGGGAGGAGGGGTTGTTTTAGAGAGAATGTGGGGGGCAGCAAAGCACTGAGCCTTGGTTACGTTCAGAAAAGGGGGAGATTTGGGGACATAGGCGAAAAGAAAGGGCCAAACCCAGGGAAGGGCTACCAATGTGTAGAGAAGTTCCCACTCTATCTGTTTCAGAGTAACAGCCGTGTTAGTCTGTATTCGCAAAAAGAAAAGGAGTACTTGTGGCACCTTAGAGACTAACCAATTTATTTGAGCATGAGCTTTCGTGAGCTACAGCTCACTTCATCGGATGCATACCATGGAAACTGCAGCAGACTTTATATACACACAGAGAATATGAAACAATACCTCCTCCCACCCCACTGTCCTGCTGGTAATAGCTTATCTAAAGTGATCATCAGGTTGGGCCATTTCCAGCACAAATCCAGGTTTTCTCACCCTCCCACCCCTCCACACAAATTCACTCTCCTGCTGGTGATAGCCCATCCAAAGTGACAACTCTTTACACAATGTGCATGATAATCAAGTTGGGCCATTTCCTGCACAAATCCAGGTTCTCTCACCCCCTCACCCCCCTCCCAAAAACCACACACACAAACTCACTCTCCTGCTGGTAATAGCTCATCCAAACTGACCACTCTCCAAGTTTAAATTCAAGTTAAACCAGAACATCTGGGGGGGGGGAATAGGAAAAAACAAGGGGAAATAGGCTACCTTGCATAATGACTTAGCACTCCCAGTCTCTATTTAAGCCTAAATTAATAGTATCCAATTTGCAAATGAATTCCAATTCAGCAGTTTCTCGCTGGAGTCTGGATTTGAAGTTTTTTTGTTTTAAGATAGCGACCTTCATGTCTGTGATTGCGTGACCAGAGAGATTGAAGTGTTCTCCGACTGGTTTATGAATGTTATAATTCTTGACATCTGATTTGTGTCCATTTATTCTTTTACGTAGAGACTGTCCAGTTTGACCAATGTAAATGGCAGAGGGGCATTGCTGGCACATGATGGCATATATCACAGTGGTGGATGTGCAGGTGAACGAGCCTCTGATAGTGTGGCTGATGTTATTAGGCCCTGTGATGGTGTCCCCTGAATAGATATGTGGGCACAATTGGCAACGGGCTTTGTTGCAAGGATAAGTTCCTGGGTTAGTGGTTCTGTTGTGTGGTATGTGGTTGTTGGTGAGTATTTGCTTCAGGTTGCGGGGCTGTCTGTAGGCAAGGACTGGCCTGTCTCCCAAGATTTGTGAGAGTGTTGGGTCATCCTTTAGGATAGGTTGTAGATCCTTAATAATGCGTTGGAGGGGTTTTAGTTGGGGGCTGAAGGTGACGGCTAGTGGCGTTCTGTTATTTTCTTTGTTAGGCCTGTCCTGTAGTAGGTAACTTCTGGGAACTCTTCTGGCTCTATCAATCTGTTTCTTTACTTCCGCAGGTGGGTATTGTAGTTGTAAGAAAGCTTGACAGAGATCTTGTAGGTGTTTGTCTCTGTCTGAGGGGTTGGAGCAAATGCGGTTGTATCGCAGAGCTTGGCTGTAGACGATGGACCGTGTGGTGTGGTCAGGGTGAAAGCTGGAGGCATGCAGGTAGGAATAGCGGTCAGTAGGTTTCCGGTATAGGGTGGTGTTTATGTGACCATTGTTTATTAGCACTGTAGTGTCCAGGAAGTGGATCTCTTGTGTGGACTGGATCAGGCTGAGGTTGGTGGTGGGATGGAAATTGTTGAAATCATGGTGGAATTCCTCAAGGGCTTCTTTTCCATGGGTCCAGATGATGAAGATGTCATCAATATAGCGCAAGTAGAGTAGGGGCTTTAGGGGACGAGAGCTGAGGAAGCGTTGTTCTAAATCAGCCATAAAAATGTTGGCATACTGTGGGGCCATGCGGGTACCCATAGCAGTGCCGCTGATCTGAAGGTATATATTGTCCCCAAATGTGAAATAGTTATGGGTAAGGACAAAGTCACAAAGTTCAGCCACCAGGTTAGCCATGACATTATCGGGGATAGTGTTCCTAGTGTTTGTGTGGGGGGGTGGAGGGTGAGAAAACCTGGATTTGTGCTGGAAATGGCCCACCTGATGATCACTTTAGATAAGCTATTACCAGCAGGACAGTGGGGTGGGAGGAGGTATTGTTTCATATTCTCTGTGTGTATATAAAGTCTGCTGCAGTTTCCACAGTATGCATCCGATGAAGTGAGCTGTAGCTCACGAAAGCTCATGCTCAAATAAATTGGTTCGTCTCTAAGGTGCCACAAGTACTCCTTTTCTTTTCACTCTATCTGCGGTACTTATGTGGCCACATCACCATAGTATCTGAGGCTGCGCCTCACAATGTCTAATCTATTTCTCCTCCCAGCCCCTAGGTGAGGTAGAGCAGTGCTGTTATCCCTGATAGGAAAAAAAAACCAGAAAACGACCCTATAATCATGTACCATTGTACAGATAGGGCACTGAGGCACACACAGACTAAAGGCCAAATTTTCAAAGATATTTAGGTACCTAGTGAGATTTTCAAATGCACTTAGAAGGTTAGGTGATTTGTAAACCCCACTAGATGCTTAGCTGTATCTTTGGGTGCCTACAAACCTTTGAAATTCTGTCCTTAAAGCGCTGGCCTGGTGCCAGACAGGAAATCCATGGAGGGAATAGAACTCAGGTCTTTCGGAGCTGGCCCCTTATCCAGCAGACCAGCCTCTCTGTCTGCTGCATACTGCAAAAAAAAGAGGACTCTGATAAAGGGAGCAAAACCAAGGTGGCCAGTTCTCTGAGACTCCAGCAAACGGTCCCAGGATGCAGAGTAGCAGCCGTGTTCGTCTGTATCCGCAAAAGAACGAGGCGTACTTGTGGCACCTTAGAGACGAACACATTTATTTGAGCATAAGCTTTCGTGGGCTACAGCCCACTTCATCGGATGAATAGAATGGAACATATAGTAAGAAGAGAGATATATACACATACAGAGAACATGAAAAGGTGGAGTAAGAGGTTAATTAATTAAGATGAGCCATTATCAGCAGGAGAAAAAATCTTTTGGAGTGATAATCAAGATGGCCCATTTAGACAGTTGACAAGAAGGTGTGAGGATACTTAACTTAAGGAAATAGATTCAATATGTGTAATGACCCAGCCACTCCCAGTCTCTATTCAAACCCAAGTTAATGGTATTGAGTTTGCATATTAATTCAAGCTCAGCAGTTTCTCGCTGGAGTCAGTTTTTGAAGCTTCTCTGTTGCAAAATTGCCACCCTTAAATCTTTTACTGAGTGGGCAGAGAGGTTGAAGTGTTCTCCTACCGGTTTTTGAATGTTATGATTCCTGATGTCAGATTTGTGTCCATTTATTCTTTTGCGTAGAGACTGTCCGGTTTGGCCAATGTACATGGCAGAGGGGCATTGCTGGCACATGCCCAGGATGGGTATCATGGCTGCCAGAATGAAAAGCAGTATAGAAGTTAGGAAGGCTGGAGAATGAGAGTCAGATGAGAAGAGATCACTTAACTCCCAAGGGGTGGCAGGTTCTGCCCCATGCTGGGTTGTACAGCAATGGCTACTGCGCAATTTTACATTTTAACTGACAACCATTTCGTGTAGTCATTTTTTGTTCTGAGTTTGAGAAAAGGAAGGAATGAGAAAGTGTCATGTAAGTATCAGATCTGTTTATGCCTCAAATTCCTAGGGTTTCAGCTGTATTCAGGCCAATTCCAGAACAAAGAAAAGAAACTGTATCCATGGAGTCCACACAGTTGACGACTATTGTCATGATTTGCATTATTCACTGGGAACCATGTATGCTCAGCACTGTTCAGAATATGCCAGTCCCTGAACCAGTGCATATAAGATGTATTTTCCACTCCAGGCATCTGATGAAGTGGGTTATAGCCCACAAAAGCTTGTTCCCAAATAAATTTGTTAGTCTCTAAGATGCCACAAGGACTCCTTGTTGTTTTTGCTGATACAGACTAACACGGCTACCCGTCTGAAACATATAAAATGTGTAAACTCTGGATAAGATGGCTCAGATATTTAAGTATGAAGTGTATGGTTATTGACCACACATGTTATCACATGGTCACTGTGATGTTTATATCTATGAGTGGAGGCACTGATGGCAATAGAAGTTTTAGTTGATTAAGGACTAGAAGATTTGATCCTCCAACTTTCTTTCTAGAGGAAGAGCTGCCCAGAGCTCCTGTGCCTGTTTATTTTCCTTTCCTGCTTGCAATGGCCCTGACATACCTCAGAAGTCTCAGTTTTTTTCTCAACTTTAAAATATAGAATTTTGTTGGTGTTTGGTTTTAAATATTCTCCTGTGAGAACTGCAACTCAGTCGCTGTAGTGTTGTGTTTAGGAGCCTTCTGGAAAGTAACTCATCTTTAAACAGAAGTAAAAGCAGCGTTGCCAACTCTCATGATTTTGTCGTGAATCTCATGATAATTGTTTTCGTTAAAGCCCCAGCTCCTGGAGTCAAGTGGATATGTGATGATTTCAACCTTCATTCTTTAAGAAAAATGAAGTTTCTAGTCCTCATGGCTGTGGAGAAAGCTTCAAAATGTGACCTCAGTGCACCCTAAAGGCTCAAAAAGCAAAAGGTAAATAAAAAGAATCCCAAATCTGTTATTTTTACATAATCTCATTATTTTAAAGCCAATCTCATGATTTTTGGTGAGCCTAATTCATGATTTTTGCACATTTGGGATTGGCAATACTGTGAAAGTGACTTGAATGTGTCAGTTTCACTCCTGTTTAAGGTTAGTTTCTAGTCTATTATTTGTAGTAAGGTAACACCTCCAGAGCCCCAGGCAGGTGCAGTATAAACTCATGGGGCCTTGCCCTAGTATGATGTTTCCAAAGTTAAATGATCAATTCCAAGCTTGATGAACTGCAAAAAAGAGATAGGAAGTAATCTAGATTTTTTTACAATTGTTTCAATTGTTGTATTCAAGAGTTAGTAACAAAGAATATACATTAAAATTGTAAACCTAACCAGTGTCCCTTACATGACTTGACACAAGATGTGAGAACATGTTAGTATTAGAGCTGAGTGGGTCTAATATTTATAAAATCCTCTTTTTTATATATAGGAATTAGATACAGTGCTCCTGTCAGCTAATTTCTAGGTTATCTGCAAAAAAACCCAAAAACTCTAGAGTTTTCAGGTGCCTAAGTAGCCCTTGGAATCACGCTTAAAGTTGCGCCTCTCCCCCCACATCTGAAATGGCACCCCTGCTGGACATAGGCCAGTATAGCTACAGTACACTTTGATGAAAGAGCCCCTTCTTGATGGTGGTAGAGGTCTGTTCATGCAGTGCCTATCCCGCCAGGTATCCTGGAGAAACACACTGATTGGTGCTTAGTTCGCTCTACCAGCGTCTAGGCAGAGGAAACTGTGATTGTGACTGGACTGCTCCTCATTCTTTTAGGCAGCCCCTGAAGTGCTGAGGAAATAGATGTGTCAGTTTTCTGGGAGCAAGTGGGTGCCCCTGTGAAGAAGGTGGGAGGAGCCATAGAGAAACTCCTACCACTGCAAGAGGAGAGAAGATATTTCCAGCTTCCTCAGGAAGGAAAGAGTGGAGCCCTTTTCTCCTCCTAGCTTTCGAAGCAGAGGATTCTCTTCCTCCTGCCCTTTCCCCTAAGGATTAGGGTTGTTCAGGGGTGATGTGCATCAGTGGAACTGGGGTTGGTGGTGGTAGCAGAACTGAGGGCTGAAACAGCAGTGAGTGCTAGGGTCAGGACTGAGGTGCATTGGTAGAACTATAATAGAGGAAGCTTGCACACCTGCCCTCACTAGCCTAATACTTAGGGCCCTACCAAATTCAAGGTCCATTTTGGTCAATTTCACGGTCATAGGATTTAAAAAATCGTAAATTTCGTGATTTTTAATAAATCTGAAATTTCACAGTGTTGTAATTTTAGCAAATTGACCAAAAAAGGAGTGGGGGGGGGGAGAGGCTGGGGCGTTGTGGTACTGCTACCCTTACTTCTGCACTGCTGCTGGCAATGGCGCTGCCTTCAGAGCTGGGCGAGCTGGAGAGCAGCAGCTGCTGGCCGGGAGCCCAGCTCTGAAGGCAGAGCCACCACCAGCACCACCACAGAAGTAAGGATGGCCTGGTATGGTACGGCCACCCTTACTTCTGTGCTGCTGCCTGCAAAGCTGGGCCCTCAGTCAGCAGCCACCACTCTCTGGCTGCCCAGCTCTGAAGGCAGCAGCGCAGAAGTAAAGAATGACATGGTATGGTATTGCACCCTTACTTCTGCGCTGCTGCTGGCTGGCCAACAGCTGCCACACTCCAGCCACCCAGCTCTGAAGGCCTGTGGCAATACCATGACCCCCTAAAATAACTTTGTGACCCCCCTCAACTCTCTTTTGGGTCAGGATCCCCAATTTGAGAAACACTGGTCTCCCCTGTGAAATCTGTATAGTGTAGGGTAAAAGCACACAAAAGACCAGATTTCATGGGGGGAGACCAGATTTCACAGTCCATGACGTGTTTTTCATAGCTGTGAATTTGGTAGGGCCCTACTAATACTAGTGTCATTTTTGTAAGCACTAAAATTCACCTCACAATTTTTAAAAAAAATTAAATCTGAGCTCTGTAATTCAAATCTGAGCTGATGTAATTCAAATCTGAGCTCTGACCACCCTTTGCACACAATAGGGGAGGGTGCGAGGTAGAGCTAGCGTTTGCATTAACTCGGTAGGTGTGTCATCAGGAAAGGTCAAGCAAAGTAAACGTGACTTGTTTGTCTGAAATGCAAAGGAAAAACACTTTGGCACATTCAAACAGGGACTTCCCCATCCTGGAGATTAAAAATATCTCAGAAAAAGAAGTCTGCCGGCTCAAAGATCCTGCTTTGTATTTACACTTTTTTTCTAAAACATAAATGTTCTAAGCTCATATTTTCCTGTCGACAGTGTTGTATATAAACAGGTGATGAATGATCATATGGAACCTTCCTCACTAGTGCTTGTGCTGTGACATCACTATGCTGTATCCAGGAGAGCGCTACCATAGCCACAGCCATAGGGTTTTGAAAAGGCCACATAACATCCTTCTCACTTTGACCTCAGTGGATGCAGGCTGGATCCCAATGTAAATGTTACCATTGACTTCAATGGGTGTGCACTATCAAACTCTTTGTGCCAAATGGGGGAGGTATTTCTGCAACCTGAGTTCAACCCGGGAGTTTTGTATTATACAGAAAGACATAAACAAGATAATTGGGGGTGAGGGAGGATGTCACATGGTAACATGACAATCTGTCTAGGTCACAGCTCTCAGAGCTCCCAAGCATTATATTCAAGTTACCCCTTTATACTTACCCTATTCCGCCACATCATGGTCCAGGAAGGCTGAATCTTTTATTTAATAGGGTCATAGACCAATTTAAAAAACCCCACACACAAAATGCCAGATTTCTGCAATATCTCATAGCCAGACAAAGGAAAAGACAAAACAGTCCTATATGGATAAGTTCAGATAAAATGGCAGAAGTCTTCCTTTATGGAAACCTAAGCAATTAAAGGAAATTAAACCAATAAGGGGTCTACTGATAGAAGTTACTCTAAAAACCTATGGAATTTAACAGAGAATGATCTCCTTTCTCTGGGTTTATAGAAACATCCTATTGAATGCTATAGTTTTAATTTTCTATTTCATTCCATAGCACAGAACCTACCTTCCCCAGAGGAGATTTTATTCAAGGTGCCACATGTTTATAGGCTGTGAAGAATTTTGACAAATGTACATTTTTCTTTGATTCCCTGGCTATCTTTCTTGGAGGGTCTGAAGACAGAAACACCACCTGTTTCTTTGACCTCTAGTTGCTGCAGAATCCTGAGATGAAAAACAAGCATTGATGTGTGCCAGCATCCCAAAAAGGGACCAAAGGTCAGAGCAGGGGCAAACCAGAGGCTGGGGGTAATGGAGGAGTTCACAGTCAGGTTCTAGGCTACAGTCAATACCAAAGGTCAGAGTCCAAGTCAGGTTTCAGGGTCCAGGTCAGGAGGCAAAGTCCACGTCAAGCCAAGGTCCAAGTCAGGAGCAGAAACAGTGATGGCAGCAATAAAAGATCCACACTGTTACCTGGACACTTCCTCACATGCCCTTTGCTTTATATAGTGTCAGGCGCCATGAGGCTGCTACCTGTCAGATCTGGATTTACCATGGTCTGTGTCCATAGAAGGTCATGGGGCCATAGAATGCAAGATGATTACAGCTACCACTAGGTGGCACCATGTAGATGTCTTCAGCCTGGTAGCCCTATAGGCCTGGGTTTTAGACCCAGGAGGCCTTATACCAGGAGTAGGCAAACTTTTTGACCCAAGGGCTACATCTGGGTATGGAAATTGTATGGTGGGCCATGAATGCTCACAAAATTGGGAGTTGGGGTGCAGGCTCAGAAATGAGGAGTTCAGGGTGCAGGAGGGTGCTCAGGGCTGATACCGAGGGGTTTGGAGGGCAGGAGATGGGATCAGGGCTGTGGAAGGGGCGCAGGAGGAGGTCAGGGGTGCAGACTCCAGGTGGCGCTTACCTCAAGCAGTGGAGGCGTGGCCAGGCGGCTGGTTCTCCATGCTGCCCTGTCTGCAGGCGTCGCCCCTGCAGTTCCCATTGGCTGCAGTTCCCGGCCAATGGGAACTGCAGGTGTTGTACTTAAAATACTGCACAGGATCTTTCAGGGGGAATAAGGCAAAGCACCACATTTATTGGTAATACATGTGTAAGCAGAGTCAGGTTGAGCTCTACCCTGACATCTGGTGGTTAGTTGTGGAAAAGGACTTCAAGGGCTGATCTCGTTTGCATGAGCACACCCACCCCCCCTAGCATGGTGGGACTGCTTGCCAAAATGGTCACTTTGGCTCCTGTGGGATTCCCCAGTCTCTTTGTTATTGGGGCAGGAGTAATAAAGTGTTGTTATCCTGGTTATGTGAATCAAGGACAGTAGAACTGTACCTGGCATTTTATGATGGAGGGACTTGCCCTCAACTAAGTAGCACTTGCTATGCAAGGGACATGGGTTCTCGAACCTAGTGAGTTGAGAGAGGTATGTGAAGTTGGTGGTGTGGATCTCTTGTGAAGATTCTAAACACCAATTTCACTGTGTAATATCAGAGCTAATTTTGATCCCATTAGAAGTCTAGTTACAGGCTGCTGAGCTGAATTCACTGTGGGCTAATATTGTATCAGTACTGAGGCTCCCCTACTATGAGCTGAAATCACTGAGTGCTGTTAAGTAGGGTGGGGGTCTGAAGATATATTGGTGAGTGGCTAGCAGGATGCCTGCTAGAGATGAGTGACTCTTAGGATGTTTGGTGGAGTGGAGCAGCTTGCAGGGCAGTCAGCTGTTGACATGAGCAGTAGAGCACATAAGGTGTCCCTTTTCTACCCAGGCTGGGAGGTAAACTCTGCAGATGAACTTTTGAACTCTGGGACTGCACTGGACTTTGGGTGATTTTTGGGTTGCTGGACTCAAGAACCAAAGGGAAAGAACACAGCCCAATCTGCTTGGGGGTGGGTCTTCTGGTTTCTGGTTTGTGTTTATGAACCCTAGTTGTGGTGTTTCCCCAACATAATGCTGCATTGTTTCCCTCCTTTATTAAAAGGTTGTTTTTTTGCTACACTCAGACTCTGTGCTTGCGAGAGGGGAAGTATTGCCTCTCAGAGGTGCCCAGGAGGGTGGTATGTAATTGTCCCAGGTCACTGGGTGGAGGCTCAAGTCGGTTTTGCATTGTGTTATTGAAACAGAACCCTTAGATACTGAACCTGGCCCTTGTTGCTGCCAACTCTGATGGGCAGAAGAGTTACACATGTATCAATCAACACTGTATCATATGCATATGATATATATTACACTCATGCACTCACATACACACAAGCACACTCCGTCTTGTTGTTGTTACCAACTAGTTGCTCCCCTTCACTGGCCAGGTGAGTTAGATGGGGGAGGGGTGGAGCCAGGCTTCTGCCGATCCGGATTGATGCTCCGATGTTGACAAGATGAGACCTGGGGTCCTCTGCAAGACACCTCACATTTATAGCAGCTTCCCTCTTATGCAAATCTATCCCAGATACAAAATCTGTGTCTGTGTCCTTTGTGCTGCTTCCTTCTGGGTGTTGTCTTAATGCTACAAAGAGGGTGTTTCAAAAGAAGGTGCTTCCTTCTAATCCCCAAGGCCGTCAATATGTCTGCTCTTCTTTAGTGAGCCCACTAAAGAAGTTCTATTGTTCTTTGGTCTGGCTTCCATCCCCTCTCCAACTGTTGCAGCTGTCTGGAGGTGCTTGCCTTCCACGCCTTACTCATTCACACCTCGTTCATTCAACAGGGCAATTGATTAAAAGGGGGTGTGTGGGGAGGGAAGATCTTATTCTACTCCTAGCAGAAAGACATTTTTTTTTCTACTTTAACTATCCTTAGGGGCTATAACTCTATACCAAGGCTCAATACAAAGTTTTCTATGTAAGGATCTGATACAAAGTTGTATGAAAATAAAGGCATAATACAAAGTCATATGAAAGTTATGTGAAGATGCTTAATGCAGAGATTTATCTACACTGGGGCAGCGCTTGGGGTGGGGGCAGCGTGCAGAGCCCTCTGGCTGCCCCACGCATAGGAGCTGGAGCGGGGACATGCTGCTGCATCTGGGAGCCTCGCGGAACGGGGCAAACCTTGGACCCCAGTCCCCGGCTGGAGCTCAAGGGCCAGATTAAAACATCTGGAGGGCCGGATGTGGCCCGCGGAGTGTAGTTTGCCCACTGCTGTCTTATACTGTGTTAAGACTGAACAAGCTCCAAAATTGACACCAGAGAGTTCCTCCTGGCCTGTTATAATTTGGTTCCATAACTATGTAGACAAGACCAGAATCCTTGCTGCTTATTGGAATTAGCAAAGGAGTCTTCATAATAAAAAGAATCCTAATCTTTCTGGATTTCTCTACCACTGTGATTGTTTTTGTTTGTGAGGTTGATTTGACAAGTGTGAATAAGGCAAGGTGGAGGCTGAGCAACCACTGAGAGGGCTTGCAGCAAAAAAAAAGGTGAGATCTGAAGGTGCTTGAACCTTTCTCTCCCCCTCTTTATCCCCAAGTCCTGCCTCATCTAAGAAATCTGCACACTTTCTCATTTTCTTTTAACTTCTGGTTTAAACACACACAGTTTTCCCCGCAACCGGATTCAACTGCTTTCCATTTCCTGCTTTCTTGTCCATTCTGTCCTCCTGCCAGGTACACAGAACACCTGTTCCTATCCACCTGGAAACACTGGGGAAGGGCAAAGATTAAAGAATTGCCCATATCTCACCTTTCTGCTACAACCAGAAGAAGAAGAAAGAGTTATGAAATTAGAGTGTTCATAAATCTATGGCAGCACTTCAGACAAGGAACAAGTTGTGTCATGTGTGTGTCGTGCATGCAAATATGCAGAGCTGTCACTGTGTAAGCTTCCTTTTCTGTGTCTGTGAGTGTACACGTACCCTTTTTAGTTATTGAGCTCATACAGTGTGCTAGGTGTACAGGTATGTTTGTGTGTGTTAGAAGCATGTATGTGTGTCAGAAGAATGTCTATGCACAAATTATGCTTATTTTCCCTTTTGCTCAGATCAGCAGGAAGAATAGGGAAAAGTGAATAGAATATTAATTGCATTTTTGTATATGGCTGAGCTCCATGAATGCTGTGGTTTCAGTGAGCACCCTGATGCTATGCAGAGAATGAAGGGGAAGCCACAGAGGTTCACATTAAAGTTATTATTTTTAATGGGATAAACTCAGGGCCCTCACACAGGACTAAATCAGCCCTCTAAAGACTGAGTGAGCAAGGGACAAGAAAGACAGGGAACTAAAGAATTATGAAAAGGAAACCAGGACTGAGGGCTTGTCTACACTTCAAATGCTACAACAGCACAGCTGCACCTGCACCACTCTAGTACTTCAGTGTGGACAGAACCTATGCCAATGGGAGGGGTTCTCTGCTCAGTGTAGATAATCCTTCTCCCCATCAGGTGGTAGCTAGATTGACAAAAGAATTCTTCCATCGACCGAGTGCTGTCTACACCGCGGGTTAGGTCAGCTTAACTACGTCACTCAGGGGTGTGAATTTTTCACATCCTTGAGTGACATAGTTAAACCAACTTAACTTTCTGGTGTAGACCAGGCGCAAGTGTGATGCACTCACTGTAGCTATCCCATCATGGTTCTGCTGGGATGGTATTGGCAGCCCCTCCCACACACACTGGTCCTATGTTGGGAGGCAGGGAGCAAGGGGCTGAGATCCCTCCTCTGGGACAAACCTCTATCTTCCTGAAGGCAGAAAGTGGTGGTCCAGAAAGGGGGTGGCACAGCCAAAAGCAGAGTGGTGGCAGGCCCCCAAAAAGCCTAGCACATGGCTCTGGAGTGCATGGCCCCTTCTACCACCACCAGAGTGAGGGGTGGGATCATAGCGTGGGGGCTGAGGCAGGGAGCTCCATGTGGGGTGTTCCTGGGAACCTGGGTTGCCTTAATTTGGCCCTAAGGAAGAGCAAGATACATGGAAATAGAATGTAAAGAAGCAGGAAACAGTTGGGGTCTGAGCAGGAGAAAGCTGAACACCTTAGGGAAGAGAACAAGTTGAGCTTTGCTTTGACACACTGTGTGTCCTCTTGGCCCTAGCATCAACATTAAAAATTTCAGTACCTAGGTGAAACTCTGATGGGTCACCCCTGCTGACCTCTTGGCTGTGCTGACATTTAAACTCGCCGCTTATAATGGAAGATGCACATTCAAGTCATGACCATGATCATGTGGGACAGAGTCTACCCCGATCTGAACCGAGCAGATTCTAGCACAGGCATCCTTGTCTATGTATAGAAGAACAGCTTTCCCAGACCCTTAAAGAGTAAAAAAAAATCTGGATTCATATACAGAACTGTACAAGAGAAAAGTACAGACTAGCAATCCAGTCATGTTTCATCCCAGTTCAAATGACATTGTTTTAGTTTCGGCTGCCTCGCCCCTCAGAGGGTAATTAAAGACTTTCACTAGGGGGAAAGATAGACATGGTGGAGGAAACCTTTATTACAGACTCATCTCTCAAAGAAAAATAAACCCCAATGTAATGTCTGAGGCAAGTTGCCAGGATCATCCACGAGGAAAAAAATTACATTTAGGGTTTAAGAAACATTTCAAGCTACAGTAGAACCTCAGAGTTATGAACATCAGAGTTACAAACTGACCGATCTCACACACACACCTCATTTGGAACTGGAAGTACACAATCAGGCAGCAGCAGAGATAAGAGTTAAAAAAAAAAAAAAAAAAGCAACTAGTGTTCATTACTATGTTAAATGTAAACTAATAAAACAATAAAGGGAAAGTTTAAAAAAAAGATTTGATAAGGAAAGGAAACTGTTTCTATGCTTGTTTCATTTAAATTAAGATGGTTAAAAGCAGCATTTTCCTTCTGCATAGTCAAGTTTCAAAGCTGTATTAAGTCAATGTTCAGTTGTAAACTTTTGAAAGAACCACCATAACATTTTGTTCAGAGCTACAAACATTAAAAAGTTACGAACAACCTCAATTCCTGAGGTGTTCGTAACTCTGAGGTTCTACTGTAGTTGTCTTATAGCATCTGGATGGGGGAGTTCTGAGAATGAAAAGGAGTACTAGTGGCACCTTAGAGACTAACCAGTTTATTTGAGCATAAGCTTTCGTGAGCTACAGCTCACTTCATCGGATGCATTTACAATAAACACTGAATTTACAATCCTCCACTCACTTTCAGGAGTATGGGCTTTTGCTCTTGGTTTCCTTCTTTCTTTCTTTCTCTTTCTTCCTTCCTTTCTGTGCATGCATGTTCCCATGGTATCTGCATATGGAGTCACCTTCATCACCCTGACCATGGGCCAAGGGAAGAGAGGGTGCCCTAGGTGTCCTAGCCTAACATTAATCAAAGGAGCATGCCTAGGGCTAGAGGTCCCTAGGTGGCCCCATAAGAACTCTCCCATACCACATCTGATCTGGATCAAGAGCTTTAAACAAAAGAGGGTCCACCTATGTCCAACGGTGGGCTGTTCCTCATTCTTCTCTTTGACCCTTTATCAGGTATATTCCTTTGAGAGGGCATACCTGGACCAAAAGCACCAATACCCTTATGATGTGCACAAAGGATGTAGCGGAATTATTTCTGAGCAGGACATGTCATGTTTTGTTAGTGTTTATTGGAGAGCTCATTTTAGTTACATTCAGAGCTTATTTTCTCTACTGCCCTTGGTCAGCCAGCACCTCACTCTCCCAGAGTTCTGTTGCTTTGATACCACATTAGAAATACCTTCTAAACCACAGGGACTTGCTCCCATGTGGATGTAGCTGTAGGAAGGTGTGTGATGTGAGGGGTGGATTTAATCTGATTGCCATTAAGATGTTTCCAGTGCACTGGCTGAATTTTAATTGTCTTTTTTCACTCAGTCAGTGAGTACAGGAAAAGATTTACCTTCTGGCCTTTCCATTCAGACAAGTTGACATTTCCAGTCAGACCTCTTCTCTGATGGAGAGGTTTGACGTCAGGTGGGCTGATTAGAAGCTTGAATACCTGTGACTCATTCAGCAAAGGACTGTGCAGTGAAATTATAACGCCTCCCTTCCCTCTTTATCATTTGTTATGGTTGGTTTTAAATAAAGCTAAACCTGATTCACAACTTCAGGGAAGATGCAGCTCAATGCAGACTCTAATAGGCATCTCCATGGCAACAGACTTTATCAGGCACACTTGCAAATGTCATTGTTAACATCAACCCTAATCCCTGCCTCATGCCAGAAGACTAATAGGGCTAGTTTACAGCTCTGTAGGGCTGAAATCAGGTTAGCTGAACCAGACTGAAACTGTTTCAGAATAACTATTTTAAACACAGTTTGGCCCCATCCAGACTGGTCAGCTAGATGATTTAAAATGAGCTAGCCTAACAGTTATCAAACACTAAGGTGGATGAAGCTTTGTTTCCTGATATATTCACAGAGCTCCCACCTAAGCTGCATTTTCCAGGTGGAAACCCCGGGGCGGCTCTCCTAAATCTGCAAATGGATCAGTTGCCAGTGGGCCCTTTGATATTGCGGTGGACAGTATAGCTCTCAACCTGGCATAAACCAAATCCATGACAATGGCCTCTAAGGTCTGTGACAAAATAGAAACAACATGAAGCACAAAATACACCTGAGACAACAACAGTAAGGAAAAATCTCTCTCAGCACCTTAACTGCTTTCTCTAACCTCAGGGTCAGGAGTGTGCAGTTGTTGTGATATCAATTGACTTACTGGGGGGGAAACGCAACATTCAAGTTTACATGGCGTGAGGCTAACAATACCCTTTGCAAGTACTGGGACAAGTGGGTCTAGGCACACCCAAAGCTACAGGCTCACCCCCTCAACTGAGGGTGGGATGCCATTGGACCCAGGCCACAACTGGATACTGGGGACAACAAATGAAAGAAAAGGAGTGAGGTCAAAGGTTGAAAATCAGGCAACCAGAGGGGGACTTCAAGCAGAAAACCCCAGAACATGCCTACTGACCCCCAAAGGTGTCTAAGGAGTCAGGGGATACAGCCAAGAGCAGCTCTGCTCAGCGATGTGTTCAAAAAAGGGAGTGGAAATAGGCCCCATACTAGCAGAGCACCCTGCGTCCAACTGCCTCTTCCTGGAGTGATGGGTCATTTTGGGCAGCGCCAGGAGGAGGTTGATGAGGCAGCCCTACAACTTTGTGTGGCCACGGATAGGGTGTGAGGTGCAAAGAAAAGTGCAGAACCTCAGTAAGAGGTTCTGGAGGACCTTGAAGAGGGGCTGCAACCTGATGCACCCTACACAGATGTGCAGCAGGGTCTCCCTCTCACCACAAAAGGGACTGGTGTTGGGGGAGTTTGTGAACCTACCCATGTACATGCCCGTGCTCATGACTCCATGGAGGAGTCCATGGGGGTATCAGTGTTGCCAAGTCTCATGATTTTATCATAAGTCTTGCTTTATCTAGTGCTTTTCTTAAAGCCCCAGCTCTTGGAGTCATGGGATTAAATGAAAATCTCAGTTTTCATTTAAAAAAAGTTTCTAGACTTGTGGTTGCAAAGAACAGCCTGAAAATGTGACTCCTAAAGGCTACAACACCAGAAGCCAAAAAGAAACCAAAAATCATAATTGTATAAATCTCAATCTCATGATTTTTTGAGGTCTGACACGTGTTTTGAATTTTAGGGTTGGCAATACTGGTATACTCCATGAGGCAGCTGAGAGCTCCTGGGCTGCACTTTGTGGATGCAGCAGATCAGCAGCTTCTACTACAGCAGAAGCATCCTTTTAGGATTCCATACACTGGAGTCATTTCAGCCCCAGGGGAGTAGTAATGAAATAAGGAGCTCCCACTACAGAAAAAAGGGATGCTTCCCCCCGCCCCCTGTGAAAAACAGTTCATCCTACAGCTCCAGGTGTGTCGGGCCAATCAACAGTGCTGCTCAGAGACAGCACAGCAGGAGTATGGGGAGGATCCAGCTTGCTTGTGGCCTCCAAGAGAAGGGAAAAGTACTTTACCCAGCCTTGGAGCCCAAGCTTCCCGGTGAAGAGAGACACAGTATTTGAACAGTTTCAGAGTAGCAGCCATGTTAGTCTGTATCCGCAAAAAGAACGAGGAGTACTTGTGGCACCTTAGAGACTAACACATTTATTTGAGCATAAGCTTTCGTGAGCTACAGCTCACTTCATCGGATGCATGCAGTGGAAAAAAACAGTATTTGAAGTTACCCCTCCCCAGACCAGAGATGAAAGAGGTCATGAGAGGACATCATTTTTCTGGGACTGAACACCTAAAGTACTCTGGAGCCCCTTACCAAGATTCATGGTGGCAAGGGACGCCATGTTAGCAGTCTCTGCAGATTGCAATGTAGGTCTTTCCTAAATGCACTACAATGGCCATAGGGTGATTTAGCATATGCATCCTTTAGGATTCCATACACTGGCAGCAGTAATGAAATAAGGAGCAACTGGAAATGATGGGAAAGGACAGACACACATGCACCTCCCCATTCAAACTCTAAAGGACAGGAAGACACAGACCAGCCCAAATCTTTTTAATGACACTGACTGACAGGTTTGTGATTTATTTTCTGGCTTAGCCCTCAATTTCATGTTTTCATTTTTTCTCTAGATGTGTTGTATAATTTTTTTTGTACCCTAGACAGATTTAAAATCAACCTTAAGTAAAGCCCTTGTGGTAGGGCTTTATATATATTGTGCCACTACACATATAATAAATTCATGAAAAGGTATCAGTTTGATAATAACTTTAAATACAACAAATGATCTATATTTTCATATAGATACAGTCACTCCTGATTTTTTAAAATATACTTAGAAAACACAACGTTTTCCTGACAAGTATATGAAACCTGGAAAATCTAATTTATTACAAAACTCTGTTCTTTATAGATCTATCTGCACTCAAATCCAAATCAGAATCTCTCTGGGCTCTCCATGACTTTAGTCTAGTCTAGTAAATACCATGGGTGTAGGGAAAGCCACAGATGAAAAGCAGTTGTACCACAACGGCTGGTCCACAGTGACTCCAAACCCTAAATTGCTTGCCCTCTGAGCGTGGTTTATGACTGTGAATGATGCTGACCAAGCTTGCTAACCAGCATTTAAATAAAGGGGAGGCAGAAGGCCCTCCTGAATCAGTGTCATTTGCTTTGGGAAGGGTTGACCCAGGGACAGCCGCAATTGGAGGAAATCAAAACCCACTGTCTCCTCCTGGAATCAGAATTGAAGGTCACAAAGCAAAGACCCTTGTAACAAATTTTGGCATCTGATTAAAAATAATTCCCTTTCATGTGCAAATGATGCTTGGATAAAAAGAAATACTGAAATGAAAAAATGGATCAAGACATCCAAAGTTTGGGGAGAGGTGGATACAAAAAACTTGAAATGAAAGGACAAATACTAGTATTTTAAATACAAACTTTACACCCAAAACCATTAGTAATGAATGTATGGCCTTATTTTTTCTTTTATTTATTTAACTCCCTTCAAAGTAAAACAAGATTGATTTTGGTACCATGATTTGAGAACAAATTTGAGAGAAACTTAGAGAAGTCAGAGATGAAAAGCCATTTTAGATCCCATCTGGTCCATCTCCCAGGGTAAGGACAACATTGTCCTCTGCTGTACATTTAGTGTTTTGTCCAATCTAATTATTATTGTTATTCTCAGGTTATGGGGTTGCCACTACCTTTCATTTTCACTCTTTACAGACTATTAATAATTTTCAAAGCCAGTAAAGGTGGCTGTTATAACAGGGATTAATTGGACTCTCTCATTTGTCCTTTTCTGTATTATCAGAACCAGTAGACAGCTGAGGAAATTAAGGGACTTAAAAGGCACGTTCATACATTTAAAACTGATCAAAGGAAATACTTTTTTAAACTATGAATAGTGAGCCTGTAGAACTCCCTGCCGCAAGTTATCACTGAGATACAAACAAAGGATCAGATGTTGATATGAACAAGAGAATCCCCAATTATTCCAGCTACAAGAAAAATTACATAAATTATCAAGCCAAGATTTTCAAAGTAACTTATGAGTTTGGATGCCTCAATTTTTGGGTTCCCCTCTTGAGACACCTTAAAGGGTCTTGATTTTAAGCAAGCAGGTGCTCCACTCCTTCTGAAAATCAGGTCTCTTTAAGATGTCTCCAAAAACAGACACTTTTGGAAATCCTAGCCTCATCCCTTAAATTTCAGGACACTTCCCTCATAAGCAGGATAGTGCATAAATATCTATTAGACTCCTCCACCCCTCCTCTGACACAGGTGGTATCAGCCAGTGATAGAAACAGGATATTGGACCAGGTGGACCATTGGACTGCTGCAGTATGGCAGTTCTTGTGTTCCTATGACCAACAATAACTTACAAAAGATCTTGCTTTATTTTAACACAGAAGTTAGTCCTGGTGCCAGGTGCCAGATGAGACTAAAGGTGTTTCCAGCTGTAAGCTCTGCCTAGTCTTTTGTCCCATCTGATCATTCTCTTGAGTTCATTCTCCATTGCCCCTCCCTGCAGGTTGCTATACTCTTCTACTTCACCAGCTGCCTGGTGGATTATTTTTGTCTTGTGTCACATAGTCCCAATGTTGCAATTACACTCTGACCTCAAAGGCTTACTTTTAAAATTACACTGCTTTAGAAAACCCTCTGTCTAGTGGGTTGTTTTTTATTTTTACATCTAAATGGTTAAATTGTGGGTGTGGATGGGGAGAGAGGAAAAGGAGAAAGGAAAACCAGACAGAATTAGAGAAAGAGCAAGGCAGAAGCAGAAAGGCTGCGAGCACCAGGGAGTACCGGTATTTTTCTCAAACTAGCAAAGGCTGTGGGTTCTGGAGAGGCGACCCTTTGGAAAGCAAAGGACCTTTTCTTCCCTCAGCAACACCTGCTTCTGCCAGCTAGTCTGGAGCAGCATTAGTTGTAATCCTCAACAGAGTTTTATTCAGTTCTCCTAACTGATGGACATCATTTCACTTACAGACAATGGCAAGCCCCGCGCCACTATATCCCTTACTCCTCCAGTCCCCAAATAATCCCGGATAGCAAAGCTAAGTACTTCACATCAAGCACTATGTAAAACTTCTTATTTCCGCTAGGGTCCACAGGGTACAAGCCATTTTTTAAACACAGGAGATATGAATCCTGCACTGAACTGTTCATGGCATAAAGACAGACGAATAAAAAATTTGGGATAAGAGAGCAATAAATATATAGTTGTGTTAATAATTATAAGAAATTTGGATGCGTAAAATAGAGCCAAGTTACTCACTAAGCAGGATGGTGTCATTGAGTTTCTTATAGGCATCCTGATCACATCAAGATCCAATATATTCCTCAGAAAAAGGGTAGGGAGAAAGCACTTTATCTGGGCAATGGAGAAGGAAAGCAGTGGGACTTCCTGTCTTGGAAGGGAGGGAAAAGGCCAGGATATATTACCGGAATAATGTGCTGATGGGAAGAAATGCAACAGTTTCAGTAACATCACAGACCTGTGTTCACTGACACCTCTCTGTCTTGGTGTACACTGAGGAAATTCTCCCCTCCCCCCCAAAAAGTCTAAGTCGTTTTAAAATCAGTTCAGCTAAACTGATTTTAAAACTGATTGGAGACCCAGTGAAGACAAGGCTCCCACCAACATGAACAGTTTTTGAAACCTGTCTTCTTTATAGACACCTGCTGCTTGGCCAATAGTTGCTCTTCCATCTACCTGAATGGGCATGTGCTCACATATTTACATGTCCTTCCATGTGCATATCACTTTTATCCTTTTCCGAACTTGCTACCTTTCTGTAGCTTTTCCGTACTCTGACTATTCCTCAGCTACCACACGGTGAGCTTTGATCGTGTCAAATTTCATAAGTCAAAAGCATCAATCCAGGTTAATTCTTGGGTAGGAGACTGCCAAAGAAAAACCAAGAGCTGCAGGTGTTTCAGTAGGTGGCACTCTAAGTCAGTTTGACACCAATGTGCCTATGCTGTGGGAGGTTCTTTCTTTTGGCTGAGATACAAAACAGAGATCCTGATCACCTGTGGCTATTAAAAATCCCATGGCACTTTCCCTAAGAGTCAGGGTGGTAGTGTTGGTGTCCTGGCCAGAATCCCATTTGAGTAATTACATTCTGCCTTCCTACATTCCTCTGGAAGTTTCAACTGGATCTTTTCCCTTAAATTGTTGTTTAGTATTACCATGTGCTGTTAAACAACTGGTCTTTTTCACCTGAGAAATGGCTGCAATTTACTAATGGGTGAACTCATTCTCTTATATCTCTTGTGAAATGCTTTAGAATCCTGTAAGATGAAAAGGGACTTCACACACACACACACATTGAAAGACATTATTTATAATAGTTTGTACAGGTATCTTTCTATTCATTTCCTACAACCAGGAGATCCTTGACTGCATGGGGCATGTAGTGATTTCATAGCTACTTTTACCAGCAGATCCAGAATTCAGCGAAACTTAGAAATGGTGACAGGGAACCGGGCATGATCTACTAGCACAAGAGAATTCCAAGCTTCCCCCAGCTGGATTAAATAGGCCATATCCATTTACCAGCATGTGCTGAGTGGAATGTTTGTTTCACTGGGTATCAATATCTGACCTATGAGCCAAAGAGATGAGACCCAGAAGTAAAAATTACAAATTCCAAACTCAGCTCGTATGACAAGCTCTGATAGTTTGGCCCCTGTTTGGTCTTGGGGTCAATCAGTGCGTCACTGTCTCCGGAGAAGCTTAATTAAGCTCAGATTACACAACAGAACTTTCAAAAAAACTCCTGCCCTCCCCCCTATATACACATCCTCTTATGCACATCTGGATAAAAGCTTCCAAGCAAAGCCTAGCGAGAGATGAATGGCAGCAGTAGCTTCAGGCACAGAGTCCCCAGGAGCAGGGCTGAGCTCCCAAAAAGCGTTGCAAACCCTTGCATCATACAGAGGCAAGAGAAGCCAAAGTTGCTAGCAAATCAGAAGAGATACTCTGACAGCTGTTGCCGTAGCATACTGATTGTCGCTCAGCACAGTGCACGGTGTTTTTATGGGTAAACTCAGTGCCATGATTTATTAATCTTTTATCAGAGACAGGGTTGAAAATCTTCCCGGTTTGCCTAATGCTCCTGCTGCAGGCAAGGCTGAGCTTGCCCTTCAGTACTGGTCTGACAAATCTGGCTCCAGCTGCACTGCTTTATTAATGACAGGAGCCCTGAAGGGGTGGGATCCAGAGGCATCAGACAGATTTTTTTCCCCCTTCATAAGCACAAAAGACAAGTGGAATGTTCCTGAGGAATTTCTTGCCCTTGGAAGGAGTGTAATAAATCTCCTGGGTTTGTGATATTCCGTTTATTCCCTGGGAGTCATTCATTATGCTGGCAAAGGATGTCTTAGGAAGAATGTTTATTGGCACTGAATTTCCTGACTTTGCAAGTGAGCAGCCTCCTCTTTTAGAGTTCTTGTAAAGCTGTCTGCCGTGACTTAAGTGTGTGAATACCACCCTGAGGGCAGATGGTTAGGAACCAGGGAAAAAACCCCAAACAGGCTGTGACTTCTGTACTTAGATGTCACCAGCCAATTATCAAGTGTAAATGCCTCAGGCACTAGAACAGCCTGAATATGGAGTGAAACAGTTCCCTTGGGTACTCCGATCTCTCTTGACACCCATGTGAGCATACCTTTGTGACAGATGGTCCCAAGGACCATGGCAATATTCAGGTTACTCCCAGTTCCAAAGGACCAGTCACTTACCCCAGGTCAACTTCACTTTAGATCTCACCCCAAAGACAACTCTTATAGCCAATTCCATAATGAACTATATGAAGATTTATTAAATAGGAAGAGGAAACAAAAGAGTTATTTACAAGGTTAAAGCAGGGAAACATACATACACAAATGAGTTACAATATTAAGTTTCAAAAAGTAATAGAAGCTTCTACAACATGCAAGCTCTATCTGTCCTTTAGGACTAACCCAGGCTAAGCATTGGAGATCTCTGCTTATGACTACGAAACTTTGCCCCCACCCCTCCCTGCCCCACAAGTCCAAGTAGCATAGAGATCCAGTTCCTTCTTGTTAGGGGTTTTTATCCCCCTCCTCCCTTGTGCTTTGAGCTGCAAACTCAGCTGATGGGAGGAATCCGCCTGCATGACTCATCTTCACAGGGAGGAGAGAGAGTGAAAAACAACATCTTTTGTCTTTTTTATCATTCCACAATAGTCCACCTGGTATCGCTGGACCTATATTAATATACGCCATGTGCTACATAAATGTTGAATTTTGACATGATCTATGGCCCATATGCAGGTACTATGCTGAAGGCAAAGTCTGCAGGGATGAGATGTGAACTGCCTGAAACTCTCAACTCTTCATGTAGTGCCTCAGTCAATTTACAGGGCCCTGGGGAGTTTTCAGCCACCCCTTCACTTGGGATTCCAATTTTCACTACATATACCTCATCTTCCCTGGGTTTTCTCAGCAATTCAGCTCTTCTGCTGTATGTGCATAGTATTCCAGGTGAGGCCTCACCACTATTGTTCACAAAGGAGACTTTTATTTTCACTCTAGTCTTAACATGTACATCTGTTTGTACATCCCAGTGTAGTTTTTGCCAGATCGAATCAAATCAAGTCAATTTAATCTCCATATATTTTAGATATGGGCCAATGAGTATCAGAGTTTCTTGGATAACTGATTTTTCAACTTATTTGTGACATCTCATTCCACCCACCAGACTTGTAAATATGTATAAACTGTTGGAGGTGTTTAAAATAAAAGGCCTCGAGGCAGTATCTGTCATCCCCAGAAACTAGAGAAGGAGTGAGGGTGGCAGTATGATAAGTTCATTTCAGTTAGCTAGACAACTGAGGATTGTCTTTTAGCTTTTGGAAAGTAGTAAGCAGTGATAGGATGTCCTTGTCACACCCTGACATCTTTGCAATCAGATTGCCACAAGGTTTTTCACAAGCTATATGCTGTACCGAAAGTAATATAGGAAATTCCCTAAGGAGGTTTCTTTTATATTCTCTGTTTCTGGAAGAAAAATGTATCCTTTCCTTTCAATTTTTCTCTTTTAAGCTGGAAGTTAGATGTTTATTTATACCCTTTGTTTCCTGTCTCTTTACAAAAATAGCATTACAACTTGCCAACTGAGACCATCAATGGCCTCATCTAGTTTTGAAACCTGCTTCCTGTGGTGCTGGGAGAGACCAGTGATCCACCTGGTCCACTATCTTGTATACTGTCAGCATTTCAGAAAGAAAACAAGGGTGACAGAGCATCCAAGGGGTGGAGAGGACTGCAAAGTTGTGTTCTCTCCATTTCTCCCCCTTGCATCTTCTCTGTTCTTGTGGACCCCCAGTCCAGTCCTTCTTTTCTGATTACTATAGTGAAAAGAAAGGGGACTGGTTAATAGGAGAGAAAAGCTAAATGGCTTCCTCTATACAAAGCATTGCCTGTGGGCTGTTGAAAATGCTGCAGCATCTGAGTGTGAGAGAAGCAAACAAGTATTGAACCTAAATGGGTACAGAACTTCCTTGTAGGTAGCCATGAGGGAAGGAAACAAGACCCGAATGAACAGGCCAAAAGTCGGGGCAGCAGGTGTGTTTTTCAGGGTGAGAGTGGGAAGTCAAGTCTCCCCAAGGTCTGCAGTAATCCCCAACTATACTCTCCCTGCTCCCAGGATGGGATCTGGAAGATGGGCAACTTCAGGCCAACAAGGTTGCAAATCAGCCACAAAATATTTATATTACAGGAAATGAAAATGTTTAGAGGGTGAATGAGTAAAAAAACCCCTGAATTTGCAGGTGTCACCATAAAACACAGGTAAATGGACACCCCCAAAACATGACTCCTCCCAAGAGACCAGAGGAAGATACCAAGTAGTCTATTTAAGTCTGTTATCCTGCCCTATCAGGAGAGATCAATAACCCCATCCACTCTGATATCTCAACTTCTGCCATACTGTGAAAAATGTAGTGGTCCATCTAGTGTGCCAGTGGGGCCCATAAGTCTCCCCTCCCCACAAGACAGACTTGCATTAACGGAAGCATTCTTCTGAGGGCATCCTATAAAAGGCCCCAGAAAAGCCTTCCACCTACTGCAGTTTCCAGGAGTAGCCTGACTGTGTATTCCGTGCTCTACCACTCTTGATGCCACTGGGTCTTCATACCTTGACTGCCAGGGCTCCAGTCACTACTCTAATAGCAATGACCATGAATATGATAGAGCAGATAGGGACATTTCTTCTAGTCCCAGATGGTGAACATCTAATGTTCCACATGATGACAACTGATAACCTTTGTAAGTTTACCATTAGCTAGAGTAACGGGAGTTTCTATATTTATCCATGTGTTCAATCCTTTCTGAAGGGCATTACCCTATTTACCTCTATGATATCATACAAAAGGGAGTGTAGTGGGGCAGCTGCCCCACTCCTGGATAACGGGTTAAAAGCAACCAAGCTAAGCTGATTGGGGAAGCAGCCACAGCTGTGGCAAGCTCAATTAGGGCCTAGCTGGCCCTGATAAGAGGGCTGGGGGCCACAAGCTGAAGAAGTCTCTCTTTAGCCCTGGAGGGAGAAGGGTTAGCTGCCTGAGAGGAAGGTACCTTAACTGGAGCAGAGCTGGGTAATAGGGCTAGGGAGCTCCAGCCTGGTAAAACCCCAAGCTGCAGGCCTTGTTGAAGGCCTATAGAGGTACTGGGGCTGCAGAGGTTCAGCTTGGGGGATAGGCAAAGGAAGCAGGTCCTAACCCCTTGCCAATGATGAGTGGCCATTACACACTGCAGTCTGCCCCAGTGAGCAGGGGCTTGATGATGACTGGTAGTAGCCACTGAAGCAAGGTGGGCTTAGAGAGTTGGGGGTTCCCCTGGGAGGGGAGACCCAGTGTGTGGGGGTACTGCTGGGGTAGAACCCTGAGGTAAGGGGCACCAGGGTCTGGGAAGGACATGGGGCTAGCAGCAGGTGAGACACCGGCCTGCAGAGGGTGCTCCGTATGCTGGAAAAGAACTAATTCCCAAGATGACCAGCAGAAGATGCTGCACTGGTGAGTCTTCGCTTTGCTACAGGGAGTTCAACAATTGTATCAACCAGCAGAACTCTTTTTTTCCAGTTTCAATCTACTGCCTTTTAATTTTAATGCAAGTTCCTTTGTTGCTGTAACATGGGAAAGGGTAGGTAAGAAAACATGACTGGCCTCTTCCAGAGTGTCATCATTAGTTTATACATCTACCATGCAAAAAACTAGGGTAAATGCACCTTCGTCATCTTGCCTTGTCTTTTCTCCTTTTCTGTGTGGGCCTAACACTGTTTCTCTTTCAGCAAGAGAAATCAACACACTTGTGACTGTGATGGATAATGAAATTAAAGGGAGGCAACAATGAAGGAATCACAGCCTAGTGCAGAAGTATATGGAGAAACTGCCCTCTGCTGGCTAGACAGAGCAAATATGATGAAGCTCCTGTCTCAGGGGAGAGGCAATCTCTCACTCCAGCCTATAAAGAAACTGGATGCTCTTGGAGCATCTCTCAGCCATGAAGCATCCAGTTCACTCCAGCCAACATTAGAGGCCAGACAGTCCCGCATCACCTTAAACCTTCTGCCTTTCCCTTTTTTTGCCTTTTCCATGATGAGTCACATCAAACTCTTAAAATTTCACTCCTGGCTTAAAAACAAAAGTACTGACTTTCAAACCAAAAGGCCAACCACGCTCTAAGTATATAGAATGGACACTTTTGTGCAACTTCAACTAGAAGTATCCCTTCACTCTACAACTCTAACCATGTACCTATTTCAGAAAGTTGTTATTTTTTCCAAAACCTGTAGAATTGTTGTGAGACCACTGCATACAATATACTTACCTTTATACTACAGCTTTTAAAATGATTGTGTGAATGACAAGAAATCCACATAAATGTTAAGACTGAAGTACATTTAACATAGTTGGCAACTCTTCATGGTTTTAAATTGTTCTGTGCACAACTTGCCTCTAACCAAGACCTGATTCATAAATTCTAAGGCCAGAAGGAACCACTGTGATCATCTAGTCTAACTTCCTCTATAGCACAGGTTACAGAATTTCCCCAAAATTAATGCCTAGAGCAGAGCTTTTAGAAAAACATCCAATCTTGATTTAAACATTGTCAGTGATGGCAAATCCACCACGACCCTTGGTAAATTGTTCCAGTGGTTAATTACTCTTACCATTAAAATATAAACCTTATTTCCAATCTGGATTTGTCTAGCTCTGTGGTTCTCAACCTATTTACTACTGTGAGCTGCCTATGTGCCCATGGTGTGTTATGTGGGCCGCATCCAATACTACCTGTATGGCCCTGAGAACGTCACATGGGCTGCATCTGTGGGCTGACTGGGCCACAGGTTGAGAACCACTCTAGTTTCAACTTCCAGCCATTGGATTGTGTTGTGCCTTTCTCTGCTAGATTGAAGACCCTGGGCCATTATTAAATATTTGTTCCCCATGTAGGAAAATCCACACTTCTGAGAGATGTAATGATACCGACCTAATCCCTGTTGTAGACAGCACTCTCAACGGGAAGGCTTCTCCTGTCAACATAGCTCCCACCTCTTGTGGAGGTGGAATATTTAGGCCAATGGGAGAAGCTCTCCCGTTGGCATAGGTAGTGTCTTCGCTAAACACTGCAGTGGTGCAGCTGCACCAGCCACTGCAGTGCTATAAATATAGACAAGCCCTCTTTGTTAAATTAAATAGATTGAGGTCCTTGTCTATCACTATAAGGCAAGTTTTATAATCCTTGAACTTGTCTCTTTTTTAGGTAACAGTCTTAACCGAGGCTAGCTGCAAAGACTGTAGCAATTTGGAGAACAGCAACAGTCTTTTCTCATTCTTATATCCGTTCTCTATTATGGGTGTGGTGTTCATGTATGCTCTATGGCAGGGATCGGCAACCTTTGGCACATGGTCCACCAGGGTAAGCCCCCTGGCAGGCCGGGCCGGTTTGTTTACCTGCTGCATTCACAGGCTCGGCCGATTGCAGCTCCCACTGATTGCAGTCCCCCACTCTAGGCCAATGGGGGCTGGCTGAGGGATGGGCTGGCTGCCACTTCCCACAGCCCCCATTGTCCTGGAGCAGCGAACCTCACACAGTGGGAGCTGCGATTGGCCATACCTGTGGATGCGGCAGGTAAACAAACTGGCCTGGCCCGCCAGGAGGCTTACTCTGGCAGGCCATGTGCCAAAGGTTGCAGATCCCTACTCTGTGGTTAGGTTGTGTTGAAAAATAAAGTTAAAGTAAACAGAAAAGGAGTATTAGTCTCTAAGGTGCCACAAATACTCCTTTTCTGTTTGCGGATACAGACTAACCCGGCTACTACTCTGAAAAAAGTTAAAGTAGGGACTTATTCCCTTAGATTTGCAAGTAAACTAAATATTCCCTCACTCACCCCACTTGCTGAAGGGGTCTAGATAGAATTTTTGTGAATGTTATATATTACAAGTTAGAGGCATTTAAAATTACTTCTCTTAAATCACTTTTTTTATATCCTTTGGGTCCTCTTAGTTTAAACCTGGGGGGATGAATCTTCTGAAAGCCTAATAAACCTAAAACTTTCTACATTTATACATATTCATGTCTCCAGTATATGGTAGGTGAAGAAAAATTTAATTTCCATTTACATTTTTGACCATAACCATTTGTAACTAAATTGCAATAATTGCTGATTATTTTTGTCTTGCTAAAGACATTTTAGCAAGATTCAAGAAGGGATTGGACATATATGAATAACAAGAATATTCAGTTGTTATAGTTAATGCTAACAATTTTTGGAAGGGATATTAAATCTCATGCTTCAGGGCTTCAACCAATCACTATTAGGGATCAGGGTGAGATCTAATATTGGGGCAAATTATCTCACATTTGTCTATTGTGGGGTTCTTACACCTTCCTCTGAAGCTGGCCACTATTGGAGAAAGGAGACTGGAACATAGGTCTGATGGCAACACTATGTTCCTATGTCTACAGTATTAGCATTGTCTAATATTATTGCTATTGAATACATGCTCTAGGAGCTAAGCTTTCATTTAAAAAATAATTATCCTGAGAAATACTTCAAATATGTTAAACAATGTTTTAATATTTATATTGCAGATCATCTACCCACTTTACAGTCCCTTTGTGCCAGCGGAGCAGCACGAAGGGGCCATACGCCTGAGAGAGAACTGGTCAGTAACTTGCATAGTTTCCCCTCCTGTGCTTTGGGCCCCTCATTTCCTTTCCCCTTGAGGAGGGTTTCTCGGTATCAGTGAGTAGACTGGCCCAAGGTGCCAGGATCTTTCCATACAGGAATCTTGCTGTCCAGGGACCACTAGGAGCTGGAGAGCAGTGCAGAGGCCAGGGGAGATTCACGGATTTAGTGGGCTGGGATCTCTTGCCTCTTCTGCAGGAGGTAGGGATTGGGGAACAACATCCCCCCCCCCACCCCCAAGTATTTCAGAGAAACTTCCCTCCCTGGGAATAACCCACATATCGGGGGCGGGGGTTGGCTGAGGCTCGCTTGGGGGAGGGGGGATTTGGCTGCTAGCTTCTCAAGGCTAAGCTTTAAGCTAGCTGACCGTGGGGGAACATCAGATCCTCTTGGCTCAGCTGAATACATTCTCCTGGCTCCGATCCCCGGCCTGCACGGAGCCAGCAATGGAGTGACACTTTAAAACAAAGCAGGAGGAAGGACTTCCTGTTGGGCTGGGCTGCCTGCTACGCGCTGAGCAGATGCCGCTGCAGCCGGCTCAAACCTCGGGCTGTTCTGCTTACAAGGGAAGTTTGCACTTGTTGAGTTTTCGGCGTGTTTTAAAGCCGAGGCCAGAGGAGCCCGTTCCGTGCGGGCGGGGAGCGGCCGGGCAGCCCGGGGAGTAGGGGCTGGTGCGGCGCGTACTTTCCAATCCCTCCCCCCAGACGACGGTACGTTCGCCAACATTCAAACCAAACCTCTCGGCGCGTTTGTGGCTGGGGGGCTAGACACGCGGGGCCCTCCACAGAGGACCTGGCCTCTTTGTTTTCTCCCCCCCCCCCATCATCACCACCACAGAGCGGGGCAGGAGAGGGAGCCCTTCTACCCGCATCCTCTTCGGAAGTTCCGCTGTTGTCCCGTTGTATGCCTTAGTATACAAAATGGCTCAGAGCCGCCTCCTCCGCTGTCCCCGCGTGATCTCGCACATTGCCAGCGGAGGGCGCCAGAGGCGAGGGAATGCTCCTCTCCGGCGGGGGAACGCCGCACGACGTGCAGGTTTCTCGGTGTGAGCTGGGCGCTCGCAGCGCGTTGCTGCTTACCAGATACAGCAGGGGGCGCTGTTCCTAAAAGATGTACAGGCCTTTCCCATTGGGACATACCACGCAGCCCAGCGCCTGCTCGCTGTCTGCATAAAACCTCATCCTCCCCTTCCAGAAACACCTTCTCTGCAAATGGCCCTCTCCTGGGAAACTGGGTGTAGTTCTACCCCTTCCCCTTCCCATACAAAGCCAAGTGTGTATACACACACACACACACACACACACCTCTTCCCTGGAGTGGCTCAAGCCAGGGAGCGAACAGGAGGCCCTACTAGAAAAAGCCTCCCTTCTGCTTGCCTGCAACAGACTCTGCAGTAACAGGAGTAGTTGTTTAAGAACACGACTTTTACTTGGGCCTTAAAAGCAGAAGGATTATGAGAAAAGAAGAAAAATTAACTCCCTGAAGAACACATGTGCGGTGAGTTTTTGTTAGAGACACAAAGCAGGTGAGGTAATTATCTTTATTGGACCAACTTCTGTTGGTGAGAAGCTTTCAAGCTACACAGCTCTACTTCAGGTTGAGGCTGTTTTGTTTTTTATTTGTATTGAGGTTGGGTTCATTACATACACTAGAAGACTGTCCCACTGAAGCCTTTATAAAGCATAAAATGCAATGTTAATAAATAAATGCAGTGCACTTGCACATCACATTTCATCTATAAACATGAGTTAACTAGGCCTCACAACACTACAGCGGAGCAACAGTGCTCACTTCACTCACCTCTGTGGTGGTGTGAGGCAGCTATTTATCACTGCACATCAACACTATAGAACAGTTTAGGACAGGAAGAAGACGCCAGGATCCAGTTGAAACTGCAGGTGGAATTTACAAAGGTAGAATGGAATTTGGCCAGAACATAGGAATTAAACACATTCACTCCTTTCAAATCAAATCTTTAATGGCTACAGTTTTATGTTCATCGTGTGAAAAATGGCCTCTTCAACATCACAGCATTCCCTAACAATGTGTTGAAGCAGTGGCTCAGCATTGACTGAAAGAAAAATGCACTACCTACTGAATCACCAATATTATTTTTGTAAGCACCCAGGTGTTGCATTTGAAGTACTGACCCATCCCAGTCAGACACAGCTTGTGAGAGCTGAAAGGATCACCACATATGTGGGTATGATCATAGAGCTCTGTAAGTAGGAACCTGGACAGCTTAATCTATGGAGCATCACTTTAACCTGAAGGTCCTGTATACAGAAGGAAATTTATAGGCAGATACTGACCATGTTGACATATGTGGTGTAATAACCTGATTTGAGTGCCACCTGTGTATGACTCACACCCATGACAATCTGACCTCCCTAGCAAGCCAGGGTAATGCACACATGGCTGTACACCTTATGGGGACACAGAGTCCACTCCTTTCCACAGCCATCCCACTCTGCTAACCTCCACACTGTCCTTGCACTTAGGTCTGTGATCATGAATGACTACAGTGGAAGTGTTGTCCAGTGTGCCTGATCTGTGGCACCCTCTGCTGATCTAGTGTGGTGCTACAGGAACTCCCTGCTTCAGTTTCCCTTCGCTCAGGGCCCCTTAAGAATTCCATACAGTCCAAAAGAATAAGGTAAGATTCCCCTGCTGGGCCTCACTTTACTAAATCCAAACCAACTTGAAATAAAGTCTGTCCCCTTGGGCTCAGGGGTTGCACAGCCCTTCTTGCCAGGGTCTGTGATCTTTAGGGGCACCTCTCCCTTAGGAAAGCTCTTTCCTATCTTTTTCTTTTTCCCCCCTCTCTTTCTCTGAACACCATCTTGAAATTGAATCCTGCTGGCCTTTTATTTGGCCCACATGTTCATTATTCAACTAACTACCCAAATGGGCTTGTTCCCCTTAAATTAGCTCTCACCGGTAGCCTGGGCCCAGATTCCCTTGAAAGGGTCCAGAAGCCCCACAACAGGGGAATTGGGGGAGTGAAGGTTCCTTGCTTCTTCTCTCCCCTTGCAGTGACCAGTTATGATCTGGCCCCAGTGTATAAGGTTAACTTCTAATATGATTTGCTATAAAAGAACAAATGCAAATATGATTCTGCCCAAAAGAGATTGCTATATAGAATAAACAGGTTAAATACTTTTTGTTGTGCTCTTAGACTGATTCCAAACATACCCAACAGATAAAACATTACCTGGAATTCAAAAAGCCACCAAGTGATGGCATAAAAAGCTCAGGTGTAAATATTCAGCCAAAAATCCTAGAGCAGTGAAAAGAAGGTTACAGTCAATGATGTGAAATTTCTTACAAGTAAACTGCTGCCAAGTTAGGGAGAAAAAAGATATATAAAGATGTGATATCCGTGTTCTAACATCCATATAAAGGTGTGTCAACCATTTTAGAATTGGGCCATTTAAATGGTCCAGTTAGACAAGGCATGAGAATAATTTTCCTGCTAGGGTTCATAAACTTACAAATGGGACCTGTGAACTGAGGAGTGAGAACTAAGTTTGCCATAACCCAATCAACATGACCATTGCAAAACCCAGTCTTTTTCTAACATGCTTGGATCCCTACTTATCATTGCAAAACAGTGATAAATAACCCTCAAAAGTTCACAGGCTTGTTCAGCTTAGGGGGGCTTGTCAAAACTTTCAAGTGTAATTAGTATAATTATACTTGTTATGGGTGTTTGTTTTTTTTACTGATATAATTATACTAGTGTAAGCCCTAGTGTGGAGGCAGTTATAAAGGTACCTTATACCAATATAGTTTATTTCATAATAAATAGGTGCCATACAAGAACACCTATACCAGTATAAAGCACCCTTATATCCATATAAAAGCTTCCACATAAGGGGGGTTGTACCACTTTAAGTACATTGGTGTACTTAGAATGGTATAGCTTTCTAGTGCACACAAGGCCTATATCACAGTAGTGTCCAAAGGTCTCAGTCAGACTCGGGGAAGAAGGATGGACTTCAGAATAGCAGGGCATTGGACTTGGACACAGGAGCACCTGTGTCCAACTTCCTGTGTGATCCTGACTTGATCTATTTTGTGCCTCAGTCTCCCATTTGTAAAATGAGTATAATAATGTCTTACCTCCCAGGGATGTTGTGAGGATAAAATTAACTAATGACTGTGAGGTGCTCAGATACTACAGCAATGAGATTCATGTGAGTATCTAGATCAGGGGCGGGCAAACTTTCTGGCCTGAGGGCTACATTGGGTTTCCAAAATTGTATGAAGGGCCAGTTAGGGGAGGCTGTGTCTCCCCAAACAGCCAGGTGTGGCCCGGCCCCCCACCTCCTATCCAATACCCCCCCACCCCGCTTCTCACCCCTGATGGCTCCTCCGGGACCCCTGCCCCATCCAACCCCTCCCCCCATTCCCTGACGGCCCCCCGCCGGGACTCCTGCCCCATGCACCACCCCCTGCTCCCTGACCACACCCGGACCCCCTCCCCCTGACTGCCCCCTGCCACTTCATCCAACCCTTCCTTCTCATTCCTGACTGCCCCCCATAGGACTCCTGACCCCATCCAACCCCCCTGTTCCCTGCGCTGACCCCCCCGACCCCTATCCACACCTCCAACCCCTGACCACACCCCCAAACTCCCCTGCCCTCTATCCAATCCCCCTTGCCCCCTTATCAAGCTGCCTGGAGCACCGGTGACTGGCAGCACTACAGCTGCACCACCCAGAGCACCGTGCCCTCTGCAACTGCGCTGCCCAGAGCATGGCCTAGTGTGCTGAGGCTGCAGGGGAGGGGGAACAGCAGGGGAAGGCCCGGGGGCGAGCTTCCTGGGCCAGGAGCTCAGGGGCCGGGTAGGAGGGTCCCGAGAGCTGGATGTGGCCTGCAGGCCATAGTTTGCCCACCTCTGATCAAGATAGATGGGCCCCATCATGCTGGATGCTGCAAAAACACCTGGCAAGGCTAAAGACTTTGAAACAAAATGCAACAAGTGAGTAAAGGATGCGATAACACAAAGCTTATGATAAGTTTACATAGATTGAGGTGTGCACAACTTGATGGTTCTAAGTCAGCTGAAACTTTTTTCTTGTAAAATAAAATCAGCTGATATGCCCCTCCATCTTCTCCTCAAACTGGTAATCATTACTTGTTAGCTGATTTCTTGTAGGCATCATAGCAGTGCAAGTCTTGAAGAGAAATCTGAAGGAAGAAAAGGTAGTGGGCTTGCAGATTGGCTTCTTAACCTTTTTCTTTCTTTTTAAGATTGTGAGATGTTCTACCTTGCTATGAATTGCTGACTTCTTGTCTGAGTGACATTCCCAACCTGCATTATGCAGGGCATGTCATATCAGCCACTGACTCCTGCTGGAACCCAGAGCTGGCCTATGGAGGGGTCAGGTCAGGTTAGCAGGGTTTTCATTATATACTTAATGGTTTGCAGAGTGTTTAAGTATAATCCAAATTATATAACATTTTTATTATAGAATCTTAAAAACCATGTAATATTATAAAACAAGAATCAAACAAAATCCTCAAGCAAAAACCCACCATTTATGGTGCCTCTAGGTTACCTCCATGCTCTAGTGCAGGGGTGGCCAACCTGTGACTCCGGAGCCACATGCGGCTCTTTAGAAGTCAAGAAAGAGAACTCTATAGTCAAGAAATTATAGGAACTTGTAATATGGAAGGAAGAAACATGAGAACCTAGAACAAATAGGACTGGGGAAACCCATGCTTTGCCCAACTGAGAGCTGACTTAACAGCTCAGGAACTACAGAGGGGCTCATTTACAAGGTGATAGGGCTATATAAACACAGAAAAGGAGGGGAGCTCAAAGGCCACACCTTGTCTATATACATTAGAGAGGATTGCAGCCACCTAATCTTTAATATTAAGATGTTGCTTCTCGTTTCACTACATGCTGAGACCTGTAGTTTGTGCACACTATAGCACCATATTGAAGAAGTGGAAAATCAAACTTCATGGAGTGCATTTGGCTCACAGGTTGCATGCAAGTCACCCTGGAAATATGGAAAGGGCTTCTAGCTAAACATAAGCATAAAAGAAAATAGTTATAAAATATGTAGACTAATGTTATTTCACCAAAGTTGAGCAGAAACTTAAATAAATTGATTTTGAGATATGTCGGAGAAGCTGTTAAGTGAGTAGAGCATTTTTATATATTGTTTATGGTGGGAGTGTCCAAGAAAATAAATGTGGATAGAAATACTAAGCATTATAAGAGGAAAATACACAATCTCAGATACCATTAGTACTCCCAATAAATGAAATGTACAGCCTGAAAAATTACAAGCCAATGATGTACCTGTAACATATCCAATTGTAGCCAATCATAACAAACAGATGTTCGAGTTTGTTACAGTTCTTTAACAAAGATGGGAGGTCCTCATTGTGAACACATTGACAGTATGAGACAACTGATCAGACAAATTTTAACCAGTATGGTCGCCTCCATACCTATGGGTAGTGATCAATGGCTCCATGTCTAGCTGGCAGCTGGTATCAAGCGGAGTGCCCCAAGGGTCAGTCCTGGGGCCAGTTTTGTTCAATATCTTCATTAATGATCTGGAGGATGGCATGGACTGCACCCTCAGCAAGTTTTCAGATGACACTAAACTGGGAGGAGTGGTAGATATGCTGGAGGGATAGGATACAGAGGGACCTAGACAAATTAGAGGATTGGGCCAAAAGAAATCTGATGAGGTTCAATAAGGATAAGTGCAGAGTCCTGCACTTAGGAAGGAAGAATCCCATGCACTGCTACAGACTAGGGACCGAGTAGCTAGGCAGCAGTTTTGCAGAAAAGGACCTAGGGGTTACAGTGGACGAGAAGCTGGATATGAGTCAACAGTGTGCCCTTGTTGTCAAGAAGGCCAATGGCATTTTGGGATGTATAAAGAGGGGCATTGCCAGCAGATCGAGGGACGTGATCATTCCCCTCTATTTGACATTGATGAGGCCTCATCTGGAGTACTGTGTCCAGTTTTGGGTCCCACACTAAAAGAAGGATGTGGAAAAATTGGAAACCATCCAGCAGAGGGCAACAAAAATGATTAGGGGACTGGAACACATGACTTATGAGGAGAGGCTGAGGGAACTGGGATTGTTTAGTCTGCAGAAGAGAAGAATGAGGGGGGATTTGATAGCTGGAACTCCCTTGCAGGTAGTTGAAAGCAAAGAGGATGGATCTAGACTGTTCTCTGTGTAGCAGATGACAGAACAAGGAGTAATGGTCTCAAGTTGCAGTGTGGGAGGTTTAGGTTTGATATTAGGAAAAACTTTTACACTAGGAGGGTGGTGAAGCACTGGAATGGGTTTCCTAGGGAGGTGGTGGAATCTCCTTCCTTAGAGGTTTTTAAGGTCAGGCTTGACAAAGTCCTGTCTGGGGTGATTTAGTTGGGGATTGGTCCTGCTTTGAGCAGGGGCCAGGGGGTTGGACTAGATGACCTCCTGAGGTCTCTTCCAACCGTGATATTCTATGAATTCACAGGAAAAAATATCATTTCAGACAGCATAAATGAAAAATGGATACTTTTCAATTTAAATCCATTATGTTTATTAAGGAGCAAAATAATCAGACAACTGGATCTTCGAGGGCCTTTGCAACTTAGTTTGAGGAAATCACATCTAGATCCTAATACCACTTAAAGTTAGGAATTGTGGATCCAGGGTTTTGGTTCACCTAATAAGTTGGTACCTATGTTTGGGGACGTTCAGACACTTTATTGGACACTTTATTGCTTTCCATAATAGCCTATTACTATTTCTGACCATATCATCCACCTGCCATGGATATTAAAATAAGGAAATTCTCTCAGGCAACACTAGCATCTGACATGCTACAGGTACAACCACACCCTACCTCCTAAGTGTGGCTGTAGTGAAACAGAGTGCTGCCTCCCACTGAGCCAGAGTGGGAGGGACCACTTTCTGAGCCCAGGCGAGCAGAGCCAGGCCATGCCCACCCCTCCCACTGGAACTTAAGAGACAGAACAGGAAGTGTAAAGGGCTGGTCCTGGAGCTCAGTTGGGCTGCAGCTGCTGAAGGAGACAGAGGCCTTCCACCCGCTTCTGAGGCTGGAGCCTGAAGAGAAGCCCTGCCGAGCTGAGGGCTGGCCAGAGACTCTGGAACCGCCAGCCGACCGAGGCACTGAGTAGTCACCAGGACTGCCACTAGACATCTGGAAACAAGGGACACCCACAGATCCATGTACACCCCAAGGGGAGGGTAGGAAATGGCCCAGGAACAGCCAACTCCAGTCTGGCTGCATTACTGCCTGAAAGCTGGTCTGTATGTTGCAGCCAGGATCCCTACTGACCCAGTGACGGAACCATCTGCCTCTGTTAGGGCCCCGGGTTGGGATCCGGTGGAGCAGGTTGGGCACGTGTCCCCCTACCCTCTGCCACTGCACCCCTGGGTTGGCAGCCTTGCCACCTTTAGGCCAACAGGCCTACATTTGTTGGCCAACCACCAGAGCCAGGATGCCTGAGTATCCTGCCTGAGAGCCACAATCCTAAACTATTCATTGCTCTGCCCTACCTGAGGACTGGAGCCCTAAACTTTAACTGCTGTGCCCTGCCTGAGGGCCTGCACTCTGTAGACTGTTTGGTGCTCTGCTCTGCCCTGCCAAAGGGCCTGAGCTTGCAGACTGTTTGGTACTCTTCCCCAGGTGAAGGGCCTGAGCCCCTGAACCTTGACTGCTCTGCCCTGCCTGAGGGCCACAGACTGCTTATAGCCTGTCTGGCCTGAAAGCTGGAGCCCCGTCAGTTTGTGAGTCCACTCCCCCCAAGAGCCTCACTCTAGACTTTGCTAATTCCCTGACTGTGGGCAGTGCCCACCGCGGTAATGAGGTGGAGTGGCCTCTCATTGACCCAAAGGGGGAGGGACCACCACTAACCCACTACCGTGGCTTACTGCACTGCACATCTCTTACAAGTTGCTGAGTAGGCATTGTGGAGATGCTGATCATAGTGTTGTAAACAATTCTATATGCAGGAAACTTACAATGCTGTGGGATTCACCCTTTAGTGTATATAGCTTCTGTAAGGCATGGGTATTGTTTTAGGTTAGAACCTAAAGGCTTCAAACAAGATCAGTGCCCTGTTGTGCTAGTCAGTGATCATAAACATAGTAGGGGACACTCCCTGCCCTGAACAGCTTATAGTCTAAATCAGTGATACTCAGACTGAGGCTTGCAAGCTACAAATGGCTCTTTAATGTGTCTCCAGCACATGATATTAAAAAACTGTGTGATTTAATTAGCCAATCAGGATTCTTTTACTATGTTATTAACCAATTAAAGTTGATAAAATAATATTTGGTCAGTCATTTTGAATTCACACTGCTGTGGCTTGTTTGGGTAATGATTATTGCTAACTTGGCTCCTGAACCACTGAGGTCTGAGTATCACTGGTCTAAATGGACAAGACAGACAAAGGGTGAGTGAAGTAATTTGCATAAGGTCACACAACATGTCAGGGGCTGTTAAGAACATAAGAACAACCATACTGGGTCATAGAATCATAGAATATCAGGGTTGGAAGGGACCCCAGAAGGTCATCTAGTCCAACCCCCTGCTCGAAGCAGGACCAATTCCCAGTTAAATCATCCCAGCCAGGGCTTTGTCAAGCCTGACCTTAAAAACCTCTAAGGAAGGAGATTCTACCACCTCCCTAGGTAACGCATTCCAGTGTTTCACCACCCTCTTAGTGAAAAAGTTTTTCCTAATATCCAATCTAAACCTCCCCCACTGCAACTTGAGACCATTACTCCTCGTTCTGTCACCTGCTACCATTGAGAAAAGTCTAGAGCCATCCTCTTTGGAACCCCCTTTCAGGTAGTTGAAAGCAGCTATCAAATCCCCCCTCATTCTTCTCTTCTGCAGGCTAAACAATCCCAGCTCCCTCAGCCTCTCCTCATAAGTCATGTGTTCTAGACCCCTAATCATTTTTGTTGCCCTTCGCTGGACTCTCTCCAATTTATCCACATCCTTCTTGTAGTGTGGGGCCCAAAACTGGACACAGTACTCCAGATGAGGCCTCACCAATGTCGAATAGAGGGGAACGATCACATCCCTCGATCTGCTCGCTATGCCCCTACTTATACATCCCAAAATGCCATTGGCCTTCTTGGCAACAAGGGCACACTGCTGACTCATATCCAGCTTCTCGTCCACTGTCACCCCTAGGTCCTTTTCCGCAGAACTGCTGCCTAGCCATTCGGTCCCTAGTCTGTAGCGGTGCATTGGATTCTTCCATCCTAAGTGCAGGACCCTGCACTTATCCTTATTGAACCTCATCAGATTTCTTTTGGCCCAGTCCTCCAATTTGTCTAGCTATTGGTCAGACCAATAGTCCATCTAACCCAGTATCCTGTCTTCCAACAGTGGCCAATGCCCGGTGCTTGAACAGAACAGGGCAAAGTTTTGAGCAATCCATCCAGTGTTGTCTAGTCCCAGCTTCTGGCAGTTAGAGGTTTGGGGACACCCAGACCATGCGGTTGCATCCCTGACCACCTTGGCTAATAGTCATTGATGTCCTCCATGAACTTATCTAATTCTTTTTTGAACCCAATTATACTTTTGGCCTTCAAACATCTCCTGGCAATGAGTTCAACAGGTTGACTGTGCATTTTGTGAAGACGTACTTCCATATGTCTGTTTTAAACCTGCTGCCTGTTAGTGTCATTGGGTGATCCTGGTTCTTGTGTTATGTGAGACCCAGACCCCTAATCATTTTTTTCTCTCTTCTCTTTTTTCCAATTCTAATGTATCTTTTTTGAGATGGGGAAACCTGAACTGCATGCAGTATTCAAGGTGTGGGTGTACTGTGGATCTATATAGTGACATATTTTCTGTCTTATTTTCCTAATGGTTCCTAACATCATTACCTTTTATGACTACTGCTGGACACTGAGCAGATGTTTTCAGAGAACTATCCTCAGACTCCCAAATCCCTTTCCTTGTGTGGGAACATCTAATTTAGATCCCATCATTTTGTACAAATAGTTGGGATTATGTTTTCCAATGTGTATTACTTGCATTTATCAACATTGAATTTCATGTGTCATTTTGTCACCCAGTTATGAGTGATGTTCCTCTCAAAGATCCTTTATTTTGAGGTATAGATAAGTCCTCATAAGCAAAGTTCTCAACAGGATCTGTTCCAAGCAACATTGCAATGGTTTGTATAAGACATACATAGATCTGTGGATCTGTTGATTTTTTGCATTGTAACTTTTGGCTCCAGTTCTGCATTCTTCTGTTCCAGTGCATAGAAGGCACACTCCCCATCTTCTGGGGCAGCTGTGGGGTCTGACTATGCTCAGTGAGAGTTAGAGGACCTTAGGGCAGCTCTAATTAATGCTTTTTTTCCTTAGAGCCACATGTGCCATGGGAAGCAGAGAATGGACACAGCCAGGGGTAAAGAGGGAAAGTTATGTCAGGGCCCTGAGCTTGTGGTCAACCAAAACATCTGTGTAAATGAAATGAAATGGGAGGGAGTGGGGCCCCAAAGAACATGATGCATTAGGGCCTCAAATTTATCTTGACAGGCCTGGCCACAGTGCAGAGGACTTCAGCCACTCCCCCTCCTCTGGAATGCCTCCTTCTGCTCCCACCTTGTCTCCTTTTGTTCACATCACAGCCTCTACGCTAGGAACTGAGAAGGGGGCTGGCTCTGGGCCACCCGAAAAGCTGTATTCAAGCCAGGGAGCTCTGTTGTACAAGAGATATTCCTGCATTCGTCATGGTCCAACTTAAACTGCCAAAGCAATTTAAAGGGGCTACATTGCAAGATAGAACTGGGCCTCACATTTAAAACATGCCCAAAGCTATAAAAAATGAAAGTAAGTTACAAAATACACAGTTCACCCATACAGAAGTCCAAACTCGGGGATCTTTATGCGCCTAGGAATAGAGAGGATGCAGATAACACACATGCAAATAACAGATTTCATTACAGCTATAGGTTTTCTACTTTGCAACTCGTAGAAGCTCATCTTCAGTCATAACAATGCAAACATTTTGTAACAGCCATGAGGCAGTACGTGGCACTCTGTGCATGCCCAATAAGGTGTTTCACTCTGCCATCACCAGATGCTGTTGCTTGCTTTGCACCAGAAAAACTCGAAATTTCTCATGGAATGGAAATTCTAACATTCTGATTTGCTGAATTGGAATAGAAAATTGAAACATGAAACAGTTTCTGAAAAATTTCATTTCAGAACTGTCAAAACAATCCTATTGATTCATTTCATTTTGGAAAGGTGGAAGTACTTTGTTTTGAATTGATCATTTTGGCTTTTATATAATAGCAAAGTTGAAACAAAAAAGTTGAAATTAAACAATGTGATTTTATCAAAACAAAGTGCTTGACATTAAAAATGAAAAATATTGATAATTTTTGAAAAATGTTGACATAATTGATACGTTCCCCCCCAAAAACATTTCAATTTTATCAAATCAGCATTTTCCAATGGAAAACAGTTCTGTCAGAAATTTTTCAGCCAGCTCTAATAAGCAGTGAATTCCTTCTTAAAACTAGCTACCATGTAGATGACAACGACGATGATGACAACAAAAACATCGCTTCTTAAACACTATACAGAAGCCAGGAATAAAGACATGCCATCCTGCAAAAAGTCATCTCTGAGTCATATATTTCATCTACAATCATGATTTAAAATGTCCCTAGTTGATTTTCACGATGCTTGCAGAAAAGAATCAGAAACAGTGTTCTTATTATTTATTTGTACCAAAGTAGCACCTAGCCTTTTGTCCTGAGAGCACAGGTTAATTTGACCCTTTATAATCCAATGAAGCTGTTTCCAAGAATGATGGAAGTAACCAATCTCTGATCCAGATTGGGTATTCATGGATGTTTTATATATTTTTATATCAAAGTGCTTTTACTTGTGGAAGGTGTGTATCTCAGGTTGTACTGAATTTCACTGATAATAATGTGCCTCTTTGAAGTTTTAATCAATGTACCGTAGGGTGTTATGATACAGCAAATGTTTTTAATCCAAAGGGTGGATTAGTTTAATCCAGGAAGCCTTAAGACTGGTTAGCTGGTTACTCAGGCCTGCTCTACACTAGGAAATTAGGTTCGTATCATTATGTTATTCAGGGATGTGAAAAATCTACATCCCTGAATGACACACTTAAACTGACCAACCCCCCCGTGCTTGCTATGTCGACAGGAGAATTTTCTCATCAACCTATTTACCACCTCTCAGGGAGGTGGATAACTTATGTTGACTGGAGAAGCACTCCTATTGGCCTAGTTAGTGTCTTCACTGAAGTGCTACGGCGGCGCAGCTGCACTGTTACAGCATTTTAAGTGTTGACAAGCCCTAAATGATGGCTTTTTTAAAACTCTAACCCAAAATGTTTATGAAAAACTGTTTCGAATTTGTAATAATTCTGTTTATTTTATAGGATGTCTCACATGGGATTAGTTTATCTGTAACATATACATTATATCACAAACACTAGTTGACACAGCAAGCATTTTAATATTGCAATTAAATTACTTCAGGTTAAGTGCTTGATAGTGCATTTAAATTGATCCAATGCACTGGTTTTTATACTGATAAATTCTGGAAGCAAATGCTTGCTTTAAGATTAATAGTGTGTGTAATCCTTTTACCTTACCTTACTCTAGTTTTGAGCCATTAAGCCACATGGTTTGTGTTCATCACAAAAAAGGCCACAGAGCCTATTAGCTCTTATATAGCATTTTTCCATTGCTAGACCTCAAAAGTTATTAAAAAAGAAAGGCAAGCAACACTATCCCATGTTTATAAATGGGAATATTGTGACATAAACAGGTCCCACCTACCCTGGGGCTTCTGGTGGCCCAGCTCCAGATTCTGAGGTTCTGGACCTTGGTCTTCTCATGAGATGTTCAACCCCAAGCAATATCTTGGAGACCTTGGAAAGCAGGGCTAAAAATTCTCTGACTTCTCTACAAGCCAGGCAGCATTGTCAACATAGTTTTTACCAACCAAGACTGTTTGACCAACCCTGATTCTGACTTGTGCATCAGCAAGTCCTTATATCCAGTTGATACCTGGACAGAATAGTGCCAGAATGAGAATGCATTCCTGCTGCACAGCTTAACTAGTGTAGAAACATGGCAAAAGGCATGAACTAATGCACACCCTTGCACCAGTACTGGTGTGAAGATTGTGCACCAGATTTAGCAGAGTGTTTGGAACCCGATTCCTTTCAGTGTGAGCTGAAGTGCTGACATCTCAACTGAATTAAAAGCCACTTTGATGTCGATATATGCCACACAAAGCAGGAAGTTAAATTCTCTGTGCAGTTCAGCCAGAAGCTGAGGGTATGGATAGTGTCCATTATGGACTACCCTGCAGAGAAACCTGATTGCTGTGGACAATGTCTGTTAACGAGCAGCTGCATCCTACCCAGCAGAACATAAGCAGACCTTTCCAGAGACCGATAAGTGAAACTGGCCTGTAGTTGCCACACTTGACATTGCCCTTGGTACAGGGACACTATGATGCTGTCTTTCCATTCTGATGGTACTTTGCGTAATGCCCACACTTACAAGAACAGTTGATGCAGGCTGATGCTTGCTGGTTCCAAGGCACCTTTGAACAGCTCAGGTGGAATACCATCAGGTCCAACAGCATGTCCATTGTGTAATGGACCATTTTGGGTGGCCTCTTGTACTTCCCCGAGTGATGATGTATCAGCGTTCATCCCTGGATCTGCAACTGTTCAATTTGCCAGATCCCATAGCTCTATACAGACATCTGCAAGTCCATGGTTCAGCATGCTTTCAGAATTTGTCTTCTATCTGTTCAGGAGCTCATTCGTCGATGAGTAGGGAGATCCATCTGGTTTCATAATGCGGATGTTAGAAGTTTGTTTATGGTTGCCAGACAGGTGCATGATGACTCCGTAGGCAGGACACAGATTGTTGTTGTTTAGGCCATCCTCTGCTTCGTCAGCCAGGCAGTTGACATAGATCTCATGTCATGTTTTGCCATGGCCTGGAAAATACCATTGAGATGTTTACATTCTTGGACATCTCCCTGCTTACATACATCTGCCTTTTTTCTAATATATCAAACACCTCTTCAGAAAGCCATGGTTTCTTGCATAACTGTCTAAAGCCAATTATTCCAATGCTGGCATGTGATACAGCATATACCACTCCAGGCAATCTCCACATAGTTTGAGGTTATGTAGGTGATCCTCAACACCCTGTGTGTGTATTTCATGGCTCAACAGGATCCTCAGAAAGATGCTGAACATTGTAGTGTTAGTGGACATCTGGCTTGCGAGGAGTTGAAAGATGCATTGAGAGCTGAGCAACAACTAGTCCATGGTCTGAGTTTGCTGGTGCTTCTGCGACATTGAAGACTAGGTGAGCTTTTACTATGGAGTTATTTCTGATGAGGCTGTGATCAGTTTTCTTCAGGACACATCCCCTACTTGAAATCTAGGTCCAGCGATGGTTTTTAAGGCGTCTAAAACCCTGAGCCCATAACAGACAAGTCCTTGGCTGCAGACAGTGTCAAAAGCCAGATGGTAGTGTCATTTGTGGAACCTGAACTAAAGGGACCTATCAGAGTTTCATACCTAGTTCTATTGCAGCCATTCACAGCATTGTCATCTCTGAGCACTAGCAGTGTGTCGTGATGGAGCTGTGGCACACTGGTTATACTAATATACCCATCATTCCTCAGTGATTCTAATTTATGTACCATTTCTATATTATGAAATCCCCAGTGCAGTTTGAGCATCATTGCATGAAAATATATCTACTATCATAGACTAATGACAATTTACAAATTGTCATTAGACATCAGACGTTACATTAGACAAGCATTTGCTGTTACCTTAGTATGTGACGTGCTTCTAATAGCCAGGTGACTGTCTGTTTATGAGTCACATCTCTACAACAAGGCACTTTATAGCTCCCATCACCATAGTATCTCAGCAGCTTGATCCTACAAACCCATCTAGGGGCACAAAGCTCTAAAGATATAGAGCAGGTTGCACAGAGGAGCCAAGAGGCCAGTGAAGAAGCTTGGCAACATGTGACCTCCAGAAGAGGTAAGCGGAATGTCCGGGTTCCAGTAACACAGACACAGGTAACTAACCGCTTTCATGTTCTCTCCACAGGTACCGTTGCGGAGAGTGGACCAGATGATATGTCTGGGGCGAGAAAGCAGAAGGAGACTCCGCTGGTTGGAAGGCATGAGATGCGATGTCCTGAGGTTGGGGGTTCCACGACCACCACTCCCAAGAGGAGAAGGCGGGTGATGGTGGTCGGGGACTCTCTCCTCCGGGGGACTGAGTCATCTATCTGCCACCATGACCGGGAAAACCGAGAAGTCTGCTGCTTGCCAGGGGCTAAGATTCGCGATGTGACGGAGAGACTGCCGAGACTCATCAAGCCCTCGGATCACTACCCCTTCCTGCTTCTCCACGTGGGCACCAATGATACTGCCAAGAATGACCTTGAGCGGATCACTGCGGACTACGTGGCTCTGGGAAGAAGGATAAAGGAGTTGGAGGCGCAAGTGGTGTTCTCGTCCATTCTTCCCGTGGAAGGAAAAGGCCTGGGTAGGGACCGTCGAATCGTCAAAGTCAACGAATGGCTACGCAGGTCGTGTCGGAGAGAAGGCTTTGGATTCTTTGACCATGGGATGGTGTTCCATGAAGGAGGAGTGCTGGGCAGAGACGGGCTCCATCTTACGAAGAGAGGGAAGAGCATCTTTGCCAGCAGGCTGGCTAACCTAGTGAGGAGGGCTTTAAACTAGGTTCACCGGGGGAAGGAGACCAAAGCCCTGAGGTAAGTGGGAAAGCGGGATACCGGGAGGAAGCACAGGCAGGAACGTCTGTGAGGGGAGGGCTCCTGCCTCATACTGGGAATGAGGGGCGATCAACAGGTTATCTCAAGTGCTTATATACGAATGCACAAAGCCTTGGAAACAAGCAGGGAGAACTGGAGGTCCTGGTGATGTCAAGGAACTATGACGTGATTGGAATAACAGAGACTTGGTGGGATAACTCACATGACTGGAGTACTGTCATGGATGGTTATAAACTGTTCAGGAAGGACAGGCAGGGCAGAAAAGGTGGGGGAGTAGCACTGTATGTAAGGGAGCAGTATGACTGCTCAGAGCTCCGGTACGAAACTGTAGAAAAACCTGAGTGTCTCTGGATTAAGTTTAGAAGTGTGTGCAACAAGAGTGATGTAGTGGTGGGAGTCTGCTATAGACCCTCATCCCCCTGGTCCGGTGTAGATGAGGCTTTCTTCTGGCAGCTCACGGAAGCTACTAGATCGCATGCCCTGATTCTCATGGGTGACTTTAATTTTCCTGATATCTGCTGGGAGAGCAATACAGCAGTGCATAGACAATCCAGGAAGTTTTTGGAAAGCGTAGGGGACAATTTCCTGGCGCAAGTGCTAGAGGAGCCAACTAGGGGGGGCGCTTTTCTTGACCTGCTGCTCACAAACCGGGTAGAATTAGTGGGGGAAGCAAAAGTGAATGGGAATCTGGGAGGCAGTGACCATGAGTTGGTTGAGTTCAGGATCCGGACGCAGGGAAGAAAGGTAAGCAGCAGGATAAGGACCCTGGACTTCAGGAAAGCAGACTTAGACTCCCTCAGGGAACGGATGGCCAGGATCCCCTGGGGGACTAACATGAAGGGGAAAGGAGTCCAGGAGAGCTGGCTGTATTTCAAGGAATCCCTGTTGAGGTTACAGGGACAAACCATCCCGATGAGTCGAAAGAATAGTAAATATGGCAGGCGACCAGCTTGGCTTAATGGTGAAATCCTAGCGGATCTTAAACATAAAAAAGAAGCTTACAAGAAGTGGAAGGTTGGACATATGACCAGGGAAGAGTATAAAAATATTGCTCGGGCATGTAGGAATGATATCAGGAGGGCCAAATCGCACCTAGAGCTGCAGCTAGCAAGAGGGGTTTCTTCAGGTATGTTGGCAACAAGAAGAAAGCCAAGGAAAGTGTGGGCCCCTTACTGAATGAGGGAGGCAACCTAGTGACAGAAGATGTGGAAAAAGCTAATGTACTCAATGCTTATTTTCCCTCTGTCTTCACTAACAAGGTCAGCTCCCAGACTGCTGCGCTGGGCATCACACAATGGAGAAGAGATGGCCAGCCCTCTGTGGAGATAGAGGTGGTTAGGGACTATTTAGAAAAGCTGGACGTGCACAAGTCCATGGGGCCGGACGAGTTGCATCCGAGAGTGCTGAAGGAATTGGCGGCTGTGATTGCAGAGCCATTGGCCATTATCTTTGAAAACTCGTGGCGAACGGGGGAAGTCCCGGATGACTGGAAAAAGGCTAATGTAGTGCCAATCTTTAAAAACGGGAAGAAGGAGGATCCTGGGAACTACAGGCCAGTCAGCCTCACCTCAGTCCCTGGAAAAATCATGGAGCAGGTCCTCAAAGAATCAATCCTGAAGCACTTGCATGAGAGGAAAGTGATCAGGAACAGCCAGCATGGATTCACCAAGGGAAGGTCATGCCTGACTAATCTAATCGCCTTTTATGATGAGATTACTGGTTCTGTGGATGAAGGGAAAGCAGTGGATGTATTGTTTCTTGACTTTAGCAAAGCTTTTGACACGGTCTCCCACAGTATTCTTGTCAGCAAGTTAAGGAAGTATGGGCTGGATGAATGCACTATAAGGTGGGTAGAAAGCTGGCTAGATTGTCGGGCTCAACGGGTAGTGATCAATGGCTCCATGTCTAGTTGGCAGCCAGTGTCAAGTGGAGTGCCCCAGGGATCGGTCCTGGGGCCGGTTTTGTTCAATATCTTCATAAATGATCTGGAGGATGGTGTAGATTGCACTCTCAGCAAATTTGCGGATGATACTAAACTGGGAGGAGTGGTAGATACGCTGGAGGGGAGGGATAGGATACAGAAGGACCTAGACAAATTGGAGGATTGGGCCAAAAGAAATCTGATGAGGTTCAATAAGGATAAGTGCAGGGTCCTGCACTTAGAACGGAAGAATCCAATGCACCGCTACAGACTAGGGGCCGAATGGCTAGGCAGCAGTTCTGCGGAAAAGGACCTAGGGGTTACAGTGGATGAGAAGCTGGATATGAGTCAGCAGTGTGCCCTTGTTGCCAAGAAGGCCAATGGCATTTTGGGATGTATAAGTAGGGGCATAGCGAGCAGATCGAGGGACGTGATCGTTCCCCTCTATTCGACATTGGTGAGGCCTCATCTGGAGTACTGTGTCCAGTTTTGGGCCCCACACTACAAGAAGGATGTGGATAAATTGGAGAGAGTCCAGCGAAGGGCAACAAAAATGATTAGGGGTCTAGAACACATGACTTATGAGGAGAGGCTGAGGGAGCTGGGATTGTTTAGTCTGCAGAAGAGAAGAATGAGGGGGGATTTGATAGCTGCTTTCAACTACCTGAAAGGGGGTTCCAAAGAGGATGCCTCTAGACCGTTCTCAATGGTAGCAGATGACAGAACGAGGAGTAATGGTCTCAAGTTGCAGTGGGGGAGGTTTAGATTGGATATTAGGAAAAACTTTTTCACTATGAGGGTGGTGAAACACTGGAATGCGTTACCTAGGGAGGTGGTAGAATCTCCTTCCTTAGAGGTTTTTAAGGTCAGGCTTGACAAAACCCTGGCTGGGATGATTTAACTGGGAATTGGTCCTGCTTCGAGCAGGGGGTTGGACTAGATGACCTTCTGGGGTCCCTTCCAACCCTGATATTCTATGATTCTATGATTCTATGTGTTAAAGCATCTGCCTAACTAAGGAAATCCTTCTTTTTAGGAAATCTAATACTTTTGTTTCCATAACATAATCCAGCATTACGAAGGGGATAAGGGAAATGGCATGTTTTGAATAACAAAACAGTAATCATTGATACAGTAATTTGCATCCCTAGATTTTTGATAGTGCCTAAGTGTCACTTTTCCCTTTATTTACATAATGGAAAAATAGAACAGAGAAATCCAGTGAAGTGGATATCACACAAAGCAAGTTGATGGTAAAAATAGGACTTGAATCTAGATCTCCTCATTTCCATACAGTTTTGCTATTCCCTGCTGTCTGTCTGAAATGCAGCATTTCAGACTATGGAATCCCTTTCAGGGTTTAAACCGATGTCCTATGTCACTACATGATGCTGGAAGTATACTTGTGCCACAAGAACTGGATGAAGAGAAGGGGAAGAGGAAGCAACGAGCTACCTTCAGGAGAGCTGCGATAGATGGATAAATTCGGATGTATCTACACTGCAAGGGAAGGTGTGATTGTGGCACAGGGAGACCTATCCACTCTAACTTTAGTCTAGCTAGCATAGGTAACGAGTAATGTGGATGTGGTGGAATCGCCTTTCACATGGGCCAGCCACCTGATTACAAGCCCACTGGGGATCCTGGGGCACAGGTTGCTAGGCCATGCTGAAGCCTGTGCCACCATGTCTACACTACTGTTGTTAGCTACCTGTACTAACTAGATTAAAGCTATCACAGGGATGCCTACCTATGCTACAATCACACCTCCACTTGCTGTGTAGACATACCTTAGGGTTCATGGAGCCCTAGGGGTCGGTACCAAATCCTTTAGATAGATTTTACCGTCTCTTTTGGGTGTCTGATGAAGCTAACATATCTTTGGTCTCTGAGGAGGCATCCCTATCTGTAAGAAGGTAGTTGCAATTGTAAATACCAAGCTGCATTAAATCCCACCCTCCTTCCCATGGCCAGATTACACATAAGATGTTAAGCAGGTAGGAATCACTAAGCAGTGGCTCCAAAATACATATTCAAATGTCATGGTGATGAGTGTGGCATAAGCATTTCCTAGACAGTCATCATGAAGTCACTACCACAGCAGCAGAAAGATGAAACATTTAGAAGTTAAAAACAAAGATTTCAATATCTTGGGGATTGTTTCGTTTTTTTTTTTAAAAGAGTAAAACCGAGCAGTTGCAACGCAGTTCTCTTTGGACATTAATGTATACCAATGCAAAGTGAGTGCAAAATGTTACCAAATCAGAATGATAATAGAATTTCATCCCCACTTTGCATTTCACTTTGCACTGGTGAAAATGACTATTCAAGGAGCAGGGCAACAGTCAGTTGGGCTATTAGAGTACAGCCTTGACTTAGTTTCCCCTGTCTGATAGATCATAAATGGGGAGGCAATTTGGTGTCTAGGAGGACTGTTGATTAATTGCAGTTAACTCATGGTTAACTCAAAAAAATTAATCATAATGAAATCAGTTTTAATCGCACAGTTAATAAAATACCAATTGAAATTTATTAAATATTTTTGGATTTTTTTTTCACATTTTCAAATATATTGATTTCAATTACAACGGAATACTAAGGGTACACTGCTCACTTTATATATATTATATTGATTACAAATATTTGCACTGTAATAGTATTTCAGTTCACCTCATACAAGTACTGTAGTGCAATCTCTTTATCGTGAAAATGCAACTTACAAATGTAAATTTTTTTGTGTTACATAACTGCACTCAAAAACAAAACAATGCAAAAACTTTAGCGCCTACAAATCCACTCAGTCCTACTTCTTGTGCAGCCAATCGCTAAGACAAACAAGTTGGTTTACATTTGCAGGAGATAATGCTGCCCACTTCTTATTTACAATGTCATCAGAAATTGAGAACAGGAGTTCGCAGGACACCTTTGTAGCCGGCCTTGCAAGGTATTTATGTGCCAGATATGCTAAAAACATTCTTATGCCCCTTCATGCTTCGGCCACCATTCCAAAAGATGTGTCCATGCTGAAGACAGGTTCTGCTCGATCACAATCCAAAGCAATGCGGACTGATGCATGTTCATTTTCATAATCTGAGTCAGATGCCACCAGCAGAAGGTTGATTTTCTTTTTTGTTGGTTCGGGTTCTGTAGTTTCTGCATCACAGTATCGGTCTTTTAAGACTTCTGAAAGCATGCTCCACACCTTATCCCTCTCAGATTTTGGAAGGCACTTCAAATTCTTAAACTAGGGTCAAGTGCTGTAGCTATCTTTAGAAATCTCACATTGGTACCTTCTTTGTGTTTTGTCAAATCTGCAGTGACAGTGTTCTTAAAATGAACAACATGTGCTGAGTCATCATCCAAGACTGCTATAACATGAAATATATGGCAGAATGCCAATAAAACAGAACCGGAGACATACAATTCTCTCCCAAGGAGTTCAGTCACAAATTGAATTAATGCATTTTTTTAAACGAGCGTCATCAGCATGGAAGCATGTCCTCTGGAATGGTGGCTGAAGCATGAAGGAGCATAAGAATGTTTTTACCATATCTGGCACATAAATACCTTCCAATGCCAGCTACAAAAGTGCCATGCAAATTGCCTGTTCTCACTTTCTGGTGACATTGTAAATAAGAAGTGGGCAGCTGTCAGGGTTCCTTCCCCACTCTGAGCACTAGGGTACAGATGTGGGGACCTGCATGAAAGACCCCCTAAGCTTATTCTTACCAACTTCGGTTAAAAACTTCCCCAAGGTACAAGCTTTGCCTTGGCCTTGAACAGTATGCTGCCACCACCAAGCGTTTTAAACAAAGAACAGGGAAAGAGACCACTTGGAGACGTCTTTCCCCAAAATATCCCCCCAAGCCCTACACCCCCTTTCCTGGGGAAGGCTTGATAATAATCCTCACCAATTGGTACAGGTGAACACAGACATAACCCTTGGATCTTAAGAACAATGAAAAATCAGGTTCTTAAAAGAAGAATTTTAATTAAAGAAAAGGTAAAAGAATCACCTCTGTAAAATCAGGATGGAAAATACTTTACAGGGTATTCAGATTCAAAACACAGAGGATCCCCCTCTGGGCAAAACCTTAAAGTTACAGAAAACAGGAATAAACCTCCCTCTTAAAACAGGGAAAATTCACATAAAACAAAAGATAAACTAATCTGCCTTGCCTGGTTTACCTTTACTGGTTGCAATATTGGAGACTTGGATTAGGATGGGTTGGAGAAGATGGATTTCTGTTTGGCCTCTCTCAGTCCCAAGAGAGAACAAACGTAAACAAAGAGCACAAAACAAAAGCCTTTCCCACCCCCCACCCTCCAAGATTTGAAAGTATCTTGTTCCCTTATTGGTCCTTTGGGTCAGATGCCAGCCAGGTTAGCTGAGCTTCTTAATCCTTTACAGGTAACAGGATGTTGCCTCTGGCCAGGAGGGATTTTATAACACCGTATACTGAAAGGTGGTTACCCTTCCCTGTATATTTATGACAGCAGCATTATCTCCTGAAAATGTAAACAAAACTTATTTGTCTGAGTGATTGGCTGAACAAGAAATAGGACTGAGTGGATTTGTAGGAGCTAAAGTTTTACATTGTTTTGTTTTTGAATGAAGGGTTTTTTTGTACATAATTCTACATTTTTAGTCCAACTTTGATGTTAAAGACAGAGTATTTTTCAATTCGCCTAATACAAGTACTGTAGTGCTATTTCTTTTGTTTTTTTACAGTGCAAATATTTGTAATAAAAATATAAAGTGAGCATCATTCATTTTGTATTGTGTTGTAATAGAAATCAATATATTAATTTTTTTTAATCACATGCTTAATCATGATTAATTTTTTAAATCGCTTAACAGCCCTAGTATCTACATGTGGGTATATACCACATACCCAGGATCTATCTAGGAAAGGATGGTTCAAAGAGGGCATGTTGCCTTTAGCCCTTCATCCTTAGCCCCTGGGAAGAGTAAAAAGGGGGGGTTCCAGCAATTTAGTTGTCCCAGGAATATGTTAATCTCTTAACCGGCTTCAGTCAAGTTGTTTTTTCCTTGCTCACATGTCTATTATATTAAACAGAGCTTCAGTCTTCCTGAACATGTAAACATGATGATGCTTACGAGATTGAAATAGCAATGCTTTGTCATTGTTGTGTGGTTGCTGACTGGCTTTCTGACTGTCAAACAATCAGAAATCAAGGATGTGGGGGTGGGGTGGGAGGGGGGGAAAGAAGAAATGGCAGGTCATTCCAGGATGGGGAAATAGCCTATATGGAATGATGGGAGAAGGAGTGAGAAATCAAGAATTCTGCACTTTAGATCAGAGATCAGTTAGCTCAGATTAAAAATAATTTGGATCAGAGGTGGAGATCAGTAGAGATAAAAGATCTTTTGAATTACGAAAGAGGGGACCAGAGATCAGAGAATTTGGGTAAGAACTGTAAGTGACTGGAGATGTGCAGTGAGGTTATACATAAAGGGATATTTTCTTCCCTCTCTAATGCTGTTCAAAACAGCAAAGGAAATATCTTAGATGACATTTAAACAGAAAGGGTGGAATATTGGAAAGAGAAGGTTCCATGGGATGCGGGTCATGAATGATATTTGGGCAATGTATTCAGATATCGTGATGGGTGCAACCTAACTGCTTAACCAGATAGATAGTGGTAGACTGGTAGTTGGAAAATGGCAATTAGAGTTGGGCAGCTGAAGAGAAAGGGAGAGACCTAAATAAAGGGTCAGTGATAGCAACAGGGCACCCACCAGGATGGGAATAAAATTAGTAAAATCCAAAGAAGAATGGAGAGTAGGAAACGGAGTAAACTGTTTGAGAGCAGTGACCAGAAGTGAAAGCTGAAGAAAGGGAAAGAAAAAAAAACAAAAACAGAACCAGGGAGAAAGTGAGAATAGAGAAAGGAAAGCAGACTGTGAAATAAGCCTGAAAAGATGAGTGAGTTCCTATCTACCATCTCTCTCACTGCAGTGAATGGCTGGAAGATTTATTGCTGCCTGAGACAGGTTATGGTAAGAAATGGGGTTTACACATGGAGGGATCTTCTTTCCTCAAGACTGCCAGTCAAACAAAAAATGTAATGTTTTGGATGATGCCTCTTTTGCAGGTGAGGGAGCCTAGAGTGTTCCAAGGATTTACAATGAGGGTTGGGACAGGGGGAGATGGCTTAGCCTTGTTTTGGAATTTTTTCAATATTTTAAAAGCGTGTGTGTGGTTTATTTATATCAAACACATTTTACAAAATTCTGCTAAACATTCAGCATCAGACTTTTTAATAGAACGATTATAAAAAACACTGCCTACCTTGCTGTTCTCCTTCCCCGTTTATCTCCTATGTTTTGATTTATCTTTTCTGCAGAATTTAAACAATTTTAACCATTTCTTCATAATATAGTTTTAGAATCACTGAAGTCTTATTTGTTAATTTCTCTCCTGTTTTCTTGCCTCCCAATTTTCTCCTTCCCTGTCTCTCTCTCCCCCACCACCCCCAATTTTCTTCTGTAGTCTCCCTCATCTCTTCTGGGACTGTTTTTTTCACATCTCCTTTCCCTATATTTTTCTCTTCTACCTTCTCCAATGTGTTTTCCTTCCTTGCTTCCAATTTGAACTTCACCTTTAATTACTCTCTCCCTCTAGTCTCTCCTCTCCCATAACATGTCTGCTGTTTCCTCTTTTCTCATTCCTTCCCCTCCATCTCTCCTGATCTCCTCTGGAGCCCCATCCTCTACTCCTATCTTTTCCTCACACCCTATTTTCCCTCTCTACTCCTGCCTCTAGCCCATTGTCCATATCTTCCCAGACATCCTCCCAACCCCAATTTCCTGTTTTCTTCTGCTTCCTTCCACCTCTACTGCCCCAAGGTTTTCGCATTTCCCCTCTTCTGCCCTGTACCCATCAGCTTCCTCCCCCTTCCCATTTACCCCTCTCTCCTCTGATCCTTACTGTCCACACTGTCCCCCTACCTGGGGTTGACCTTGCCTAATTTTACCACGAGGTAAAACTAAAGAGCCTTGTCTTCACTGTTTTTACCTTGAGGTAGCTCATGTGCATTAGGTACCCTCAGGCAAAAAAAGAAAAGCAGCTTTTATAGCAGTAAAGGCAAGGCCAGGGAGAAAGAGAGAAGATGGGCTGAGGGATGAATGGGAAGGTTGGGCCATTTCCTGGACCTCGCCAGACTGAGCACAGGAATGGGATGTCCTTCATGGCTCAATGTGTGGGGAATCTCAGCTTGGGGTGTGGGTAATGAAAGTGAGTGACAGTTGTGGAGAGTGACAATTTGTGCGAGTTGGGTAGTTACAGCTAGGTTGACAAGGAGTAACAGTTGGGGGTAAGAGGGAATATCAGTTGGAATGACAGTTGCTGGGAAATGGTAGGGAGTGACAGTAGGCAGGTGGCAACTGGGGAGTATGGAGTGCCAGTGTGGGTGACAGGAAGTGACAGTTGGAGGGAACAACTGGAGCTGGGGGATTGACATTTCAGGGGTGGAAGAGCTGCCAGATATTGACAGTTACAGGTGATATATGGAGGAGGCAGCACGTGACAGTGAATTATATTTGGTCAACTGGGAATAATAGAGAATGAGTGTTGGGATATGGGCAATTGGGAGTGACAGAGAGTGTGCAGTGGAATTGACAGTTGGGGAGTGGGCAGTAAGTAGGGAAGTGGAGTGGGTAGCTGGGAATTACCACTATTAGTGATATTTGAAAATGGCAGGAGTGCCAGTTGGGGACTGGACAGCTGAGAAATAAAATGCAAGAATGATCATTGGGAAGTGAGAAGCTGAAGTCTGACAGGAAAATGTAGTTGGGGATAGCATTATGGGAGGGTAACAGTTGCGTATGACAGCACTTATGACTTCTAGGGATAGTGGCAAGTCAAACTGGGTAGTTGACAAGAGAAAGGTCTGAAGAGAGTGTAGTTACAGCAGCACGATACCCTTGAGAAGGAACAGGATTGGGAACAGACCAGGGGGAAAGGGAACAGGTCATGAGCATTCAGTGTAAACTATCAGAGAAGAACTCTGTAAGGAAAATGATTTGACTCAGTTGAGGAAAACAAAATGTTATAGCAGAAGAATGAACCAATAGAATCAGGGAAAAATTGAAACAAACAAAAAGAGAGGGAGAAACAGACTGATATCCACCTGAGAAGATAAGTGTGTTCCTACCTATCTTTTACTGCAGTGAATGAGGGTGTGTCTCTACACTACAAATGCTACAGTTGCAGCTATTCCGTGGTAGCACTGTATCATAGACACTTACTACAGTAACAGAAGTTTTTCCCATAACTATAGTAAATCCACCCACTTGGGAGATGGTGACTGGGTTGATCTAACAATTCTTCCATCGACTTAGCTGCATCTACAATGGGGTGGGGGGATTAGATGAAGTTTTCATAGCCCTGAGTGAGGTAGCCAGGTTGACCTATGATTTAAGTATAAGCCAGGCCTGAGTTAGAATCACGACTCTCCTAGCCTTTATTTAAAAATGTAAAATATTATGTATTTGTATGTTTTGAGGTAGCACCAAAAAGGCCCTAGTCAGATCAGGTCCCCATAGTGCTTCAGGTTATTAACACACTAGACACAGTCCTTGCCCTGAAATGCTTGCAGTGTAAGACAAAAAGCAGACAAAGGGAGGGGGTACAGGATACAAATTGTATGTAAAGTTGTCAGGGAAATTATATTAAAGACACACGCTGGGTGAGGTAATATCTTTTTCAAGCTACACAGAGATCTTCTTCAGGTGAAACTTGTCTCTCTCACCAGCAAAAGTTGGTCCAACAAAAGATATTACCTCACCCACCTTGTCTCTCTAATATCTTGGGACCAACACAGCTGCAACAATACTGTAAACAAAAAGGGAAACAATAGGTATATGACTTATTAGTTTTACTTTTTCCCCCACCAAAGACAAGTAACATATGGAGAGTCAGGGAGAGGGAGATCAGCAAAATATATACAACACTGAATACTTACTTTAAAAAAATAAATAGACAATCACCTATGCTCTGAATCTGTCTATTGTCAGTTGACCAATATTTTGTAGGCCTTTTTTCTCACCCCCTCAGAACCTTAACTTAGGCCTCACTATCCAACCCCAACCATCCACACACTCTTGGGATCAACCACATGAGGTAAGAGTTCTCACCACCTCCTGGAAGGTCAGGGACTTCTTCCAGTTGCTGCACCTTCACAGATATGGGAACTTCCTTTGCAACCTTAGCCCTGGTCTACACTAGGAGTTGAGGACAAATTTAGCAGCGTTAAATTGATTTAACCCTGCACCTGTCCACATAACAAAGCCCTTTTTTTCGACTTAAAGGGCTCTTAAAATAGATTTCTCTACTCCACCCCTGACAAGGGGATTAGCGCTGAAATCGGCCTTGCCGGGTCGAATTTGGGGTACTGTGGACACAATTAGATAGTATTGGCCTGTGGGAGCTATCCCAGAGTGCTCCATTGTGACCGCTCTGGACAGCGCTCTCAACTCAGATGCACTGGCCAGGTAGACAGGAAAAGGCCCCCAAACTTTTGAATTTCATTTCCTGTTTGGCCAGTGTGGCTGTTTGCCTGTGGCTGAACAGAAAACGTTCCCCACTGTTAGCCACAGGGAGGGATGAGGGGCTAGCCACATGGTGGGGGGAGGTAAAATGCGACCTTGTAACGAAAGCACATGTATGTAATGTTAACAGCAAGGTTTACTGTGAAAGACTGTACCCATTGTTCTATAAAAGTGTCTTTTTAAATACCACTGTCCCTTTTTTTTCCTCCACCAGCTACATGTGTTTCAGGGATCACAGGATCTTCTCCTTCCCAGAGGCTAGCGAAGATTAGAAGGTGGAAAAAAAAATGCACTCGCAAAGAAATGTTCTCTGAGCTCATGCTGTCCTCCCACTCTGACAGAGCACAGACGAATGCATGGAGGCAGACAATGTCAGAGTGCAGGAAAGCACAAAATGACCAGGAGGAGAGGTGGCGGGCTGAAGAGAGGGCTGAAGCTGAAAGATGGTGGCAGCGTGATGAGAGGAGGCAGGATTCAATGCTGAGGCTGCTGGAGGATCAAACTAATATGCTGCAGCGTATGGTTGAGCTGTAGGAAAGGCAGCAGGAGCACAGACTGCCGCTACAGTCCCTGTGTAACCAACCTCCCTCCTCCCCAAGTTCCATAGCCTCCTCACCCAGACACCCAAGAAAGCAGTGGGGGGGCCTCTGGTCACCCAGCCACTCCACCCCAGAGGATTGCCCAAGCAACAGAAGGCTGGCATTCAATAAGTTTTAAACTTTTAAAGTGCTGTGTGTCTTTGACCTTCCCTCCTCCACCACCCCTCCCAGGCTACCTTGGCAGTTATCCCCCTATATTTGTGTGATGAATTAATAAAGAATGCATGAATGTGAAGCAACAATGACTTTTTTGCCTCTGCAAGGGGTGATCGAAGGGAGGATGGGAGGGTGGTTAGCTTACAGGGAAGTAGAGCGAACCAAGGGGTGGGGGGTGTTTCCATCAAGGAGAAACAAAACAGAACTTTCACACCGTAGCCTGGCCAGTCATGAAACTGGTTTTCAAAGCTTCTCTGGTGCACACCGCGCCCTCCTGTGCTCTTCTAACCGCCCTGGTGCCTGGCTACGTGTAACCAGCAGCCAAGTGATTTGCCTCAACCTCCCACCCTGCCATAAACATCTCCCCCTTACTCTCACAGATATTGTGGAGTGCACAGCAAGCAGTAATGACACCGGGAATATTGGTTTTGTAAGCTCTAACCAAGTCAGTAAACTGCGCCAGCGTGCTTTTAAATGTCCAAATGCACATTCTACCACCATTCTGCACTTGCTCAGCCTGTAGTTGAACAGCTCCTGACTACTGTCCAGGCTGCCTGTGTATGGCTTCATGAGCCATGACATTAAGGGGTAGGCTGGGTCCCCAAGGATAACTATAGGCATTTCAACATCCCCAGTGGTTATTTTCTGGTCTGGGAAGAAAGTCCCTTCCTGCAGCTTTTGAAACAGACCAGAGTTCCTGAAGATGCGAGCGTCATGTACCTTTCCCGGCCATCCCACATTGATGTTGGTGAAACATCCCTTGTGATCCACCAGTGCTTGCAGCACTATTGAAAAGTACCCTTTGCGATTTATGTACTCGCTGACTTGGTGCTCCAGTGCCAAGATAGGGATATGGGTTCCGTCTATGGCCCTACCACAGTTAGGGAATCCCATTGCAGCAAAGCCATCCACTATGACCTGCACATTTCCCAGGGTCACTACCCTTGATATCAGCAGATCTTTGATTGTGTTGGCTACTTGCATCACAGCAGCCCTCACAGTAGATTTGCCCACTCCAAATTGGATTCCTGACTGTCCGGTAGCTGTCTGGCAATGCAAGCTTCCACAGGGCTATTGCCACTCGCTTCTCAACTATGAGGACTGCTCTCATCTTGGTATTCTTGCACCTCAGGGCAGGGGAAAGCAAGTCACAAAGTTCCATGAAAGCGCCCTTACGCATGCGAAAGTTTTGCAGCCCCTGGGAATCATCCCAGACCTGCAACACTATGTGGTCCCACCAATCTGTGCTTGTTTCTTGGGCCCAGAATCGGCATTCCACCACTTGAACCTGCCCCATTAGCACCATGATGCCCACATTGCCAGGGCTGTGCTTTGAGAGAAGTCTGTGTCCATGTCCTCATCACTCTCGTCACCGCGCTGACGTCGCCTACTCACCCAGTTTTTCTTTGCCAGGTTCTGGTGCTGCATGTTCTGCTGGATAATGCGCATGGTGTTTAATGTGCTCCTAATTGCCAAAGTGATCTGAGCAGGCTCCATGCTTGCCATGGTATGGCGTCTGCACAGAAAAAGGGCGCGGAACGATTGTCTGCCATTGCCCTGACGGAGGGAGGGGCGACTGATGACATGGCTTACAGGGTTGGCTTACAGAGAATTAAAATCAACAAAGGGGGTGGCTTTACATCAAGGAGAAACAAAAACAACTGTCACACAGAATGGCCCCCTCAAGGATTGAACTCAAAACCCTGCGTTTAGCAGGCCAATGCTCAACCCACTGAGCTATCCCTCCCCCCAGTATTTCAGGCAGGACTGAATCTCTATTAAACTTTTCAAGGTGCCCCTGACAGACCTCACCGAAACGATTGTCGGCCGTTGATTTCACAGAGGGAGGGAGGGGGAGCAAATGAATACAAAACAAATCTGGTGTATTTCTTGTTTTGATCCACTCCATCTATCTTTTAGATCTTTGGCTGGCAGCAGATGGTGCAGTAGGACTGCAAGTCATCCTCATCTCCTGGCTGCTCGCCATAAGACGGTACAATAGGACTGCTGGCAGGACTAAACAGAATGACCTGGTCGAGTCACTCCTATTTTAGTCCCTGCGCCCATGTCTGCCCAGGCGCTCCTGACTGACCTTACCGAGGCGGCCAGGAGCACCTCGGATATGACGACGATAGTTATCAGGCCTCTTGCACCATCTGCTGCCACAAGGCAATAGGTTGCTGCTGTGTAGCAATGCAGTACCATATCTGTCAGCATCCAGGAGACATACAGTGACAGTGAGCTGAGCGGGCTCCATGCTTGCCATGGTATGGTGTCTGCACAGGTAACTCAGGAAAAAAGGCACGAAACGATTGTCTGCCGTTGCTTTCATGGAGGGAGGGAGGGCCTGACGACATGTACCCAGAACCACCCGCGACAATGTTTTTGCCCCATTAGGCATTGGGATCTCAACCCAGAATTCATAGATATTTAGGTCAGAAGGGACCATTATGATCATCTAGTCCGACCTCCTGCACAACGCAGGCCACAGAATCTCACCCACCCACTCCTGCAAAAAACCTCACACCTATATCTGTGCTATTGAAGTCCTCAAATCGTAGTTTAAAGAATTCAAGGAGCAGAGAATCCTCCAGCAAGTGACCAGTGCCCCATGCTACAGAGGAAGGTGAAAAACCTCCAGGGCCTCTTCCAATCTGCCCTGGAGGAAAATTCCTTCCCGACCCCAAATATGGTGATCAGCTAAACCTTGAGCAGGCGGCGGAGACTGCGGGAAGTGTGGGATAGCTACCCACAGTGCAACACTCCAGAAGTCGACGCTAGCCTCGGTATTGTGGAAGCACTCCGCCGAGTTAATGCACTTAGAGCATTTTGTGTGGGGACACACACAATCAACTATATAAAAACGATTTCTAAAAAACCGACTTCTATAAATTCGATCTAATTTTGTATTGTAGAGAGTGTTCCTCTGCTGACAGACAGATGCACAGACAGCCCTTTAATTAAGAGTGTGGGTTGTACTCTCGATGTGGGAGGCTATGCCTGAGAGTTTTGGTTGAACTTTGGCAAAGAGGAATTTTGCATTTTTGTTCTTAAAATAACTGAATATAAATAAAACAACATGGTAAATCAAGGGGCAACAGTGAAATAGAGGGGGAAATAGGTTGTGTTAAATAAAAATAGAAATTAGGCTGGGTAAAAATTAAAATTGAAAAGAAAACTAACAGTCATTTGGAAGCGGGCAGTTGAGGATAACTTTTATATATAAATATAGAAAAGCTAATGAAATACTTATCCAACATTGCCCTGCACTCTGTACCGGTATGTTTTATCAATTTCTTTCTTTTCAGGTGTCTTTTTTAGATTGTAAGATCTTTGGGAATGGGGCAAGGTCTTATTTTTCTACACCATCTAATACAATGAGCTCTAGTTATGATTGGGGCCTTTGGATGCTACTGTAACACCAATAAATAATAATATCCAAAGAAATCATGTCATGGACCGGGGAGATCATAATCTCTCTCTGTAGAGGTCTGGGAGCACCGTAATGCACCTAGAATATTATGTTACAGTATTATGAGCAATATGGGTGTGAAACAAAAAGGTATCTAAGCATTGCAATGCTGAGTGTCAACGGCACCTAAATTTTTTTCCCCCCTCCCCAAAGGGCCATCTTTGCTTGACCCAAAATAAAGTTTCCAAGACATACCATAGATGTATTTGTGAATCTGTACTTAACAGTAAAAATAAATACAGTAGGAGAAAAAATCAAGGGACATTAACCAAAAAATACCTGGAGGTAAAAAAAAAAAAAATACTAATAATGGCTGTAACCTGGAACAAGAAACATATGCAAAACAAATGCATTTGTCCTCCATGTCACAAAAAGGACATGACACAGACACCTGCGGAGTCAAACAATGCACAAACACATTTGTGGAAATAACCCCATGAAGAATTCTCCATTAGAGATCATCTATCCTCTTTGCAATCAGAGGCTCGTACACAGTTCACCAGGCTGGAGTCTGCCTCTAGAAGCTGTCATCTCCATTCCACATTGGGATAATCAACAAGCATCCAAAAATGATGAATCTTTACCACAGGCATATACAATGATTATAGCCTAAGCTATTAAAGGTAAATTCAAAAAGACCCACTGAGGGCAAGCAAGCTGCCAGGCTTGTCAACATCCCAATCCATAGCAGGAGTAACAGCTAGAAAACAACAAGGAGTCCAGTGTCACCTTAAAGAGTAACAGATTTATTTGGGCATGAAGAAGTGGGCTTTTACCCATGAAAGCTTATGCCCAAATAAATCTGTTACTCTTTGAGGTGCCACCAGACTCCTTGTTGTTTTTGTGGATACAGACTAACACAGCTACCCCGATACTTGACATCAAGCTAGAAAATAGAAACATTAGTAGAATCAGGAATGGTTCACTCAAGGAGGTAACCATCCAGATTGGCAATTCTGCCCCTAGGAAGGGCTGGTTCCACCTCTGATAAAAATCAAGAAACTCAGCAAATATAATGAAAATCAAGCTTGACAGCTAAGATATCAGCTGAGACCCATGTAAAATTAGTTGAGGCACACACATCATTTGCGCCTTTGCAACCTCCCCTCCAACTTTTCCATAACTCCCTTCTAATCCCAACACAAAATATCTTCCTGTCCCAGCATAGTTCCCAGTGCCTTAAAGCCAATTCGGCACCACAATAGCCCCCATGGAAAAGTCGGGGGATAGGAGATCACCCAAGCCCCCAGCTGGAGTGTTTCAGTCTTCCCCCAATTTATGCAAGCTAAGGAAGCCTACTGAATAGAGTGTGCTGACATTCAGTCAAAACCTGGACATTGTAATCATGAGTAATTAACACAGTCATATTATCAGCATATACAGAGATCACCACCAGAGTACAAGCTGGAAAAGGGAAAGAAAGGCCAGAAAGGCGTTTGCATAGCATGCATAACCAAGGTTTGAAGGAAAAAACATGCAATAACCTAAATAGGGTACAACCCTATCTGATTCCCCTATAGAATAGAAAGTGGGTGCTCAAAACACCATTCACCTTAAGTAGACTTAATAGATTAACTGAATGACAGGAACATAAGAACGGCCATCCTGGGTCATACCAAAGGTCCATCAAGCCCAGTATCCTGTCCTCTGACAGTGGCCCCAAAGGGAATGAACAGACCAGTTATCATCAAGTGGGGGGAGGGATAGCTCAGCGATTTGAGCATTACCCTGCTTAAACCTCGGGTTGTGAGTTCAATCCTTGAGGGGGCCATTGAGGGATCTGGGGCAAAAATTGGGGATTGGTCCTGCTTTGAGCAGAGGGTTGGACTAGATGACCTCCTGAGGTCCCTTCCAACCCTGATATTCTATGATTCTAAGTGATCCATGCCCTGTCACCCAATCTCAGCTTCTGGCAAACAGAGGCTAGGGACACCATTCCTGCCCATTATGGCTAATAGCCATTGATGGACCTATCTAGCTCCCTTTTGAACCCTGTTATAGTATTGGCCTTCACAACACCCTCTGACAAGGAGTTCCAGAGGTTGACAGTGCGTTGCGTTAAAAAAAATAGCCAACACTGTATTTGTTTTAAACCTGCTACTTATTAATTTCATTTGGTGGCCCCTTGTTCTTGTATTATGAGAAGGAGTAAGTAACTCTTCCTTATTTACTTTCACTATACCACTCATGATTTTATAGACCTCTATCATATCCCCCCCTTAGTCGCCTCTTTTCCAGGCTGAAATATCCTAGTCTTATTAATCTCTCCTCATACGGAAGCTGTTCTATACCCCTAATAATTTTTGTTGCCTTTTTCTGAACCTTTTCCAATTCCAATATATCTTTTTTTAAGATGGGGCAACCATATCTGCTCACAATATTCAAGGTGTGGGTGTACCATGGATTTATATAGAGGCAATATGATATTTTCTGTCTTATTATCTATCCTTTTCTTGATGATTCCCAAGATTTTGTTTGCTTTTTTGACTGATGCTGCACATTGAGTGGATGATTTCAGAGAACTATCCACAAGGACTCCAAGATCTTTCTTGAGTGGTAACAGCTAATTTAGACCCCATCATTTTATATGTATAGTTAGGATGATGTTTTCCAATGTGCATTATTTTGCATTTATCAACATTAAATTTCATCTGCCATTTTGTTGCCCAGTCACCAGTTTTGAGAGATCCTTTTGTAGCTCTTTGCAGTCTGCCTGGGACTTAACTATCTTGAGTAGTTTTGTATCATCTGCAAATTTTGCCTCCTCACTGTTTACCCCTTTTTCCAGATAGTTTATGAATATGTTAAATAGGACTGGGCCCAGTACAGATCCCTAGGGGACACCACTATTTACCTCTCTCCATTCTGAAAACTGACCATTTGTTCCTACCCTTTGTTTCCTATATTTTAAAACAGTTACCAATCCATGAGAGAACCTTCCCTCTTATCCCATGACTGCTTATTTTGCTTAAGAGCCCTTGGTGAGGGACCTTGTCAAAGGCTTTCTGAAAATCTAAATACACTATGTCCACTGGATCTCCTTTGTCCGCATGCTTGTTGACCCCCCTCAAAGAATTCTAGTAGATTGGTGAGGCATGATTTCCCTTTACAAAAGCCATGTTGACTATTTCCCAACAAATTATGTTCACCTATGTGTCTGACAATTTTGTTCTTTACAACGGTTTCAACCAATTTGCCTGGTACTGAAGTGAGGCTTACTGACCTGTAGTCGCCAGGGTCACCTCTGGAGCCCTTTTTAAAAATTGGTGTCACATTAGCTATCCTCCAGTCATTTGGTACAGAAGCTGATTTAATGATAGGTTACAGATGACAGTTAGTAGTCCTGTGATTTCACATTTGAGTTCCTTCAGAGCTTTTGGGTGAATACCATCAGGTCCAGGAGATTTATTCCTGTTTAGTTTATCAAATTGTTCCAAAGCCTCCTCTAATGACACCTCAGTTTGGGACAGTTCCATCACCCAGAAAAGAATGGCTCAGGTTTGGGAATCTCCCTCACATCCTCAATAGTGAAGACGGATGCAAAGAATTCATTTAGTTTCTCTGCAATGGCATTATCGTCTTTAAGTGCTCCTTTACCATCTTGATCGTCCAGTGGCCTCACTGGTTGTTTAGCAGGCTTTCTGCTTCTGATGCATTTAAAAAAACAAACAATGTTGCTATTAGTTTTGGAGTCTATGGCTAGCTGTTCTTCAAATTCTATTTTGGTCTAATTATATTTTTACACTTCATTTGCCAGAGTTTATGCTGTTTTCTATTTTCCTCATTAGGATTTATCTTCCACTTTTTAAAGGATGCCTTTTTGCATCTCACTGCTTTTTACTTTGTTGTTTAACCATAGTGGCTCTTTTTTGGTTCTCTTAATATGTTTTTTAAATTGGGGTATACATTTAAGTTGAGCCTCTATTATGGTGTCTTTAAAAAGTTTCCATGCAGCTTGCAGGGATTTTACTTTTGGCGCTGTACCTTTTAATTTCTGTTTCACTAACCTCCTCATTTTTGTGTAGTTCCCCTTTCTGAAATTAAATGCTACAGTGTTGGGCCTCTGTGGAGTTTTCCCTGCCACAGGGATGTTAAATTTATTTATATTATGGTCACTATTATCAAGCAGTACAGCTATATTCACCTCTTGGACCTGATCCTGGGCTCCACTTAGAACTAAATCAAGAATTGCCTCTCCTCTTGTGGGTTCCAGGACTAGCTGTTCCAAGAAGCAGTCATTTAAGGTGTCAAGAAACTTTCTCTCAGCATCCCTTCCTGAGGTGATCTGTCCCCAGTCAATATGGGGATAGTTGAAATCCCCCATTATTATTGAGTTTTTTATTTTAATAGCCTCTCTAATCTCCCTGAGAATTTCAGAGTCACTATGACCATCCTGGTCAGGTGGTCTGTAATATAGCCCTACTGCTATATTCTTTTTTCAAGAATGGAATTACTATCCATAGAGATTCTATAGTACAATTTAGTTAATTTAAGTTTTTTTACTTCATTTGATTCTACACTTTCACATATAGTGCCACTCCCCCACGAGCATGATCTGTTCTGTCCTTCTGATATATTTTTTACCCTGGTATTACTGTGTCCCATTGATTATTCTCATTCCACCAGGTTTCTGTGATGCCTGTTATCATAGGCGCCGACTCTGTGGGTGCTCCGGGGCTGGAGCACCCACGGGGAAAAATTGGTAGGTGCTCTGCACCCACTGGCAGCTCTCCCCCCGCTCCCCTACCCCAGCTCACCTCCGCCTCCTCCTCTGAGCGCGCCGCTGGGTCCTGCTTCTCCCCCCTCCCTCCCAGTGCTTGTGCAGTGAAACAGCTGTTTCGTGTGGCAAGCCTGGAAGGGAGGGGGGAGGAGGGGGAACGTGGCACGCTTTGGGGAGGAGGCAGGGCTGGGGATTTGGGGAGGGATCTAATGGGGGAGGGAGGGGCAGCGCGAGCACCCACCGGCACCGACAAGAGTTGGCGCCCGTGCCTATTGTATCAATATCATCATTTAATACTAATAAACCTGGGCCCAAACCCAAAAGCACAAAGGGTGCAAAACAAATATCCTGATCTACGTGATCAAGGCTCTCTCTCGGTCAAGGGAAATAAACCCAATATTCAAATCAAACATTTTTGAGGCCTAAATTACATCCCACAGTAGGAAAAGATTATCAAAAATGGACCTGTTGGGTACACAAAAGGTCAGATCAAGGATGCATGACTGAACCAATAACAGTTTTCAGTCTATTTGCCAAGGCTTTTGAAAAAAGTTTAGAGTTGGCACAAAGCAGGGACACGCGTCTCCAATTCATCTCCCCAAGGTGCCACTTCTTACGTAACAGGGTAAGAACTGTTTGATGATATCTGAGTGGCAATATCTTCTCTCTGATGCTTTCCTGAAAAAGCTGGAGCAAGTCAGGCCCAGGAAGGGTCCAAAAGACTTAGAAAACTCAGTAGACAAACCATCAATACTAGGTGCCTTCCCTGGAGCACAGTTATTTAGGGCAGAAGTCAATTCTGAGAGTGTCAGCTCCTGTTCACGTCTGTCCACATCCAATGTTGAGATCCTAAAAAGATCCTCAAGGAGCCACCAAGTCTCAGATGGCCATACTGGCTCCACCACATACATGTCTGAGAAAAAAAATCGACAGTAAAGTTCCTAATCCTCACAGGATCTGAAAGCACTTGGCCTGATGTCATCTTAAAGTGGCCAACCATCTTCCATGCCACATGTTTTTTTCCAGGCCAGAGACAGACCGAGTAGGCGCATCAATTTGAGAAAGGCCTGAAATCAGGCCCTACCCAGTGCACTGTGAACTTTGTTATCTAAGAGGTCCCACAGGAGCCGATTTTTATATTTCAAGCTGTCCTGCAACCCAGCAAATGCCATGGAAGGATTTTTCAGGTTCCACGATCCCCAACTCTAACTCCTCCATATTCTGGCAAAGTCCCAGGTTTGTCTGCTGTGTGTATTGCTGACAAAAAGATTTAAATTTACTTCACCCACCTCCCACCATTGGCTGAAGGAGAGGAAAAGATCCTTTGAGGCAGCCCAGGCTCCATCAAATGTGTCGTGAAAGTGAGCATCTTGTAGTATGCAGGTGTTAAAATGCTAGTATGATGACAGTTTTCCATAGAAGGAAGAGAGAACACAAATAAGACCAAACCATGATCTGAAATCCCAGTGGGGAGAGTGCAACTAGAAAGCAAATGAGAGAAATGAGTAAAACCATAAAAACAGTCCAAACAGGCCATAAAGAGCTGGGACTAGCACTCGACAAAGTGTACTGCCGTGCGTAAGGGTGAAAAATTCACCCCACATCAGTCAGGTCAGAAGGCTATAAAAGAGTTGCAAGTTGCTGAGCAGACAATGGATGTGGTTCCAAATACTTCCTATCCAATCTCTGCTTAAGAGTACAATTAAAATCACACACACCCCCATTAAAATATCACTTATTAAACAATTTGTCAAGAGAGCACCCAAGCTGAATGCATCCGACGAAGTGAGCTGTAGCTCACAAAAGCTTATGCTCAAATAAATTTGTTAGTCTCTAAGATGCCACAAGTACTCCTTTTCTTTTCACAAATACAGACTAACACGGCTGCTGCTCTGAAAACACACACACACACACACACACACAGCAGTAGGAGCATAGACATTAAAACACTGATATTGCTCAAAAGTTGCCTGAACTTCTTGCACAACCACCAAGTCAAGCTTCACCTTGTCCACAAAGAGAATGGCAAGCCCTGCACTTACAGTGGACCCATGGCTCAGAAAAACCTCTCCTCTCTAATCAGCAAGCCAGTCAGTTTGGTTGCCTGCATCTGCGTGAGTCTCTTGCAAAAATTAAATGTCCACCTTTTTCTGGGACAGGTACTCAAAAAGAGCCATATGTTTTTTAATGTCCCCACACCTATTCACATTCAGAGAGCCACATACAAAATTGTCCATCAGACCCAGTATTCATCAGAAAAAATAAGAAAAAGACAGATAGTACCCCCCATGCCCAAAAATCTCAAACAGAACTACCAACTTCTCCAGTATCCATTAATCCCCAACATTTGCACTGTTCAAAGAGACATGCACTTTGGTCATAATTTTCTTCAATCTGTACCACTTCTGTTTGTGAAATTCAGATACAGAGACGTGTCTCATAGTAAACTGAGCGGACAACAAAGGCAGGTTAAGGTCAAGAAACCAATCTGTCACCTCTGCTCCATGTTTCCCCTTAGTCTTATCCAGAAACCTACCTATAGCACCTGAGGTATACCCCTCTTTCAAGGAGTTCAGAACCCACAGAATCTGACTTCTTCATTCCCCACACACTCAGACTCAGAAGCCCTACCAACCTCAAGGGAGGGAACGCCAAAGAGACTGGAGGGAGGGGACTGCTGGGACCGAGGGGGCAAAATTACTACCTGAGAATTCTCCATGTCCCCAACCAAAGAACCACTGTCAGTGTGCTTCCCAACTGCACAGACCAAACTAGCCTGCTTTGCAGGACCCTCAGAAACTGGAGCCTCCTCCACCTTCAGTAGCTGTTTTGTGCTTTAAGGCTTTGCCAGAAAGCCAGAATCCTCAGCCCAGGCCATGGATGCCATAGCAACAGACTCAGACTGAGATGCCACTGAGTCAGGAGCCACAGAACCAATAATACCATCTCCCCAGGTTGTAAAGGGGGACTAGTTCCCCAGAATCAACATTCCCAAAGACACCTGGAGCCTGTTGGAACCCAGTCTCTGCCACCGCCACCTCATGCTGTGCTTTACTCTTAGAAACGCCCACATTCCCAGTCATGGGGGAACATTCCTCTTCTTAGGGCACTGATTAACTGAACGTGTCACCCTCCCACAACCAAAACAGGCCATGTTCTCAGTTGCAACAAACGCAATGTAATCACTTTCCCCAATCCTATACTTCAGGGAAACTTTTAAACACTTTGGAACCATTGTTTACTATCTCGTAAACCTGCCTCCAAAAGGATGAGACATGCTGAACCCCTGGGGCTTTACAGCCCAAATGAATCCTCCTGGAAGGGCAAGTGATAGTCACCATAACTTGCCAAGTCTCTAGATAGTGACTTTAACTGCAGGTGTTGGGAGGGGCACAACAGGGACACACACACCCCAATCCTCTCCACAGCCACCTGCTCAACAAGGCTAAGCGAGGCAACAAACATATTAGTAAAAAGAAGAGGAGGACTTGTGGCACCTTGGAGACTAACAAATTTATTTGAACATAAGCTTTCATGAGCTACAGCTCACTTCATCCGATGCATTCAGTGGAAAATACAGTGGGGAGATTTATATACATAGAGAACATGAAACAATGGGTGTTACCATACACACTGTAACGAGAGTGATCACTTAAGGTGAGCCATTACCAGCAGGACAGCCAGGGTGGGGGTGGGGGAACCTTTTGTAGTGATAATCAAGGTGGGCCATTTCCAGCAGTTGACAAGAAAGTCTGAGGAACAGTGGGAGGTGGGGAATAAACATGGGGAAATAGTTTTTCTTTGTGTAATGACCCATCCACTCCAGTCTTTATTCAAGCCTAAGTTAATTGTATCCAGTTTGCAAATTAATTCCAATTCAGCAGTCTCTCGTTGGAGTCTGCTTTTGAAGCTTTTTTGTTGCAACTTTTAGGTCTGTAATCAAGTGACCAAAGAGATTGAAGTGTTCTCCAACTGGTTTTTTAATGTTATAATTCTTGAGGTCTGATTTGTGTCCATTTATTCTTTTACATAGAGACTGTCCAGTTTGACCAATGTACATGGCAGAGGGCCATTGCTGGCACATGATGGCATATATCACATTGGTAGATGTGCAGGTGAACGAGCCTCTGATAGTGTGGCTGATGTGATTAGGCCCTATGATGATGTCCCCTGAATAGATATGTGGACACAGTTGGCAACGGGCTTTGTTGCAAGGATAGGTTCCTGGGTTAGTGGTTCTGTTCTGCGGTGTGTGGTTGCTGGTGAGTATTTGCTTCAGTCTGGGGGGCTGTCTGTAAGCAAGGACTGGCCTGTTTCCCAAGATCTATGAGAGTGATGGGTCGTCCTTCAGGATAGGTTGTAGAGCCTTGATGATGTGTTAGAGAGGTTTCAGTTGGGGGCTGAAGGTGATGGCTAGTAGCATTCTGTTATTTTCTTTGTTGGGCCTGTCCTGTAGTAGGTGACTTCTGGGTACCTTCCTGGCTCCGTCAATCTGTTTCTTCACTTCAGCAGGTGGGTACTGTAAGTTCTGGGTACCTTCTTGGCTCCGTCAATCTGTTTTTTCACTTCAGCAGGTGAGTATTGTAAGTTCTAAGAATGCTGGATAGAGATCTTGTAGGTGTTTGTGTCCATCTGAGGGGTTGGAGCAAATGCGGTTGTATTGTAGAGCTTGGCTGTAGACGATGGATTGTGTGGTGTGGTCTGGATGAAAGCTGGAGGCATGTAGGTAGGAATAGCGGTCAGTAGGTATAGGGTGGTGTTCATGTGACCATTGCTTATTAGCACCATAGTGTCCAGGAAGTGGATCTCTTGTGTGGACTGGTCCAGGCTGGGGTTGATGGTGGGATGGAAATAGTTGAAATCATGGTGCAATTCCTCCAGGGCTTGTTTTCCATGGGTCCAGATGATGAAGATGTCATCAATGAAGCACAAGTAGAGTAGGGGCATTAGGGGATGAGAGCTGAGGAAGCGTTGTTCCAAGTCAGCCATAAAAATGTTGGCATTCTGTGGGGCCATGTGGGTACCCATAGCTGTGACACTGATTTGAAGAAGCCCTTGAGGAATTCCACCATGATTTCAACAATTTCCATCCCACCATCAACCCCAGCCTGGACCAGTCCACACAAGAGATCCACTTCCTGGACTCTATGGTGCTAATAAGCAATGGTCACATAAACACCACCCTATACCGGAAACCTACTGATCGCTATTCCTACTTACATGCCTCCAGCTTTCATACAGACCACACCACACAATCCATCGTCTACAGCCAAGCTCTACAATACAACCGCATTTGCTCCAACCCCTCAGACAGACACAAACACCTACAAGATCTCTATCCAGCATTCTTAGAACTTACAATACTCACCTGCTGAAGTGAAAAAACAGATTGACGGAGCCAAGAAGGTACCCAGAAGTCACCTACTACAGGACAGGCCCAACAAAGAAAATAACAGAATGCTACTAGCCATCACCTTCAGCCCCCAACTGAAACCTCTCCAACACATCATCAAGGCTCTACAACCTATCCTGAAGGACGACCCATCACTCTCATAGATCTTGGGAAACAGGCCAGTCCTTGCTTACAGACAGCCCCCCAGACTGAAGCAAATACTCACCAGCAACCACACACCGCAGAACAGAACCACTAACCCAGGAACCTATCCTTGCAACAAAGCCCGTTGCCAACTGTGTCCACATATCTATTCAGGGGACATCATCATAGGGCCTAATCACATCAGCCACACTATCAGAGGCTCGTTCACCTGCACATCTACCAATGTGATATATGCCATCATGTGCCAGCAATGGCCCTCTGCCATGTACATTGGTCAAACTGGACAGTCTCTATGTAAAAGAATAAATGGACACAAATCAGACCTCAAGAATTATAACATTAAAAAACCAGTTGGAGAACACTTCAATCTCTTTGGTCACTTGATTACAGACCTAAAAGTTGCAACAAAAAAGCTTCAAAAGCAGACTCCAACGAGAGACTGCTGAATTGGAATTAATTTGCAAACTGGATACAATTAACTTAGGCTTGAATAAAGACTGGAGTGGATGGGTCATTACACAAAGAAAAACTATTTCCCCATGTTTATTCCCCACCTCCCACTGTTCCTCAGACTTTCTTGTCAACTGCTGGAAATGGCCCACCTTGATTATCACTACAAAAGGTTTCCCCCCTTGGCTGTCCTGCTGGTAATGGCTCACCTTAAGTGATCACTCTCGTTACAGTGTGTATGGTAACACCCATTGTTTCATGTTCTCTATGTATATAAATCTCCCTAATGTATTTTTCACTGAATGCATCTGATGAAGTGAGCTCTAGCTCACGAAAGCTTATGTTCAAATAAATTGGTTAGTCTCTAAGGTGCCACAAGTACTCCTTTTCTTTTTGTGAATACAGACTAACACAGCTGCTACTCTGAACCACAATAGTGTTGTTCATGAGGAAAGCAGTTCTCACATTTTAAAATCCAGTCACATTCCCCAGAGCTAGAATACCCTACTCCACAGAGGCTGAATCTGGAAGCAAAATCCACAATGCATGACTATGGGTTAAACCCTCAGGATTCATAACAATCTGAGGCCTCTGTCCCCTTTAGCTGGCCATGTAAGCCCAGAGAGCAGACAAAAGCCTGCTAAAACAAAATAAACCCTGAAATTATACCTACAACCACAAAACTAAAACACACAAAAAAACAAACCCCACTTGCCCAACAGAAAGAAACAGAGAAAACAGGAAAGCACACCCACTCTCAGACTTGTTCCCAAACATTTCCACAATCCTCTAAACAAGAGAGTGACTCTGTAGTCCAGTGGTTAGGGCCCTTATGTGGGAGTTGGGGGACCCTGAATCCAGACCCCCTTCTTCAACCCTCTCTCATTATTTAGCCACAGTAGAATAGTTTAAACAGGAGAGATAGAGGGAGCCCCACATCAGAATATCCCATAGCTCAGTGGCAGAAAACACTTGTTCAAATCCTTTTGTCCCGTGAAGCAGAGGGGCAAATTGAAACTAGGTCTCCCATGTTCCAGATGAGTGCACTAACTGTTAGGCTAAAAGTTATAACGGGACACATCCTCCAGCCAGTCAGATTCTGAATGGAACCTGATGAGCTGGGCAGCCCCTGACCATGCCTACCGGATCAGGTCCTATATGCGACTTATGCCCACAAATGCCTATCTTTCCCAATTGGTGAATCACTCTGGGGCTTACTTGGGAGATAGGCATCCAGATGCCTAGAGAGATGCAGCAGTGTGCGTGCTCAGAGGTAGAACCATAGGCACCTAGGGAATTCTTACTTTGAAAACTTAGACCTTTACAGGGTTTGGCAGGAGTTTTGTGGATTTCACTGGAACCAAAACTGTGACCTAGGTGCTTAAACCTGAGATGGAGGTGCCTATGTCCTTTTGCAGATCTAGCCTATGTTGCCAAAAAGATATTAACAAGCTGGAGGCTATTCAGAGAAGAATAACAAAAATAATCAGGAAACTGGAAGGGATGACTGTCGAAGAATGATAAGAAGAGCTACATATGTCTTTCCTAAGAGATTAATAAAGAGGAACATGCTAAGAACCAACACATATTTCAAAAGAGAAGAATTATGTAGGCCCTTTTCCTGTCCAGTACAGATGAGGAGTCCTGTGAGTATTAACATAAGGTAAAAAGCGATGAGCTGGACAGAGAGCACAGGGTACTTCAATCCTTCATTAATGAGATGCTGCTGTGCAGCTGCCAAGTTCCTCAGGCCTTGCAGCAGAAGTGAGGCCTAAGAAGGGACTGAATATTTAAGTGCCTTACAGATATATTAAGGATCAAACTTAGACCTTTTCTTTACACAAAAGTTGTATCAATTTAATAAAATTGTTTTAGAAACTAATTCAGTTGAATTGGTGCAACCCTCTTATGTGAACCCTTTTGAATCAGTATAAAGAAATTTTATATTAATTTAAAGGCACTCTGAAACTGATTTATAAGGGTCCACACAAGGGAATTGCACTGATTGAACTAAAGAAGTGTCTAAAATGAGTTAAAACTATTATAACTTTGTGTTTAGACAAGGCCTAAAACTCATGTCGTTTTTGAAATGCCCATTCTCCAGCCATACTCCACCTCTTTTCTTTTTAAGCCTTTAGCTCTTAAGAGTAAGGGAACAGCTGCATAAGGGACCTCACACACTTTTCCAAAACAGAGGATGACACTGACTGCTTAAACACACTTACCCCAAGTAGCCTCCACGTGTGCTGGAGTGAAACAAATTTACATTCCTTGCTGTTCACCATGTAAGGACTTGCAAGATCAAGTGGTGTGACACACAGGTATATAACTAGGCAAAATGGCATGAAATTAAGAAAGGGAAAAATTTGGCTGAATCTCAGGAAAATCTTCCTGACACTGTGATGTATGATGCTGTAGATCAGTCTCCCAGGAGAAGTTGTGGGAGCCCCATCACTTAGGACTTTTAAACTAGATGGGAAGAAAATACTAGAAATATGTCTTGGGGAACATTCCTGCCTTGGCTCTTGGGAGATGGATTGGATGATCTCTTGTTCTTTGCTCAATATTTCCAGTCCAGCCCATTTCTTAGATATTAAGATGATAGGTAGTTGATAAATAGCTAGGTGTTCAGTTGTTCTGTGTAGGCCCAGGTAAGAAGCACTGCAGAATTACTTCACCCCATGGTGAATTCGAAGAGGCAAAGCAGCTATAGCAGACTAGAAAATCTGGTGATATGTGTTTGTACAGTGCCTAGCACAATGAGGCTCTGATCAGACTGGGGCTTGTGGACATAAATAATAATAATTGACTGCCTCCTCTCAGGCAATCCTCATATTAGATAATTCTATTGCAAGCCAGCACACCTCAAGTATTCCCAGTCTAATCAAATGCATCAATCCCACCTAAGACATCTCTGACAGCAAACACATTTTTGGGGGGATAATGGAATTCCATCTTATTCAAGAGTAGGCAAAGTGATAATATTGTATATTTTTGTTCCAGTACTGAGGGAAGAAATTGTTTGATTCTTTTTAAAGAATTAAACCACCACCTTCTTCATATATGAATCAGAGACTCAGTATACAGCTTGGCCTCCTAGGGAGTTCCCCCACAAACAGCTCACTCAAGCCAGCCAAAAGCAGACATAGTGACCTAGGAAACCAAAAATCAGCAAAAATCTCTGCTGTTTCTGCAGCTGCCTATGGTGAAAAGGAGCCATCTCGATGCCAGAAGAAGATAATCCGCTGACAGCCGGTTATGCTAGTAAAGATGAATAAACACAAGCTATTCAATCCCCTCCAAGGACTCCACAGTAGAGAGGGAGTGATGCGCAACAGTTCCTATCCCTAAGCTCTTTACAAATAGTAGGGAAACATTTGTTTCTTGGGAATAATTAATTTTTTTCCAGTTATAGTCAAAAATAGAATTGAGATGGAGGAGGGAGTGATATTGTAGCACTCTGAGAGCTTTAGATATTTTCCTCTCATTTTCCCCAACTGTGTATGGTAGTTATTTTATCTCCATGCAGGCAAACAGAGTTTATGGGGTTTTGATTTATCCATCAAGGCTAATATTTCTACCAAAGACTTATCTTCTCTGTCAGGAAGGAACTCCAAGGATTTTTTAACTCTTGAATGAATGCCCCCGAAATATCCATTGATATAATTACTGCCTGACCCACTCGTCATGCTAGATTCTGCTCTCTGCTGTAACTGCGGAAGAAAGGCAAGTATCTTGTGCAGACACTATGTGACAATCTCCACCTTTACAACAGAAAAAGTTATGTGCCTAGGAATTTAAAAATTATATATTTATCAAATCATAATATTATGTAATCTTTATCACGATAATTTTATGATTGTTTTAACTTGTGTTGTTTTGTTTCAGGAAGGCTATTTTATTGCATACTTCCATCTGCCCAAGCCTACATTCCTGTTGAAGGAATGTGACATCTGCTTGCTTTCATTACCTAGGGTCACATGTTCAAGATAACAAAGGGTATTTGCAGAGGGGTAACTTCTCAATCATTTTTAATAGCTGGTATAGCAAATTAGACTGGCTCATGTGTCTCTCTGTAATTGTCCCTTTCATTTTGCTTACTCTCGATAATTATATTTTAGCAATACCTAGCACTTTAATATTTTATATAGACTCATATACTCATAGACTTTAAGGTCAAAAGGGACCATCATGATCATCTAGTCTGACCTCTTGCACATTGCAGGCCACAGAACCCCACCCACACCTGTAATAGACCCCTAACCTCTGTCTGAGATACTGAAGTCCTCAAATCATGATTTAAAGACTTCAAGTTACAGAGAATTCACAATTTACACTAGTTTAAACCTGCAAGTGACCTGTGCCCCATGCTGCAGAGGAAGTCAAAAACCCACCAGGGTCTCTGCCAGTCTGACCAGGGGAAAAATTCCTTCCTGACCTCAAATATGGCAATCGGTTAGATCCTGAGCATGTGGGTACTTTCCAGCCAGACACCTGGGAAAGAATTCCCTGTAGTAACTCAGAGCCCTCTCCATGTAGAGCCCCATCACCAGCCATTGGACATATTTGCTGCTACCAGTCATAGATGGGCAGCCTCAACATACCATTCCCTTCATAAACTTATGAAGCTCAGTCTTGAAACAAGTTAGATTTTTTTTGCCCCCACTGCTCCCCTTGGAATGTTGTTCCAGAACTTCACTCCTCTGATGGTTAGAAACCTTCTTCTAATATCAAGCCTAAACTTGTTGATGGCCACTTTATATCCATTTGTGTTTGTGTCAACACTGGCGCTTAACTTAAGTAACTCTTCTCCCACCCTGATATTTATCTCTATGATGTATTTATAGAGAGCAATCACATTTCCCCTCAGCTTTCTTTTGGTTAGGCTAAACAAGCCAAGCTCTTTGAGTCTCCTCTCATAAGGTAGGTTTTCCATTCCTTAGGCTATGAGGATGATCCTTCTCTGCACCTGTTCCAGTTTGAATTCATCTTTCTTAAACATGGAAGACCAGAACTGCACACAATATTCCAGATGAAGTCTTACCAGTGCCTTGTATAATGATACCAACACTTTACTGTCTCTAATGGAAATACCTCACCTGTTGTATCCTAGGAATACATTAGCCTTTATCATGGCCACATCACATAGGTGGCTCATAGTCATCCTGTGATCAACCAATACACCTAGGTCTCTCTCTTCCTCTGTCACTTCCAATTGATATTGCCCCAACATATAGAAAAAATTCTTCTTGTTCGTCCCTAAATGCATGACCTTGCTCTATTAAATTTCATCCCATTTCTATTACTCCAGTTCTTCTGGTATGACATTCCGGTCCTCTTCCATATGGGCAATATCTTCCAACTTTGTGTCATCTACAAATTTTGTTAGCACACTCCCACTTTTTGTGCCAAGGTCAGTAATAAAAATGTTAAATAAGATTGGTTTCAAGACCCATCACTGATGAACTCCACTAGTAACCTCCCTCCAGCCTGACAGTTCACCTTTCTGTATGACCTGGTGTAGTTTCCCTTTTAACCAGTTCATTATCAACCTTTCAATGCTCATATTAATCCCCATCTTCTCCAATTTAACTAATAGTTTCCCCATGTGAAACTGTATCAGAGGCCTTACTGAAATCCAGGTTAAATTAGATATACTGCATTTCCTTTGTCTAAAAAAAAATCAGTTATCTTTTCAAAGAAGGAGATCATGTTGGTCAGGCACAATCTGCCTTTTGTAAAACGTTCGATGTTAACAGTAATTAGGATAAAATATATGTTCTGTACTTTCTCTTTCAAAATGTGTACATCTGCAAAGCAGTTTGCAAACGTTAACTAATTCATGTACTACTTCGTTGGGATTCTTGTAAAAGTAACCTTGAGAAGATGGCACTTTTGGATATGTTGTCATATACAAGACAGCAGAGATCCTCAGACTTTTTCAGAGTGTGAGACTACATTTTAATAAAGTCATGTGTTGGACAACCTCTCCCTCTATTATTCCCATCACCCGTTCTTCACCCCTATTTCCCATTCATGATCTGATAACAGTTCTGTTGTCACTAAAGCAATTGTTTTCATGGAAAAGTAGTATTAGGAAAATTTGACAGTTATTAATTGCCATCAATGCAATTAGTCATTTGTCTTCCATTTAGAAGAGTTGATCCACACTGTCTCCATTTGCTCTTCATTTCACCGCTCCTCGCATCCATTTTGTTCCTCTTTCTCTCTTCCTGTTCCTCTGTATATACTTCTCTGCTACCTAGTCCCCTTCTCCTCCTGCAGGCTTCCCTGCCACTTAATTTCTTTCTCCCTTGGATATGTTGACTCACTGCCTGTTCCCTTCTCCCTTGGACACATATTTCATGCTCACAGCTGGCAGCTCCAGTCCCGGCCAGTAGCTCCTAATTCCCCCTACTGGTCTTCTCTGAAGCAATGCTCTAGTGGAGGCAGCTAGTTTGATTCCTCCTTGTTTCGAGATTCTTTGCAATGAAGAGCCTGGATACTCAGTCTGCCATAAAAGCAGATGCAAATCAGGATGATCTAGCACCACCAACAAGATAGCTCTTTGCAAAACACCAGCAAGTGCTCCACAGAACACCAGTGGTTTCACAGATCAGAACTTGGGAACTTCTGTCATAAAAGCAATCAACATTTTCTGATGCAGCTTGTCCCTTAATTCCAGAAAATATTGTTTTGGAGACTGGAAGTACGTTGACATCAGTTGAGTTTGTAAGAGTTAATGGGTAACAAATTACGCAAGGCCTTCAAACAGCACTATCCATATTTTTTAGTGTGAGTTACTACTTTTTAATAAAAAAAGTTGTCTTCCATTTCCATAAATATAAAGAGAATATTAGTGCAGTGAAGTATACTTCTAATTTTCATGAGGTATCGATACCATGTAACTAGGGAGTCATAGAATGAAGCCAAATTATACAGCGCAGGCAAATATAAACAGAGCAGAAACTTCTTATGCTGACATTTTTCCAAAACCCAACTTCACTACTGACCAAATCTTACTCCATTTACTCATGCAAATAGTCTGACTGACTTCACTCATGTGAATAAGGTGAGCAGGATTTAGCCCTATAACTGGAAATGGAGTTTGCACTTTGCAGTGTATTGAAATCATTTGAGACTTTCATTCTATTCACTGCAGTATATCCAAAGTAATGATTAGTGGATCTAATAGAATCATATCTGAGTGCCTTACAACATTTTGGAAGAAACAGGTTTCTTAGTTCCTATCTACCCTCTAGTCAGCAGCAATTTGTTTTTGGTTGGGAAAGCTAGATGCAAGAGGTTAATAAAGGTGTTAAGATGATCTATACATCTTTTTCAGTTGCAAAACATGGATGTGTCTACATTACTATTATTGATTATTATTTCTGAACACCCAAAAACATGCTTAACTGCTGCATTTACCAACTACTGTGTGATTGACTTTGCAATTTTAATAATATTCTTATAACATAGGCTTTTAATGGAATATAGTAAAAATAAATGAAATTATATGGGTATAGTCATACTTATATATATGCATATATTATGACTATCCCCATATTATTTTATAGTGCAGTTCTATTATGAAACTTGACTAAGTAAAAAGACACATTCTTACTTAATGGATTTACTCCTTATATGTATTTAGTTATATCACCTTTTCTCTGACATCCCTGATTTCCACTTTGCTTCTTTCCAATCTGTCCAAAATGCAACTACTAAAATTATCTTCTTCACCCATATATCAGACCATGTCATGCCTCTCTCTGAATCCCTCCAGTGGGCTGACCACCCCTTTTCCCCAGTAGATTATATTTAGACTTCAAGGACCTGCACAGCAGTGTCCCATTTTACATCTTAGATTTCGTTTATCATGATTCCCTTAACTTCTGTCATTTAATCAGTAATGCTAATGTCACTGCACCTTTGGTTTCCTTCTCCCATTCCTGTCTCTGCCCATCTTCTGTGCTGATTCTAGTCAATGGAATGACCTTTCAATCCCAGATACCAAGGTGATGGATGACGTATAAAAAAGTAAATCTGACATACTTCTTCCATGAGGCTTTCATATGCTAAACTGCATCAACTTTCTTCTTGCCCAAACATTATATCAGGGTATGTCTACACTACCCGCCAGATCGGCAGGCAGCGATCGATCCAGCGGGGATCAATTTAGCACGTCTAGTCTAGACTCAATAAATCGACCCCCGAGCACTCTCCCTTCGACTCCTGTACTCCACGAGAGGCGCAGGCGGAGTCGACGGGAGAGCGGTGGTAGTCGACTCACCATGGTGAAGACACCACGGTAAGTCAATCTAAGTATGTTGACTTCAGCTATGTTATTCACGTAGCTGAAGTTGCGTAACTTAGATAGAGTTCTCCCCCCCCCCCCCCAAGTGTAGACCAGGGCTCAGAGAAGGAAAGATGCAGAGATTGAGATAAAATTAATGGCCAAGGTTTTCAAAACTGGGAGCCTGAACTTAGGTGCTGAAGACCACAGTTAGCCACTTAAATAAAAGTGGCCTGATTTTTAGTTGTTCAGAACATTTGAAAATCAAGCCACTTAGTTAGGCAGCCAGTTGTAGAATTTAGGAGCCTTACTTTAGGCATACATTTTTGGAGACTTTGGTCAACTTTAATATTTAAACTAGTTAAAAATACTAAGTTATCACCATCCTCTGAATTTTCCAGTACATCTTGTTTTCTCTGTATCTTTATTTTAAATTGTAAGCTCCAAGGCAGGGTTTGTGTTTTTATTTGCATTTTGTCTAGTGCCAAGCATATTGCCAGTGCTTAACAAATGGAATAGTAATAGAATGTGCTGTACTGTATGTTGGTGTTGTCCTTTCCTGTGTATGTATTTTATTGTTTGTAGATGGGGTAATTTTCCCATGTGTGTTGTTTACTTGTTGATATGTCTATTCCTGTTGTTTGTTTGTTGAGATGGTTATCTGCCTGTGTACAGAATCTGACTGTTAGTGACATGTGTCTGGTTTACTGATGTGGCCTTCTGCTTGTTTATGTGGCTTATAATGTGCTGATGTGATCTTGAAAAAGGTGTCATTTTCACTTTTGTGAGCTCTTCAAAACTCATGAAATGATTTTATTCATAATCATTGTGTTTCCCCTCTCTCTCGCCCCCGCTGAACTTTTTAAATTTAGAGGAGAACGATCAGATCAGTCTATTGATGGGATCTGGAAGAATGCTGTTTGTAGGATATGGGATGTACCATGATCATCAGTTAGCCTCCCTACTACCAGTAGCAACATGTACTGTGATAACAAATGCTACAAAATTAGTTGAATTGTCTGATATTTTGTTAACACACACAAAAATTGGGTGTTGAGTGCCCCTTCTCCACAAGGATAGTGGCAATTGTTCATATGGTTTGTCATAGCTCAGGCTTAAAAAATGAATAGTTATTCATTGAAATATTTCAAAACTTGGCAAATAGACTATATTTAATTGTAATTGTGAACAGTGTATGGGGTTGTATGCAGGCTTATCCAGCATAAGCTAAGAGTCCTAGGCAGCGTCTCCCTTATGATTGCTCAGATCTTCCTAAAAATATCATCTTGATTCCTAAAGGCAGATGACACTGCCTAGATCTGCAAAAAGAAAAGGAGTACTTGTGGCACCTTAGAGACTAACCAATTTATTTGAGCATGAGCTTTCGTGAGCTACAGCTCACTTCATCAGATGTTTACCGTGGAAACTGCAGCAGACTTTATATACACACAGAGAATATGAAACAATACCTCCTCCCACCCCACTGTCCTGCTGGTAAACCTTTGCTATTTGTTGGAAGGTACTGGAAGCACCATATGTCTGTGTATTTCCATATGTATTAAGGATTTGTTTATATGGTGAAAGATATTCCCTAGGTGACCCAGAAGTTGCAGACTTGATACAGAATGACGGGGTGAAATTCTATGGCCTGTGTCACACAGGTCAGGCTAGATGATCATAATGATGCCTTCTGGCCTTAATATCTAACACTGTGTTAGTACATATTCTCCTAGAATATTCAGCCAATTTCACTGCTTCACTAAGCATTCCAACACCTCCTGTAAGAAAATAAATGGCATCTACAGTAACTGAATCACTAATAGATTGAGAGAGGGGCTTCTGAGAGGCTGTAGCAGGGCGAGACTCACCAGTACAGCACCTCCTCCTGGTCATCTAGGGAATCAGCTCTTTCAGTGCAGAGCACCCTCTGCAGACCAGTGTCTTGCCTGCCGCTGGCCCCCCATGTCCCCCCCCCGGACCCTGGTGCCTGCCCTACATCTGGGTTCTGCCCCCCAGAAACAACCCATAATTGGGGTCTCTCCACCCAGGGGAACCCCCATCTTACCTCAGTGACTACTGCCAGTCATCATCTAGCCCCCGCTCCCTGTGGCAGCTGCAGTTTGTAAACCACTCATAATTGGCAAGGGGGTTGGACTAGCTGCCTCTGCTTATCTAGGGGCTGCCCCTTTGCAGCCCTAGTACCCTTTTGTAGGCCTTTGAGAAGGCCTGCAGTTTGGGGCTTTGCTAGGCTGGAACTCCCCAGCTCCTTCTCCAGCACTGCTCCACCCTGGGTACCCTTCTCAGCTTCCTAGGCAGCCAGGTCCTTCTCTCAAGAAAGAGTCTGTCTTTGCCTCTGGCCTTCAGCCCTCTTATAAGAGCCAGCTGGGCCCTGATTGCACTGACTACAGCTGTGGCTGCTTTCCCCATCAGCCTACTTTCCCCATTCACAGCCCTCTCCTGGGCTGCTTTAACCCATTCCCGGCAGGAGCAGGGTGACCATCTCGCTACAGAGGCTTTCTCAGAAAAATCTGCAAGACAATGTTTAGGGTGAGAAACCTCATGGAATTTTCTTAAAATCATTTCTTTAAGGTTGAGATATCCCTCCTCCAGAAATGGCCCACATGTCCCATTGGTCTTCCCAGATTCCGTGAATCCACATGCACAGGCACATTATTCCACTGGAGTTGCACTGGTAGGACTTCCTCTACCTGCCACTACCCCTGCAAGGGGAGGGACAAACCAAAGGTAGCTCAGCCTCAGGCTATATTACCTTTTTAGCAAGAATACTATGCTGCTAGTTGCCGGGGGTACCTCCTGGCTCCACTCTGATCCCTCTTAGTCACACAAAGATCCTCAGAAACACAAGAATATAGGAGTGTGCAGTGGAGGTGGATGTCCCAGCCTCTGACTGGGAATCCTTGTGAGATAATCTCACACACAAAAGATAGAGATGGAAAAGTCTAGATGTTCCCAAACTTTTTGTCTTGTGAATGCTGCCCTTCCCAGTCATGGTTATGTAGACCATGTCCCCTCCCATTCATAATCACGTAACATCCCAGTCAGCTGATATAGAAAAATGACATTAGAAGTGTGTTTAATGTATTCTAAAAAAAGAACAGGAGTACTTGTGGCACATTAGAGACAAACCAACGTATTAGAGCATAAGCTTTCGTGGGCTACAGCCCACTTCATTGGATGCATAGAATGGAACATACAGTAAGATATATATATATATATACACACACATATAGATAAGTTGGAAGTTACCATACAAACTGTGAGAGGCTAATTAGTTAAAATGAGCTATTATCAGCAGGAGAAAAAAACTTTTGGAGTGATAATCAAGATGGCCCATTCAGACAGTTGACAAGAAGGTGTGAGGATACTTAATTTAAGGAAATAGATTCAATATGTGTAATGACCCAGCCACTCCCAATCTCTATTCAAACCCAAGTTAATGGTATCGAGTTTGCATATTAATTCAAGCTCAGCAGTTTCTCCTTGGAGTCTGTTTTTGAAGCTTTTCTGTTGCAAAATTGCCACCCTTAAATCTTTTACTGAGTGGGCAGAGAGGTTGAAGTGTTCTCCTACTGGGTTTTGAATGTTATGATTCCTGATGTCAGATTTGTGTCCATTTATTCTTTTGCGTAGAGACTGTCCGGTTTGGCCAATGTACATGGCAGAGGAGCATTGCTAGCACATGATAGCATATATCACATTGGTAGATGTGCAGGTGAACGAGCCCCTGATGGCGTGGCTAATGTGATTAGGTCCTATGACAGTGTCACTTGAATAAATATGTGGACAGAGTTGGCACCAGGCTTTGTTGCAAGGATGGGTTCCTGGGTTAGTGTTTTTGTTGTGTGGTGTGAGGTTGCTGGTGAGTATTTGCTTCAGGCTGGGGGGCTGTCTCTAAGCGAGGACTGGTCTGTCTCCCAAGATCTGTGAGAGTGAGGGATCATTTTTCAAGATAGGTTGTAAATCTTTGATGATGCGCTGGAGAGGTTGGGGGCTGACGGTGACAGCTAGTGGCGTTCTGTTACTTTCTTTGTTGGGCCTGTCCTGTAGTAGGTGACTTCTGGGTACACTTCTGGCTCTGTCAATCTGTTTTTTCACTTCAGCAGGTGGGTATTGTAATTTTAAGAATGCTTGATAGAGATCTTGTAGGTGTTTGTCTCTATTCTAGCTTCTTTTAATGCAGTTTAGCCACTGGAAATTAGGAGGAAAGTGCCGCATGATCAGCCAGTTCTCCAGAGACTAAAAGCTAGTTCTCCAGTTTGGGAACCTCTATTGTCAACTCCTTTAATGAGGTTCATTGCAAGACTGCTCTCTACAGTATACTAAATAGTGCTTTCTCCAATCTTGCTTTAAATGTCCCAAGCATCAGCACTATGCCATTATTCCCTAGGAAGAGGGAGGGAGAGTGATAGTGGCATGAGATCATGTAATTTTTATAATTTTTTAAAAGTAAATGTTGATAAATTGATTTTCAGAGATATTTCCATATTAATGTTTCATCTTCTTAATGGTGATGTTGCCTTCCAATCTTCTTGGTTTCAGCCAAACTGATTGGAAGACACTCAAATATGAAAAGCAATGTAATTGGGAGCAGTTGTTCATATATATTTTGATCCAAACTTCTGCGAGATCAAAGATAATCTTTCCATTGACTTGCATGGGCTTTCGATCAAGCCCATATATTGCAGAGCTTTTAGGAAACATACTTGGAAGGGAATTTGACTGATTACATTATATCTTTGACATTTACCAGAGAAAGTGTAATATTTGTATGGACTGAAATTTGAATTTTAACAAACTGCAACAACACTTTACTTTGGTGTGTGTGTGTGGGAATAACTTTTCTTGTACACTAACTGAGAAAATAGCCACCAAGTGCTCTTTTAAAGTTTCATATAAATGCTTTCTGGGGTGGTTATGCTGCCACCGTGAAGGAGACACACCAGATACATGTATGTGGGCACAACATTTCATAATAATCAGTTTGTGTAAAGCCTTATCTGGATACCTGGGGTATAATCAGCTCTTACTACATGCATGAAGCAACCATTAGCGCTCCTGGGAATCATGCTCAGACATCCATGACAGATTCTATTGTTTATAGTTTCATTTACATATCTAGTTATGGGGTTGATGAGATCATTTTAATTTTTAAATCACAGATTTAAAAGTAGGAATGACATTGCAAATTCTTAATACAACCAGGTTTCAGAGTAGCAGCTGTGTTAGTCTGTATCCACAAAAAGAAAAGGAGTACTTATGGCACCTTAGAGACTGACATTTATTTGAGCATAAGCTTTCGTGAGCTACAGCTCACTTCATTGGATGCATCCGATGAAGTGAGCTGTAGCTCACGAAAGCTTATGCTCAAATAAATTTGTTAGTCTCTAAGGTGCCACAAGTACTCCTTTTTTCTTTTTGTTAATACAACCAGTTACACTTCTGATAATCGGTATCTGAGGATTACCTGTTCTGTTCATTCCCTCTGGGGCACCTGGCATTGGCCACTGTCAGAAGACAGGATACTGGGCTAGATGGAGTATGTTCTATGTTTAGAAGGTTGGGGTTATGAATGTAGAATGGTAACATAGGGTCTCCTCACACAGACTATTAAGGAGATGAAAGTAATTATTTCTCGATATTCATTAAGGTATTGAATACGTATGACCTCAATGCCACACAATATTTATATTCTCCCTATGGGTAATTTTCAAGTACATGTAAATGTTCTTTGGTGGACACTGTCCAATTTCCTTAATTTACAAGGATAAACTAATTACTAGACCCTCATCCATTTCTACACTGTATAACTTATTCAAACTGCATATAACAACACAACAGAGTAAACCCACTAACCACATATTTCACCATCACTAGGTTTCTTTTAATTCACAAAAAATAGATAAAATGTGGTGCCCTTCATACGGAGTTCTAAACAAAACCAAACACAAGAGTCAAAATGAGCCCAAGCCTATTTTTAGAGTACACTGACTCACCTTTTTACCAAAGCTTTCCACAATAACTAAAGATAGTAATTAAGTATACACATTAACTAAAGACACTTGCTCTGATCTACAGGGTCTGAACACCCACAACTTGTGCTGATGTCAATGCAAGTCACTGAGTGTTAGGTAACTGCTCTACAGCTATGCCTCTGTAGCGCCATTGTATAGACACTTGTGAGAGCGATGGAAGGGGTTTTTCTGTTGCTGTACTTAATCCACCACTCCAAGAGGCAGCAGCTAGGTTGACAGAATTTTTCCACTGACCTAGCAGTGTCTATGCTGGGGCTTAGGTCACCTTAACTACATCTCTGAGTGGTGTGAATTCTTCACACCCCTGAGCAACACACCTAGGTTGACCTAAGTTTTAGGTGTAGATCATACCTTATGCCCATTTAAAAGTCCCCGCCCAGACCAAGTAAATTGAGGTAGCTGAATTTAAGAGAGGTTAAGAGCAGATTCCAATATGGTCAACCCATCTGAATGTTAGGTGCTGTATTTGTTTGTTACAGATAGCATAAACTGAAGAGAGAAGTGTATAAAGTAAAATACAAATATTTCTTTAAAATGGACAGAGTTTAATAAAGATATTATACAATTAATAAGTTCCAGTCACTATATAATAATCTAGGTCATATACTGCAATGGCTAACAAGACGTTTGTGGCAGTTAAAAGCATTTGGCTTCACCTGTTGATTCTCAAGACATCCAAGCAATGCCAATGTCCACTGTAAACCAACAAAATACTGCTTGGTATGTTCTATAGGTATGTCTTCACTACCCGCCGGATCGGTGGGCAGCAATCGATCCAACGGGGATCGATTTATTGCGTCTACTCTAGACACGATAAATCAACCCCTGAGCGCTCTCCCATTGACTCCTGTTCTCCAGTGCTGCGAGAGCTGCAGGCAGAGTCGAAGGGGGAGCAGCAGCAGTCGACTCACCGCCGTGGAGACACCACAGTAAGTCGATCTAAGTATGTCAACTTCAGCTACGTTATTCACGTAGCTGAAGTTGCGTAACTTAGATCAATCCCCCTCCCAGTGTAATTATCTTTTAGTATTGCCAACCCCAACCATTCAAAAATCATGAGAAGACCCCTCAAAATCACATGATTTTAAAAAATTGGGGGTCTTTTATTTGCCTACTGTTTGAGCCTTTAGGTTAAGGTTAGGTGTTCCAGCTTGTATCCACAACCCCACAGGCTAGAAACATATTTAAAAATAAACAAAACCTGATATTCTCTCATCATCACATAACTTGAGACGCGAGGGCTTTAAGAAATGTCACGAGACTCATGATTAAATCATTAGTTGGCAACACCAGAAACTGACTGAAAAGCACTGGAAAATTAGCAGTTAATTAAATAAACAATACCATGGTAGCCCAATTTTTTTAGACGGTTCTGATAGTAAGCATTCTGGTAAATCCCCACTCACTTTGAACATATAAGAATTCTCGAGGTGATAAAATTGTATATTACTACCCAATTACAATGGGTCCCTGAGTTACTCATCATGACTGCTTTATGGATTTAGTTTCACAACATAATAATGAGTTCACCCGGCTTCCTGAAATATCTGTAGAGATTATACACACACTTACTTTTTTCACAAATTGTGACAATGTTAAATAAATAAGACAACATGGCCACTGCTTAAAAAATAAAACCACTTTTGAATTACATCCGATGAAGTGAGCTGTAGCTCACGAAAGCTTATGCTCTAGTAAATTTGTTAGTCTCTAAGGTGCCACAAGTACTCCTTTTCTTTTTACGGATACAGACTAACATGGCTGCTACTCTGAAAACTAAAAATTGACTTTCTGTAAACATTTCTGAGAATCCTGTAGTGTTTAGCAAATGAACAGTCCCACTGATTCAGCAGTGATGACTCAGATGGGCAAGGTAAGGCCAAAATGTTTTTGAGAAACATATTTATCGTTTTACAGTCCACAGATACATGTGAGAAAGGTATGTGTTATCTGTGTTAATATATTATAAATTATATGCATAAAGACTAATACTTTACAAGCAAATGATTATTCTTTGTATTCTTGTGACACCTAAGAGACCTAGTCATGGATTTGGGCCCTATTGTGCTAGGTGCTGTACAAACAGAACAAAAAGATTTTCTCTGCCCCGCTTCATACTTATTTTAAATATACACATTAAATGCTTTGGATGTATAAACAGAATTACATTTCTTTATATTTTGATTATATTGCTATTAAAAACCCTCCTCATTTCCCAAATTCCTTCCTTAGTTGTCTCACATATAACTCTTATTACAACATTAATAGAACTAACTTTGCCTGTTTTGATTTCTCCTGAAATTTTAGCTTTCCACTATTTTTGAAAAACAGTAGTTTATATATTACTGCTGTTTTCTGTTACTCAACAAAGCATGAAACCAAATGGCAGCATCACTCAGAAAGAATAGAAAATAAATAAATAACTTAGAAAAACAAAAACAAGTGCATTAAGGGGAAAGAGAAGAGCAGCAGTGAAGAAGCAATGAAATCCTCCCTGCCTCCTAAGTAGATGTCTCTACTAATTCTAAAAATAATATGGCAAAGAGCTAGCAGTTTGTTGTGGAAGGAGGATGGTTGCTCCTGGGAGGTTATAATTTGCTTTGGGAATAAGGATGTATGAATTTGTCCTTTCTTCCTCCTGCCTTGGAGCATTACCCCTTGAATTGGGATGAAAATGCTGGTGTTTCTCCTTGTCTTCTTTTTCCCTGATGCATCAGCTTCCTGTGCAGAGCCCTTTGCACTGGGGGTGATTATTCTTGTGTTTCTCCTGCTGCCCTGTTGCATCAACTTCCTGTGCAAAGCCCCATGCATTGGGGTGATGATTCTTGTTTTTTCCTGTTGCCCTGTATCGATTTCCTATGCAAAATCCTTTACAGTAGGGTGAAGATGGTTGTGTGGTTGCTGCTGCCTTAGTGCATCAACTGCCTGTGTAAAGCCCCTTGCATTGGGGTGAGTATTTATGTTTCTCCTCCTGCCATGGTGCATCAACTTCCTGTGTAGAATCCCTTGCATTGGGGGTGAGGATGCTTGTGCTTCTGCTAGTGCCCTGGTGCATCAGCTTCCTGTGCAGAATCCTTTGCATTGGGTGAGGATGCTTATGTTTCTCCCCTTGTCTTGGTGCATCGGCTTTCCTACGCAGAACCCCTTGCGCATTGGGGTGAGGATGCTTGTGCTGCTCTCCTGCTGCTGCCTGCCCCGGTGCATGCTCCCTCCCTCCCCCGCTGCTGCTCCACTAGAGTTTGGTGCCCTACTTCACTCTACTTTAGTTTCACTCACTTTACATCCGGGTTTTTTCCCTAGGCAATGGGAGCCGTCGCACAGCCCGTTCCTTAGGCAAAGGGAAATAAATTCGCCGCACCAACACGTCAAGTAGTCCCCTCAGGAGGAGCCAGCGAACCCTCCCTCCCCGCCCGGCGGAGGCTGGCGACCTCTCCTTTCGCACTTCCCGGGAGGCGGCATGGGGTCCAGGGAGGTGGGAACTCGCCTCGCCCCCAATCTCTGTGTCCTCCCCCGTCTCCTCCTCCTCCTCCCCTTCCCCGCTTCAGAGCCGGAGTAGCTGTGAGAGAGCGTGTCGGGCGCGCGCAGCGGAGCTCGGGCGCGCGCCCCAGGCAGGCAGGGAGGCCGGCGGCGGAGTGATCCCGGCGAGCGGGTGCTGCGGCCGGGCCGGGTGAATGGGATTGAAGAAGAGTTCAGCTTCTCGGCTTGTTTTTGTGTCACAGTTTCTCTTCTCCTGCGCCTCTTCTGCTTCGTTCCTTTCTTCCCGTCCGCCCCCTGCTCCCCCCGGCAGGCGGAGCCCCCTGGGGAGAGGGGGAAGGAAAAGGACCTCCCAGAGGAGAGAGAGAAGAGGAGGAGGAGAAGGGAGCAACCTACCATCTTCCACTCCCAGCTTAGATTAAAGAAAGTGAGAGGAGGAGAGAGAGGAGCCCAGAAGAGGGGGACAGGGAGGCCCAGAGGAGCCGCAGCACCTTCCCCCTATGAAGAAGAGCCCTCCCCCTCAGAGAGAGGTCCTGCCAGGGGGACCCCAGCCAGCCACCAGCAGCAGCACCACCAGCAGGGTGTAGTATCCCACCTTTTGGATTCTCCTCCTCCCTATTCTCTCCTTCTGCTCTCTTCTATGAGTAGCTCTATCCCTCGCCTCCCCCGTGCTTTTCTGTCTGTGTCTCAGGGAGTTGGTTGGGGGAGGGTGGAGGAGGATAGCTGGGGTGGGGGGGGGAGGAGCAGTCTACATAGGACGCTTCAGCCAACTTGGAGCTAAGGAGCAACAACTTCAGTGTAACCCCCCCATCCCAGGCCTCCGACCCCCAAGGGGATAGAGCCCTAGGGGGTCATGTCCTTTCTCCCGCCCCTGCATGCACTGAAATAAGTTTCTGAGGAGGGGGAGCGAGAGATGGAGGTGGGCGACACATTGGGGTTGTGGTGAGGAGCAGGGGGAAGGAGATGACACATTGCACTGGGGATGGGGTGGGGGAGGGAGGTTTATCCCCTCCTCTCTGGTTTTCTTCAGAATGATTATTTCCAGGCCCTTTGCTGTTGGTTTGATTTGTTCCCTGTGATGCTGAGAGGGAAGTTTTATTATTATCTTTGAAACGATGCTGCTTTGATTATTGAGAATTTGTAGTAAAGCTGCTATTGCAGGGTTGTGTTTTTTTTTTTTGTTTTTTTTTTTTTTTTTTGCTTTAATTTGCCTTTGTGGCCAGAGCACTGGGAAAATTCCGTTTCTGCAAGTTGTAATTCAGAAGCATCTCCTGCCCCCCTCGTTCTGGGTCTGCCCTTCTTGCACAGGTACAAAGCTCAGTGGAAGGACACCTCTGGGATTTCACACTCCTACTTTGGCACATATTTGCGATGATTAGAGACATGTACCTTTTCTCTTCCATTTCTCTCTCTCTCTCTCTGTGTAGGAGGAGTGGGGCTGTGTGTGGGACTCTGCCATTTGGTCTAGTCCCGTTGTGCTCGCTCCTCTCACCGCTTCTTTTTCTGTTTGCTTCTTTATTATTCTGAGCGTCACTGTTGATAGGATTTTTTTTTTTTCTCTGACCACATTTGCAGCATGGTGGGTGCTTGCAGGACTGCACTGTTAGATTTTTAGATGAATTTATATTGGATCCACACATGGAGTCCTTTCTTCAACTTCTACTCACTTGAGTGTCACAAAATGAATATGCACTGGTTAGGGTACAAATGTGCTTGAACAGAGTAATTTCCAAGTTCCTAATTCTTTTAATGGGGCATGATTGCTAGTGCAGTGGTGGCTTTTGTTTTCCTTGGTTTGTAAATGTCATCACAGTTCAGTCACATGCTAGAATATTCTTTGTTTAGATATCAAAGTAGAGTATTCAGTATGTCCCCACTTTTTTATTTGAAGTGATGGTGCTCCCCTGCAAGTTTTATCTGTTTATAATTGTAGATGAGAGGTTCTTTTACTTGATGCTTGTTTAGGCCCAAGCACTGAACTTGACATGAACTTTTGTTCCTTTTTTTTATCACAGTAGTGACTGGGTTTTAAAAAAAATCCTATTGGGGACAGTAATTGTCATGTTGTGTACAGTAGGTCTGAGTGAAGGAAAAATCTGATATGGGCAACTTGTGCCCTGCAATCTTAACATTTTAATAGAGAGTGACATAGCTACATTTGCACACTGGTTAGTTGGATGAGTGTGAGAATTTTCTCAGCCTAAGTTCATTCTTTATTAGAATGAATTTATCATCACATTAAACATGTATTACCTTGGTTTCAGAAGGAAAACTAAAGGGCAGTTACCCCATATGCTTATATTAATGGGGCACTTTTATTAATAAATCTTAGAATTTTAAGTGTCTAATGTGCTATCTGCTATTTAAAATGTAGGTTTGCTTTTTGCCTTTCACTCAACTTTGACAATGAAAACTATTGGTTAGTTTCACTTTTGATTGTAGGAAGTTTCATATTTGAGATTTCTTCATTCTCTAACCCAAAGCTGGTGCTGTTTGCATTTTCTGTATTTTAGGGGAATGTTTAAGTATCAAAATAAACTTAGTTGTCATAAAAATTAATTGAAGAAATATGGTAATAGGTTTTATAGAAGCTTAATAAAAGCTTTAATTGTTTTTAAGTTTTGTGCCTTAACCTACTTGCCAGTGTTCCTGTAAAGATATAATACAAAACACAAACCGCCCCTTCCCCCATCCAACCTATAAACTTTTGAAAGGTCTGTTTTAGGTAAAACGTGAAAAGTCCTGAGAGTTGGTAACTATGTCCAACATTAATATACTACTGTGTATTTATTTGATTAGTATTTAAGAGCAAGGTCTCCAACCAACCAACCAAAAACTTCACCCACAGCACAACTAGTGTTTTTATAAATCCATACTAGTTAAAGTAGTTATTCACCCACATTTTAGTAGAAACATCACTTTTTAAAAAAAAACAAAAAACTGGGAAACTCTTTGATTGCTGAATGAAATTACTAGTTTTCCTGAAGTAAAGAATTTTGTAGTTTAGTAAATATTGTGATAGTTCTCAATTTATTTTCCCTTAAAATTGTTTTTCACTTTAAACTTTGTCTTACTGAGATTGAAAAAATTAGATTCTTGTGTGTGTGTGTGTGTGTGTGGGCTTATATCTTTTAGGAGTTTGAGCAACTGATAGCAGGGATGTTAAGCAATCCTCTTACATGATTGGAAAGTTAAAGGTGTCCTCTCCTTTTGTCACCTTTGAGGTTCTCTTTTTGTAGAAGCAAATCTTTGTAAGGTATTGTCCAGCAGGAGGTGCTTGTGCTGCAAATGCCCACCAGCAGCTGGAAATTTACATCATATCTGGAACATACTCTAGCTCTACTGATCTGGGCAATGAAGGATCTGATTTTACTCCCAAATTTGGATTATTGAGTTTCAATTAAGAAGTAGCAAACCTGGTGTACTGATACATAATTAAAGGGAGCTTCTCAAGGTATTTTTCATAATTCAAAAAGTATTTTTACTATTGTCTATGAATAATTACCCATTGGAAGGTTAATATTTGAAGTCTTTTCTTCTGGTTTTGTCTTCTTTCCCTTTTGCATGTAGGGTTATTTTATGCATCCTGGGCTGGGCTACTCTTGCCAGTTTGTTTTTATAAGGGTGCAGAAGTCTGCTGGGTTGCTGGTATTGACTTTCTTTCCTTTTGGAAGTGAAAACATAAAAGCATTTTATTTTAAAAATTTTTGGAGAGGAGTTGTAGGAAGTCATGGATTTTACAGTTGTGGGGTGGTTTTTTTTTTAATATTTGTATGTTCAGTTTTGGATATCCAACTTTGACAGTAAGTCAAAGTTTTAATGTAGGATTTTTAAAGTGTATCCCCTGCCCCTTAGTGTTGAACTTGCATTTCTATTCATAGTACAGGGCCTGGGTGTTTCTTATCTCTATATATTCCTATTTTGGGGGTGATATACTGAGAAGTTTTGAAAATAGAAATTGTAAACTTTTTTTTGCAAAGTATTGAACTGATTGGATATGCACAAAACAGATCAGTTTCTTGTTTTAAACATATAAACTTTGTTTTAATTGGGCCCTTGGTGGTTTTGTTGTTCTGTATACTGTAGGAAAGTTCTAATAGCGAAGATATGTCATCATTGTAATTGTTCATGCAGTTTGTTTTATAGGGAAGTAACTGTCCTTAAATATGAAAATATTGGAGCTATTTAACTGTTCCAGAGTGTTTGGTGTGCTTTGTTTTCTGGATAACTTTACTTGAATGAAATGAATTAATATAACTGGAATTTGTTTACTATTGATATTTCTGGTTAAATATTACATAAATCTTAACATTTACAGGGACTCTGTGGGGTATCTTATTTAGTATGTTTTGGGCACTGCATATTAGATAAACTGCCCTGGTGCCCTGTTGTTCTGTGTATCTTCATGCACATGTCTATAATTAGATATCTTTTTAAACTCTCTACAACTTGGTATGGCCACAGACTATGGACGAAAGCTTCTTTACAGAATTTAAGAGATGGACGCCATCTTTAACTATTTCCACCATGACTTAAGTGTCAAGGCAAACAGGGTATAATGCTGTAAGGAGATATAATTTTTTAAGATGTCTGAACCCATAGAGTCAAACAGCCGTGGATAGAAAGAGGCTAACCTTGTTTTTAAATTTTTCTGTGCCAGGCACGAGGGTACTGTGGGTTTTACCATGCAAACCTTTACTTGTACAAATAGTTCTACTGACATGGGGCATATCTAGTCTCTTCTGTAGGTGTGGAGTCACCGTAGAAGAGGGAGCTGGTGCAGTTCCACTGTGCAGAGGGGCATTCCCTGAGCCTGACCATGCAGGAGGAGAGGCCCTGATGTAGGCGGGAAAATGCAAGAAGATCCATCATTATATGCATCTTGTCTTCCCCTACCCCCACATGGGGCAGTGTAAGAATCTACTGAGGCTAGTTCTACCACTCTTAAGGTCTGGAAGGAAGATTCCTGCCCCTGTGCATGTTCTGATTGTCCCACCAAGTTACTTGTGCCAGAAACTAGGCTCAGGGTTTGTGCTAATGCGTTCTACTTATACAAAAGTTTGTAGGCTCAAACCATAATTTGAGAAGGTGGAACAAGTGTGGTTGAGGTTCTTGTGTGTATTGACTACAACAGGCAAGATGCTTGTGTCCTGTCTTGTTAATACTTGTTACTGGAGGGTGGACTGGAAGATAGTTTTTGTACATGTCTTACATGTAAAAGGTGGTGAAAAGATTAATATGTCAAGTTTGGTCTGGTGTAGAGGAGGTATTTGGCTCGTGTCAATTATGAAGGTACAGATTGTGCCTGTAGAAAGTAGGCCTAATTTTGGATGGAGGATATTAGGAGTACTTTTACATTTCTTTCTTTTCCCCAATCTTTTTATTTTTGTCATGTTATAAGGACACCACCAATTTAAAAGTCTCTTCTGTGTGATTCTTTTTACCTATCATTGTTACTTGTAATAGATTATTATAACTATTTTATTCTTTGGTTTTCTCTTTGTACATTTGACAACACTTTGTATATTTGGTTTCACCTTTTGTCTGTGTGAATTTTTGACACGGCAACAATGGAAAGAAAAATATCTTAAAATACTAGAATATGTTAGTATTACAATAACAATTGGCAAGGAGACTTGGGACAGGAGCTGAATCAACTACTAATTTATTTGTTTTTAAAATTGACAACAGTTTGAGTTGAACTTGTATCCTTAACTCTAGAATTTTATGGCCTTCAAATTGTGTTTTAAAACTATATAAAGCTCTTTTAGGTCCCATATATTCCCCCTTAAATTGTCACACTTAAAGCTTTAACGACATTTTTAGTCTTGAAATTTCTATATGTTTTTAAACGTTTTTATTAAAAATGGTTCTGTGACACATGGTTCATTATAGGCTTCAAAAGCAAGGATGTATTGGTTTCTATATTTGTTAATATTAATGCAAACCAGTGCACGGTCCCTTGCAGAGTTTATAATCTCTACAGCAGTGGTAATCTCTGCCTAGAAGCTCCACACCCTGATGTCTTGACCTATTCCAGAGCCTCTGCATTCAGACTTTTTTTTTTTTTCCCCTCTCATCTGCTATTGCAAACACCCACTCTTTAGTCAGAAGTAATATGTGGAGGCTCTGTTTCTCAAAAAACTGGATCATGTAACTTAAAAATTAACCACTCTCTCAAACTCTTACATAGATGCTCTCTTAAAAAAAATCAGATGGTGTGTCAGGAGTGTGTTTCTGTTTGTGAGTTTATTATAGGCATACATTTTATTTTAAATTATTATTTCTTAAAATAGAACCTTTTTTTCCCTGAATAATTTTACATTTCCACACTACTGTGCTTTAGGGATAAAAGGCCACATTACCAAGTTCATTCACTATAAAATTGGCATTGAATATGCCTTAAAAGAAGGAGAAGGTGAGTGAGGTAATATCTTTTATTGGACCAACTTCTTTTAGTGAGAAAGCGCTCTTAAGCTGTTCTCCTCATCACGTAATTAGGAATGTGCTCTGAAAATCTTAGCTGGTGTTGCATATTTTTTCATGGGGGACTATCAGATGCCTGAATGGTTAAAACAGAGTGAGGAAGAGGATAGGGTCTAACAGGTTGGAGACTAGTACTATGATGGGCTAATCGATGTTTGGACTCTATAGGGCTGTGAAAGAGAACTCTAACGCAAGAGCCAAAAGATGGGTTTTGTTCTTGTTTTGACTGCATCCAGAATACAAACTCTCAGGACTTGAAGGGAAGAAGGAACAGCAGAAAGGCACTGATTCCTCCCCACTTCCCGCTGGGGATACAAGTATTGTTAACCATGTGCAGCTTCAAAGTAGTGTAAATGCAAACAAAATAGTAGTTTATTTCTTTAGTTAATTATAAGAGCTTTAAACTCTTTTAACCAAAACTTCTAAGTAATAATAATTATTTTCTGATAAACTGGCTGATAGTAACCATGGCAACAGCTGTCTTTGGCCTTGTGGACAGTATTATTGCTGTATTGATGAAGCCTTTAGTTGTTTTTGTAGCCTGTTGCCTATGTGGGGAAGTGCAGTAGAATGTCTTTCAGGTGACTTAAGCAGCATTGCCAGTCTGTTTGTTGCAATGTGCCATTGCCTGTCTCTCTCATGTTCTAGAATCTCTTGGCCCTTTCTCTGCTGCATGTTTGTGGAGGTGCTGATAATGCCTGGCTGCCTGGAAATGCAAGAACTGTGCTGAGCCTCTTAGTACAGACTGTACTTGCATTTTTCACTGGTTTTTGCAGGGTGTGTGTGTGTGTGTGTGTATCTTAATTCAGAGCTCAAAATAATAACTTATGGGCTTGGAACACAGTATGATTTTCCTTCCATGATAAAGCCTTCTTAGAACAGGCTGGTAGGGGGAGCTGGCCTTCCCTCTATTGAACTGGAATACGGTATATGTTTTCAGAGGCCTATACTTAAATACAGCCATTTAATTTTCAGCTAAGCTCAACTCCCTTTTTAGAGAAAGGGCAAGCTGCTGCTTCAGTGCATTTTGGTGATCGAGGAAAAGGGTAATATGTTTCCAAATAATAAGTAGTAGGCAAGGGAAATACTCCCGTCACAAAAATACTTTTCCCAGTGAAAATCAAAAGTGTTATTTGAAAACCTTCTCTAATGTTATTGAATGTAACAGTCCTGATAAAAATACAAGTTGTTTAAAAAAATAATGTATGCAAGCCAGAACCTTTTCTATAGATTTTAATCTAGACAGTTACTGCTTTTTTTGAGTTACTGGTGAGTTTAGTGATGTTGTTGTTGTTGAAGTCTGTGTTCATCTTAAATTTGATTAATATAATGAATAATGTTGACTTTCGTGTAATGTACTTTGGGATCTCGGTGTGGTATGTATATATGATACTGTAAAATGAGATGGTCAAAATATGGCCCCTGGAGATATGTATTATAGTCTACATCTGACCTCATCTTAAATAAGAATGTGGCTTATCATGGAGGCTACAGGTCCCAGTATGCAGAGCTTTATTTTTATTTAAAGCAGCCTGCTAGATAAAGATGAACCATTGCATGCTGGGATCTGTAGTTTTCATGAGCCAAACTTTCATATTCATGGTAATGGCTTGTGAACACTGCTATACTTTATGTAAACTAGATATGGTCCTCAGGCTCCCAGCAAGCTGCTTAAGTGGCCCTTAGTTGAGCAGTTTGGAAATCCTTGATGTTCATATTATGCAGAGGAAATATTCTTTATTTACAAGTTCCTTGTAACCTCCAGTTGAGTAGTTTGTTTAGAGAACAGTAGTTGTTGGAATACTTCTTTCTGCATGCAGAATAATTATGTAATTAAGTGAACTAATATACTACTTGATTTGTAATTGTAAAGGATACTAATTGTGATTCTTGAGTTTTTTTACATGTTTCAGAGTAATTCTAATGTTATGGATGTTTAACATTTGGCACCAAAAGTCTTTACTCATCTGCTACCAATATTGTTTCCTTCTTCTAAATTAAAGCATTGTAGCTGTGTCGCTTGTACTGCTATAGTTAAAGATGAGTAGAACGAAAGGCTTTTTGCCTGCCAAGATATGACTTCAGTGTTCTGTGTTTATTGAGGTCCAGTGATACCATAACTAACCTCTGGAGCAGAGAAGTGCCTTCCTTTCACTACATTAGGGGTTAGTGATGTCATTAGCTGTTACCAGGGAAACACAGAACCCTGAATTCAGGTTTTGGCAGGTAAGAGAAGGATTAAATTACATTCAGATATTTTGATTTCAAGTGTCTTTGAGCATTGCTTATCATTCCCTAACATAGGGAGAGTTCCCATTGAAGTCAGTGGACGTCTTGCCTGAATAAGGACTGTAGAATCACTTTTAATTAATTTTTTAACCCTTACAAATATATTGGGCCAATTTAATCCCTTGCATACCTTGATAGGCTTCAGTGGAGTTAAACCAGAGATAAATTTGTTCCTTGTCCAAGGTCTTGCACACCAAATTTGATATAGAAATCTATAAGTGTCCTAAATTTTTGCTTTAAGTAAGTAAACAGTTTTAACTGTCTCTAAACAAGTATTTAGGGAGAACACCTTTTTGTTACATAATTAACTTTTTCTTAGTGGTTTATTTTAAAAATCAAAGTAGTTGTGAAGTTATACAAGAGCAAAAAATCTGAAATCAGTGGTTGAAGAAATAAATTTAAATATTTAATGCACCAATCCTGCAAAACCTTATATATGTACTTGACTTAAACATGTGAGTAGTCCTATTGAAATCAGTAAGAAAACTCACATACTTAAACTTCGGCATGTGTAAGTTTTTTCTGGATGGGGGCCTTAGATGTTTAATCTTGGAAAGTGGCTTCTGGGCATATGCAGTAATTAGTTTGCATACAGGTCCTTATGGTAAAATAATTTTCTCTGACTCACGGAGCACATCTAGTTGTCTGTATGCTCTCCTTATACCTGTGCGGAAAGTTGGAGCTTTCCTATGAAGATCTGAGAGGGAATTTTATCCGCAGTACACATTATTTGAATATATATTTGCATAACAGTTATCAAAATAGTAACTCTCTCTTCTACCCATCATATGCATTTCAAAATATTTTAAATATTTAGATGGTAATTAGCTCCTTTTGAGGCATGAAGTTTATTTTTTCAGAGCTGGTGTATTGTGTATATTAAGCATTTTATTTCTGGTGGTTGTCTTTAAAACTCATCTGCAAAAAAGGAAATTAATATACAAATTTGTTTAAATAATGCCTTGTTCGTATGCATAACTAGTTAGTCATAGCTTTCTCTAAATATGTTCTATATCCACACACAACATAGTTAATACTCTGTTAGTAGCTATGTCAGCTAACCATGTGTCACCCTTGCCAGAAGCCTGCTCTGTAAGATAGTGCAATGACCTGGTTACAGAAAGATGACCGTTATTGTGGTGTAAGGGTGAAACCCCTAATTGTTCCTGTGTATCTGGGTATGCTGGACCTCTTTCCTAGCTCTTTGTGTGGTAGGACATCTCAGATGGCATTGCCGAACATATTGCTGGTGCTGCTCTATGTGTGTCTCTTCCAAGGACTCTAACCCTGCTGAGGTAGTATGTGATAGATGTCCTGTTTACCCAGAATTCACTGATAAAAATACTGTTAGAGAGTGTGGTAAGTGTGGATGTACAGGCGTACGTGACACAGAGTTGTGTTGTGAAAAAAGTTGCTCTGTAAGCATATCTTGTATTGTAACAGGGTTGGATACATGTGTCATGACTTGGAGTGAAATCCTGGCCCCAATGAAGTCAATGGAAGCTTTGCCATTGACTTCAGTGGGGCCAGAGTTTCACCCTGTTATCAAAAATATAATTGGACCTAGTGCATAAGGGTAAGAGTCAAACTTCACTAGGCAATGTGGTCTAATGGATGGAGCACTGGAATGGGACTCAGGAGGCCTGTGTTCTATTCCTGTCTCTGCTGTTGGCCTTTGGGTGGCCTTAGTTAAGTCACTTAATCTCACTGTGTCTCAGTTCCCCCTCTGTAAAACTAGGATAATGATACTGACCTTGTTTGGAAAGCACTTTGAGATCTACTTACAAAAAGCACTATATAAGTGCTAGATGATATTATTAAAGGGTTTTTTGCTTTAATTGGCCAAAGTAAAAAAGTAGCCAGAAATTTAGTCCTTGTTGTGCCCAAGCTATAGCATTGATAAGTCTGTATTCAAAGTTGTTGTACCAGCAAGACAGGGTAAATGGTCAGTTTTTAACAGCATTGTAAACGTATCTTTTTGTAACTTAAAAAAGGAACCTGGAAGGCTCAGGGGACTGGTAGTGAGAGATATGATGAAGCCTTTCACTGACTTGAATCCAGTTTAAGTCCATAATAAACAAAATTTCTTACAATTTCACGTCTATTTGGTCTCTGTGAATTGAGATGGTGATACCAATCCTGTTCCTGTTTTGTCTTACAAATTAACCATCATATTTGGTATTAATTGGCCTTCTTGTTGGCATTCTCTTTAGAGAGACCAAAAATTAAAGGATCTGGCAAACAGAACTCCACCTTTATCCCATGGAGAGGATGTCTGCAGATTAAGGCTGAAATGAGTTAGAATAATGAACTACTTCTGTCCATGCAGTACTTATCCTTTGGGTCACCAGAGCTTGAGTCCTGAAGCGAATTCTATGTAGGTGGAAATTTTTTATCCCACTGAGTTCTATTGACTTCAGTAGGACTTTACTCGAGGGCAGGGGGGCTCATTGCAGGACAACCTGGAGCTCATTGCAGGATCAGAGCTTAAAGTTTCAGTTTTACGGGCTGCTGATTGCCATGTTTTACCAGATTTCAATTAGCTTCAAACTCAAATTAAACAATACTCTTTTCCCTGCTTCAGATATTTCTCATTATTGTTTATATAACAATTTTGCCATAGCTTGAAACTTGAGAAGTTTTTGCCGTGTTGTTACAGAGGCTGTTCATGAATGCCTGATTGCTGGTATAGAATTTTTATAGAAAAAGACTATTGGAGTAGTTGCTTAAGATAAAAGCACCTTATGAGTACTGTAATTGTTATACTGAAATACAATTGTAGCCAATCAAATCATAGACATGTTGGACAGTTACTTTAAATGTTAAATTGAAGGTGGTTCCTTTTTAGGGGGTAATAACAGTATCTTCTTGCCCTCAGAGTTGATTAGCTCATGATAAGACTGTTACTGTGTTAATAGGAAGTTGTTATACTGACATTTTAAATTTAATATTGAAATTGTAAATGAAGAGAAAAGCTGTTAAACACAAACTAAATTTGCTGTCAAACTGCTGAAAGGAAAATGCTTTAAATTAAAAAAAAAAAAAAAGACCCTTTTGGACCTTTCTTTTCAGTTTCTGAACTCCTGTAATTTCCCTTCTTCCTTCCCTTTTGTAATCCTTTACCCATTCTCCCCATCTCCTCGTTGGAGGTCATCAGGGTTTTTGTCCCCAAAATAAATGTTCTATTTTGTTTACAGTAAGCCAGATATATCCCTGGTGTAATTAGTGACTTCAGCATGCTACATAAGGGGTAACTTCGTCTCATTGTTTTTAAGAATTGAGGTTCATGTGATCCCTTGCATGAGCAAAGGGATGAAAATCTGTCAGATCTCTGCTTATGGCCACAAGACATTGTTGGATAGGTAGCACTTCATTGTCTGTCTTCACCCAAGCCTGGCAGAAGTTAGTCCTCAGGGATCCATCTCTGTGGCCATGGAAGGGATGGCCCAAGGGTCAGGAGAGGTTAGAGATGGAAGATGGATGTTCTCCATACGCTTGCTGTCTTTCCCTCACCTTTCTAACAAGGTTAAGTGTGCCATTAAAAATGTACACTGACAGTACCATTATTAACTTTTGTGTTCACGTCCTCTGCACTGTTGCCCCTTCCTGTCTCTTTGGGTTTCTAGGAACAGTGGACAGTAAGAATCATGTCACTTTTTATGGGACTAAAGCTTATTATATTGTGGGGAGGGAGCTTGCCCTTGCTTTCTTTGTGAGACCCTTTCACAGCAGTTTCCAGTCCCCTATGTGACTTTTTTCCTGACGTGTAATGATAAATCTGAATTGTGAGGGGTTGATATTCTTCCAGTATAAACAATGTAAGAGAAAAGTCTTGAACTGTAGGGAGTGAAAGATGCAAAGAAAGAGGTGGAAGGAAGAAATTAAATATTTCAATATTTTGTTTGTGTGTGTGGGGGTTGTTTTTGTTTTGTTTTTTTGGTTCATAAACCTCATTTTAGAAGTGAAATTGGTCCAGTTAAAACTTTTTGGTAGTTTTCTTTTTTTCATGTAAAATGTGGAATTTTTCTGATTCCTGTGACTTCATTGGTAGCACAGAACTTGAAAATTTGAGAGTGTCAGTCAATCTGTATAAAGAGATTATAATAGCCATTCAGAACAGAGAGATCTGCATGATAATTTTAGTCATAAATGACCATACAATGACTGTTCAAATGAAGTATCTATAATAATCAGAGAGCAGGGAATTGCACAACTGGAAAGTGGCATTTTGGACACTTGTGCCATATGAATAATAAACAATAAAAATGTCCATATCTACCTCAGTTGTACAGCAGTCTTGCATGCTGGCTGTGAATTCCATTTATTTTCACTATACACAAACTAAAATTGTACACTAACACAATTTCTTATCTGATTGGAATAAGTGTTCCCATTACATGTTTTATAATGTTATAGTTTGCAAAGTTTCTCTGTTCATATTGGCTGCTAATGGCCATCAGAAAAAATTTGCATTAATAACTGTACAGTTACAGTAGAACTACCATTATGAACACCTTGGGAATGAAGGTTCGTAACTGAACAAAATGTTATGGTTGTTCTTCAAAAAGTTTACAACTGAACATTGACTTAATACAGCTTTGAAACTTTACTGTGCAGAAGAAAAATGCTGTTTTTAACCGTCTTAATTTAAACAAAGCAAGCACAGAAACAGTTTCCTTACTTTGTCAATTTTTAAAAACTTTCCCTTTGTTTTTTTTAGTAGTTTTACATTTAACACAATATTACACAGTATTTGCTTTTTTATTTATATTTGGTCTCTGCTGCCTGATTGTGTACTTCTGGTTCCAAATAAGATGTGTGACTGACTGATCAGTTTTTAACTCTGGTGTTTGTAACTTTACTTAAATCCCTCCTTCTGGCTAGTTATTGCTCTCAGAACTCCCAGTCTGTATGTCCACAATAAATGTGGCCACCCCAGCTTTTGATGCCTTCCCCATCCAATCCTAGATACTGCATTAAAAGGATGAATTACTTATGGAGGGAGGAGAGAGCTAAACCTTCCTTAATGTCCTTCCAAGGAGGAATAGTAGTAGGGAGATCTGGGGTTGATGGGATGATAGAGTGTGAGGGAAGGCCCAAATTGAGGTGGGTAAGTATGCTTGTGGGCATATGGGGTCTGGTAATTTTGAGAGCAATGGTTAGAGCATAGGGGTGGGAAGGAGAGTACAGAGAGCACCGTAAAGTAGTATAACAAAACTTTAGGATGTTCTTTGTTGGCTTATATATATAATTTTCAAAAGACTTTACAAAGTTTGGGTCAGACTGACAGCTGATGTAAATAGGCTTAGCTCCATTCAGGTCAATTGAGTTAGTCTGATTTACACCACTTGAGAATGTGGCCCATTATTTTATTCTGTGAAGGAAGTAGGCAGCTAAGTATTATTAGCCCCATGTTATAGATTAGGGGGCTGAGATCAGAGTAAATCAGTTGCAGACCTGGAACTAGAACACAGGCCTCCTTGATTTTTTGCTTAATTCAGCAGAATTCTGCCTCCTGTCGTTTCTGATAGCCTTGAATATGGTTACCTTCTGAACAGGAACATCCTCAAATTATTATGTAGTTACTGAGTATTACTGTACAAACAAACAGTCCCTGCCCCAGAGGAGTTTATAGTCTTATAAGACACAGACTTTACAGTTCAGACATACAGATATATTGGATGGTTGTTCATTCTTGAAGTCCTGCAGATTTTTTTTCTTTAACTTATATTTGGTGAGTTATCACTGGAACGACATGGGAGTGAAATGTGCTTTCAGGCAGGGATTTGAATGAGGAAAGGGAAGTTGTTTGGTGCATAAAGAAATGAGTACTAAATGTAGGATTTGACACCGAAGAACCAAATAACATTCAGGTTACATAGATCATAGGGAAGCACCAGCCCCATTATAGTTAAGGCTAATAAGCTAGTTAGGACATGTAGAAATTAAGGTTGCATGCACAATCTTAACTGGTCTCTTGTATGAGTGTATTATGATGCAATCTTTCATTGCATGATCAGGTACTGTTCCTTACATAAGGATAATGGTAACGTAGCTACACTTGGACAACCAACACAGCCTTCCTTTAGTTCAGTTCAGAGAATGGTGCAGTTACATATAAAGCTAATTTAATTTCACAATCAGATGGACTATGTCAGTGAGTCTTCCCTATTATTCTGTGTTTTATCTACTAGGTAGTTTGAAGCATAGTTTACTATGTACTTTTCACAGTATTCAGTTACAGGAGTACATATCTGTGTGTGTACACAAGGGGACAGAGTTTTTTAATTTTTATTGTTTTAGGGGCAGAATTAAAGTGAATGGTTTTCGCTTTCTAATTTCTGAATAAAGCTTGACCTCATCACAACATATCTGAGAAGATGAGCACTGAATGAGGCAGTGTGTAGTAAGTGTCCTGCTGTGTTTATGATACACTTAGTAAAGTTAGCCTTATTCTCTGCCATATAAAAAAGCAACATTGAGAACTTTTTTGAATGCTTCACTTTACAAAGTCAAGAAATGGCAAAGCTATAATTTCATGTACAATCTTAACTCTTCTCCCTTGGGAGTATGAATTATGATCTTTAATTACATGATCATATGCTATTAGTTCTCATTTTGTTCATTGTGCTGGTTGGACGATGTGCAGTAATTGAATTGGGATAAATGTATTTTTAAATAACTTGTTAGAGCAAAAGTCAAGATGAAAGATGCACAGAGTCAACTAAAAATGAAAAATATATTTTTGCACATTATGTTATTACTATATCTCTGGATACTAGTCATGGACCAGGTCTCCAGTGCTCAGTGTCGTTCAAACACAGAACAAAAAGATGGCCCCTGCCCCAAAGACATTAGATTGATAGGGAAACAGTATACACAATATATTGACTTCTATCACAGAATAATACAACACTTTCATTATGACCTTGATATTATCAGCAAATAGTTGGTGTGTACAGATTAAAATGTGCAATGTGTTACATGATTATAGGGCTAGCATAAGATTGTAAATAAGGTTTTGTATTATACTGTGAGAGGAAATTAGTTTGTATGTAGTGTTTATTTATCAGTTGGAGGAAGAAGAAAGTTCCCTGGGATGTGAGTCTGTTAAGTGGAAATAGTTTGCATGAGCATTAGAGTATGGTGAAGAGTTGTCTCATAATTTTATGCCTTTTTTAGGGTTCGTGCTAGGGAGTAGGGCCGGGTGCTGTTTAATTCCTTTTAAACTGAGTTTTAGTGTACAGAATATAATATATCAAAATGTGTTACATAGTGTTTAGTATGTCCATCTGAGAAAGGCAACTGCCATATTGTATATGTGCCCGTATTGGATGATGTAGACACATACATAGTATACCTATAATATAGGGTGTCAGTTTGTGGTTTTGCCACTTTCTGACAATTATTTGGCATTAGGGCTGTCGATTAATCGCAGTTAACTCACGGGATAAGCTCAAAAAAATAATCGCAATTAATTGCATTGTTAAACAATAGAATACCAACTGAAATTTATTGAATATTTGTGGATGTTTTTCTTCATTTTCAAATCTCTGTTTCAGTTACAGTGCAGAATACAAAGTGTACAGTGCTTACTTTTTACATTATTTTTGATTACAAATACTTGCACTGTAAAAATGATAAAAGAAATAGTATTTTTCAATTCACCTCATACAAGTACTGTAGTGCAATGTCTTTATCATAAAAGTGCAACTTAAAAATGTAGGGTTTTTTGTTACATAATTGCACTAAAAAAAAACCAATATAAAACTTTAGTGCCTACAAGTCCACTCAGTCCTACTTCTTGTTCAGTCAACCACTAAGAGAAACAAGTTTGTTTACATTTATGGAGATAATGCTGCCCACTTGTTGTTTACAGTGTCACCTGAAAGTGAGAACAGGCAGTTGCATGGCTTTTTGTAGCTGGCATTGCAATATATTTATATGCCCCCTGCGCTAAACATTCATATACCTCTTCATGTTTCAGCCATTGTTCCAGAGGATATGTTTCCATGCTGATGACACTCATTTAAAAAAAAAAATGGGTTAATTAAATTAGTGACTGAACTCCTTGGGGGAGAATTCTATGTCTCCCGTTCCGTTTTACCTGTATTCTGCCATATATTTCATGTTATAGCAGTCTCAGATGATGACCCAGCACATGTTCATTTTAAGAACACTTTCACTGCAAATTTGACAAAATGCAAAGAAGATACCAATGTGAAATTTCTAAAGATAAGCTACAACACTTGACCCAAAATTTAAGAATCTGAAGTGTCTCCCAAAATCTGAGAGGGATCAGGTGTGGAGCATGCTTTTTAGAAGTCTTAAATTAAAAGAGCAACACTCTGATGCAGAATCTGCAGAACCCAAACTATTAAAAAAAAGAATCAGCCTTCTGCTGGTGGCATCTGACTCAGATGATGAAAATGAACATGTGTCAGTCTGCACTGTTTTCGGTCATTAGCGAGCAGAACCCATCATCAGCATGTCCTCAGGAAGGGTGCTTGAAGCATGAAAGGACACATGAATCTTTAGCGCATCAGGCATGTAAATATCTTGTGACACCGGCTACAATAATGCCATGCGAACGCCTGTTCTCGCTTTCAGGTGACGTTGTAAACAAGAAGGAGGTAGCATTATCTTCTGAAAACTTAAACGAACTTGTTTTGTCTGAGCGATTGGCTGAACAAGGACTTGTAGGCTCTAAAGTTTTATAGTTTTATTTTTGAATGCATGTTTTTATTGTACATAATTCTACATTTGTAAGTTCAATTTTCATGATAAAGTGATTGCACTACATTACATGTAGTAGGTACATTGAAAAATATGATTTCTTTTATTTTATACAGTGCAAATATTTATAATAAAATAAATACAAAGTGAGCACTGTACACTTTGTATTCTGTGTTTATAATTGAAATCAATATATTTGAAAATGTAGAAAACATCCAAAATTATTTAAATGAATGGCATTCTCTTATTAACAGTGTGATTAATCGCAATACATATTTTTTTAATCATTTGACAGCTCTACTTGTCATATAAATTTTTGAGAAAATTTTCTCTTATGGTGGGCATGATACAATTTTATAAAACAATGAGTGGTACAAAATCAGGTATACTTATGTTATCCTCCTTCGTGGTACAAGAACAAAGGCACACCCGCTGAAATTGAAAGGTAACAAATTTAAAGTTAGTAAAAGAAAATAATTTTATACAATCAGTAATTAATCTGTGAAACTCCCTGCCACAATATTATTGAGGCAAGGAACTTAATAAGATTCAGGCGAGGCTTAGATAACCTGAATAGCAAGAATATTCTCAGTTATACAGGATAAACATTTTAAGGGATGTAAACCCATATGCTTCATGACATAAGGCAACCAGTGCCTTGGGTTGGAAGACATTATAACTATGGGCATGTTTGTGAATAATTTTTTTGTGTGGGGGAACGTTTATGCTTTTTGAAGAATTTTATGTTGACCACTGTCAGACAGGGGATATTGGATCAGATGGACCAACTAGTTAAATCCTGTGTGGTAGTTTCCATTGTTCCTGGAGTTGTAATACAGTAGAATCTCCGAGTTGTGAACACCTAGGGAATGGAAGTTGTTCGTAACTGAATAAAAAGCTATGGTTGTTCTTTCAAAAGTTTACAACTGAACTTGATTTAATACAGGTTTGAAACTTTACTGTGCAGAAGAAAAATGCTGCTTTTAACCATCGTAATTTCAATTAAACAAGCACAGAAACAGTTTCCTTTCCTGTCAAATCTTTTTTTGTTTTAAATGTTCCCTTTATTTAGTAGTTTACATTTAACACAGTTCTGTACTTTATTTGCCTTTTTTGGGTCTTTGCCGCTGCCTGATTGCGTACTTCCAGTTCCAAATGATGTGTATGGTAGATTGGTCAGTTTGTAACTCTGGTGTTCAATACTCTGAGATTCTACTGTAGTTCTGTTGAAATTGTTACACTTTCAGTTTCTTCACAGACTGGGAGAATACCAACTGCAATGCTTTAGTGATGCATTGTGTCATACAGATATGAATATATGTCGGGGTGGGCAAACTTACTGACCCTCCGAGCTGCATATGACATTCTTCAGAAGTTCAAGAGCTGGGGTGCACCTGCCAGGGCTTGGGGCTTCAGCCCTGCAGGGAGGGTAGGTCTTGGGGCTTCAGCCTTGGTGGGGGGGCCCTCAGGGCTTCGGTCCTGTGGGAGGCTCCTGCTCGGGCTCCGGGCTTCAGCCCCCCTCCTGCTGAAGCCCCAGCAGACGCATCCTGTGGAGTTGAAGTCCCGAGACACCGCTCCACCTCCGGGCAGAAGCCCCTAGCCCCACAACCCCATTGCAGGGCAGGAGCCCTGAGCCTCCCCCCCACCAGTCTGGTAGGTGGAGAATGGGGGGAGGAGGATGGGGGGGGGCTCTGTGAGCTGCACTTTAACTGTAAAAGAGCTGAGTGTGGCTCATGAGCTGTGGTTTGGCCATTTGTGGTATATGTTCTTAATGTATTGTAAACGGCTGACGCATGAGTTGTGTTGCAGTTATGGTATTGTATGTGTTGCTTACATCTACACAGCTTAACGTTAGCACTTTTCCTGAATGTCCTTTTCAAGAGCTGGGAAGTTACACAAATAGTATAAATTCAGTCTGTATTACAGTAATCACTGTAGTAGTACTGTGTTTCTTCTTCTCGTGACATCTGTATAATTCCACTTATAGGATTGATGGTTCCTGGGGTTGAGCTGTGGAATATTCTTGATAAGTGTCCATTGGGTGTCTTCTCTCCTCCTCCCTTTGTGGAGGATTCAGAGAGTGTAAAAGGGGCCCCAACTGCCCTTCAGTTCCTTCTTAACAGCCAGAGGTGGAGGAAGCTCATATTGCATGCAGTATTCTTGATGCTTACTTTGTTGATCTTTCCTTTTCTTCTGCCCTTTCAGGGCTGTTTAGTTTTAGTTTAATTTAAAAGAACAAAGAAAAAATGGGATCTGTTGGGTACAAGCATTTCTGGACCTGCATGGAGCAGGAGGGCTGCCTCATATCCTCCTATTGATGAGGGAAGCTCCTCAGGTCCAGTGGACTAAGTCTGGCAATGTGTAAGTCCAGCATCATCTATGAAGATCTGCTAGTCCAAGTGTCTCTGTGCTGTGCTTAAGCATTGACTAGGTCCCTGGTCTTAACCAGTTGACTGAGACCAGTGATGAAGTTCTGGTATAGTTCACATGTTACTGCGGTCCCAGGATCCCTCCAGGATGACTTTATTTGGTGTCCAGGTCCTCATGGTGTCGACTGGTGAGCCAGAAATGGTTTGTCCACTAGAAGTGGCACTAAGATCCCCAGGTTGTCAGAATCCAGTGCCTAGGGTATAATACCATGGACTCTCTAACCACTTCATCAAGTGGTTCTTGCCCATGTAATGTCCACGCATCATTCTGGGTCGTCTGCATCTGTCACAATAGACTCTGGTGGATCAGTGGACGGTATAAGTGTCACTCAGATCCCTGGTTCTACCAGTGAATTTGGAAAACCACTAGCTGAGGTGATTCTTTACCCAACTCACATGACAGTAGGATCTTTGGATCCATCTTGTTCAATGTAGTTCAGAGCCAAATATCCAGCATTGTTATCTTGGATAAACGATTTTTCAGTGTGGTTTGGTGCCCATTAACAGAAATACTCAGGTCCTTGGGTTTATCCAGGTCAACTGGGTCCAGCGCCAACGCCAGGGACTGTCCCTGGAGTGCTGCTTACTAAAGGTGTGTGAATGTCAAGGTGCTGAAAGACCCGCACCCTTGATTTTTCTCCATCAACTCTATGCTTAGTCCAGTGCTGAGGATCCAGTGCTATAGGTTCAGGAGAATTTCACGCATGGAGGTTCTACATCTAGCATAAGTGTCTTATAGATCCCCAGACCTTTCTAGATTGACTGGAGTCAATGAGTCCGGTGCCGAGAACCTGGCATCATTGACTATTGGTTTTTATAGATGGCACCATAGTCCCCTGATTCTCTGGGGTTCTACTGAGTCAGCATTCTTAAATCTGGGTCTCCTATCCTGGAGTCTTTTCAGCATCAGACATTTAGTTTCACATATACACTACTCAGCAGTTGTGTCTACTAATGGTTTACTTCTAGGCCATACAGAGATAGTTGAATGGACCTCTAGGCATTCCTTTTGTTGGAGTCCCTCCAGATGAAATCAGTAGAACTGTTCATGTTTTCAGTCTGGGGTCCTGAGCAGGACCTGGAATGGCCTATGTTGGCTCTGAAACCCTTCAACTAGGTTTCCTAACTAGGTTTTCTGAGCTCTGAGACAACTTGGCACTGAAATCTTGGAAACTGTCCCAAGACCCAGATTGAAGTGGCTTCAGTATCTACTGGGTCTCACTCGTTGCACTATATATTGGCTCTAAAAATGACAGACTTCTCTTCTGGTGCTGATGCTCTGACTTTTTAACTATCAAATGCCATTATTGCCTGGAGGCACCTAGATTCCAAACACCAGTGTTAGTATTTTCTTTCTGAAGATGAGCTGTAAAGAGCTTTCCCAGATTCTGGTCCTTTATCATTCACTGACATAGATTCAGCGAACCAGCATGTTTCTCCTTTTTATGTGCAATTGACTGCACAGTAATGTCCCCTTAGCTTTCAGGGAACAACACCTTTTAAAATAAAAATTCGTTTTGGCAGCCACTCCTTGGACCACTCTGCCTTGCCACTGAAGGTCTCGGTTCAGATCTGATTGAGCCTTCTGATGCCACATCTCCAATGCTTCAGTTCGGGAAACAGTTCTGCTGCAGTACCAGGAAGACCTTGGATTTGTACCCTCCATTTGGGTGTAGCAGACTATCTGTTTCATGTGCAAGTGCCTTGGAAGTGTTTTTTTTTTTTTTTTAATTGAGCCTGATTACTCAGGTAACAACAGTGCCCAATGGGAAAGCACTTAATTTGTAATTTTGAAATTCTTAACCAAGACTGACATCGACAACACCAAGAAATTAGTGCCCTGTAGTGCTATTCATCGGCCCCCACAGCACAAGAAATGGTTCCTATAAGGTGACATACATGTTATTTAAAGTGACAAACTCCAGCCTACTATTAGTCCAACTATCCACAAACATCCACGAGATTCTTCCTTTTAAGCAGCAAACTTTAACCCCCCCCAACCCACTAAAAAAAAAAAACCACCCTGCTATCCTGACCTCATCTGTCTTGAACCTCAGGGCAATTCATGGCTATATCTAAACTGGTCCACAAATAGATTCCGTAACAGTGCAACTGGGTGATACCTTTATTCAGGCTATGTTTTTTGGAAGTCTAATGGATCTTATTGAAAAGGAGGAATTTTTGACCAAACAAACCTCTTTTAATGTTGCAGTCTATTATACTTTGAACATTAAGAACTGTTTTGAGATCCTACTAGGCGTTGTGGATTGTAATTTCAGCTTCACATGCTCAGAACAAAAGTCTTTACTCACCTTAAAATAACCTAGTTTATGGAAAGGTTGCATCCCAGAGGGATGCTTGAGGTTAATTGCTTTGCCTTGATGGCTGCTTCAAAGGAAACAGTATTTCTTCTTAGCGATACACTTGGCTGTGCTGCGGACACCACAAGGTGGGTGTATGCATTCAGCTTCTCAGGGGATGTTCATTCCAGTGCACGTTTCTCTTTTGCTTTGGGGTGGGAGTCTTGTGTCACAACACCCTTGGGACTTTTGGTCTGCTGTTTGTCAGTGTCCTTTAATACCAGGGTTCTCAAATTTATTTGATCGAGTCCCATCCCCTCCCCCCCCCTTTTTGTGTCTGTTGTCATTTATGCCCCCCTCCCCAAGTACATGTACCACCACCCAGCTCTGAAGGCAAAGCAGAGGGCAGCAACTGCTGGCCTGGTGCCCACCTCTGAAGGCAGCGTCTCGCCAGCAGCAGCGCAGAAGGGAGGCAATGTGAAAGTTATACTTGTCAAGCTCACTTTTTAGAGCGGACTTTGCGCCTCATTGCCACCCTTGGGCTGACAGCTGGAGCCTTGCCACCTCCAGCTGAGGGATTGGGGGGAGGGGAGAGGAGAGCCTGAGTCTGAGCTGCCTCATGGTAAGGGATGGGCGGGGCGGGGAGGAGAGCCTGAGTCTGGACCATGGAGCTCCAGTTGTCAGCACTGGGGTGGCGAGGCTCCAGCTGTCCCGTTTATCCCTGCTTCCTGGATGTGCACGGCCCTTCTTCAGGAGCCCCAGCCGCTGGGGGCTGACAGCCCAGAACTCTTTTTTTTTTATTTAAAGTACAGCTTGTGCCTCCCTTGATATATTCCTGTGCCTCCCTTGGGAGGCCCGCCCCCGTAGTTTTAGAACCATTGCTTTATACAAGGGGTTCTCAACCTTTTTCTTTCTGAGTCACCCTCCCCTCCCCCCCAACATGCTATAAAAATTCCAAGGCCTGCCTTTGCCACAACTGTTTTTCTGCATATCCAGTAGATTAAAAATAAGGGCTGGCATTAGTACTAAGCATGGCAATTGCCTGGGGCCCCACACAGCAGCGGACCTCGTGAAGCTAAGTTGCTCGCTTCAGCCCTGGGTGGTGGGGCTCAGGCTTAGGCTTTCTGCCCTGGGCACCAGTGAATCTACCGCCGGCCCTGCTCTCTGGTTTATTTTGGGAGACACCCTGAAACCTGCTTGTGGCCCCCCAGGGCCCCTTGGACCTCTTGTTGAGATCTGCTGCTTTATACCTACACCTAGGAAGATGGCATTCCTCATAGCCATTGCTACAAACCACAGACATAGTGTGATACAGGCCAAGTGACCAGTCCTCTATAAACTGTAGTTCATATGGCAAATGTGATTTGGTCAATGATCTCATCCCCACCTCCAGTTTCCTTTTCCATTCTGTACAGACCATTATCCAGTCTCTGTTTCCCCAAGTCTTTTTTACACCCTGGTTATGTCTTGGAAGATGTTAATTTACTTGAAGATATCAGAAGGTATTCAACTAATCTGAAGTTAGCAGCCATTGCATGCTGCCTTATTGTATTTTTCATAGATTTGTATAGATGTGTGCTTGAAGCTCTGTGTTTGAAGCAACATTTCTTCCCCCCATTGAGGTCATCTGGAGAGCGAATTTGTGATCACTTCTAATGTTCTCTGGATGACAGGTAAAGAGCTGTTGCTTGTCTGGTGGTTTTGCGTACTGTTTACATAGAATGCCTCAGCCCGCCTTCTGAGGGGGTTGTACTGCTCACTCCTCTCCCACAGATGGGAACATGCAGAGGAGAGAGGTTATTTACCATTAACTGTTCTTCAGTGAGGCTTCTGCATATTAATATTCCCTGCTCACCTTCTCCACTTTGGAGACTCCAATCAAGACTCTCAGATTTAGGGAAGCAACTAAAGGGTGGTTGGGGAGGGGTGAGCAGCCAGGTCAAGGCCAGGAGACACCAATCCTATAATATGCAGAGATGACACTCCTGAAGAACAAGTTTACTGATAAGTGCTACCTCAACCATAAGGAGAGGTTACTTTCATTATAAATGCCTTGTTTTTTGGGTGCTTATAATTTTTAGGGAAAAAAATTACTTCTGGGCTGCAGTTCCTGAAAGGATGAATCACTCAGGATATAACAGGTTTATCTGGTGCAGGTGGGTGTACTTTACACCTCCTGGCACTGACTTAGCTTGGCTCTTTGTGGACTGCTACCCTCAAGATGACAGGACCTGTTAGGGCATCATGTCATTTAAGCACTCTTAGACTGCACAGTACGCAGGGTATTTGAAACTTTTATCATCTTTCATCTTGTGACATTTCCTTGCTCCCTAAAAAAAGCAAGTAGAGTGTACAGTCCAGAAAATTCAAAGTTATCATTTTCATAGCAATCATAAGCTGGTCATTTTATGCATATATATTTTGGTGTAAAATTTCACACCATGTAGTATAGATTTTTACATGTCAGTGGTTCAGGTTATTTAGAATTTCCTGACTTCTGTTCATTTAATAATCTGTTAATATATATTTTAACACAAAATTATAGTTCAAACTAGTTGTTTGATCAGTATATGTACTTAAGTTTGTGTGAATGCATATTTTTAATGTTTGGCAAGTTGTGAATATATGCTTCCTGTACATTTAATATTCATCTTTTGTGGAATTTTGAACAGTTTCTAGTAAGCTGTGTAACTGCAGTAGGAACCAGTTAACTGTCAGAAGTTTTCAATTTATAAAAGTTGCTCTCATACAAAGGGTTTGTATTAGAACTTTCATTCTGACTTTGCAAGGGTAGGACTGATATGTCAGACACTATTGAGTGGCAGTCTGAAGTTACTTTTTATTTTATCTTTAGTGTCTGATAAGCCAAAGTTGGTTGTTTTTTTGTTTTAAATCCTCTTGGAGCTTTCTGTCCTGACCTGGACAGACTATTTCAGGGGTTAATGAAATACTTTTATTCACATTTGCAAAGTTCTTTAAGATGTTTGAATAGGATTCATCTATGCAGAACCCCTGTAAATTTAAGGAAGCACCATTATCTCCATTTTATAGTTGGAGAAAATGAGGCACTTAAGTGATTTTTCGTCCAAGTTTATACAGTGAGTTAATCACAAACTGGTGATATCCAGGACTCTTGACTCCTAGATCCTTTTGTCTATGTTCCCTCCCTTTTAGGAATGGATAAGTTTCAACACCCTGCTTGTCCACAAGACTGAAACTTGTAGGTGGGTGAAGGATTGGCATAATATGCATATATGCTAGTGCTACCCACCATAAAACCAACACCCGCCGTTCTGTTTGAGTAGCCCAGCTGAGATTTGAATTGTTTAATCCCTTTCTGATTTTTTTTCTCAAATCTCATGTGATACTGAAAATTGCACATCTTAATGATAGGTTAATTTTGGGGGCCGCTAACCATGATATTGCCCCTTTTTAAAATGGTGATAAGGATGGCTATCCTCAGAAGTCAGTTTTAGTGCCATTAAGTTTTACTGATAAGTCAGTAAAGCTATATATAACTAAGGCAATCACATCTGTAGATTTCAGACTTGATTCACTCTTGCTAGTGCATACATCTCTTGAGCCAGGAAGGGGTGCTGTGGGGTAGGGGAGTGGTCTCTTCCTCCTTCTCCTTCATTTCTCTCTTAGCTAGGGCAAGCAGATCTTGAAAGGCCAGGGATTGGGATAGGCCTTGGAATTCTGATCTCTAGAAAACACCTGTTTTCAGAAAATTAAGAGGGAAGAAGCTGCTCAAGTTGTTAGCAAGTTTATATTCAAGAAAAGGACCATATTTAATGAGGAAGATGTGGTAGGAATTCAAAGGAGAAAACCAGCTCTCCATAGTAGTAGATGGCAGGACTTCACAATGTATATACAAGATTTTATATAATTGACTGTTCCATTTTTTTCCATGCTTCAAATGTCATTTGTCTTAGATTGTGAGCTCTTTGTGGCTTCTGTCTTTTAACCTGCTTTCTACAGTATCCAGCATGATGAGGCTTCTATTCTGATTGGAGCCTGTAGATGCTATCACAGTTCAAATGTTTAATATTAGCAGTAAAAGTGGGTGGTGGTGGCTGGGGAGATCAAGTTGTGTGCTGATTCAGTGCATTCTCTGGGAAATCATTAAGGCCACCCTTCCTTAGCAGAATCACTAAGGGAAGGTCGTTACCATTGTATACATACAAAAAACAAGTGATTGTATTTGATATCTTCTGTGTAGCAGTTCTGAGGAGGTAATAAAACTCATTCTCGCTTACACTGTTTTGGGGGGTGGTGGTGGCTCAGTTTCATTCCCCTACTTAGCTCAAAGTTTGTCTAGATTTTATTCATTGGATTTTTATTCACATTTAAAAAATATAAACCTGGAAGGAAGGAAGGAAAAGTGTGTGTGTGAAGACAGCTGCTTCTTTGATCTCCAGAATGTATCTAATCTCCTTTGGCCTGGAGACTTGAACATAAGAATGGTCATACTGGGTCAGACTGATGATCCATCGAGTCCAGTATCGTGTCTTCTGACAGTGGCCAATGCCAGATGCTTCAAAGGGAATGAACAGAGCAATCATCAAGTGATTGATTCCCTGTCATCTGGTACCAGCATCTGGCAGTCAGAGGCTTAGGCACACCCAGAGCATGGGCTTGCATCCTTGACCATCTTGGCTAATATCCATTGATGGACCTATCCTCCATGAAATTCTAAGGCTTCTCCTAGTCCTTAGCCTTCCATTCTGTATGCTGACACAAAGTCCCTGGGCAATCTCTTGAGACTCACTGCTATAGCTTGCACTGTACCCAGCATTCCATTCAGAGCAGAGCTATTAGAAAATGTGTATTGGCACTCAACCTCATTGCTTCATTCCTGGGTGAACACAGGAATAAGACCTGTGACTGTGTGGACAAAATGCCTACTGGACTACAATGGGTCTTTTGTTTGTCCTGAAGACAAGAGCTGAAGTTAGCAGATGTTGCAGTCAGACCAACAATATTAAGCCATGTGGGATAGCCTTCTAGCTGGAGAGAATAAAAAGGGAGGAGGCATGCTTCAGAACTGGGCTACTATGAAAGAGAGATCCTAGGTCTGAGGAAGAGAGGAACCCTGGGAGCAGCTCATTTTAGGGCTTTGTCTTATTGATAGTTTAATAAAATCAAACCTCAGGAAGGGGGATGATTTTTGACCATGCACCATACTTTTAGAATGTATCTTAAAGCAAGTGGGGGATAATCACTTGCTCACAGGGTACAACAGGAAGGAGCTGTAACAGCGGTGCCCCCTTAACCTCTCAGGGCTGCCATGAAAGCAATAACACAGTCTGGCAGAGTAAATCTGATTGTATTTAACAAGCAAAAGAGGCAGCCATTGGTGGTATACTAGCTGGAGGAAAGCTGTTATAAGAGAGAAGGAAAACCGATCAAAGGAAAAAATAGGGCCAAAATGTTGTGCAATAAATTGAGTTTTTCTTTTTAAATGAAGAGACTGAAGGGCTTAAAAAAAAAGCAGACGTCCTGGTAGCCCTGAATTTAAAGGAAAATCATTAGCAGGGATGGCATACAGATTATCTGGAACAGGGTCAAATGCAGAGAGAGCCTACTTGACTCACTGAGGCCTAGTGGCAGTTATGTTGGAGGCCTTAGGAATGCAGATAGCTCAGCAAGTATGTTCTCTGTGACGTACATGGAGCGTGTGCAGCATGCATGCTAAATGCAAGTGGTTGAATTTGTCTTCACTGCAGCAGTTCTGAGAATATAATAAAACCCACTCTTACCCATGCTTTTTAAATTATTTTTGGGAGAGGGGGAGTTAAATTTAATCACCCTATTTTTGCTCAAAGTTTGAAACTATTGTTTTACCTCATTTTATTCTTTTGACTTTTATGTACATTTAAAAAAATAAAAATCCAGACTGTTCTTATAAAAAACGTTGATGCGTCTAGGCATTCTATAATAATTAATCAGTCCATAAAACTAAAAATCCATGAACACCTTTGTTGTGGTGTTTTATTTCCTGTGTATAATCTATATGCACAGCATATTTTAATTGTTGTTCGAAAAAGGTGATCTTGTTTTGAGTGGGCCTTTGTGCTCAGGGGAGATTAGGAATGCCAAATTGACAACATAGTATAAAGAAATAATGGCCAGTGAAATAAAATAAATGTTCAACTAAAAAGCAAGCCAGATACAAATGTGGAATGAAAATATTCCTTAGTAAATGTTAGGAGATGGTATTCAGAACAGATGTTGCATTAATTCGAGTATAGAAAATGTGGCAACTCTGATGGCAATGGAGGAGCAACAGTGGTTCTAATCTCCTTTTATTGGCTTCATAGAACCCAAGAGCCAACAGTATCAATGAAAGCTTATTTTCTTTTAAATATGTGTAGGTTTTTATAAAAATAAAAAGCTAAGTGCATGAAACCAAACTGCCTCTATCCCCCTTTTTTTTTTCTTTAGGGTTCACTTCTAGGAGGTGACAACGGAGTTCATTCTTCATACACATTCAGATCTTGGCCTATTTTGAAATTTTAAAAGCAAGGAGACATATTGCTTATTGTTTGTGTTTTCTTTGTCATGTGAACAATTCTTCAAGTAGGAAATCATTTCACGAAGGCTACTGAATTGTAGGGGACAATGACCTATGTAGATCAGTTAGATACATCTGGATCAAATAAGAACCAGCATTTTAAAGGTGAAGGGCTGTATATCCTATTTCCCATGCTTTTAGCTATCTAATAACCTGTTTTCCTTTTTGAAAATTATCCTAACAAAGGTAAATTAAACTCTTGTATTATTTTTAACTTGGAAATACTTGTAACAGTAACCAAAACAAACATGAGATTCAGCTGCTTACTTGAATCCTCAGTTCATATCCTCAAATGCTGTCTGTTCATTATACAGTTTAATTTTCAATGCACCTGCTAAAATAAAGATATAAAATGCAAGGGCTAAGATCCTCAGCAGGTTTAAATCATTGTAGCTGTAGTGATTCAGTGGAGCTACGCCAGTTGATGCCAGTCAAAGAACTGGCCCAAGTTTCTGTTACAGTGTGTTAACTTTAAAGGTGACCTGCAAAATGGTTTGTGCTATTTTTGCTGCTTTGACGTATAAAGAAGGTGTGAGATGGCTTTTCTGCTTGTTTCTTTCTTTCTTTCTTTTTTTTTTAACATTAGAAATACATGTCTTCTCTAGTTGCTTACAGTGTCTTCCAGGAAAAAGAGAGAGGATTGGTATTCTTATAATATCACAGATACTAAGCAAAAATAACATGGTTAAATAGGAGGGGAAGTGAAACTTAGGGTTTTTTTTTTTTTTTTTTGGTATGTTTTTAAACTCAAATGCCTGACAGACAGTTGGAAGAAAAGCTTTTTTCAATGATTCAACAGCCTGTCCACTTCATTTGAAGTCTGAAAGAGTCCCCGGTGCACGTGTCTGGGTTATCAAAAAACAACTAAACAACCCCTCCTCCCCCTGCCGCCTAACCAACTAAACAGGGTAAGATAGAGGAGACATTCCTGATTATTCCAAGACTTAAAGCAAAACCAAACCCACAAGCAAGGAACTATTCAGTCCTTCTTTATACATCAATAAAGGGACCTGCAGCAGGAGTGGTCCAAGCTGTTCTGCTAGCCAGGGTGGAAAATATTTTTGGTTTCCTTGCCAAAAAAATCGCTGAATGGCACAGCAGTCTGGTGGCCTCTGGAAATTGGTACCCAGAGCGACTGCCCTGGTCGCCTGACTGTACAACCAGCCCTAGTAGGGGGCCCAGACCCATTTCTCCCTCACTCTTCCCCTGCTTTGTAGGACAACTTTAAAGGGAGACAGCCTGGTTTAATGAAAACAAATAAATCAGTTCAGGTAGAACTTGAATTTATTGAGGCCCAATAGAGAATGTAATTTTAGTATATTTAGGTGTTTAATATACTTCTCTTTGCATGGCTAACTCATTCAGATAATGTTTCATGAATACAATGAGAAGATATAAACAAAAAGTACGGTTTTTTGTGTTGAAAGCACTTTAAAAACATTAAATAATCAGCTCCATAAGATCCCTTGCCTTATATAGTCACCAGTGATCTGAACTGTGAACTTGTTTGTGTTTGTTAAATAAAATATACACCCTTAGGGGTGTAATTTTTTTGGCCTATTTTCATAGGAAAATGTCTACAGAAATTGTGCAGCTAATCCCCATCTATGGATCACTGAAAATCTATTCCTTATTGCATTTGGATCTGATCCTGCAGAGCATGGAACTGCCATTGACTTCACTGGGAGTCTCATATGGAGAGATTTGGCCAGTCACATGACTTTTTGCCCTTTATGCATAAAAAGTTTGTTTTAACAGGTCTGTTTTACTATTTAGTGCAAAGATAGTTTTTTTTATTATGTATTAATCTAAGAATGCCTTCTGTAACACTGTCCATTTCATTTGAAGCAGAAAATACATTTCAAACACAGATTTATTCCTTTACGCAGTATTCCATTAAATGGTTTTCAGTGTGCTTTATTTCTATGGAAATGGTGTACAGTTAATATTATTTATAAGGTAGAAGTAAAATAAGGTGCCTAATGGGATCACCTACCACTATGATAAAGAGACTTAGGGAAAATCTAGGCTCTTGGGATTTTGTATTAGGTCAACAGAAATCTTCTGTAATGAAAAATGGTTTTGGTTGTAAAAGAACAACATTTACAATAAACAAAGGTAACTATATCGGACATCATTTTAAAGTTCATTTTCTTGTTTTGAATTTAATTTTCATAATGCTTCCCAGAGTGGAGTGATTTTTAAATCATTGATTTTAATCATGATTTAAATCAGTAAGCCGGAAACCCTGATTAAAATCAGTTATTTCAATCTTGTTTTGCATTTGTACTTTTTAGTTATTTTCCTAAGGAAAAGTTGAGTCTTATTGGCTGGTAACCATTAAAACGTATCTATTTGCAACTAAATTCAGACCTTACATTAAATTTGATTCTTTTTGCTAACTAGGACAGTAATCTGTCTGTACACATATATTTAAGGAGTTAGATATCTTAACATACACTTATTCAGATTAATACATTTTTTTACCATTTTTATTTCAGAAAATGGTGAAAGACACATTTGTTATTTACTTGTGATTTGTGTCAGGCTGCATTTGGATGGAAATTAGAATTCAATTAGAAATATGCAAAAACAGCATTTTATTTATTAACTAAATTACCTTAAATAGGCTGGATATATAAGAAAAAAAGTTTATCAAAACATGTTTTTCATTTAAAATAACTGATTATGTTAAACAAAAGAAATAGTATCTATAATTAGGGAATTGAACTTACTGTTTCTGGTCACCATGTTCTTCAAGATTTAGAACTGGTAGATTTCATCCTCTAGTTTTTATCCATAGATTAGAAGAAGAAGAAGAAAACAAGCTTTAGTGCTTTTTCAACTCCTGTTTGGTTTCTTAACTTTGAATGAATTAGTCACTGAACTGATCTAGTTGAATAAACTGGAATGAAGAAAATATTCTCTCTGCATCTGCAGAAGGGGCTACTAGTATCACAAGCTGGCTTAGCATTCAACAAACTCTCTGGCTTTTCTTTGAGAGTTGGTCCCTATTGTATTCCACTGGTAGGTTATACACATATGGCATGTGTATAACCCCTCAGTGGAATACACGTAGGGACCGCACATCTCAAAGAACCTCCAGTTACAGGTAAGTAACCTCTTCTTCCAGGTGCTTCATCAGTGACTTCCACCAGTTCAGTGGTTTGACTTTAAAACTTGGCAATGAACAGGTACAGCTTCATATTATTTTTTTAATTTAATTTAAATGATTTTAATAGATAATAAGTTTTAGGCTTTAACATAGGTTGTCGTATTTTCAAACATGATTTTAAGTAGGCTTATGTTTAAAAACAAAAATGTATTTAATTAAAAACATCTGATTTAAAATTAGATGTTTTCCTTTTAAAGAAATAATTGATTACTGGTAATTCTACAGTACATTTTAATTGCTCTGCACCAAAATGTTAGTTGGAGTTTAAGAAAAACTTTAATCTATTCATAGTTAGTGCCTGCTGAAGTTAGGGCCTCAAAAGTTTTCACTATTAATCTTTTTCATTTGCTTGTAATTTTCTGAAATACTTCTGTATTGTAGTTTGTGCCCAAAGCTGAATTTTCTGGAAAAGTGAGCACATCCCTTCAGTCATTTTTCGGTTATGAATATGTGACAAACATACTTTGTCCTGGGTGGGTATTTTATGCTTCTGCTGCTGGGTTTTCAGCTTTTGTCCCAGGCTTTGGAACTTAAGAGACTCATCTTGTAATTTCACTTGGTTGCCAACTCCCCCTACTGGCACATTTAGATACTGCACTCTCCTCAGCTTCTGCCACTGCAATGGAAGGCCACAGCTCTTCTTAAGTCCCCCTCTGTTTTAGAGGCAGGATATTGTCTGCTTTTCTTGCTTCTTTCAGGCTACCAACAGTTACAGTAGGGAGATGGTCTTTAACTAAAGGTTTAGGGAAGGGTGGCTTTTCTCCCAGCCACAACACTTCCTAGCAGTATTTGTAGCAGGCCTAGCCCTAGAATCAAAGGAGCCTCCTCACTCCTGATCTCAGCACCTGCAGTCTCTCCCCTACTCCCAGCAGCTGTGCTAATAAGATTACTGGAGCACTTTGAGCTTTTTTCAGAGACAGAATCTCGCTTTTTAGGGCTTTTCTGCCTCTCTAGCTACCTACCTTCAACAACCCAGTGAGATGTCATCCAGGAGGAAGGACTTTGGTCAGTTTAAGGGGAAAAAAATTCCTGAATTGTGGGGCCCTTCACTGGACTCGAAGAAGAAGAAACGGTTACTAACCTTCCGTAACTGTTGTTCTTGAAGATGTGTTGCACACATCCATTCCAAACCCCACCCCCACCTTTCCCTCTGTCAGAGTTTCCCTCTGTCAAAAAGGAACTGAGGTGCCAGCAGGTTGGCAGGCCCCTTTACATCGCCGCTATGAGTGCGTGACTCCAGGGGACACTGGAACCAACCTGATGGATACCGCTGAGGGAAAATCTTTCCGGCGGCGGTACTCGGGGCAAGCATTTATTGCTCATATGGATTCCAAAGTGTATCAAAGAACAACAGTTATGGAAGGTTAGTAACCATTTTTTTCCCCCCTCAGATCTCTCCTCTGTGATAGTTTGCTGCAGCATGTTGTTTGGGACTAGACACCATCTCCAGGAGGGAACTTATCTAGGCACTGTTTGAATAGGTGACACTTTTTGGAGGATCACTAAAGAAAACGTTTAAGGATTCTTTGGACCTGAAGAAGATCATGCCTGACCAGCCCTCTTCTTGAGTTTACAGGGGAACTTAAAATCCTTTCATTACAACTTTTAACAGTTCTAAAAGTCCTATTCCTTTGCTCCTCTTACTCCATCAGCACCAGAAACTGTTTTCCAGACATCAGTGAGATTGCCTCTCAGCTGGCTTCTCCTACAGACAGTGAATCTTTTACAGTTCCAGAAACCCATCCCTACTGAACAAAAAGTTTTTTAGTCTTCCTTCCAGACCAGTACCACATCAGACACATTCACTCAAAATAATTCAGGAGGACCCTCTTAGTATATCTAGTTCTACTCTCCTCTATCCTTCCTGTCATCTTCACCTGTCAAATTCTGGATAGTATGGCAAAACACATCTCTTTAGAGGACATGATTTCTGTGCTAGTAAATGAGAGGTTTTCAGGTTTCTATTAAAGATTCTTTGTGGTGGAAAAACAAGAAATTCCCCTCCCCCTCCCCCTGCCTCATCCAAAACCTGCATCTGCATAGAGACTGTGCCATGGGTAATGGCTACCTCTTCACTCCTTACAGAATTTTCTCTTTCATTGGCGTTACTAGAAGTGGGAATTAGCCGCACTGATGAAAGAAGAGTTATCCCTTTTTGGGGTAGAAATTCCTACAGCATTTAAGAGCAAGCCTCTGACTGATCTGAACAATGATCTGATTAACAGTGGAGATCAGACTGTTGGATGGGGGCACAGAGAGACACCCTCATGATGCGTGGCAAACAGTTTATTCTGGAAATCCCAACATGGCATCCAGTTTTTGGAATTGCAGGCAGTTGTCGTCTTAGTGTATGCATGATGTGCCTAAGGTGGCACGTGACCAGGATTCATCACCAAAGTTAGTCTGCTGGTTGGATCTTTAACTTCCCTGGCTTGGGCCAGGTACTGACAGGGAGTGTGATGTGAACACTGAAGCATGCCCCCCATTGCAGCAGGAAAGAGCGTGATATTTAGCCTGCTTCCAAAAATTCCTCCGGAATTTACAACCCTAAGGGGAAAGCAACAACAAAACCAGTCATGTATCTGGACTAATAAGGAAGAAAAAAAAAGCAAAGTGCTGAAGAATGAAACCAGAGAGCTCCTACTGTTCCTTGGAGCAACTGGGTCAGTCTATGAAAACCACATACATCCAGGGAACCAGTAGCAGCCAGAACAGTTGGGTTAGCTGGTACCAGCTGTACGCAAGAGAATGGGAGCTAAATCCACAGGTTTCCCCCTCTCCCCCCAGATCAGGTAATGGAGTAACTGTTCTTCCCTTAGGTCAACCTATCAGACAATAAAGCTTTTCTCCCAAAGGGTGGACACTCTTTTTTCTTGGATAGGCAGTGCTGCCTTATGTCTCTTCTCCCTTCCTTCTAATTGCCAAGGTGGTGCCATATAAGAGCTTATGTAAACTTATCTCCAAAGAATTGGTGCCTGTTGTTCTGTCAAAACCCACTCTGGGCTGATTAATGGAGAGGCTGATTAACCTGAAATTTCTTCTCTTAGCATGGAGAGAACTTATTTTTTGTCATAAGATGGGATGTGGATGAAGAGAAATTAAATGTGTTCTGCTTTCAGTTTGGTTACTTTGTTCTGTGTAGGAAAAAAATGTCTCCCTGTATATTCTTTGTTTCCTAATTTTATTCTCTAGCTCTTCAGTGATGGCAAAATGCTTGAGAATCAAATGAGTGCAGTACTTAGGGTATGTCTACACTACGAAATTAGGTCGAATTTATAGAAGTCGGTTTTTTAGAAATCGGTTTTATATATTCGAGTGTGTGTGTCCCCACAGAAAATGCTCTAAGTGCATTAACTCGGAGCGCTTCCACAGTACCGAGGCAAGCGTCGACTTCCGGAGCGTTGCATTGTGGGTAGCTATCCCACAGTTCCCGCCGTCTCCGCTGCCCATTGGAATTCTGGGTTGAGATCCCAATGCCTGATGGGGCTAAAACATTGTCGCGGGTGGTTCTGGGTACATATCGTCAGCCCCCCGTTCCCTCCCTCCCCCCGTGAAAGCAAGGGCAGACAATCATTTCGCGCCTTTTTTCCTGAGTTACCTGTGCAGACGCCATACCATGGCAAGCATGGAGCCCGCTCAGGTAACCGTCACCCTATGTCTCCTGGGTGCTGGCAGACGCGGTACGGCATTGCTACACAGTAGCAGCAACCCCTTGCCTTGTGGCAGCAGACGGTACAGTACGACTGGTAGCCGTCATCGTCATGTCTGAGGTGCTCCTGGTCGCCTCTGTGAGGTCGATCAGGAGCGCCTGGGCAGACATGGGCACAGGGACTAAATTTGGAGTGACTTGACCAGGTCATTCTCTTTAGTCCTGCAGTCAGTCCTATTGAACCGTCTTATGGTGAGCGGGCAGGCGATACGGACTGCTAGCAGTTGTACTGTACCATCTTCTGCCGAGCAGCCATGAGATGTGGATGGCATGCAGTCCTTCTGCACCGTCTGCTGCCAGCCAAAGATGTAAAAGATAGATGGAGTGGATCAAAACAAGAAATAGACCAGATTTGTTTTGTACTCATTTGCTTCCCCCCCTCCCCTGTCTAGGGGACTCATTCTTCTAGATCACACTGCAGTCACTTACAGAGAAGGTGCAGCGAGGTAAATCTAGCCATGTATCAATCAGAGGCCAGGCTAACCTTCTTGTTCCAATAAGGACAATAACTTAGGTGCACCATTTCTTATTGGAACCCTCCGTGAAGTCCTGCCTGAAATACTCCTTGATGTAAAGCCACCCCCTTTGTGATTTTAGCTCCCTGAAGCCAACCCTGTAAGCGCCCCTCCCAGCGTCAGAGCAATGGCAAACAATCGGGCATCTGAGAGTGCTGTCCAGAGCAGTCACAATGGAGCACTCTGATGGGGCTAAAACATTGTCGCGGGTGGTTCTGGGTACGTGTCGTCAGGCCCCCGTTCCCTCCCTCCCTCCGTGAAAGCAAGGGCAGACAATCATTTCGCGCCTTTTTTCCTGAGTTACCTGTGCAGACGCCATACCACAGCAAGCATGGAGTCCACTCAGGTAACCGTCACCCTATGTCTCCTGGGTGCTGGCAGACGCGGTACGGCTTTGCTGCACAGTAGCAGCAACCCATTGCCTTCTGGCAGCAGACGGTGCAATATGATTGGTAGTCGTCCTCGTCGTGTCCGAGGTGCTCCTGGCCACGTCGGCTAGGAGCGCCTGGGCAGACATGGGCGCAGGGACTAAATTTGGAGTGACTTGACCAGGTCATTCTCTTTAGTCCTGCAGTCAGTCCTATTGAACCGTCTTATGGTGAGCGGGCAGGCGATACGGACTGCTAGCAGTCGTACTGTACCATCTTCTGCCAGGCAGGCAAGAGATGAGGATTGCTAGCAGTCGTATTACACCATCTTCTGCCAGGCAGGCAAGAGATGGGGATGGCTAGCAGTCGTACTGTACCATCTTCTGCCGAGCAGCCATGAGATGTGGATGGCATGCAGTCCTTCTGCACCGTCTGCTGCCAGCCAAAGATGTAAAAGATAGATGGAGTGGGTCAAAACAAGAAATAGACCAGATTTGTTTTGTACTCATTTGCCTCCTCCCCTGTCTAGGGGACTCATTCCTCTAGGTCACACTGCAGTCACTCACAGAGAAGGTGCAGCGAGGTAAATCTAGCCATGTATCAATCAGAGGCCAGGCTAACCTCCTTGTTCCAATAAGAACGATAACTTAGGTGCACCATTTCTTATTGGAACCCTCCGTGAAGTCCTGCCTGAAATACTCCTTGATGTAAAGCCACCCCCTTTGTTGATTTTAGCTCCCTGAAGCCAACCCTGTAAGCCGTGTCGTCAGTCGCCCCTCCCTCCGTCAGAGCAACGGCAGACAATCGTTCCGCGCCTTTTTTCTGTGCGGACGCCATACCAAGGCAAGCATGGAGGCCACTCAGCTCACTTTGGCAATTAGGAGCACATTAAACACCACACACATTGTCCAGCAGTATATGCAGCACCAGAACATGGCAACGCGATACCGGGCGAGGAGGCGACGTCAGCGCGGTCCCATGAGTGATCAGGACATGGACACAGATTTCTCTGAAAGCATGGGCCCTGACAATGCATGCATCATGGTGCTAATGGGGCAGGTTCATGCTGTGGAACGCCGATTCTGGGCTCGGGAAACAAGCACAGACTGGTGGGACCGCATAGTGTTGCAGGTCTGGGACGATTCCCAGTGGCTACGAAACTTTCGCATGCGTAAGGGCACTTTCATGGAACTTTGTGACTTGCTTTCCCCTGCCCTGAAGCACATGAATACCAAGATGAGAGCAGCCCTCACAGTTGAGAAGCGAGTGGCGATAGCCCTGTGGAAGCTTGCAACGCCAGACAGCTACCGGTCAGTTGGGAATCAATTTGGAGTGGGCAAATCTACTGTGGGGGCTGCTGTGATGCAAGTAGCCCACGCAATCAAAGATCTGCTGATATCAAGGGTAGTGACCCTGGGAAATGTGCAGGTCATAGTGGATGGCTTTGCTGCAATGGGATTCCCTAACTGTGGTGGGGCTATAGATGGAACCCATATCCCTATCTTGGCACCTGAGCACCAAGCCGCCGAGTACATAAACCGCAAGGGGTACTTTTCGATAGTGCTGCAAGCTCTGGTGGATCACAAGGGACGTTTCACCAACATCAACGTGGGATGGCCGGGAAAGGTGCATGATGCTCGCATCTTCAGGAATTCTGGTTTGTTTCAAAAGCTGCAGGAAGGGACTTTCTTCCCAGACCAGAAAATAACCACTGGGGATGTTGAAATGCCTATATGTATCCTTGGGGACCCAGCCTACCCCTTAATGCCATGGCTCATGAAGCCGTACGCAGGCAGCCTGGACAGTAGTCAGGAGCTGTTCAACTACAGGCTGAGCAAGTGCAGAATGGTGGTAGAATGTGCATTTGGACGTTTAAAGGCGCGCTGGCGCAGTTTACTGACTCGCTTAGACCTCAGCGAAACCAATATTCCCACTGTTATTACTGCTTGCTGTGTGCTCCACAATATCTGTGAGAGTAAGGGGGAGACGTTTATGGCGGGGTGGGAGGTTGAGGCAAATCGCCTAGCTGCTGGTTACGCGCAGCCAGACACCAGGGCTGTTAGAAGAGCACAGGAGGGCGCGGTACGCATCAGAGAAGCTTTGAAAACCAGTTTCATGACTGGCCAGGCTACGGTGTGAAAGTTCTGTTTGTTTCTCCTTGAGGAAACCCCCCGCCCCTTGGTTCACTCTACTTCCCTGTAAGCTAACCACCCTCCCCTCCTCCCTTTAATCATTGCTTGCAGAGGCAATAAAGTCATTTCTGCTTCACAGTCATGCATTTGTTATTCATTCATCACACAAATAGGGGGATGACTACCAAGGTATCCCAGGAGGGGTGGTGGAGGAGGGAAGGAAAATGCCACACAGCACTTTAAGCACAGCACTTTAAAAGTTTACAACTTTAAAATTTATTGAATGACAGCCTTCTTTTTTTTGGGCAATCCTCTGTGGTGGAGTGGCTGGTTGGCCGGAGGCCCCCGCACCGCGTTCTTGGGCGTCTGGGTGTGGAGACTATGGAACTTGGGGAGGAGGGCGGTTGGTTACAGAGGGGCAGCAGTGGCAGTCTGTGCTCCAGCTGCCTTTGCTGCAGCTCAACCATACACTGGAGCATACTGGTTTGGTCCTGCAGCAGCCTCAGCATTGAATCCTGCCTCCTCTCATCACGCTGCCGCCACATTAGAGCTTCAGCCCTGTCTTCAGCCCGCCACTTACTCTCTTCAGCCCTCCACCTCTCCTCCCGGTCATTTTGTGCTTTCCTGCACTCTGACATTATTTGCCTCCACGCATTCGTCTGTGCTCTGTCAGTGTGGGAGGACAGCATGAGCTCGGAGAACATTTCATCGCGAGTGCGTTTTTTTTTCTTTCTAAGCTTCACTAGCCTCTGGGAAGGAGAAGATCCTGTGATCATTGAAACACATGCAGCTGGTGGAGAAAAAAAAAGGGACAGCGGTATTTAAAAAGACACATTTTATAAAACAGTCGCTACACTCTTTCAGGGTAAACCTTGCTGTTAACATTACATACATAGCACATGTGCTTTCGTTACAAGGTCGCATTTTGCCTCCTCCCACCGCGTGACTACCCCCTCAACCTTCTCCCCTCCCTGTGGCTAACAGCGGGGAACATTTCTGTTTAGCCACAGGCAAACAGCCCAGCAGGAATGGGCTCCTCTGAGTGTCCCCTGAAGAAAAGCACTCTATTTCAACCAGGTGACCATGAATTATATCTCACTCTCCTGAGGATAACACAGAGAGATAAAGAACGGATTTTGGTTGAATGCCAGCAAACATACACTGCAATGCTTTGTTCTAGAGTGATTCCCGAGTACGTGTTACTGGCCTGGAGTGGTAAAGTGTCCTACCATGAAGGACGAAATAAGGCTGCCCTCCCCAGAAACCTTTTGCAAAGGCTTTAGGACTACATCTAGGAGAACCGCAAATGCCAGGGCAAAGTAATCCTTTCACATGCTTGCTTTTAAACCATGTATATCATTTTAAAAGGTACACTCACCAGAGGTCCCTTCTCCGCCTGCTGGGTCCAGGAGGCAGCCTTGGGTGGGTTCGGGGGGTACTGGCTCCAGGTCTAGGGTGAGAAACAGTTCCTGGCTGTCGGGAAAACCGGTTTCTCCACTTGCTTGCTGTGAGCTATCTACAACCTCCTCCTCATCATGATCTTCTTCGTCCCCAAAACCTACTTCCGTATTGCCTCCATCTCCATTGAAGGAGTCAAACAACACGGCTGGGGTAGTGGTGGCTGAACCCCCTAAAATGGCATGCAGCTCATCATAGAAGCGGCATGTTTGGGGCTCTGACCCAGAGCGGCTGTTCGCCTCTTTGGTTTTCTGGTAGGCTTGCCTCAGCTCCTTCAGTTTCACGCGGCACTGCTTCGGGTCCCTGTTATGGCCTCTGTCCTTCATGCCCTGGGAGATTTTCAGAAAGGTTTTGGCATTTCGAAAACTGGAACGGAGTTCTGATAGCACGGATTCCTCTCCCCAAACAGCGATCAGATCCCGTACCTCCCGTTCGGTCCATGCTGGAGCTCTTTTGCGATTCTGGGACTCCATCATGGTCACCTGTGCTGATGAGCTCTGCATGGTCACCTGCAGCTTGCCACGCTGGCCAAACAGGAAATGAGATTCAAAAGTTCGCGGTTCTTTTCCTGTCTACCTGGCCAGTGCATCTGAGTTGAGAGCGCTGTCCAGAGCGGTCAGAATGGAGCACTCTGGGATAGCTCCCGGAGGCCAATACCATCGAATTGTGTCCACAGTACCCCAAATTCGAGCCGGCAACGTCGATTTAAGCGCTAATCCACTTGTCAGGGGTGGAGTAAGGAAATCGATTTTAAGAGCCCTTTAAGTCGAAATAAAGGGCTTCATTGTGTGGACGGGTGCAGGTTTAAATCGATTTAACGCTGCTAAATTCGACCTAAAGTCCTAGTGTAGACCAGGGCTGAGTGTGCCAGCAAGAGGTGCTGGCAAGAAAACACACACAAAACAATACCCCCTCACCCAGACTGCCCCAAAACTAAAACAACACAAGAGGAATTTCTACCTCTGCAGTGTGAGATGAAGGCAGAAACCCATCAGTACTGAACTGATAGAGCAGAAGTTAGAAAAGAAAACTACAGATAAACAAACTAATTATCTTTTCCCACTCAGAGAAAAAGGGAGGACTTCAAGGTAATTCACATGGTGGTTATTTAAGCTTTGAAACAACACTTAGTGGTCAGTGGAGCTGGTAAAAAAAACAGTAAATTGAATTTTTCCCTTTTTTAAAAAAATAATGTTGAAATTCAAAAAATTTCAACATTTTTTTTTAAAGGGAAAAATTCAATCAACTCCAGTTGTAAAGTTTCTTAAAATGAGAGTCTGGCTTCAATCAGGAGAATAGCTTTTTTAAGTAGGAAAAAACTGGCTGTATAGTAAGCTAAGTTAAATTGAACACACTTCTGAGAATGGTCAGAAGACAATTACTTTTTTAGACACAAAAATTCTTCCCCCTTTTTGTGGTGACAGTGCTTGTTCTTTGCGATCAAATAGGGTAGAGATTGCTGTTCTGAAGCTGCTGAAGGAGCAGTTTGTGTGAGAGAGGTGGTTAATGCCTCATTAAAATGCATATAGCAAAGTCCTTTCCCAAAACCCAGGGACAGAAGAAAGTCATAGTTGACAATAATAGAAAATATTGTGACATTAGGGTCTACCAGCAATTTTTGCTGTATTCTACAACATTCCTCAAATTCTAAAACTAAGGGCTTATCTACACTACCCGCCGGATTGGCGGGCAGTGATCGATCCAGCAGGGGTTGATTTATAGTGTCTAGTATAGACACGATAAATCGACTGCTGAGTGCTCTCCCGTTGACTCTGGTACTCTGCCAGAACGAGGAGTGCAAGCGGAGTAGACGGGAGAGCGTCAGCTGACGACTTAACGTGTGAAGACTCCGCAGTAAGTAGATCTAAGTAGGTCTTGTTCAGCTATGCTATTCACGTAGCTGAAATTGTATATCTTAGATTGACCCCGTGTGGTGGTGTAGAGAAGCTCTAAAAATTTGTTACGTCCCTTGACAGTCTTGTATCTTGGTACATGTAAACAGATACGCTGCTGCCCTCTTAATCTGGTTTTGCAAAAAATATTTTCCAGACAAACAGCAGCAAAAGTGTGAACTTTCTACTTCCCCCTACTGTTAGCAAAGTGTGAACTTCAGTTCCTAATTAGGGCTATTCATATGCTAATATTAATACGCATGAGAAATTAAATACAAGGACTACATTAAAACAACAACGTTGCTCAGTTAAAAATTCAGATTCTCACAACAATATCAATTTGCCATGTTGCGCAGCCTAGGTATTTTGTGGTATAGCTCTAAAAACAAGCAGTTGGCTGAGTGAAGTGAGGTCTAACCCTCAACTCGATAACATTTTTGTGTCTGTAACACAATAACCTGAATGTCGCATCCAATCAATTCAAAAATTTCAGGGAACGTTGTAGATGGTGGACAGAACCCTATTGATTTTTGGTAAAAATCGAAAACCAGAAAGGAGGACTAGGGGGACACACAGAGTCCCTTACATCTGGTTAGCAAAGTCAGTTGTTTCAATTGTCTGTGATCTGTCTGTAGATCAAAGAACCAGTTGATGGCAGCAGTTAACATCTTCCAGCATAATGGTACCCCCATTTCAGCTCTGCCCTTTCTCCCAGTACAATTTAAAAACACTGATAGCCTTGAATGACTTATCTCCTAGACACAAAGAAAAGAAATAGGGGCACATGAAGCCATGAATGTTGAGTAGGAAGAATGAAGGGCACATGGAGTCCTGGGGGGCGTGTGTGTGTGTGTGAATAGGGGACAATGATATGGAGTCAGGGAGAGATGTGGGAGGAGGTGTGGGGGCACAGGACCTTGGCACATGGCAGAGGGAGAATGGGGGGACATAGAGCTCCTGCCATGAGAACTCTTGCTCTCCCATCGACTTACTTAACCTTCTTGGGGAGCTGGAGTACTGGGGTTGACTGGAGAGCACTCTGCTGTCGATTCTTCACTAGACCCTCTAAATTGACACCTGCTGCTCGATTGCAGCAGCATCGATCTCCCTGGTAGTGAAGACAAGTCCACAGACTATAAGGTGGGGGAGGTTGCAGTGAGTTCCTGAAATAGAGAGGGGGATAGGAGAACATGGCACACAGAAAGCATATGGGGGAATGGAGCAATTCAGGGAGCCCCTAGTGCGTACAATGCAGTTGGCCTACAGTTCAACCCTCTAGTATAGTTTTAAAGAGGAAAAAAGAAGAGAATAAAAAGACTTCCATCAGATCTTTTTTTAAAGTTGTAACTGTTATATGTTTCTTGGTTCTTGTGGTTCATTGTTCAGACCCAGTTGTTTTCATATGCCAGTAGTGTACTGTTTCATTTCAACTAGATGTGGGGAAGGAAGTGTAAGTATCTAAATGTTTGTTTGTTTTTAAAATGGCTTAAATTATCAGCATTCATTTAATTCACCATTGATTAACTTTTTGCCTTTGAAGTGTAAATATCTTTAGCCCAGTCACATTGTCTGGTTTGTTGAGAAATGTGCTAGGCCTTTTAAGAGGGCTTGTCTACACTGGCACTTTACGGTGCTGCAACTTTCTTGCTCAGGGGTGTGAAAAAACACTGCTTTATGGCTGGTGATCCTAAACTCTGCCGTTATTGATTGTAAAATTTTACATGGGCCAGACATAATAGAGGATATGACCTTTCCAGTAAAGGAGCAGAAGCGACACTTCTCAAAGTGACACTGTGAAAGAGTGCTTGAGAATGGTGAGAAACTAAATCAGCATTGGCTAGTTTACTTGAAATCAACTGACAGAGTGTTCTGTTTTTGTTGCAGAATATTTGACAAGAATGCCAAATTGTTGCTTGCGCTTTCCGGGTACAATTAATGGCATAACTTAGTTGATGCTCTGAAGTAACATGAAACGTCACCCAGCCATTTTACGGCCTACTCGAGATGGATGGAGGTCGAGTCCAGGCTCGAGCTGAATAGATGCAGAAAACCTCAGTGCATTATTAATGTAAAAACCCAGCATTGGAGAAACGTGCTTGAGTGTCTGATCTAAATTACCCTCTTCTTTGCAAAGAATAATTTAGCTTTCTGGGGCTCATTGGATAAGTTGTTCACTGAACGTAATGGTAAGTTCCTCAGTTTGATAGAGCTCCTTGGGAAATATGACTGTCATGTGTCAGCACCTACATTGAGTAGTTCGTAAAGAAACTATGGGCCATTACTGCCGCAAAACCATTCAAAACAAATTGATTGACCTTATGATAAGGAAGGTGCTTGCTTGATACGGCTTGGCAAAGCGAAGTACTACGCCATAATAATGGACTGCACTCCCGACATTAGTCACAGGGAAAAGATGTCATTTACAGTAAGATTTGTTGAAAACGAGGATGACTGTATCCAAGTAAAGGAACAGTTCATCTGTTTCCCGTCTGTGAATGACTACTGGAAAAGGCCTAGCAGAACTGTTTATGAACATTTTGAATAAGAATAAAATAAAGCTTCAGAACTGCCGCAGCCAAGGCTATGACAACGGTGTGAACGTAAAGGGAAGAAACAGTGGCGTCCAGGCAAGGATCCTTGCGCTGAATCCAAGAGCTTTCTTTGTGCCTTGTGGCTGCCATTCCCTCAAGCTGGTTGTGTCAGACACAGTGTCATTGTCTTTAGATTCAGTATCTCTCTTCGGAGTACTGCAAAGGATATCCGTTCTGTTTTCAGCATCAACTATCAGGTGGAAGATCCGCATGGACAGTGTTACAGATCTGACCATGAAGCTGCTAAGTGACGCTCACTGGAGAGCCATATTGACAGCATAAGGCCGGTGAGGTCCCAAGTGAACTGAGGTTTACGACGCCCTGATGGAATGGGTGCAGTTGAGTAAAGTCAAGGCCAGAATCCAAGACGAGGCACAAAGCCTGGCCAACCGAATCACTGATTTAAAATTTCTGGACTCAATTGTGGTTTGGCATGATATCCTGTTCCAAGTAAATGTTGTATGAAAGGCATTACAAACTGAGTCAATGGACATCGTGACTGCTACTGTTTTGATGAGAAGCTGCCTTGATTTTGTTGTGGCCTACAGAGACAATGGATTTGAATATGCCATCAGTGCTGCCAAAGAAATGGCGGAAAACTTAGTTGAGCCTGTCTTCAAGGAAACTCCTATTCATCGGAAGAAGAGACAGTTTGGTTATGAGGGCAGAGATGAGGTGATGGGAAGCTTGGAAGAAAAATTCAAGAGGGAGTTCTTTTGCTTGCTTGCTGACACTGCTTGAGTGTCCATCAAAGAAAGGTTTGGACAAAAGCACCACAAAAAGACCTGTTTCCTTTTTTGTTTTTGTTTGTTTGTTTTGTTTTTTGTTTGTATGACCCTTAATAAGCTGCAGGCAGACAGGAAAACACTCTTGAACAATTGTCCGGACCTTCACCGGATGCTGACCCATGGGAAATGTTTGGATGTCAGTGATAAAGATCTCTATGTGGCCTCCTTTGGAAGCTTAGGGCCAAATTCAGCACTCCAGTGCATATGTGGTGCTCCTGTTGCAGTCAAAGCTGTGTGTATACAGGCAAGGATAGAACTGGGCCCTAGACTGAATTCTTTGTGCTTTGGAAACTCTGTTGATCTGAGTGTTCTCCCATTGATGTGGCATAATTCACTTAGTAATGTTAATAGGAATCACTTTCCAACCTCAGTGGGCAAAATAGAAAGGAGTTCTACACACACATTTGATAGAGGCTAACTCTTATTTCATTGCACTAGGTTTTATAGGTAGATCTTCCACTCATCTTAATAAGAGTCATTCGCACAAATCCCCCCCAAAAAAATAAGAGCAGACCCCTTATGTCAGTGGTCACCAACAGGTAGATCGCAATCGACTGGTCGATCGTGGACCCTCTGACAGTCGCTCTCAGTCACTGAGACTGAGTTTGTCAGAGGCTCCATGGTCGATCAACAGTCCGGTGGCACAGCTGGGCTAAGGCAGGCTCCTTGCCTGCCCTGTCCCCGCGCCGCTCCCGGAAGCGGCCAGCGTGTCTGACAGCGGCTCCTTAGGGGAAGAGAGGGAGGGGAGGGGCTTTCCGTGTGCTGCCCTGCACCTCCTGCTGCACCTCAACCCCCTGCCCCAGCCCCCGCCCAGAGCCTACACCCTCTCCCCAAGCCTTCTCCTGCACTCTAACTCCCTCCCAGAGCCTGCATCTGGATCCCCCTCCTGCACTGCAACTCCCTGCCCCAGGCTCAGCCCGGAGCCCCTCCACACTGTAACCTCTTCTCCACAGCCCAGAGCCTGCACCCCCTCCTGCACCTCGACCCCCTGTCCCAGCCCAGTGAAAGTGAAGGAGGATGGGGCAGAGCAAGCGATGTAGGGAGGCGGATTGGAGTGAGCGGGTCGGGGCCAAATAGAACAGGTGGGGCATGGTGGGCTTATGTGATTACTGTTGTTTCTACACTTTCTTTGAGGTAGATCCTGGGTTGCACTTAAATTCAAAAAGTGATTTCGTGCTTGAAAATGTTGGAGACCACTGCCTCACACTGTCATGCAGATAACTGGTTTGATCTTTGTTGTTGCTGATGAGTTTTTTAGTACTAGTGCTTCTCTGAGTTATTGAAACATGAGCCCTGTAATAAGGGGATAGTGAATGACTTACAAATTACAATCAATTTTTTTTTTTGTTAAACCTTGCAAAAATCTTACCTACCTGAGGCAAGTAAGTTTTTATTTTTGACTGGCAAATCATGTTAAAAATCCATACTTAATCATTTTCATAGCGTGCAATTATTATTTGGGATACATGCTTTCCATTTAAGAAGGATGGCTGCTGCTCTGAGTAGCTGATATTGTGAAGACAGAGAGGTCAGGGGGAATCCCCACCTAACATTTTCCACTCTTAAATGTGGGGGCTTCCCCTACATAAATTTATGGGTCACTACTAGCTTTCTCTGGAAACAACAAGATTCACTATAAGTGCAGTAGAAGTGTGTCTTTAAGATGTTCTTAAATATGAACAAGGTAGGGGGCTTGCGGATGAGCTCAAGGAGGGTGTAACATGCATGGGGGCTGGATAAAAGAAGGTATAGAGGTGATTGAATGAAAATCTGGCTAATGGGCAGACAAGTTTGGGAGCATGGGGTGGGGAACCAAAGCTTGAGAAGGGATGATAGGTAGGGAGGGGTAGAGTTTTTAATGTGGTGACAAGAAGCCTAAACTTGGTGTAATATATCATATGGGAAGTCAATAGAAGGATTCAGTAATGTCATCAAACTGGTCAAGGAAGATAAGTTTAGCAATGGCATTTTATTTGGACTGAGGGGATTGTGTGGGTGGCCAGAGAGTTACAGTTATCAAAACAGGAAATAATGAGAGCATGAATGAGAGAGATGGCTATGTTGAAGGGGTATGGACAGATCTTGGGAGATGTCACAGAGGAAGAACTAATAGGATTGCTGGTGGCATACTTCTATCACAGTATTCCTGATTAATATGGACAAGACATTTTTTATGAGACCCATGTTACAGGGCCAATCTAATTTTTACTCAGTTTACAACTGAGTCCACACACAACATGGTTCACAGGTATTTCCTAGCTGTGTAGTTATACCATGTTTCAGCTTTGTCATGAAAAGGAGTGTAATTAGTTTCTAACCGTTATTCTGCTGTGTAGATGGGATGGCCTTACAGTATCTGTGTAACTGGGTTAGTCAGTTTCACCTGTCAAGTCTGTGCTGGAAGACTTCCTAAGGTGCATTGCACCATGGGGGAGCCAGTGGATACAGTGCATTTAGATTTTCAGAAAGCCTTTGACAAGGTCCGTCACCAAAGGCTCTTAAGCAAAGTAAGCAGTCATGGGATAAGAGGGAAGGTTTTCTCATGGTAGGAATAAATGGTCAGTTTTCAGAATGGAGAGAGGTAAATCTGGATCTGGAAAAAGGGATAAACAGTGAGGTGGCAAAATTTGCAGATGATACAAAATTACTCAAGATAGTTAAGTCCTAGGCAGACTGTGAAAAACTATAAAAGGATCTCTTAAAACTAGGTGACTGGGCAACAAAATGGCAGATGAAATTAGATATTGATAAATGCAAAGAAATTCACACTGGAAAACATCCCTACTATAAATATAAAGTGATGGGGTCTAAATTAGCTGTTACCACTCAAGAAAGAGATCTTGGAGTCATGGTGGATAGTTCTCTGAAAACATTCACTCAATGCGCAGCGGCAGTCAAAAAAGTGAACATAATGTTGGGAATCATAAGAAAAGGATAGATAATAAGATTGCCTCTATATAAATCCATGGTACGCTCACAACTTGAATACTGCGTGAAGATGTGGTTGTCTCATCTCAAAAAATGTATATTGGATTTGGAAAAGGTTCAGAAAAGGGCAACAAAAATAATTAGGGGTATGGAATGGCTTCTGTATGAGGAGAGATTAATAAGACTGGGACTTTTCAGCTTGGAAAAGAGATGACCAAGGGGGGATATGATAGAAGTCTATAAAATCCTGATGTGTGGAGAAAGTAAATAAGGAAGTGTTATTTACTCAATCTCGTAACACAAGAACTAGGGGCCACCTAATGAAATTAATAGGCAGCAGGTTTAAAAGAAACAAAAAAGTATTTTTCACACCATGCACAGTCAACCTGTGGAATGCCTTGCCAGAGGATGTTGTGAAGGCCAAGATTATAACAGGGTTCAAAAAAGAACTAGGTAAGTTCATGGAGGATAGGCCCATCAATGGGTATTAGCCAGGATAGGCAGGGATGGTGTCCCTAGCCTCTGTTTGCCAGAAGCTGGGAATGGCCGACGGGATGGATCACAGATGATTACCTATTCTGTTCATTCCCTCTGGGGCACCTGGCTGTAGCCACTGTTGGAAGACAGGACACTGGGCTAGATGGACCTTTGGTCTAACCCAGTATGGCTGCTCTTATGCTCATGTGAGGAAATGGTCATGATCCTCTAACTGTGGCAGGAACAGCTGAGGCAGTATGGGATATCTGCTCAAAATTTTTTGAAATGCATTGACTTAAACACAGTTTTGTAGTGAGGTGTGTGGATAGGCCAACACTGTTAAAGCGCTGCTGTGCTGGGAAAAATGTTGCTGCATTCACTGAATTGTGTTAGCTCTGTGTCAAACATAAGTTAGGACTTGATTTTGTTTAATATGGGTCTATCTGTAGTGTAGATAGAGCACTAAATCATCATGTATAGTCAAAGGCTCTGTCAATACTAGTTTCAAATCCTGTTTAGAAACATCCTGTTTCTAGGGACTGAAAAAATAACTGTGATAGGAAACTCTGGGCTAAACATGACTTTTCTTTCATATCCCATTCTTCTTTCTAATCATAGGGTTTTTTTTGGTTACAATAAAGTAAATTTACATTTTATAACTTAAAGCTTACAATAAATATCTGAGCTCCATAATAGAAAACTTTGTTATACAATACACTTAGTATGAAGATTAAAAGTGCTATCTAAAACGTGCTATACAAATATTAAATATTTAGGTTCCAGTCCTGCAAACACTTGTCTGTGTTTAACTTTAAGCACATGTGTTGTCCTGTTGAAGTCTGTGGGAGCTACTCATGCTTATAATTAATCACAGGTAGAAATGTTTTAGGATTGGGGTCTTAATTTTTACAACATGCCTGTGAGAGGTAAGCAAGTATTCTCATTTTAGAAACTGGACAGAGAAATTAAAGTTGACCTGGAAAGGGGTGGGTGGTGTGTGTGTGTACCTTTTTTTGTTTCTATATATAAAGAAACACTCATTCTCTTTTTAGGCTTTCTTTTGTTCAGGAAAATAAAATTTAGAAATATGTTGTGTCCCCTGCTTTTCCTGGAATATGGTAGGAAATTGTAGGATTATGGTTTTGCAGATACTGATCAAGTAAAACCTGATCAATATTCAGGAAATTATTTTTATGAGGACTAGGGCTGTCGCGCGATTAAAAAAATGAATCACGATTAATTGCGCGATTAAAAAAATGAATCACGATTAATTGCATTGTTGTTAATAGAATACCATTTATTTAAATATTTTTGGATATTTTCTACATTTTCAAATATATTGATTTCAATTTCAACACCAAATACAAAATGTACAGTGCTCACGTTATATTTTTATTATAAATATTTGCTCTGTAAAAATAAAAGAAATTGTATTAAGTGAATTGAAAAATACTATCTAGTGCAATCTCTTTATCATGAAAGTTGAACTTTTCAAATGTAGACTTCTATCCAAAAAGATATCTGTATTCAAAAACAAAACAATGTAAAACTTTAGAGCCTACAAGTCCATTGAGTCCAATTTCTTGTTCAGCCAATCGCTCAGACAAACAAGTTTGTTTACATTTACGGGAGATAATTTTGCCTGCTTCTTGTTTACAGGGTCACCTGAAAGTGAAAACAGGTGTTCTCATGGCACTGTCGTAGCCGGCACTGCAAGATATTTAAATGCCAGATGCGCTAAATATTCCATGTCCCATCATGCTTCAGCCACCATTCCAGAGGATATGCGTCCATGCTGATGAGGGGTTCTGCTTGATAACAATCCAAAGCAGTGCTGACCAACGCATGTTCATTTTCATTCTCTGAATCAGATGCCACCAGTTGATTTTCTTTTTTGTTGGTTTGGGTTCTGTAGTTTCCACATCAGAGTGTTGCTCTTTTAAGACTTCTGAAAGCATGCTCCGCACCTCTTCCATCTCAGATTTTGGAACTTTGGGTTGAGTGCTGTAAGTATCTTTAGAAATCTCACATTGGTACCTTTTTTGCGTTTTGTCAAATCTGCAGTGAAAGTGTATTTAAAACGAACAACATGTGTTGGGTCATCATTCGAGACTGCTGTAACACGAAATGGGTAAATCCGAGCTGTAGACCTACAGTTCTCCCCCAAGGTGTTCAATCACGAATTTAATTAAAGCACCATTTTTTTTATCCAGTGTTGTCAGCATGGCTGAACAAGAAGTAGGACTGAGTGGACTTGTAGGTACTAAAGTTTTACATTGTTTTGTTTATGAATGCAGTTATGTAACAAAAAAAAATCTACATGTGTAAGTTGCATTTTCATGATAAAGACGTTGCACTATAGTACTTGTATGAGGGGAAAAACATGATTTCTTTTGTTTATTATTTTTACAGTGCAAATATTTGTAATAAAGAATAAGAGAAAGTGAGCAGTGTACACTTAGTATTCTGTGTTTGTAATTGAAATCAATATACTTGAAAATGTAGAAAAACCTCAATATTTAATTTCAATTGGTATTCTGTTTAACAGTGTGATTAATACGGCGATTAATCATGATTAATTTTTTTAATTGTGATTAATTTTTTTGAGTTAATCGTGTGAGTTAACTGTGATTAACCGACAGCCCTAATTAGGACCATTAAAAGCTTTGTTTTTTATTGATAGTTGTTCAACTCAAACAATTGGAAGAAATGCTTTAACTTAAAGACTTCTGTTTAGCAGTAGTGGCAACTTCACGTGCTCAGCAGTCAAGAGTCAGGCCCCAAAAACCATGATACTGGCCTAAACATGATAAAATTAAAAAAAAAATATTGGAGGTTCAATTTGCCTTTTGGTTTTTGATCTTATTGGGTCTCGCTTTCAAGTGCGCCCTAACATTTCTCTGGAAATATGAAGCTTTTTTTTTTTTTTTTTTTTTTTTTTTTTAATGAAAGTGGAGATTCTGACAAAGACATGGCTCCAGAAGCTCAGGCTTTCAGAAAAACATCAAATATCATGAGACTTGACATTGCTTGTTTAGGGATGAGAGAGCTTGCAGTTCATATCTTTGGGTCCTTCAAGGAAAATATAGAGCAAAATGGAAAAGACAAGATTCGATATTTCTGAAGTTAAATATTATCAAGTTTTATCAACATTATCTTCCCATTCACTTTAAAAACAAACAAAGCAAAACTCTCAACTTTTCATGCCTTTGTTATAAGAGGAACAGTAGTGACCCGTATTTTTAGGTTGCCTGACATTTTTGAGTATATAAATTATTTTTCTTCTTTTGTAAAGCACTCTAATGCCTCCATGATTTGCAGCAAGGATCTAAATTTGGGAGGGGGATAGGCCTGGAGTCATAGAGGTGCCTTGGACTCACAAAAATCTGATTAGATAGGGCAAAAGATGAGCTGTCTAAAATCACCATTACAGTTGCATGTCACAGAATTACATATCTCTAGGAAATGACTTGCTAAACAACTATGTAAAAATAATGTTAATGTTAAGACTGAAAAGTCCAATACCCAAAAATTAGGAAATGCCAGAATTAAAAAATCTTAATTCTGTCGTCTTGTGCATATACATTATAATAGTATTTAATTACATCGTCTCATGTATTAGAATTAGGAGTCAGTATGTCCTAAATCCTAATCCTGGCTCTGCTACTAACTCAGCGTGTGGCCTTGAGCAAGTTACATTGCCTTTTAGTTTTGTTTGTTTTCCCATTTGTAAAGTAGGGCAGTAAAATCTACCTACTGCACAGGAGTATTATGAGGATTATTTAGGTAATATTTGTACATAAGACTATAAAAATACTATTTACTCTGAAAAATTAAATCTCAGATGTCTTAAATTGAGAGCCCATTTACTTGGGCACTCAGTGTTATTGTAGACTTTTGCAAATTTTGGCTTTAATGTCTGTGTGCCTCAGTTCCCTGTTTGTGGTAAATCTCCTACTTCACAGGGTTGTTGCAGAGAAAAAAATCAGTGTTTTTTAAGATTACGATTTTCTGTGGTGCTCCTCTCCATAGTATCTGTGAGAAAACGAATAATTCTTTACTCACTGCAGGGCTTGGTTGGTATGCGGTAAATAAGGCCTGGGGCTGCACAAATGATGAGGGTAAAAAGATATATTGAACAGATGCCTCATTCCCTAAGTGCCAGCCATCCTCTGCACTGAGTGAGGCAGAGTTCCTGTGGGAAAAATAGTATGTGATCATGTAATTTAAATACTGCATCATAATGTATATATGCACACTAGGGCAGAATTAAGGTTGCACAGGCAATCTTAATTCTGGCATTTCATAACTCTTGAGTGCTTGACTTTTCAAGTGTTAACATTCTTTTAACACTTTTTTTAATGTAATATATTATGTGAAGAAGCAAAGAGGGTACAAGTCTTCTTTTTCCACCTCTTTAGGTCATATTTAAGTGACTTGTCCAAGGCACATAGCAAGTCACAGATCCTGAATTAGAACTCTGGAGTTTGGGATTCACAGTCCTTTGAGTCCATGGGTTCTCAGGATTACAGCCCTCCTCGTCCCGTCCTCCCCCTGGCCCAGGTGGTTACAGAAGAGTGTCTGGGTTGAAACTATTCTGCCCTTTCCATATTTACTAGACTGGAAGGGGGTGGGGTTTTGACTTGATGGAATTGGGGTCCCAGTATGGAGGACAAACACAGCACTTGGTCATACTCTGTCTCTAAAATGGGTGATTCCTTCTTTAAAATAGAGAAAAATAAATTAATGTGTTTTCTTGAACTTGCTACAAATGGTTGTTGATTATTTTTCTTAATAAAAATTGAGACTTGCTCACTCTAAGGCTGTAATTGTAGATGTGTTGTGAAAGCTTCTTTGCTTAGCTTTCCAGAGCCACAGCCTTTTATAGCGCTCAGATATAGTCACAACCTTAGTATGTTGTTGCTGAAAGCAGGCATGTTGTGTTTTGTGGTGATTAAATTACCTCATTGTGTGGGCTTTAGAGCCTACGAAGGGGCTGCTGATGAAGGGAGAAAAATGCAATCAAGTGTGGGGTTTGAATGATTGAGAAACCACTATAATTTGTGAATTAAGGCTGATCTCTAAATAGCTGTCAGTGGTCTGGATATTTCAGACCTTGCACTGCTTACATCCAAAATACTGTTGTATAGGATTCTTTGTGTACACTTACACAGAAATCAACTTCTCAAAAAAACTCCACTTAATCAACATTTAGAAATTGTTATAACTTTCCTCAGAACTTAAATTTTTTTTTTTACCAAAGTGCCATACTAAGGAAAAAAATAGTTCTAAACACACAATCTAAAAATTCTGACACTAAGAGGATATCCATATTCACTACTTAACAGTAGGCATTAAATTTCCTGTACAGATTCCTCCCCAGGTCTGTAAATAGATTAGCAAGTGCAGTCTGTCTCCTGCATTTGCGTTGAATCCCATTGACTTTGGTGGGAGTTCACATGATCACAAGTCTGCACTAATGCATCTAGTTGTAGGATAGAGGCCCAGAGCCTAAGCTCTGCAGTGGGATATCATTGATCACATTTTAGAATCAGTGCCTAAGATCAGGTTTGTATTAACACCCAGATTTTCCTAGTAAAGTGGTAAAATGTGTGTTTGGATTTTTAGTCTGTGACAAAGTTGGCTGAGCCTAAATACAAATGAGAATGCACTTTGTAACCATCATAGTAAATATCTGAGAGCAGAGCTGTTCTAATCAAGGTGTGGATGGGGTAAGCCCCTAAACACAGTTTGGCCCAAGCTTTGCTATAATTTTGTTGTGTTACATAGACATGCAAGAAAGAATGATGGTCAGTTGTTTTTCCTTTAGATAAAGTGCTCCTTTTAAAAAAATTTCCATTCCAGTATTGGCAAAAGGGGACCCTCACTTCACTGCTTGCACTTCAATCTGGTTTACAGTAACTGGGAAATAATAGAATTATAAGCACTCTCAGTTCTTCCCTTGCTATATCAAACTGTTTTTCTCCTCCGCCCGCCACCCCCTCCCTTCTCAGGTCAATTTCATATTTATCTACTACATCTTTTACAAAAAGAAATCAAAAGAAATCATTTGCAGATTTACTCCCCCCCCCCCCTTCTTTTTGTTCCAAACTCAACTTAAATGTTATCTGATTATTGTCTTGTTTTTGTTTTGTTGTAGGGGGGGCTAGAGAACTGAAGGGGAAAATCTGTTTTCCAGAACTGGTAAGTACCTTTTGCTAGACAAGTAAAGCTTTCTTGATGCTAGATAAGCAATAATCCAGAATGTACACTATACTTTTATTAAGAGCTAGCATCCATAAATGAAGCAAGAAGTGTTGATGTTTCACTGGAGCCAAAATCCTGTCCAGTTTTGCATACAGGAACAATGTTAAAAAACTGACTAAAACTTAAATGTTGCTAACAAAGGTCCCAGTCGTGCCAGTGAAATGCTTGTGCGTGCAAGGATCACTGTGCAGTTTGAAGGATTGGGGCCTAAAATTCCAGTAGTTTTACAGGTCCAGTAGGCATCTGATTTAAATAACTAGTTAAAATGTAAAGACAATAGTGCTTAAAATGATTTTGTAAGGATCCTGGGTGAGGGTAAGTGGGACTGGTGGCAGGAGTTTGGGATCTCAGAACTGAATACAGGGGTCAGAGCCAGTATGAAGGTCAAGAGTCAAACTCAGGGTCAGAACCAGACAGTCAGGAATTGGGCTGAGGCTTAATTCCAGGTATCGGGATCTGTTTTGGGGTTCCAGGGGGTTGATCAGGAGTTGGAATCCAAGTTAGAGCGCCTCAGTGCGCAGCGCCCCGGCGGCAGCTGTAGGAGCGGCACCGCGGTTGGACTCTGACAGAGACCGCGGCACCGGCACTCCCCAGCACCGCAACCTACATCATCGGCCTGGCACTCTCCTGGCCAGAAGCGGCACTGGAAGCTGGAAAAGGCTAGCCCACCTCCGCAGAGACCAGCTTCCCTGGAACCACCTGCGGAGATGCGTCCCACAGGGGAGCACCTACAGCTTCGGCACCGTTGACTCCGGCCCTGAGGGCCAAGCTGTTGAGTCCGGTGCCCCTGGACTCCCCGACATGCAGCATGGTTGAGGTCCAGTTGCCGTTCACCCCAGATATCTTTGCAGCTGCAAGGGATCTTATTGCCACGATGGTATCCCCTCAGCCTCAAGCCAAGGCACCAGCGCCTGTCCGTGCAGCACCATCCTGGGGCAAGATGGCACTCATCCACCTGTTGGCACCGTCGGTCGAGCCGTGGCACCGATCCCATTCTCGGCACCGTTCCTGCTCCCGTCGCCGCTCGCAGTCCTGACACCTCCTTTGCGGCGCTGGTCGTACTCGTGGCACCTCTCTGACTCCTGGCACCTCTCTGCCCACCAGTCACCGTCGAGGAGCAGATCCCAGACCTGACGCTGCTCTCAACACTGGTCATCATCTCGGCCCAAGTCCAGGTCCCGGCACCGCTCCCCAGTGTTGCGCCACCGCTCCCCATCGCCTCATCGACATGACTCAGCGCAGGTCCGCTCGGCACCACCGTGGCCCTCACGTTCTTCCTCTTGTTCTTCAGGATCAGAGGCAGGGTCACGTTTCTCGGAGTGCCGACGTTTGAACCACAGCCACCTGGAGTCAGGGACTGGACATTGGCAGGCACAGGAGCAAGGTCCCGCTCAAGGGGCTGCTCAGTGGCCGTTCTGGACTCCCTGGGCATACCACCAGGCCCAGGGTGCTCCGTCTGGGGCTTCTCGATCAGCCCTGTCTGAGCCGCGAGTGCCAGAGGCTACTGCCAGTTGGCCTGCCCCGGGAGGCATGGAGACCATGACGGCTTCTCTGCCCGCTTCAGGACCTCCTCCAACACTGGTTCCTGGCCTGGGCACTGAGGTCATGGGCACAGGACAGCTGGGCCCAGCACCACAAGAGGCCCTAGGTGACCCTCTTTCGCCCCATGGCTGCTGCTGCCTCCTCCTCCTTACCCGACGAGGCAGTGGCAGGAACTCCAGACTCGGGTCCCCCTCCGATAGACCTCCGCGCCCACCAAGACCTCCTGCGCAGGGTGGCGTGGAATATGAACCCGCAGGCGGAGGAGGTGGTAGAGGTGGAGGACCCTATGGTGGATATTCTGACCGCTGAAGCTCCATCGAGGGTGGCCCTAGCCTTATTTGGACCATCCAAACCACCGCCAGAAAAATCTGGCAAACTCGTACATCCATTCCCCCGACTGCTAAGGGAGTGGAGCGGAAATACTTTGTCCCCTCAAAGGGGTATGACTATCTGTTCACACACCTGCAGCCCTGTTCACTTGTGGTGGTGTCAGTGAGCGAAAAAGAATGGCATGGCCAGCAGGCCCCAGCACCTAAATCAAAGGATGCCAAGCGCCTTGATTTATTTGAGTGCAAGGTTTATTCCTTGGGGGGGACTTCAGCTCAGGATCGCTAATCAGCAGGTGCTGATTTTAACAGTTTTAACTCCTGGAACTCCATCCTGAAATTTAAGGATTTAGTACCTCCTAAGTCCAGAGAGGAGTTTGGGGCTTTGGTGGAAAAGGGCAAAAGTGTGGCACAGGCCTTGCTGGATGCTGCAGACTCCGCCGCCTGTACTTTGTCCTCAGGGATCGCCATGAGGTGTATCTCCTGGCTGCAAGCCTCTGGCCTACCATCAAACTTCAGCAGACACTGCAGAATCTCCCATTTAATGGAGAGGGCCTGTTTTTGGAAAAAGACAGATTCGAGGCTACAAAGCCTTAAAGACTCCAGGGCAATAATGAAGTCCCTGGGCACGCACGCACTGGCTACCCAGTGGAACCCCTTAAAGCCTCAGCAGTCACAAGAGTGCCTGTATCCTCCTCGGCCAAGGCAGGATTTCTGTAGGTGGTGGGGACATAATGGGAGGAGGAAGCCCTCCAACCCCCCATCAGTACAAGGCCAGGGCCCGACTAAGCCTTCGTCCGGCTCAAATCAGGCCTTTTGAAGGGATACCCGAGGACGATATACCAGACCTTGTTCAGGATCCTACCCCACCTTTCTTGAATCGTATATCCCGTTTCCACCATGCTTGGTCTCACGTAACCATGGACCACTGCATCCTCCGCACGGTGGAAGCGGGATACTCTCTCCAGTTTTCTCCCTCCCACGCTCCTTCCCTGTCCCTCTTCAGGGACCCTTCTCATGAGCAACTCCTTATTCAGGAGGTTCAGACGCTCCTCACCATGGGGGCGATCAAGGAGGTTCCGAGGGAGCTAAGGGGTAGGGAGCTCTACTCCCGATATTTCCTAATCCCCAAGGCAAAGGGCGGGCTTTAGCCCATTCTGGACCTGCCTGGACTCAACAAGTTCATGGTAAAGTTGAAGTTCCGCATGGTCTCCTTGGGCACCATTATACCTTCCCTGGATCCTGGTACGCTGCCCTTGACATGAAGGACGCGTATTTCCACATAGAGATTCACCCGGCGCACAGACACTTCCTCCACTTTTTGGTCAACCGTGAACACGATGAGTTCACAGCCCTTCCCTTCGGTCTCTCTATGCCCCCCCCCCCGAGTGTTCACCAAATGTATGCAGTCGTGGCGGCCTTCCTTCGTCGATGGCGGTTGCAGGTATACCTTTACCTCAACGACTGGCTTATCTGGGGGCGCACTAGAGAACAGGTACAGTCCCACCTTCGCTTGGTCATGGTCACGTTTCGTCGGTTAGGCTTCCTTCTCAATGTGGCAAAGTTGACACTAGAACCGACCCAGAGAATAGAATTCATCAGGGCAGTTCTGGACTCCGTGCAGGCTTGAGCCCTCCTGCCAGACGCTCGTTTCCAAACTATAGTGGGCCTCATCTGGAGCTTTCAGAGCTTTCCGACCTCATCAGCAAGGAAAGGAAAGGAAACTGTTAGTTCTTCTTCAAGAGCTATCCCTGTGGGCGTTCACTGTGGGTGTGCACATGCTCTGTATGCTCAGGACCAGAAATTTTTCAATAGCTATGCCAGCTCATCTGAAGCTGTGCTTCCTAATGCTTCCCTCTGAGGACATAAATGCTGGTATGGACCGCCTGATCCCCATTTCTTTTTCTGTCACCCATGGTTGGGGATGGAACCTCCTGTGTCAGTTTCTTTTCTTTGGTGTTCATTTTAGTTGAGTCTGTAAATACTATAAAAAGTATTCCTAGTTAGTTAGCAAAGTTTAGTGCTTGTTAGTTGGGGATGGGGTGGGGGTCTTCTCTTTCTAGTTCTCCCTTTTTCTTCAGTGCATCAATTATGCCCAAGTGCCAAAGCTTGCCTGGCATGCCCCTGGATTTTCCTAGTGATCATCTTCATGAAATTTGTGCTGCTTCAGGGAATTGCATGTCTCCCTCAAAGTGCAGTATCTGCCATGCCTTTCCTCCATGTATCAGACAAGCTTGTGATTTCAGGCTCCACAAGCACATTGTGGAGCTTTACACAAGGCCCTGTTAGGATCTGGGACCCCTCCCATTCTGCTTCCTCTCATCCGGAACCACCAGGCAGCACATTGCTGGTTTTTGGTACTGGTGGTTTTCAGTTCTCCCCCAAACACAAGAACTCCATGAAACAGAAACACGATACGGACCATGGCAAACTTTCCCACAAGAAGAGGAACAAATTCCTGCATAAGTCCTCCAAAAATATGCCTGCTTTGTCCCTTTCCCTGGCACTGCCAGAGATCTGTATCCCGGGATGAAAGCACTTGAAGCTTGTGCAGCAAAGAAGACATTGATGGTACCAGGAGCTCACAGTGCCCAAATCTCCACATGGACAGACCATCAACAACTCCTGTGCCTCATATAGATAGGAGGGACTGTTCTCCCCTTCTCCAACACTATTGACCATGCGCAGACTTCAGTCTCTAAGACAGAATTGATGGCCCTGACAAAGCCCTGGACAGTTCACCTCAGGCAGGTCCTTGATATGCTTTCCTGGAGGATTTGGCTATCTATGCAAACCTGGAGTTCCTGATTTTCACAGAGCTGAAACTGTTGCAGGAGGTCCCTGCTCCATCAGTCTACCCAACATTTGCCGGTACCAAGGCTTAGCCAGGACCTGGAGGCTCAGGCTCGGTTTCTTTCCCACCTACTGCTCCTGCTTCTGATCAGATGGAACCAAATTCCATGATACCCCAATGATGAAACATGAGGAGGCCTCTTCATTGGACGAATATGATCCAGTACCAACCGGCTCTCCAGTTAGCTGATGGAGGATTAACAGTCCAGGCAGGGCTTTCAGATCAACTCTACCTCCCTGCCCTTGTTAACAGCAATTCTGGCCCAGGGACCAGTGGTGCCCACCATGGGAGCCACCTCTGTTCCACTATATCCATTGCATCAACCTTATTGGACCCCCTGGAATATACTTCTGGGCATCTGAATGTTAGGATCCTGAGTTCTGCACCCAGGAATGGTCACCACCAAGCAAAAGAAGCACAGTCTTCATGGCAGCAGTTGATGGAGTACCAACAGTACCAGTAGTATTCTTTGTCCTTTTCAGATGAAACAGTATCATCAGCCTCTCCCTCTTCTCCAGACAATTTTAATCCGTACTAGGACCTTCTCTGAAGGATTGCAAACACTTTCTCCAAAGTTCTCTGGAGGAGGTCCAGGATTTAACTCTCAAGATCCTAGACATACTTCAGCCTCTGGATCCATCTAAAGTAAAATTCTCCCAATTAATGAGGCTATCACGGAACCTGCCAGAGTAGTCTGGCGTACGCTTGTGCCCTGCCCCAAGAGTGGACTGAGAAACCTTGATTAAACTAGCTAGAGACATAAAGGGTAACAAGAAAACATTCTACAAATACATTTAGAAGCAAGAGGAAGACCAAGGACAGGGTAAGCCCATTACTCATTTGGGTGGGGGGAGGAGAAACACAATAATGGAAAATGTGGACACAGCAGAAGTTGCTAAATGCCTTTTTTTTTGTTTAATTTTACATCAGAAAGGATAGTAGCAATTGGACATCTAACATAGTGAATGCCCGTGGAAAATGAGGTAGGATCTGAGGCTAAAAATAGGGAAAGAACAAGTTAAAAATTACTTAGACAAGTTAGATGTCTTAAAGATGTATTTCATCAAGCCCTGACAACCTAGAATACTCAAGGAGCTGACTGATGAGATATCGAGCCATTAGCAATTATCTTTGAAAAGTCCTGGATGACGGGAGAGATTCCAGAGGACTAGAAGAGGGGAAATATGGTGCCAATATATAAAAAGGAGAACAAGGACAACCCAGGGAATTACAGACCAGTCAGCTTAACTTCAGTACCTGGAAAGATAATAGAGCAAATAATAAAGCAATCAATTTGCAAACACCTAGAAGATAGTAAGGTGACAAGTAACAGTCAGCATGGATTTGTCAAGATTAAATTGTGTCAAATCCTTTCAATGAAAGCTCACAAGCCTGGTGGATAGGAGAGAAGCGGTAGACCTGGTATATCTTGACTTTAGTAAGGCTTTTGATTCTGTCTCGCATGACCTTCTCATAAACAAATTAGGAAAGTACAGCCTAGCTGGAGCTACTGTAAGGTGGGTGCATAACTGGTTGGCAAATTGTTCCCAGAGAGTAGCTATCAGTGGTTCACAGTCAAGCTGGAAGGGTGTATCCAGTGGGGTCCTGCAGGGATCGGTCCTGGATTCTGTTCTGTTCAATATCTTCATAAATGATTTAGATAATGGCATAGAGAGTACACTTATAAATTTTGCAGATGATGCCAACCTGGGAGGAGTTGCAAGTGATTTTTGGAGGATAGGATTAAAATTCAGAATGATGTGGACAAACTGGACAAATGGTCTGAAGTAAATAGGATGAAATTCAATAAGGACAAATGCAAAGTACTCGACTTAGGAGGGAACAATCAGTTGCACACAAACAAAAAGGGAAATGACTGCCTAGGAGGGAGTACTGTGGAAAGGGATCTGGGGATTATAGTGGATCATAAGCTAAATATGAGTCAGTGTAACGCTGTTCCACAAAAAGTGAATATCATTCTGGGATGTATCAGCAGGAGTGTTGTAAGCAGTTCTTTCACTCTTTTCCATGCTGATAAGGTCTCAACTGGAGTACTGTGTCCATTTCTGGGCACCACATTTTAGGAAAGATTGGAGAAAGTCCAGAGGAGAGCAACAAAAATGATTAAAGGTCTGGAAAACATGACCTATGAGGAAAGATGGAAAAAATTGGGTTTGTTTAGTCTGGAGAAGAAAAGACTGATAAGGGATATAACTTATCAAGTAAGTTCATAAAAGATTGTTACAAAGCGGAGAGTGAAAAATTGTTCTCCTTAATATCTGAGGCTGGGACAAGAAGCAATGGGCTTAAATTGCAGTAGGGGCAGTTTAGGTTGGACAATAAGAAAAACTCTCTGTCACGGTGATTAAGCACTGAAACAAATTGCCTTGGGAGGTTGTGGAATCTCTGTCACTGGAGGTTTTAAAGAACAGGTTAGACAAATGTCAGAAATAGTCTAGTTATTACATAGCCCTGCCTTGAGTGCAGGGGGCTGGACTAGATGACCTACTGAAGTCCCTTCTAGTCCTACACTTCTGATTCTGTGATGACATGTGATGTCCAGTTTGAGCAATGTACATGGCAGAGGGGCATTGCTGTCACATGATGGCATATATCACATTGGTAGATGTGCAGGTGAACGAGCCTCTGATAGTGTGGCTGATGTGATTTAGGCCCTATGATGATGTCCCCTGAATAGATATGTGGACACAGTTGGCAACGGGCTTTGTTGCAAGGATAGGTTCCTGGGTTAGTGGTTCTGTTGTGTGATGTGTGGTTGCTGGTGAGTATTTGCTTCAGGTTGGGGGGCTGTCTCCCAAGATCTGTGAGAGTGATGGGTCGTCCTTCAGGGTAGGTTGTAGATCCTTGATGATGTGTTGGAGAGGTTTTAGTTGGGGGCTGAAGGTGATGGCTTGCGGCTTTCTGTTATTTTCTTTGTTGGATCTGTCCTGTAGTAGGTGACTTCTGGGCACTCTACTGGCTCTGTCAGTCTGTTTCTTCACTTCAGCAGGTAGGTATTGTAGTTGTAAGAATGCTTGATAGAGATCTTGTAGGTGTTTGTCTCTGTCTGAGGGGTTGGAGGAAATGCGGTTGTATCGTAGAGCTTGGCTGTAGACGATGGATCATATGGTGTGGTCTGGATGAAAGCTGGAGGCATGTAGGTAGAAATAGTGGTCAGTAGGTTTCCAGTGTAGGGTGGTGTTTACGGTGCTAATAAGCGATGGTCACATAGTGTCCAGGAAGTGGATCCCTTGTGTGGACTGGTCCAGGCTGAGGGTGATGGTGGGATGGAAATTGTTGAAATCATGGTGGAATTCCTCAAGGGCTTCTTTTCCATGGGTCCAGATGATGAAGATGTCCTCAGTGTAGCGCAAGTAGAGTAGGGGCATTAGGGGACGAGAGCTGAGGAAGCATTGTTCTAAGTCAGCCATAAAAATGTTGGCATACTGTGGGGCCATGCGGGTACCCATAGCAGTGCCGCTGATTTGAAGGTATACATTGTCCCCAAGTAAGTCACAAAGTTCAGCCACCAAGTTTGCTGTGACATTATTGGGGATACTGTTCCTGATGGCTTGTAGTCCATCTTTGTGTGGAATGTTGGTGTAAAAGGCTTCTACATCCATAGTGGCCAGGATGGTGTTTTCAGGAAGATCACTGATGGATTGTAGTTTCCTCAGGAAATCAGTGGTGTCTCGAAGATAGCTGGGAGTGCTGGTAGCATAGGGCCTGAGGAGGGAGTCTACATAGCCAGACAATCCTGCTGTCAGGGTGCCAATGCCTGAGATGATGGGGCGTCCAGGATTTCCAGGTTTATGGATCTTGGTAGATAGAATACCCCAGGTCGGAGTTCCAGGGGTGTGTCTGTGCGGATTTGTTCGTGTGCTTTTTCAGGGAGTTTCTTGAGCAAATGGTGTAGTTTCTTTTGGCAACCCTCAGTGGGATCAGAGGGTAATGGCTTATAGAAAGTGATTTTGGATCTTGTTCATATTCCGACCTATTTATGATGATGACAGCACCTCCTTTGTCAGCCTTTTTGATTATGATGTCAGAGTTGTTTCTGAGGCTGTGGATGGCATTGTGTTCTGCACGGCTGAGGTTATGGGGCAAGTGATGCTGCTTTTCCACAATTTCAGCCCGGGCATGTCGGCGGAAGCACTCTGTGTAGAAGTCCAGTCTGTTGTTTCGACCTTCAGGAGGAGTCCACCCAGAATCCTTCTTTTTGTAGTCTTGGTAGGAAGGTCTCTGTGGATTAGTATGTTGTTCAGAGGTGTGCTGGAAATATTCCTTGAGTCGGAGACGTCGAAAATAGGATTCTAGGTCACCACAGAACTGTATCATGTTCGTGGGGGTGGAGGGGCAGAAGGAGAGGCCCTGAGATGGGACAGATTCTTCTGCTGGGCTAGGAGTATAGTTGGATAGATTAACAATATTGCTGGGTGGGTTAAGGGAACCACTGTTGTGGCCTCTTGTGGCATATAGTAGTTTAGAGAGTTTAGTGTCCTTTTTCGTTTGTAGAGAAGCAAAGTGTGTGTTGTAAATGGCTTGTCTAGTTTTTGTAAAGTCCAGCCACGAGGAAGTTTGTGCTATACTCTTAGCTCTCTCTTTCAGACTTTCTAAGTGGATAACCTCTTGCATCTCCCTCTATGACATTATTAAAATCCCTCCTCCTCAAACTGTCAGGATCTGCAAGATCTAAAGTAATATCAGTAGCTTCCTCACAGGGAATTGCCCCTCTTGGAGATCTGCGAAGGCACCACCTGGGGCTCTGTGCACATTTTCACCAGAGATTATGCACTGATCCAAACTTCAGCACAGATGCCTCCTTTTGGCTCAGTGATTTCCCACTCGGGTTCGGATACAGCATACTTTCTCTCACCCTTGGGAGTCCCCCACAGTGAATACCCACAAGGGACAACCATTTGAAAAGAAAGAAAAGGCTACTTATCTTATAGTAACGGGAGTTCTTCAAGATGTGTGGTCCCTGTGAGTATTCACAACCTGCCCTCCTCCCCTGTAATCGGGTTATCCTGATTCGTGGTAGAGTCAAACTGGGGGGCAGTTGGTCTGTGCCACCGTTTATGCCCTTGGATGGAAGCATGAGGAGATGCATGGTGCAGGTGCAGACCAACGGACACTGCTATTGAAAGCACACAGTGCGGGCGCACCACACATCTTGAAGAACACCAGTTATTGTAAGGTAAATCTTCCTTTGGGGTTCCTTTTCACTACTTCTGTCAAAAGTCTATACTGCATCCCCTGTGAAAGTAATAGGAGATTTGGGAGCCTCAAATCCTTGTAAATCTTGGGGATGGATAGTTCAAAAACATACTGGGTATTCAGTGGGAGGCCCTGTATCTGTTCACTGTGGCCCAATGACAGCATGGCTCCTGCTTTAGTCCTGTTGCGAGAAAATCCTTTGCTGTTGGTTCCTTTGGATCCCTTTCTGGAACCTGGTCAATGTTAGTTTATGAGGTGAATAGTATTGTAGAAAAAGCTGCATCTCTCGTTCAACCTTCTTTCACACTGTGGAGCTTGGATTCCTGCAGAGCCAGTGTAGGTAGGAGTAATTGCCATTAGCACTCTCTTTTGTGGCTTCACCCCACTGCTTAGACCGACCTGCTTTTTGTCCTCTGCTCAGAAACAGATGGGAAGATATGATCCCCACCAGTACCCCACTGGTTCTGAAGTGTGGCTGAGTGCAACAGCGCGAGAAGAGAAAATACGAAATTTTGTTTGAAGTACAACTGTTTGATAAATGTTGTTGGCTGAACTTAAACAAAACTCTTGTGTTCCTTTCAGACTGTTTGGGTGCTTACAAGCATTTCAGAACTGACTAGACTATTAAGCAAATTGAGTCAACTCTGTATCAGATTCCCTATCTGTAAAATGGGGATAATGATACTTACGTTCTTTGTAAAGCACTTACGAGATCCACAGATTAAATGCTATAAAAGGGCTGTCAAGTGATTAAAAAAATTAATTGCACTGTTAAACAATAGTAGAATATCATTTATTTAAATATTTTTGGGTGTTTTCTACATTTTCAAATATATCTATTTCAATTACAAAACAGAATACAAAATGTACAGTGCTCACTTTATATTTTTTATTACAAATATTTGCACTGTAAAAAAACCAAAAGAAATAGTATATTTCAGTTCACCTAATACAAGTACTGAAAGTTGAACTTACAAATGTAGAATTATGTACAAAAATTACTGTGTTCAAAAGTAAAACTTTAGAGCCTACAAGTCCACTCAGTCCTACTTCAGCCAATTGCTCAGACAAACAAGTTTGGTTACAATTTGCAGGAGATAATGCTGCCTCCTTCTTGTTTACAACATCACCTGAAAGTGAGAACAGAGGTTCGCATGGCACTTTTGTAGCTGGCGTTGCAAGATATTTACGTGCCAGATGTGCTAAAGATTCATATATCCCTTTATGCTTAAACCACCATTCCAGAGGACACGCGTACATGCTGATAACAGAAAATGTGGCAATGGCAGAGTTGCTTAATGACTTCTTTGTTTCGGTTTTCGCCAAGAAGGTTAGTGGCAATTGGACGTCTAAAATAGTGAATGCCAGTGAAAATGAGGTAGGATCAGAGTCTAAAATAGGGAAAGAACAAGTCAAAAATTACTTAGACAAGTTAGATGTCTTCAGATCAGTACGGCCTGATGAAATGCATCCTAGAATACTCAAGGAGCTGACTGAGGAGATATCTGAGCCATTAGCAATTATCTTTGAAAAGTCATGGAAGATGGGAGACATTCAAGAAGACTGGAGAAGGCCAATCTATAAAAAGGGAAATAAGGACAACGTGGGGACCCAACAAGGGGGTCCCACAGGGATCGGTTCTGGGTCCAGTTCTATTCAAGATCTTCAGTGATTTAGATAATGGAATCGAGAGTACACTTATAAAGTTTGCAGTACTAACCTGGGAGGGGTTGTAAGTGCTTTATAGGATAGGATTAAAATTCAAAATGATGTGGACAAACTGGAGAAATGGTCTGAAATAAATAGGGTAAAATTTAATAAGGACAAATGCAAAGTACTCCACTTAGGAAGGAACAATCAGTTGCAAACATCCAAATGGGAAATGACTGCCTAGGAAGGATTACTGTGGAAAGGGATCTGGGGGTCATAGTGGATCACAAGCTAAATATGAGTCAACAGTGTAACGCTGTTTCAAAAAAAGTAAACATCATTCTGGGATGTATTAGCAGGAGTATTGTAAGCAAGACACAAGAAGTAATTCTTCTGCTCTACTCCGCACTGATTAGGCCTCAACTGGAGTATTGTGTCTGTTTCTGGGCGCCACGTTTCAGGAAAGATGTGGACAAATTGGGGAAAGTCCAAAGAAAAGCAACAAAAATGATTAAAGGTCTAGGAAACGACCTATGAGGAAAGATTGAAAAAATTGGGTTTGTTTAGTCTGGAAAAGAGAAGACTGAGAGGGGACATAACCATTTTCAAGTACAGAAAAGGTTGTTACAAGGAGGATGTATCTGAGGATAGGACAAGAAGCAACGGGCTTAAAGTGCAACAAGGGCGGTTTAGGTTGGACATTAGGAAAAACTTCCTAACTGTCAGAGTGGTTAAGCACTGGCATAAGTTGCCTAAGGAGGTTGTGGAATCTCCATCATTGGAGATTTTTAAGAGCATGTTGGACAAACACCTGTGAGGGATTGTCTAGATAATACTTAGTCCTGCCTTGAGTGCAGAGGACTAGACTAGATGACCTCTTGAGGCCCTTTCCAGTTCTGTGATTCTATGATGACTGGTTCTGCTTGATACCGATCCAAAGCAGAGCGGACCAACGCATGTTTATTTTCATCATCTGAGTCAGATGCCACCAGCAGAAGGTTGATTTTCTTTTTTGGTGGTTCGGGTTCTGTAGTTTCTGCATCTGAATGTTGCTCTTTTAAGACTTCTGAAAGCATTCTCCACACTTCGTCCCTTCCAGATTTTGGAAGGCACTTCAGATTCTTAAACCTTGGGTCTAGTGCCGTATCTGTCCTTAGAAATCTCGCATTGGTACATTCTTTGCATTTTGTCAAATCTGCTGTTTAAAGTGTTATTAAAACGAACATGTGCTGGGTCATCATCCAATACCGTTATAATATGAAATATATGGCAGAATGTGGGTAAAACAGAACAGGAGACATACAATACTGCTCCAAGCAGTTCAGTCACAAATTTAATTAACGCATTTATTTTTTTACCGAGCATTATCAGCATGGAAAAATGTCCTTGGAATGGTGGCCGAAGCATGAAGGGGCATATAAGTCCTTAGCAGATCTGGCATGTAAATACCTTGCAACAGAGGCTACAAAAGTGCCATGTGAACACCTGTTCTCACTTTCTGGTGACATTGTAAATAAGAAGTGGGCAGCATTATCTCCTGTAAATGTAAACAAACTTGTTTGTCTTAGCAGTTGGCTGCACAAGAAGTAGGACTGAGTGGACCTGTAGGCGCCAAAGTTTTACATAACTCCCATCAAAACAAAACAATGCAACAAAAAATCTACATTTGTAAGTTTCTCTTCCATGATAAAGAGATTGCACTATAGTACGTGTATGAGGTGAACTGAAAAATACTATTTCTTTTATCATTTTGACAGTGCCAAATATTTGTAAAGTGAGCACTGTACACTTTGTATTCTGTGTTATAATAGAAATCAATATATTTGAAAATGTAGAAAAAAATCCAAAAATATTTAATAAATTTAAATTAGCATTCTATTGTTTAACAATGAGATTAATCCCGACTAATTTTTTTAATCACAGTTAATTTTTTTGAGTTAATTGCGTGAGTTTACTGCGGTTAATTGGGAGCCCTATATATAAGTATTATTTTCATTACTAGTAATGCAAAGCATTTATACTGTGTAGCATTTTATATGTATTTTTAATTGTACTTTTAAAAAAGAAGAATTGGGAACTGCTTCAGGGATCCTCATTCCATTTCTTTCAGGAAAAAATAATGGTGCTACTATCTGACCAATACAGCAGCTAGGATGGTTCAAGAGGAAAAAAGTGGCAGTTTTAAACTGCGTCCTGTGGGTCTGGCTGACCTTTTCAGAACTGGTTTGTGCCCTTAACCAGTTCTGGTTATTTTTTTTCTTCTCTTTATAAAATAAGCTGCTTAACACTCCCAGTTTCGCTTTGGCATTGAAAGTGAATTGAAAGGACTGTTGGACCAAAATCAGCTCTTTTTAAAGAGTAACTGGGGTTGTGAGATGAGGGAAAGCAGGAGAAAGGTCAAAAGTTTAGTGAACTTAAGAGGAAGAAAGGTAAGAGGAAGATGTTAATTTTCCTTGCTAGTTTCTCTTGCCCTGTGAGGTGAATGTTGGGCTTACCTAGAACGCCTTTTATATGGAATCTGATCCAAAGCCCTTTGAAATTTAAGGAGATGCTTAAAATCCCCCCCCAAATTATAGGTGTTCGTGTATTTATTTTGGGGGGAAAACGGAACCCCCCACCCCCGTCAAATTGCAACACTCTGTGAAGCTGTGCATTAGTGAGAGACTGATGGAATTCTTGGTTGGCTTTGTCTTTGAACTCATGCCTGCCACAGTGCACCTATGATGTGCACTAATTGCCAGTAATGCATACGCATGTATTGCTTATTTCAGAAGGAAAACAGTGGACTGCAAATGCTTGAATCTGAAAATTTGGATTTAGTATGACCCAGATGTTTTAGCTGCACATATGCATGTTACTGCATATACTAACACACATTTTAACCTTTATAAAAAATTTGAACACATAGGTTGTTAAGGGTATTTTCAGAATAACTGAACTTTGCTTTTCATGCCCCACTAACACATTTGACAAATGAAAATTGGAACTGTCAGCCCCTCATTAATGGTAGTTATAATGTCTTTATATTTCCAGTGCTTTGTTATTTTTTTACACTCAATTTAAAGCATGTGTGTAAAACCTGATTTTACTTTTTCTGTGGAGTATTGTGTTTGATAGCATAGTCTCTCAATTTTTCCTCTACTTTTCACCTTTTTTGTTTTAAACTGGTGTAAATCTGCAGTGTTTAATACTCTATTAGAATCACATAACCATAATATCAGGTGTCAGAGTAGCAGCCGTGTTAGTCTGTATTCGCAAAAAGAAAAGGAGTACTTGTGGCACCTTAGAGATTAACAAATTTATTTAAGCATAAGCTTTCATGAGCTACAGCTCACTTCATCGGATGCAACCATAATATGTGCTAGCTGCAATAACGGATAAGCCACTAGAGTTAAAGGCCTCAACATTCTCAGTATTAGTCCCTTTTTCATTTGTAAAAAAATTCCTCTTGGACAGAAGGTTGGAAAGCAATCTAAAAAGTGGAACTATTTTTTCTTGGTTTAAAAAGAAAAAATATTCCTTTCTAGATGAAAAAATGTAATACGTAAAATAGGGTAGAATATAAGTGAACTGTTTGCACCTCTGTAACTCAAAGGATTAATATTTTATTGCAGGATACTAGCTGTTTGTAGGTTTTCTCATTGTTTAAAGAGTTGCTGATGAAAGAAATTATGGCTCAGATCTCTTTCTCCAGTGGTCATACCCACAATAAAGGGTTTGGGGAGAGCAGATCTCCATGAGGAATCCCATGCAGAGGTTTCCCTCATGTCATCCAGTTGGGGATATGTGGGATTGGCCTAATCACAGACCGTGGGGCCTGCTCTCAAGTCTGGTCGATTCCCTGAGGCCTGTGGAAGACCCTATGCCTCTGAGGCTCCTTACCTCAGCATTCACCCCCACACTTAGCTCCCAAGTACTGCGTTTCGATTGGCATTGCATCAGCAGCAATTTACCAGGACACAGGTCCTTCTGGAACCCTGGTGGGGTCTCTGAGGAAAGGGTAAGAGAACTTCGAGGTGTATTTTCTCATTTAAGGTTTGTAGCACAAGAGCTGGCAAATAATGTGTAGTTCCTCATCTAATTTCCACCTACTTGCCCATATGAATCACAAACCTGTGGAAGAATCTCTGTATGGGTGTGCCCGTCTCTTCAATATCAGATGCTGGGAGAGCCACACATGGATGGTCCTTCCATTCACAGTTCTAGGAGATATGATCAGAGCTCCCCCCCCCCCTTTTTTTAAAAACACTTTACCTATAACTAATGACTGTTAAACTTAAAAAATGAATGAATTAAAATCTAATACTTATATTTTTACCATTTATATACTGAGTACTTTTTGTGATTTGCTTCAGTTTGGACAGCAAAACTAGACTAGTAAATTTCACTTTGTTCTTAATCAGTTCCATTTTCTTCCCAACCCTGGTTTGTTTACCATAGGCCAGTGGTTCTCAAAATCTGGGTCGGGACCCCATTTTAATGGGGTCACTAGGACTGGCTCAGACTTGTTGGGGTCTGGGGCTGTGGCCAAAGCCCGAGTCCCAGCCCCACCTTCTGGGACCGAAACCAAAGCCCAAGGACTTGAGCCCTGGGTGAGGGGGCTCAGGTTACAGACCCCTGCCTGGGGCTGAAGCTCTTGGGCTTTGGCTTTGGCCCCCTTACCTGGAACAGTAGGGCTCCGGATTTGGCCCTGCTATCTGGAGAAGCTGGGCTCAGGCTTTGGTCCTGACTCCTGGGGTTGTGTAATAATTTTTGTTGTCAGGAGTGGGTTGCAGTACAATGAAGTTTGAGAACCCCTGCCATAGACAGAGAGAGTTAAAATAAGACTCATTAACTTTATTAATAATCAGCATGGATTGATTTAAATCAGTGATTTAAATCACAGATTTTAATAATGTTTTAGAACAGCAAGCAGGAAACTTTGATTGAAATCAGATTTTAATCTTGCTTTGTATTTGTACTGCAGTTATTTTCTTCAAGAGAGGTTAATTTTCACTGGTTGCTCACCATTACAACATGCTGATTTGCAATTAAATGTAGCCGTTACACTAAATTTGGTGCTGCTTTTTGAAAACTAGGAGGCTACAGTATATTTACACAAGTTTATTTAAGCAACTTTAGAGTTTAACATACATTTATTCAGATTCCTAATTTTTACCTTTTTGATTGTTAGAAAGTGGTGCATTTCTTGTTTACTAGAGAGTGAGTGAGTGTGTGTGTGAAAGAGAGAGAGAGATTGTGTCAAGCTGTATTTGGATGGAAATTCTAATGCAACTAAAAATGCACTAAAACTTAATTTTTTTAATTCATTAAAAGTTCTGCCTTAAATGTGCTGAATAAATAAACTTTTTGATAAGAAAAAAAATAAAAAAATTGTGCATTTAAAACTATAATTGATTTATTGAACAAAGCATTATAGTTAGTGAATTGAATTGATTGTTTAGTGTCACCATGTCTTCTGGATTTTAGAGCTAGTAAATCTCATTCCATCATCCTATTTTTACTCATGGATTGGAAGCGGAAAACAAGCTTTCATGCTTTTCAGCTTCTAATTGGTGTCTTAACTTCGAATGAACTAGTCATTGAACTGAACTAGTTAAGCTGGCATGAAGAAAATATTTTCCCTGCGTTTCAGAAGAGGCTACTGTTGTCTTAAACTGGTTTAGCACTTCAACAAACTCTGGTCCCAAGTACCATGACTACCACTAGTTCAGTGGTTTGACTTTCTTCAAAACTTCAGCCATAAACATGTACCACTTGAATATTATTTTTTAATATAATTTTAAATGGTCTTAATAGATTATAGAGAGACAAAGTGGGTGAGGTAATAACTTCTGTCGGACCAAATTCTGTTGGTGAGATACAAGCTTTTGAGCTTACACAGTGCTATTCTTCCAATAAAAGCTGTTACCTCACCCACCTTGTCTCTCTAATATCTTGGTCCTGACATGGCTGCTACAACACTGCATTCATTAATGTATTATAGTAAATTTAGACCTTAACATAGGCTGTCATAATTTCAAATTTAATTTTAAATAGGTTTATTTTTTAAAATAGACCTGTATTTAATTTAATTCGAATATCCAGTTTAAATTAAAAAGTTCAAATTTTTTATTTAAAAAATATCACTCTATTAATAGTTCTTGGGTGTTTTTGAAAGCTAAAATGTATGATCTAAGCTAAATTGGCAGTATCCCTTTAAAAAATTCTATTATGAAGGTTTTCTACTTTAAAAAAAAATTAAAAATATCCTAGCTATATTAATATCCTAGCATTCTGTAGTGTGTAACACCTGATGCATCAATAATGGCTACAGAGATTGGATACATAATGAGTTCTGAAGATTTTTAGAGTAAATATTTTTTTAAAACTTAAAAAAAACCCACAAAAAACATGTAATTTTAAGATTGAGAGTCCTTCATTGTGTCTAAGCATGAGAAGATGATCAAGAACTCCTAATCCTGGCTCAGAACTAGATACTTTGCATTGTTTTGGAAGTAACCTCCCCTCTGTATCTCATTTCCCCCCCTTTAAAAATATGGGTAATGTTTACCTACTTCACAGTTACTGTGAGGATTAATTCGTGTTTTGTAAAGTGCTTTGAAGATGGTAAGTAGTAGTATTGTTTTTTTTAATGTCACCAAGTTCTGCTCAGTCACTGCAAAGGGTTTCAACATTAATATATTCACAGCTCATTGTGCTTCTGCAAAACTGCTTTGGGTTATTTTATTTGGAAAACACTAATTATCTTAATATATACCTCCTTCAATTCTTTACAAATTTTGGGTCATAGACTTGCACTGAAATGCATCCACATCTGGGGTGGACAGAGTCACCTGTTTTAACAGCATGCATCACCACAACAAGATATTTTAGGACAGTGTAGCAGCAGCACCACACTCCCCTTGTTCCTTTTGGCCTGCTGTCTGGGTCTTCCTCTGTTTCCCTCTTAGTCCCCACAATAGCCTTGCAAGTGACAGGCTTACCTTCTTTCAGGGAGACATTGGGGGGCCGCTCATGAACTCCTGGAATACTGGTAGGGTTGCCAATTTTGGGTGGAGGTATTCCTGGAGGTTTCATCACATGACACAATCTCTAATTAAAGATTAATATGTAATTCCTGGAGACACCAGGGCAATCATGGTGGGTTGGCAACCCTAAATACTGGACATTCCAGTACTTCCGGGAATGGCAAGTGCCTACCCCTGCCACCATAACCTTGGACACACAGTATGTGTGAGGTCATGTCACGTGGGAGTGGGGTGGCACTCTCTTAAAAATGGCTCCCCCCATGCAGCGTGATCTTGGATGCAAGTGCATGAGGTCACGCTACGTGGGGATGTTGTTTTTAAGACCTTGTGTGCAAGGTCACGGTGGTGGGGGTGGAGCAGCATGCTCTTCAAAATGGTGTCCGAAGTCTGTTACCAGCAAAATCACATCTGAGTACTGGAAGAGGACAAACCCTAGAAAAGCTGGTCTGTCCATTTTAATACCAGATGAGTGGCCTGCCTAGGGATGTTCTGTCAAGTAGCAGTCTCTAGTCTAAAGAAAACATAAAAACAAAAGGGTCTTCTGCTCTTCCTGGGCTACCCTTCTGCCCTGCTCTGAGAGCTGACCCTCAGGACTTTCCTCCTGGAGTCTCTGCTCCTAAGTGAGCTGATGACCCTCAGGGCTTCTTTCCTGGAGTCTTTCCCCCAGTCTGGGTCTGTACTTCCAATCTACTTCCAAGTCATCTGCCTGGGGATTGGCCTTTTTCTGGTTCTGCTACAGGAGCCTGCTTCTCCCCTGCTGCCCTCCTTCAATCAGAGCCCTCATAAGAGGCAATCTCCTTTCTGCAGCTTTCTCTTCAACTGAGCTCTCCCAGCCCTTTATGGAAATTGCCCAACTCTTCCCTCCCTGTCTGGGTGTGATAATTGAATGGAGTCACCTGATAGCAGATGATCAGGGTTATCTGTGGTGAGTGGTAGTCGATCCATCACAGGCCAGGCTGAACCAATCTCCGTTTAGAGGGCCAGCCAGCCTGTGTCAGACAGGAAGAGAATATGAATATCCTATTCATTTGAGACTGTGGCTTTGCCTACGCACGGGAATAACCCTGATTCAGTAATTGGTGGCCTGTAACCAGTGGAGTTGTGCTGGTGCTGACCCCTAAGGGTAGAAAAGGGTAGGAGCCTGCTTCTCCCCTGCTGCCCTCCTCCAATCAAAGCCCTTTCTGCAGCTCTCCCCCTAACTGAGCTCTCCCAGCCCTTTATGGAAATTGCCCAACTCTTTTTGTGTGTTTTCATCAATTGAGGTAACCTGGGTTTACCTCTGCTTGAAACTCTAGTGAGCTTAGTTAATGCCGTACTCATCTTGTTCTCATTAACACTGGTGCAGTGCAACAGAGTACTGAATCGGGGCTATTCCCATGTGTACATAAGGTGTGTGTGGATTATTAAGATTGACAGATTGTCATGGGAAGATATGTTTTAATCCCATATGTGCAGCACTGTGAATATACATTGTGTTCTAGTTTAATATGTAAGTTATTAGAGCGTTTGTAGGCAAACATGTCTGCCTGCAAACTTTAACACAGGGAACAAGAATGTGAATTTTCAGGCGTTCAGAAAGTTTCCAAGTCAGGTTAAAAGATTAGAAGGAAAGCCTTCTTTGGGAAGCTGTTAGGTTCCTTATGTTTGCAAGGATCATTTGCAAATTAGACTAAGATGCTATCATGAAAGATGGTCTAGTTGATTTCAGTATTCATGCTTTTTATTATAGTATAACTACTTCTTAAAAACTGCCTAATTTCTGGCTTCTGCTAACCATAAAATAAAAAATTTATTCTACAGCAAAAGTTTGGAGAAAAGGAACTTTCATTTTCTGAAGCCAGAGACTGAAGGCACTGTGGAATTAGTAAAGAGACAGCTAGAAAGAGTGGAGAAGGTAGAGAATGGAGTTGCAGACTCTACAGGAGGCTCTGAAAGTGGAAATTCAGGTTCACCAGGTAAGTTGTATTCTTTATTTCTTGGTTTTCTTCTCCTACATTTTAATGCAAGTAATGGTTAGTCCTAAGAGGTCAGGTATAGCAATAGCCTGTTCAGTTTTGAAATTGCTGTAGAACTTACACTTTTTAAACTTTCTGTTTACCCATCAGTGGCTTCTTTATGCCAGTAAATACTTCATAAATCCATTGGTCTGAATTTTTTCTTTTTTTAAAATGACATGCTTTAGCATTGATGAAATAATCTAAAGAGGGCATTTTCAGTGAATTTTGGCTGAGAGATCTTTCTGTGGTCCAAAGACATACTGCCAACTTGAGGGATTGGGAAGAAATCCTGGAATCATGGAGAGAGATGTGTTCCAGTGAGAACAAGCTGTCTGCTGATACAGCTGGGACTTAGACACCAGGGGGAAAGCCATTCGAGGGGTATTTTAAATAAAACCCAAGTTTTTTGACTGCAGAAACAACCTCCTTTCACCTGAGCTCAAGAAGAATCTTTATTTTGTAGTGTTAGGATGCTTAAAGTTTGTCTGTCAGATGCTAAATGGCAATAAAAATCAGTTAGCCATTCCATTTTATCGCAAATGAGTAATTTTAGTTAGATTGGTATAGCTTTGAGAAACGTAAGTGAAGGTGTGTCAAAATGGTTCTTCAAATATAAGGTAAGGTCACAACCATAACTATGGAGTTAACTTTTCTTTAAATGTTATCTTTTCAAAATACTAAATTAATATAAAATCAACTAACTGTGTGAGTATCTCTGAGGGGCATGTGAGAATTGCTACTTCTGTTACACGAGTAAAATGAGATGTGTGTGGGATTCTGTGATGAAGTTTATTGAAGAGTTGAACTGTAAACTTGGCTGACGCTGACTTGCTGTGAGCACGTCTCTTCACTTCTGTTTTTGTCAGCTACCACGATGAGCATAATACTTGAATGGCTAGATCCGTAGAATGAGGATAATTATATTTGTCTAGCTCACAGGAATGTTGTGAGCTCTAACTGAATAAAGTTTATGAAGTGTTAAGACCAAAACATGGAAGAGCGTGGAACAGAATTCAGGCCTTTCCTGTATTCTATCTTTATATGCATTCTGCTAGACCCTGAGGCCTTTTACTGGGAGGGGGGTGGATCATTTAAAGAAAGCCAGATACCAGCTTCCAGAATTGCAGATTAGTATTATGTGCTTGTGATGGGGCTCCACTCCCATACTAGCGCCTCCTGCTGGTCGTCATGAGGGTCAGCTCCGCAGGTCAGTATGTCCACTCCCGGTGTTCCTTGCCCACCGTCACTCCTGCTGCTGGTCCTTTGTCACTCCAAGGACCACGACGGCGTCTTCATGACACAGCCCTCTGGCTATGCCACACACTGTGCTCCCCCTTCTGGGGGCCAGTCCAACTGTCCATCCAGTGCATCACTGTGTGTGGGGGGGACCTGGGCCTGCCCACTATTCCAGATTCTGGCCCAGGGACCCTTTAGATGCCAGCCACATGCTGCATCCCCTCAAACCTCTCAGTACATTTCTCTGGGCCACTTTTCCACAGCTCCAGCACCTTCTTCACCCTTCCCTCAGGGCCTCAGCATGTCAGTCTTAGCCACGAGCCAGGAGCTCTCTGTAGCTTCCCAAGTCCCTGGTAGTCGCACTCCTCTGTCCAGAGTGCTGGCGTTCCTTCTGCTTGCAAGGCAGCCAGATCTTCCTCCTTGAGCTCTAGGGAGCAACTGAATCTGCTTTGTCCTGCAGCTCTTCCTATATGGGCCTGTCAGGCTCTGATTGGCTGCTCCTTGCAGCCCCTCTCCGATTAGCTGCTTTTCCCACAGCGTCCCTACGGCGCCATTAACCCCTTACATGCAAGCGTGGGGCGGATGCTCCATAACAGTGCTTTTCAGGAATTTGAAGGTCCTTATCTTCCATGTGGAGTTCATAAAGGTTTGTATTGAGGTTCTGAATGCTTTCTTAATTTTAAAAGGTAACTTTTTCAGGAGCATATAGGTGTGTCAGTAACAAAGTAAAGATGGAGTTCAGGAAACTTCATTGTTGTTTACTGCTGTACAGCTCAAATGGAGAGTGACATTAGGCAATATATTGGAAAAGTAAGTTATGTGATATAATTTTTATTTAAGAAAAATCCTGCATAGAAATACAAAATATTACCAATATATATTTCAGAAGCCAGCACTACATGTCACTGAGAGAATTGTCCTTCGTCGTATCATCTTTGTTCATCAATTTTTTGACTCCCCAGATTTCTCTTTCAGATGGCTTCAGTAAATTTAAGTTAACTGTACAAAATCCTCCTTTTCCTCATTCCCTGTACCCATGTTGCTGATGGGGACGTGTATGTGTATCTAGAAATATATTGAATTAGTGGTTGTCAAATTTTTTCATATTGTACAACTTTCCAACCTCTTTATTCTGCACCTTACCTGTGGTAGCTATAGTACTCTGTTATATGAAAATGAATATTGTGACTATATTAAGGAGACAGTATTAAAATAAACTCACTTTAATGTGCTGGGTGTTTTTTTCCCTTCATTGCATTTCCCCATTTTATATTTATGATTGTAGCCTTTTAAACTCATTAGGACTGACTCTCCCCTCCTTTACTGCACCACCCACTGTACTAATGATCAAAAGTCTTACAGAAATAAGTCCTGGACAGGGCTGCCACTAGTGGGAATCATAACTTCTTGCAAATGGAAAGATGCTCCAGGTTCAAGACTCAATTCTGTCCTTCACTCTGGGCTGGAAGGGATAAGGAATCTTACTGAAGTCAGCAACATGATGCAGCTGCAAAAAAGGCTAATATCAGTCTGTGGTGTATTAATTGGATTGTCATATGTAAGACATGGGTGATAATTGTCCTGCTCTACTCGGCACTGGTGAGGCCTCAGCTGGAGTACTGTGTCCAGTTCTGGGCACCATGCTTCAGGAAAGATGTGGACAAATTGGAGAGAGTCCAGAGGAGAGCCACAAAAATGGTAAAAGATTTAGAAAACCTGTCCTGTGAGGGGAAAAAACTGAGCATGTTTAGTCTTGAGAAAAGAAGACCAAGTGGGGATCTGATAAGTTTTCAGATGTGTGAAGGTCTGTTACAGAAAGGACATGGTGATCAACTGTTCTCCATGTTCACTGAAGGTAGGACTAGAAGTAATGGGCTGAATCTGCAGCAAGGGAGATTTAGGATAGCTATTAAGAAAAACTTTCTAACTGAGGCTTCCAAGGCAGGTTGTTTAAAAACAGGTTGGACGAACACCTGCCAGGGATGGTCTAGGTTTATTTGGTCCTGCCACAGCCCAGAGGGCAGGACTTGATGACTTCTCAAGGTCCCTTCCAGCCCTACATTTCTGTGCTTCTCTGATTCTATGAAGTAGTGCTTTCAACTGCTGTGTGGAAGGCAGTACTTGGTTCATTCTAAAGCACCTTGCCCTTTTAAATTTGTTTGTTATTGTTAAAGGGCTTCAAAGGGAGTTGCATTTGGCTGTCCTCACAGAAGAATTGGTCTCCCTGAGTACTCTTGGGGCAGATTAATGGAAGAGCCTGGAGTACCCCTTCCCTTCTCCCCATCTGTAGGACAAGGAGAAGAGAAATATTTTAAATAACTTAAGCCCAGCTTCTATTGTTCTCTCTCACATTGAACTCCTGCCTACTTGGAGGATGGTGTAATATGATCCTAACTTACTAACATTTGCTGATATTTTAATGCTGTACAAAAGTGAGTTTATAGTCAAACTGACTTTTGCAAGGTGTTTTATGAAAAGTTGTGAGAAGATAATCTGTCTCCATATTTTAAATAACATTTATATAACAACTAGCAGAGTTATTTTAACATAACTTTATCTGAGGTAGTGAGCACGGAGGAGCTGATGAAAATGGGCCAAGAATATAAACCTTTGGGAAGATACCAGCTTCTCTGCATGACTAAAGTGGCATGTCTGCAATCAGTGTCTTTTTTAGGTTACCAAAGGAGACTTTAAAATTAATAACAAATACAAATAAATTTATAATTAGAAATAAAGTCTGAAATCTCTAAGAAACGCTAATTCACATAATTTTTCAAGCAATATTGATGTGAGTGAAATGCAGTGTACTAATGTATCTGTTTATGTTCTGGATTTTTTCCTCACTTTTCTTTTCTTATAAGGGGATAGGGAAGCAAGTGTGGACTTTACCATGTCCCCTTCAGATTCACAGATGAATGATTTGATATGGTGAAATGGCCACCGCTAAAACAGGAATTTGGGTTGTTGGGTTTATCTTGCCTCATCATTCTGGGCTTCTTGTTTTCCTTAGTAAAATCCTGATAACCTCCTTCCTGCTTAGCTATATAGGCAACACCCTTCTGCAACTGCCTGAAGGAACTGAAGGAGGAACAGCAGTGAATGGTGTAACCATCTGTCTGCTTCCCTTTGGATGTGGGGGGTATTTCATCCATGATGATCTCAGTCACTGCCAATTCAAGGGATGAAAGTGGGAAAAGTCTCTTCTGAACATGGATCTCCCATGTGGTACCAACCAAACCAACACACAAGCAGTTCCTTACTGCCTAAAATGTGCTGCATTTGATTTATATAAACAAACAACTATTGTATCTGAAGTAGTTCAGTCTGTTCAGTATTCCCTATGACTGTGGGCAAAGAAGACAGCAGTTTTAGAGGACACACAGCTATTTGATTAGGTTACCCAGCTGGCTTAAATTTTCCTTAAAGGGAATCTTTTTTTTTTTAAAGCAGTTCCTGCAAAAAAAAAAAAAAAAGAATGTAGTAGCATCCTTCAGCTAAATATGAAAGGTGATAGGCTGACTATAGAATTAATAGGGATGTCTCATTATATTAATGACAAGATTTCTGTGAATTATAAAATAATTTCATGATGAGCTAAGTCTTGCTATTTTTTTTTTTTTTTTTAAGTACAGGGTGTCTTGTTTAAATTACAACTTCTAATCAGGGCTATTACATAAACTGTCCAATAAACACAACCTTGATTGAACTCTGTAATGTATTGATGAATATGTCTCTCTCTCTTTCTAGAAACTGGTTGCCCAAATGAAGCAAGATCCACAGGTAAAATATGTATTTTGTTTTATACTGCTTTTATTACTCTGGGAGTTAAGGTATAAGAAATACACTAAGTCCATGACCTCTTGTTTGCCATTGTTTATTTGCTCATAATCTACTGCCACGGTAAAGTTATGCTTTCTTTTTCTTTGCAAGTCATACTTTTTAAAAATAAATGGGGAGTATTGGCTAGCTGAGGGATTAATAGTAGAATAAGGAGCCTTTCCATGTTGCCAATGTTTTAAATTCAACCTAATTGTTGTTTGGCCTGTTTAAAATGAGTTGCTGGTCTCAGTTCAGTGGCTGGTGGATACCTTTCCACATCATAAATGCTTCCACCACACTTGGCACTAATTGACTATTTTAAGCATTGGTAACAGTCTGTACAAGTAATAAAGAAGATGGGGGCCCAGTTCCAAGGAATCTGCAAAATTAAGACACAGTTCATTGGTCAAGTAGAAGAAAATGGTATCTTAGCACATACAGTTGCATTTATTTGGTTTGTTTAAATCAGTTGATGTACACTGATGGACTAAACTGAGTTGCAATGAGGGATTTGAATAGAGTGAAAGAGTTTCAGCAGTAGGGGCACTGTGGAAGGAAACATGGTGGAAAAGGCACAAAAAGAAGTGGGGAGGTGGTTTTCTTGGGTGCATGAAAGGGGCATGAAGGCAAGTAGTAAGAATGAGAGAAAAATGTGCTCCAGGGTAGAGTAATGTAGAGTGTAGAAGGTGGCAGAATTTCTCTGTCATCTCATCAGAGAGGCTAATGATCAAATTATCCTCCTCCTGTTTCTAGCAATAGGCTTTTAAGGTCAGGGTTTAAGGTGTGTTAGTAAAGGAATGGGTTTGAGAGGAAGCTTGCAGGCTGCTTCTGCTCTGCAAATAGAGGACTTTAGTTTCCAGGGCACTTAACCTGGCTCTTTTTGCTAACCCTAAAATTACTTTGAGAAACTAAGTCAGTGCTTCACCTAGTGGTGAAAATATTTTCCCCTCACTGCTTTAAATTACTAAACCTTTCTTTGCTGTGTCTGAATTGAGCCCAGTAAATGCACTTCTGCTATCTTCTATAATTTGCATTATCTGAGTATGTGCTTGGTGAGTAGACACTGGAGCAAGACATTTCTGTTTTACTGCCATAGATGCTGCAGGTCAGGAATGAGCTGTGATGGGGCCCAGATTGGAACAACAAGGGAGGGCTGAGAGTAAAGATTTGGAATAGCTTTTGGAGCTTTATGGTATCCTAGTACTAGAAGGAATTGCAGGTCAGGATTAGGATGCATTTTAAAGTTGTGTGGAGGAATGTGAAGGTGTGGAAGTTACTCTGAGCATGGTAGCCCCTGTAGTAGTAATAGAGGTTTGTTGGTTTCATGTTTTTACATAGCGCTGAAGGTGTGCATGCCATTTTGCAGAAATAATATATGATCCCTTACCAACAGAGTCTACTGTCTAGGTGAGCTATGACTTGACATAGAAAGAGATTGCATGAGGAGAAAATGTAAGAAGAGAAATGCTGGGAGACTCATGCCAAACAAGATTTTGAAGCTGTTAAGCATATCTTCTGTCGTGTGTGTGTGTGTGTGTTTGGTTTGGTTTGGTTTGGTTTTTTTCTTTGTATTTTTATTAAATTTAGTAAATAAAAATTGAGTTCCCTGTCACATCCTGTACAGTGAGCTGTTTATGGCTCTCAGAATCTTAAACTTGAGAAAATGTCCTTGTAGGCAAATTGCTAACATGAGTGGTGCATTGTTAAGGCTGTTGCAACTTTTCTAAATATAAGCAAAGGTGTAAAAAGACATATACTATTGTACCGAAAAGGGGGAAGAGGATGTAGTAGATATATTCCACCTCTCATTTGGTGTGCATGATGTTTAATTCCTACTAATAGATATGGTCATTGATGTCCTTGACAGTCAAATGTCTGTCACTGAATAAGTAGTGGAGGTGAGACAATACTTTAAGTAGCATGTATTGTGTACTGTAGAAATCCCTAAGATAAACAGATTTCTTCTGGCTTCTCTGGCCTGAAAATACAGTGATATACAAATTAACCTTATTACAGCATATTGTGAAGCACCCAGGGATGTTTTAACTAACTCCTTCCAAACTGAGTTCCACCTCTTCCTTCCCCCCCAAACTTATTTTTGAACACTGGAAAAATCCACTAATGATTGTTGCACCAGATGACTTTTGAATAAGTCTGTACTTGTCCATTTGGATAATTTGATTGGTGGTATGTCCAGAGGTGCTTTATTATTTGTAGTACTCTATGCAAGAAGTCCTGCTACTATTGTGTTAAGAAATGGAGTTTCTTTCTCACAGATATTTTTTTCTTTCTTATCAGAATGCTGATTTGAAGAAACAGCTTCATGAACTCCAAGCCAAAATCACAGCTTTGAGTGAGAAACAGGTAGGGAAATAGATATTTTTAACACCATGTTCTAAAGAAATGTCTGCTCTCATCTTCCAAGAGAGCTGCTAAATTTCTTTGTGTGGATGTAAGTATGGGCAGTCAGATGTTTTGGGGCTTTATTTAATTTCTCTAGCACAACAAAAAATAAAGACAAATAAATGGAGCTTGAACAAACGGACTAGTATATCTGATGGCCTGTATTGATGAATGTGTCAAGAAAGTGTTCTGTTTAAACTATATTTTACCTTATATGAAACAGAAGTGGGAAGACGCTGGAATTTGTTACAGTAATTTGAACTTGAGACCGGAGTTATAGTCTAAAATTCACTCATTTTATTCTAAACCAAGAAGTCCTTACTCAGGCAAAACTCTTTGAAGTCTATTTCACGTTATGGACTGAGAAACTGAGTAAGGGCTTCTGGATTCATGCCCTTGAACACTGGAGACCGCTTAGTCCATAGTAAGCCAGTCTGTTAATCTTTGCGAGGGCAACTGTTCGTCTTCATTGGCGCTTGGTTTCTAATGGACTGATCCACAACTGACTGCTAGTGGCATTAGCCACCTGGTGGGGATTGCTCCATATGTAGACTGAAAATATTTGTCATTGGCAGACAGATGATTACTCTATAGAATGTCTAGAGGACTTGCAAAGCCATATGGGTAACTATTAGAATTCAAATTTTATTGTGATGGGATACAGAGTTCTACTGACCTATGCATTATTAAAAAAAAAAAAACCTCAATCAAAAACCTGTTTTGTTAGTTCATGTTTGCAATATTACTATGAAAATATAACTGCATCAAGCCAGCTCTTGGTCACTATGGCCTAAATCAGGGGTGGGAAAACTGCTGCCTGCGAGCTGTTTTAAGCTGCTCCCCGCTCTAGCCGGGGCACTGGATTGGGGCCGCACCATGCGGCTCGGCCCTGCTCCGGCCAGTTAGGTCAGAGGGCCCCTGATAGTTTCAGGGTTAGTTTGCCATCATGCCAGAGGACTGACTTATCAGTTTGTGTTCAGGCAGGGACAGGAGGTAAGGTACTAGAAATGGGGAGAAGGAACTTCAAAGCTTAGAAAAACATAGACATCTGTCTTACGGTGGTTTTATAACTCTGATCTGATATTCTTTAACGTTACAATTATAAAAACCTGAACAGAAGATCTGGCCTGCAGTTGAGAATATGTTAGTTGCTTTCGGCTCTGTTTTCTCTTCAGCCATTGTATATGGCAAGGGTGGGAAAACTGTGGGCCACATCCAGCCTGCCAGCCGATTTTAATCCTTCCCTTGAGCTCCTGCTGGGGAGCGGGGTCTGGGACTTTCCCCACTCCTGCCCTCCAGCCAGGGAGCAGGGTCAGGGGCTGCTCCACGCACCACAGCTCCACTCAGCTCCCAGACGAGTGGCATTTAGGGGGCTGCCAGAGGGCTCCGCATGCTGCCCCCGCAGCTCCCATTGGCCGGGAAATGCTGCAAATGGGAGCTGCAGGGGCGGTGCCTGTGGACGGGGCAGTGCGCAGAGCTGCCTGGCTGTGCCTCTGTGTAGGAGCCGGAGAGGGGACATGCTGCTTCTTCCAGGAGCTGCTTGAGGTAAACGCAGCCTGGAGCCTGCACCTCTGAACCCCTCCCCGAACCCGTCCCCAACCCTCTGCCCCAGCCCTAATCCCCCTCCTGCCCTCCAAACCCCTCGGTCCCAGCTTGGAGCACCCTCCTACACCCCAAATCCCTCACCCCAGCCCCACCCCAGAGGCTGCACCTCCAGCCGGAGCCCTCCCCTCCCCCCCACTCCCCTGCCCCAGCCTGGAGTCCCCTCCCACACCCTGAACTCCTCATTTCTGGCCCCATCCCAGAGCCCTCACCCACTCCTGCATACCAACCCCAATTTCGTGAGCATTCATGCCCCGCCATACAATTTCCATACCCAGAAGTATCCCTCGGGCCACAAAGTTTGGCCACCCCTGGTTTATGTGGACATTCGTCTAAGGAGAAGCTACACCCTTTTTGCTCAGCATAGCAACTTGAAATTTCACATGGTGAAGCATTTTTTGTTATGTGATAAAGCATGAGTTGTTTTAAAAAAGCTTTGATTAACTCAGTTTCTGAATTGTTGGCTGCCAGTAGTCATGAAAAGGGACCTCATTTGTGACACAGAAAGTGTGAAGTGTGAAAATTGTAAACCAGTTTCCTACTTTACATACCTGTTGTTTGTTTTTGCTAAATATTGAACAGTTCTTGTGATTATCAAAATATTAAAACAGGATGTAAACTGCTTTATCATCTCTACCACTGGGTCCATGAGCTGCTAGTGTCCCCAAAAATAACCCTTTTAAAATAGCATGGCTGCTAAAATGGGGATTATATGAAGTTGTGTTTAAACTGAACATGCATTTTTACATGAAGAGAAGACATGCTTCTTGTGTATGTAGCTGTAGTGTTTGTGGAGGGGGGCCCTTTTGAGTATTTGAAAGTCTCTGCAGGCACAGCTGTGATTTTTGCAAGGCATAGGGGATGCAGTTTAAGAGTCAGAGACCGTGCTTTCGATGGAGCGTTTACTTTTGTTCTCATTTTTTATTATTTTTCCTTTTATAACAAATGTAACTGAGAAAATACTGGTTTGATCTTTGTATATGGGGGAAATCTGCATCCAGTAGGCTAACTTCTAAAGTGGTTTTATGAGCAAAATTGGTGTGTACTCCTGTTTCCTCACATCTTTTATATACAGTTCTAAAGCACTTTTTACGGTAATGCCACACTCCCTGCCTCTGGCGAAGGGATTGTGTTGTAGCATATGCTTAGTTCAGAGAGAGACTGTGCTAGCGCTTTTGACTAGAAGGGAGTCATGTTTCCCAGATTCTGCTGTCCCAAGAATTGGAGACTTAGCCCTCATTTCCCCCTAGGTAGGTTCATGGGACATCTTCTTTTAACCACAGCTGTGGGATGATGATGATTCAGCTTTTAATTTGTGGAGACCTTTGCCATTGTTTAATCAACTTTCACTGAAGTGAGGTGTATAACATTCTGCTTTCCCGATTGTCCCTCCTCTTATGCTTGAGGACCAAATGAGAACCTACAGTTGTAAAAATTGAATTAAATACAGTAGTGTTGTTGCTGAAATTTTATAAATTATTCTTTGCTCTCTTCTTTACTGAAGATGCACAAAGGCTTCTAGTGCAAGTGCCAAATCTGTGGCAGTTAAGGCAAGGCTTCCAGTTGCTGTAGAACTTCTCTCGCATTCTGAAGCATTGTGGGAGTAGTGCTAATATGCTGGAATTTGCTGTCTGTCACTGCGGTGATTCATAGTGGTTAAGGCTTCTTGCTGAGAATTAATAATGAGAGCTCTGTTCAGAAGTTTGTGAAACTGAAGAGATCTGGCAATCTACAAGGAGAAAGCAAGTCGTCTGTGTCATGTGTAGGCATAAACGTAAAAAAGAGAAACTGGTTAGTCGATGCAGAATTAAGCTGTACAGAAAAGGGCAAGCCAAAAATTCATATAGTTGTTGAAAATGTAAAGAGTGGTGAAAGTAAATGCTTTGATTTGTTTCACTTGAGAGGTAATGAAGCTGTGCACGCTGTAGGTTTCAATGAAAGGGAACAAACTTTTCTTGAACATAAATTTAATTTAGAGGGGGAGTGTAAATTTTAAATTTTAAACTGTTCTTTTTTCCTGATAATTTTAATTTTAAAAGTAAAGTGAATTTTTAAATTTTCATTGTTAATTATTTAGTTTCTCATCTGGGAAAATGAAAATAAGTGGGGTCAGTTTGGCTTTTGTTTTAAGTTTAGTGATTTCAGAGCTACAGTGTTTCAGTTGGAGAAGAATGTGTTTGTTTAAAAAAATCAGTTGGAATTTAAAAAAAGGCAGCATTTCTTAGGTTTTGCACAAGCACTTTTTATCAAGTCTAAGTTTGGGTCCAGATTTGATTATGTCCCCTTAAAACTTCCTTTTACATGTTTACTTTCATTTTCACCCCAGTTGATTTTAAGATTTTTGTACCATAAAATAGATGGTTAAACTGTACTAATCTTTCACCACTAAGTGGTAACATTTCTGTTTCATGGGGGGTTTAGCCATGATTTCCTGATAACCATAGTGGAGACCTGGAGCTAAATCCCTGCTCTGGAAGTGTACTCTTTAAAGTATAACGGTTTAGAATTAGCAATTGAAGTATCAGGAAAGCTACCAACATACATGTTGTAGATATTCAAAGTTGGAGAACCTATAGCTCTCATGAAAGTCTGAGGTGGAGCAGGGCTGGCGTGAAAGAAGGCATGCAGGATGAAGACTTGCAACAGACATCTGTTCTCCTCTTCCATGCCCTCCCCAATCAAATACAAATGGCATCACCCTGTCACAGATATGCCATTACTGAATGTGCCCCACATTACTTTGTTTTCAGTGACAAGGAAGAGTTCACCTTACTTGAGTGAAAATATGGAATTGTGCCAGTAGTTAAGTGACTTAATCAAGGTCACAGAGAAAGTCAGTGGCAGAGCCAGGAGTTTACCACCAATTTTCAAATTAGTATTCCAGTGCCTTAACCACAAGACCACCTTTCCTCCCAAGTTTGAACACATTATTCCATGCCTAATACATTAGAAAATTAAAGCATGCCTATTTAACCAGAATTTTTTCTAAGGTGTTGTCCAGTAATATTGCCTTGCAGTGCCGGTGTCAGGTTGGATTACCTGATGTACAAGGACATAATTTGTGAAATATGTAAATTTGATGGGCCTAAAAGCATAACTTCCTTTTCAGAAATGCTGCTTCATATTTTGTGAATGTTGTTCTTGGCTCCCTTGAACACATTTCGATGCTCTCTGGCCTTTTTTGGTGCTGCTTCACTTTCCTTCCCCATCTTACCATCTTGACCAAGTCTCTAAGAACCATTTAACAGGTAATTTTAATATGGGCTCTACCACATACTAATTTTGGCAGCAGAAATCTCATTACATGGCCTTGTTTTCAAACAAGAACAAAGTGGAGAGGGTACTTTTTCTGTAATTAAATTGCAATAAAATTAAATGATTCATCCAGGTTTCACAGAATTTGTTTTCTTATTTGTGTTGCACTTCAGTGTGTTTTCCTTAACAATGCACTGACGTTGAAGGAATTGAGAGGATTCCTTTGCAGAAGCCTAAAGAGAAACAGAGCCTTTTTGTTGTTATAGCTGGAAACAGGTATCCAGTGTCAGAAGATGTCTAAGTTTTTGATGCACTTATCACTTTGTTATGTAAGTGCTACACAGAATTATATTAAGACACAAAAGGTAGTTCTCTTTGCACTGATGTCAGGCTGTTTTAATTATTTTTCCTTCAGAAGGAAGTCTACTCACAAAAATGTTTTACTGTTTAGAACAGGTGATTACTGAATCCTATAGAGAACACACTGCAAAAGCAAGCCATTTTGCTTTATCTCTTAAGGATGAGCAAGTTTATTCACTGTTTTTAGAATTTAAAGTAACTGTAGGCGGCCTTTTTGGATAACTCAGATTACCAATCTACATTCTGTTTGTTTATAATCCACCAAGTTCCTTCCAGTCTTGCTACTTAATTGTGTGTAATGAGAGAAAAGGGTGGTGTTTTTTTAATAAAAGTAGTAATGATGAATAATTAGCCACAATTATAGCAATAAGTAGTTGATATGCATTTGAGTAAATGCAAACAAATCACTTAAGCAACAAAGGAAAACTGCCATAACTGAAGTCTTCAGAAATGTATCATGAATAAGCTGTCAAATTTATTACAGGGATCATATCAACCTGAAGAGTATAGTAAAACTGAAGGGTGCATAAATATATCCTGGGACTCCGCCCTTCCTGCATACTAATCACAAATAGTAGAGTGGAATTTTCATGAAACCCACTTAAAGGTCTAAACAGAATGCCTAATACTAGCACACTTCACTCAAAAAACGTTTTGTGATCTACACTGTGTATGCAGGCAAAAGGATCTTGTTGGGGAAGGAAAGCTCAAAAAAGGCCATAGAACATAGGAGGAGGAGGAGAAACTGGTACAAGCAATCAAAAAACATACATAAGCTATGCAGAAGCATTTCTGAAAAGACAGGTTTGTAAATTTTGACAAGCCCAAAAACTTCTCTCATTGATGTAGTGCCCTTGCACAGCAGGTGGTCCTGGCATTGCAGGCTAATATGATTTGGTAACATCTTAATCAGGATTTCTCCAGTGTAGTAGAGGTACATCTAGGCTAAAGTTCATAAACTTGGATGCCTATATTTTAGGTATTTAAATTCATAATTAGGAACCTACATAAGAGCTAAGCTTTTCAGATATGCTGAATACTTTAGAATATCCTTTGAAATCCATGGGAGCTGTGGATGCTCAGAATCTCTAAAAATTCATGCCACTCCACTCTCAATCAATCAATTAAACAAACAAAACCCCACACCACCAAACCCGCTCCAAGTGCATGTTTGAGCACCTTTTCTATTGCCAGTGGAAGAAATGTGCAAATGTGCCATTTGAATTTATGGTAATGAATATAATTGTGACAATAAAAAAAAGTGCGAGAGGCTGTTGGTTTATTTTGGTGATCTGGGACTGCTACTATTAAGCATGGATCTTCCCCTCTTTGAATGCATAATATAAAAAGATTAAAACACCTATTACTAAGTAACTGTAAGCAGACACCTTTCCTAACTTTATAAACACAGTCAACACAGCATGAAAAGTCCCAATTCACTTTTCTGCGGTTTGGCTTAAATAATAAAGAACACAGCAGTAAGATATAAGACAAAGGCCAGCTTAAACTGTCTCCCCAAAGTTGGCTACTTTTAGGCTTCCTTCTTGATGACTGTTCAACCCAAGTGCCTTTCTTTTTAGACAGACATTCCTACTTCCTTTATATGCGGGTGGGATAATGACTCGCCTGCATCAGTGAGTAAACAGAACCCTCTTAATCTTTTCCCAGTATGACTGACACCTGCTTAACAGTGTGAGGTTTTGGACAAAACAGTGCCAAACTGTTACAATACCAACTCCAGCCATAGAGATACAAAATAAAACACTGTCTTGGAAGTCATCATAAAAATACTGACTTGTTCTCAATCTGAGAATTGAAAGATGGATAAGGAACTGGTGAAAGGGGAGGCTACAATTGGTCATACTAAAAGGTGAACTGTCAGGCTGGAGGGAGGTAACTAATAGAGTGCCTCAGGGATTGGTCTTGGGACCAGTCTTATTTAACATTTTCATTCATGTCCTGGGCACAAAAAGTGGGAGTGTGCTAATAAAATTGCAGATGATACAAAGGTGGGAGGTATTGCCAATAGGGAGGAGGACCAGAATATCAAACCAGAAGATCTAATGGACCTTGAAAAATGGAGTAATAGAAATGGGATGAAATTTAATAGTGCAAGGTCATGCACTTTGGACTAACAGCAAGAATTTTTGCTATAAACTGGGGATATATCAGTTGGAAGCAACAGAGGAGGAAAAGACCTGGGTGTATTAGGTGATCACAGGATGACTATGAGCTGCCAATATGATGCGGCCGTGAAAAAGGCTAATGCAATCCTAGAATGCATCAGGTGCAGTATTTCCAGTAGAGATAGGGAAGCATTATTGCCATCATACAAGGTACTGGTGAGACCTTATCTGGAATACTGTGTGCAATTCTCCTAAGTTTAAGAAAGATGAAATCAAACTGGAACAGGTCCAGAAAAGGGCTACAAGGATGGTCCGAGGAACGAAAAACCTACCTGATGAGAGGGAGTTTGGCTTGTTTAGCCTAACCAAACAAAGGCTGAGGGGAGATAAGATTGCTCTCTGTAAATACATCAGTGGGATAAACACCAGGGAAGGAGACAAGTTATCTAAGTACCAACGTTGATACAAGAATAAATGGATATGAGCTGGCTATCAAAAAGTTTAGGCTTGAAATTAGATGAAGTTTTTTAACAATCAGAGGAGTGAAGTTCTGGAACAGCCTTCCAAGGGGAGCAGTAGAGGCTTCAAAACTGAGCTTGATAAGTTTATGGAGGGGATGATATGATGAGATTGCCCACAATAACATGTGGCCCATCTGCGACTGTTGGTCGCAAATATTCCCAACGACTGAAGATGGGGCACTAGATAGGGAGGGCTCTGAGTTACTACAGAGAATTCTTTTATGGGTGTCTGGCTGATGAGTCTTGCTGACATACTCAGGATCTAACTGATTGCCATATTTGGGATTGGGAAGGAATTTTCTTTCAGGTCAGAGACCTTGGCAGAGACCCTGGGGTTTTTTGCCTTCCCCTGCAGTATGAGGCATGGGTCACTTGCTGGTTTAAACTAGAGTAAAATGGTGGATTCCATATAACATGAAGTCTTTAAATCATGATTTGAGAACTTCAGTAACTCAGCCAGAGGTTAGGGGTCTGTTACAGGAGAGGGTGGGTAAGGTTCTGTAGCCTGCAATGTGCAGGAGATCAGACTAGATGGTGCCTTCTGGCCTTAAAGTGTATGAGTCAATATGTAATGGAGGAAAAGAGGTTGTTTGTGTTTTGTTTTTGTTTTTTTTATTGGGAGGTGCAGTAGATTCTGTTTGTTCGCAACCCCTCAGTTGCCAGCAAAAAGTTGCCATTATCTGGTAGTTCTCAATTAATAGAAGGCAGGTTTGCAAGGCCGCAGCCAGTGAAGGAAGGGCTGGCATGTGTCTTCCCTGGCTGCAGCTGTGCAAACCTGGCTGCAGGCAGGGCAGCAGCATGGAGGGCGGCTGTGTCCTGATGCTAGGGCTTTCTACAGGGATTGTGGGTGCTTGGGGCCCATGGAGCTGCACAGTACCTCTCCCTGTGCTCTCAGGGGATCAGGGTCAGCTTATCCCAGTGCTTCCTTCCCTGAGTGCAGCTCTCTGGCAGGGTGCAGCTTGGAGAGCACAGGGAGAAATACTGTGTATTTCCAGCGTCTGCGCTGCTACAGCCCCCCTCCCCACTATTGCCCTGCCCACAGCCTCCCATCCTAGCCCCTTGCCTCCTGTGTGATCCCTGTCCATAGGCGGATTTGCAGGGCTGCAGCCAGGGAAGATACATCCCAGCACTTCCTTCCCTGGCTGCAGCCTTGCAAACCTGCCTATAGTTGGGGCCTTTTCCCCCAAAATATGTTCTTAATAAGTGGCATTCTATTGCCAATATTGAAATCCCATTCCCATTAAAGCTAATGGGATTGGTTCCCAGCGAAGTACTGCTATTAACCAGAGGTTGTTAATATCTGGGTTTCTGTTAAGCAGAATCTACTGTTTGTGAGGATGTCATCTCGTCAATGATGAGAGAGGTGAAAATATCATAGGAAACACTTACCAGTTGGAAGGGGAGGAGAATCAGCTGCCAAATATCCACTTCAGAGCTACAGCTGTTTGTGTCTTCTAAATCTAAAGGCTTAGCTATCCAAAAATCACACAGTAAAAGGCCCATATGAAAAGGATGACAGTACATTATCGTGTATCAGTAGTAGCCGGGCAATTGTAAAGAAAGATGCTTCTCTGCATCCTTTCCCATCCTTTTTGAGGGTAAAGGATCTTATTGCAAGACATCCCCGGATTCTCCAGATTGGATCCTGGTGTTCGAAATAGAGAAGTCTTTTTTTATATGTTTCTGGGATTTAAAAACAGATGCTATGTTAACATTGCCTGCTTAGTGGGCAGCCATGAAATCACATAACTTAGTTACAGGTTTCAGAGTAACAGCCGTGTTAGTCTGTATTCGCAAAAAGAAAAGGAATACTTGTGGCACCTTAGAGACTAACCAATTTATTTGAGCATAAGCTTTCGTGAGCTACAGCTCACTTCATCGGATGCATACTGTGGAAAGTGTAGAAGATCTTTTTATACACACACAGCATGAAAAAATACCTCCCCCCACCCCACTGTCCTGCTGGTAATAGCTTATCTAAAGCGATCACTCTCCTTACAATGTGTATGATAATCAAGTTGGGCCATTTCCAGCACAAATCCAGGTTTTCTCACACACACACACACCCCCGGTTTGTGTGTGTGGGCGGGGAGGGGGGTGAGAAAACCTGGATTTGTGCTGGAAATGGCCCAACTTGATTATCATTATTATTTTGCAGCTAGATCTGGGATGCTTGTTTGTGTTTGACATTTCCATTCCTAGTGCTCAGTAAAACTAGTTAGAAATTGTGATGTCAGTAGTATTAAGTGTCTTGGCATTTAAGAAGTTGGTTTTGACATACAAAGCTCTAAAAGGCTAGCACCTCTGAACTAAGAGACCACTTCTCTCCCACCATCACATTGCTCCATTTGCAGTCAGCAACAGTGCCATAATTGGAGCTCCAATGGTAAAGTAGAGAGTGGACAGCTGTAAAGGTGGCAGGTGTTCTTTGTTAGGAGCCTCAAGCCTTTGGAACTTGCTTTCCTCCTCCCCCACTCCTTTGGAAGAGTCCAAGTTGTTATCTTAAGGGTATACTGCAAGGTTCCATTTTTCTCTCTCAACCATAATTAGATGGGTGATGGGTTGGACTTGACAGTAAGGAGTGTGAGGCTCTGGCAGGGACTTTTTGTAGAGTTTTTTAATTTTTGTGGCTAGGTTAATTCTTTACAGAATGGTCCCATGGAATTGTGCCGGGCCAATACCCCAGAGGTCAGTGGATCAACTGTGCTAGTTTGCTTCTCCCAGTGAGAAGCCAAAAGGACTACAGTTGAACCCTGTTTATCCAACCCTCCATTATCTGTGTCTCCGTATTTACTAAACAACCAGCACATGTAGGTGCAGAAGCAGATGATCTCTCCTGTGGCTGCTAGATGGTGCTGCAGCTTTGCACTTTCCCATTCTCCAGATTATCTGAATTTTTGATTATCCGATCTGGCCCCAGTCCCAGTTACAGCAGAACCCCATTTATCTGATCTAATAGGATCTTTGGATGTACAAACAGGGAAATATCAAATAGATGTAGAGAGGCTATACGACCTTACTCCGGTAGGGGGGTCACACCAGTGTCCAGTTCTGGTGTTCACAGTTCAAGACAGATGTTGAAAAGTTGGAGAGGGTTTAGAGTAAAGCAGTGATAATGATTAAAGGATTGAAAAACATGCCTTCTAGCAGTGATTCTCAAACTTTTGTACTGGTGACCCCTTTCACATAGCAAGCCTCTGAGAGCAACCCCTCCTTATGAATTAAAAACACTTTTAAATATATTTAACACCATTATAAAAGCGTGAGGCAAAGTGAGGTTTTGGGTGGAGGCTGACAGCTCGCAACCCCCCACATCATAACCTCATGACCCCCTGAGGGGTCCTAACCCCCCAGTTTGAGAACCCCTGCCTTATAGTGATAGACTCAAGGAGCTCAATCTATTAATCTTAACAAAAGGAAAGTTAAGAGATTATTTTACCAGTTTACCTACATGGGGAACAAATATTAGATATGGGCTTTTCATCTTACCAGAAAAAGGTATAACCTGATCCAGTGGCTGGAAGTCGAAGCTAACAAATTCAGACTGGAAATAAGATGTACATTTTTTTAACAGTAAGGGTAATTAACCATTGTAACAATTTAGCAGTGGCTGTGGTGGATTCTGTCTCACTGGCAATTTTTAAATCAAGATTGGATGCTTTTCTAAAAGATATGTTCTAGTTCAAACAGGAGCTAATTCAGGGAAGTTCTATGGCCCGTGTTATGCAGGATGTTCAGAGCAGATGATCCCAGTGGTCCCTCCTGTCTTTATGTAAATCTATGTACAATAGACACTGTGTCTATGTATATTACTGAGGTAGCAGGTAGTGTCCCCTATATTTAGTTGCTGAACACTTTTTTTCCATTTTAAAGGATTCCTGCAGTTTTTTCAAGACTCTAACGATCTCCACTGTTTGCAGTAGGCATCTGAAGTTTGGGCAGGAAAAAGCCCTGGGGTTAGACAAGTGCTTTTTCTTTGTCTCATTAAATTCTGTTCAGGTTTAGCTGGGTTTAAAGTTAGAAACTTAAAAAATCACTTTTCTTCTTTGAATAGCGTCCCTGTGGGTGCTCCACTTTAGGTATGTATGCATTCCTGTCCCTTTGATTGGAGATTTTTGGTAGCAGCGTCTGTTCAGCACACCTGCGCCCTACATATCCTTGTGTCCCTTACCGAGACTATATAAGGCTGTGTGGGTGAACAGCCCTAAGTTCCTCCTCAGCTGGCTTCGGCTTGAGATGGAGTCTAGTGTGTGCCTGTTTGTTTCTTTTATTAGTATTTTGCTTTATAGTGAGAGTAGGTTTAATACCTTATAGTTGGAATGTTGATAAATGCAAAGTAATGCACATTGGAAAATATATTCCCAACTATACGTATAAAATGATGGGGTCTAAATTAGCTGTTACCACTCAAGAAAGAGATCTTGGAGTCCTTGTGGATAGTTCTCTGAAAACATCCACTCAATGTGCAGCAGCAGTCAAAAAAGCAAACAGAATGTTGGGAATCATTAAGAAAGGGATAGATAATAAGATAGAAAATATCATTGCCTCTATATAAATCCATGGTACACCCACATCTTGAATACTGTATGCAGATGTGGTCGCCCCATCTCAAAAACGTTATATTGGAATTTTGAAAAGGTTCAGAAAACGGCAACAGAAATTATTAGGGGTATGGAATGGATTCTGTATGAGGAGAGATTAATAAGACTGGGACTTCTCAGCTTGGAAAAGAGATGATTAAGGGGGGATATGACAGAGGTCTATAAAATCATGACTGGTGTGGAGAAAGTACATAAGGAAATGTTATTTACTCCTTATAACACACAAACTAGGGGTCACCAAATGAAATTAATAGGCAGCAGGTTTAAAACAAACAAAAGGAGGTATTTCTTCACATAATGCACAATCAACCTCTGGAACTCCGTGCCAGAGAATGTGAAGGCCAAGACTATAACAGGGTTCAAAAAAGAACTAGATAACTTCATGGAGGATTGGTCCATCTGACTATTAGCCAGGATAGGCAGGGATGGTGTCCCTAGCCTCCATTTGCCAGAAGCTGGGAATGGGTGATAGGGAATGAATCACTTTATGATTGCCTGTTCTGTTCTCTGTAGGACACCTGGCATTGGCCACTGTCAGAAGACAGGATCCTGGGCTGGGTGGACCTTTGGTCTGACCCAGTATGGCCGTTCTTATGTTTGTTTCCTTTTCTTTCGTTTTTTCTTTTCCCTTATTGAGGGACTTGAGTAACTTTTTTTTCTTGTGTCGGGGATGTCGGGCTCCTCAGGGTTTAAAAGATGCCGAGAAGCAGTTCCTGTTCGTGATGGGCACTCTGTTGCATTTGTTGTTTGGGAAACCCTCACATTCCTAGCAAGTGTAAAATCTGCTCATCCTTTAAGGGAAGGGTCTGTAAAAACAAGGAAATTAAGTATACACGTTAATGACAGAGCAAGCCTTCAGACCAGTTTCAGACCCAGGTTCAGAGTATTCTCCTGTACAGAGACCTTCCTCATGTGTCAGTGTCCCATCATTGTCAAGACCATGGTCACCAGCAATACTACTTTGAGTGATGGTCCCTATATGGATTCTAGACGTGGGTGCGCATGCGCACCATGCACCAGAGCCGGAACTGTTCGTAGTAGTGTCGGTTGACCCGCATTTGCGTTGTGCATCGGTCGCATGGTGCATCCAGAGTTTTAAGAGGCTGTGCAGGTCGACATCACTCCAGTTCCCTCTTAATGCTACATGGCCAGAGTTGGAACCCCTGTTCCTCAGTGCTCTTAGCTTGCTAAGAGAACTCTTATCTGTTCCTTCCAAACTTCTGTATATAGTTGTCTACCAATTTTTAGTCAGTTAGGTCTCACCTGTTTGGACCTTTTTTTCCCCCCTTGTGGGGCACTCCCCTGTCCTGAGAACTATGCCCTGGCAAGATAACTTCAAAAGCTATGCTTTACTCTGCGTGACCAGCACCAACGCTGTCTCTATTGTCTCAGCAAAGCTCACATCTTCCGTTGCTCCATCTGCTGCTCACTCCCAGCTCAGACTTGGAAAGCTAGGGAACTTTGCCTTCGCAAACACCTGGTAGAGGAGGCTATGTGCCCGTGTGCGCAACTGGATCCGGTACTGACGGATCATCCAGAGCGATGCCCGTCTCCGATGGTGAGCGCTCCCCAGGCCCTTCCTTTGCACCACCAGCAGTATCTACGCAACAGCTGAGGCCCCACCGTACATATAAGAAGCATGGGCATAAGGGCGGCTCCCCGATGGGGACTGCCTCTAAATGCAGAGTTGCTTCCCTGAGCCACACCAGTTCAGGTGAGAAATCGTGTGTTGACTCAGCTGCTCCCGCCACCTAAGAAATATCGTATGGAGCATAAGTCCAAGCCAAGCCGTGACCTGCCAGCACTGCCTCCTGCTGTGCTACCTGCTGTCCTACCATCGACGCTGCTGGGGCCATCTGGACTTTTACATTCTGTCCCATGCACGCCGGAACATTTGTACCCTCTGATGCCTCCAGCTGAGCTCATGCTGCCATATGCTGGCTCCCCTTGGTGCTCCAGGTCTCCAGCTGCTTTGAAGCTTCTGTCTCCAGTGAATGAATCTCTCCTGCTCTGGCAGCATCCTGCTCTGCTCTGCCTCTCACCGCCGGTACCTCTCCTGCTCCTGGACCTCCCTGTTCCGCCCCATCTGCTGCTGGCAGTGCCGACAGCCTCACTTCTGCTAGACCCTCCTCCGATTCTGAGTGGTCCTCTGAGCCAGATCTTGCATTCTCCCCAACGCGCTCCTATAGCCCAGACCCTCGGCACCAGCCCTACCCTCTGGCATATGGCCCTTCCACTGAGGTATGTTTCCTCTACCCCCGGGGGCTACTGATGCCTGGTGACCCGTATGCCTGGCCCGCTGGGGATCCTTACTGGGACCATGGGGGTACCGTCGCTGCCACATCACTGGCCATCTCCTACCCGCATCGCCCCTCCTTCGTCTACGATGAATCCCAGGACGTTTCTACACTGTTTGCACTTCCAGCACCACCAGTCCCTACTGGTGCTTCCTCATCCCCGAACAATGTGTTCATCCCACCTTCCCTTCCTCCCCCATCCTCCTGACAACCATAGTCAGTACCAGGACCTACTTCAGTGCATGGCTGCAGATCTCAAGCTGCCAGTGGAAAATGTTTAGGACTTTCAGAACCAGTTCCTGGACATCTTCAGCCTTCTGGGCCTTCTCGCACTGCCCTCTCTATCCATGAAACCATCTTGCAACCAGCTCAAGCGGTCTGGCACACCCCAGCTTCCTGTGTCCTTACCCTGAAGCTGGCAGAACGCCACTACTTCATGTCATGTAAGGGTACGAACTTCCTATTTACTAAACTCACACTCCAACTCACTCTTGATTCACACAGTGACTGAGTACACTCAACATCACCTCAAGGCTACCCCTCCAGATTGGGCAGCGAAGAAACTTGACCTGCTGGGGCTCAAGGTCTTCTACTCCGCAGGCCTCCAGTTCCTCATTGCCAACTACTAGGCCATCTTGTCAAAAGTACGACTTTCTCTCTTACTCCATGTTGGCGGAGATCCAGGCCTTTCTCCTGACAGAGCAACAGCAGTGTTTTCAGGCCCTACTGGACGAGGGCAAGGTAGTTGCCAAGGTGGACTCCAGGCTGTGGTTGATGACACTGACATCTCAGCTTCAATCCTTCAGCTTTCCCAAGGGGGTCCAGACCGCCCTTGAGGACCTCCCCTTCGACAATCACAAACACTTCAGCAATAAAACGAAGTCCCTCCATTCTCTTAAGGACTCCCGTGCCACCCTTCAGTCTCTTGGCATCTACACACTGACCCCAACCCACAGACAGCAGCGGTCATCCTTCTGACCCTGACCTCACTCTGCCTCCCAGCCCTACCCTTGATTGCCGCAAGAGCCATCTCGCTGACACCCACACACACAGCGACCTTGATACTCTTCCACTGCCACCTCCATCACCTCCACCTTCCCACAACGTCCATCCAAGCAGTCCTTTTGACTCTTCCCCCTGAGATCTGCGAACCTCTCTTCACCCCTCCCATGAATCCTCAGATCTTTTTAGGGGATTGTCCTGCCCTGTTTGCCCACAATTGGGTGCTGGACGTTGTTCACCAGGGGTACCTGATAGAGTTCCTCTCCTTTCCTCCTCATTGCCTGCCCCATAGTGGCTCTGGGGATCCTTCCCAATGTGATCTCCTCTGAGAAGAAGCAAATAGCTTCCTCTGGAAGGGTGTCATAGAACGCGTCCCATGACACGATCATGGCTGTGGTTTCTACTTCCCTTATTTCCTTGTGCCAAAGGGGCAGGTGGGTGGCTGCTGCCTCATTCTGGATCTCCGATTGGTGAACAAATCCATACACAAGTTCTGCTCACGGATGGTCACACTCCTCCTTGTTATCCCATCCATCCCCCATGGAGCCTGGTTTGCGGCTCTCGATATGAAGGATACATATTTTCATATACATATCCACCCTGCTCATTGCAAGTTCCTTCGTTTCACATTGGGGGACTCCTACTGCCAGTTCAGGTCCTCTCCTTTGGGATTGCCATTGCTTCTCATGTCTTCACAAAGGTCTTGGCAGTTGTTGCGGCCTACACGCACCATCTAGGCCAGTGGTTTTAAAACTTTTTTTCTGACAACCCAGTTGAAGAAAATTGATGCCGACGACCCAGTGGAGCTGGGGATCAGGGCTGGGGTAGGGGTGCGAGAGCGGGTCAGGGCTCTTGGCTGGGGGTGCAGGCTCTGGGGTGTAGCCAGGTATGAGGGGTTTGGTGCAGGGCCTAAGGGCTGGGGCATGGGATTGGGGCCTGGGTTACCTCGAGTGTCTCCCGGTCAGTGGCGCAGTGGGGTGCTAAGGCAGGCTTCCTGCCTGTCCTGGCACCGTGGCCCGTGCTGTGCCCTGGAAGCGGCCAGCAGCAGGTCCAACTCCTAGGCGGAGGCATGCGGCTCTCGCCTGCAGGCACCACCCCTACCCCCAGTGAAGCCAGTGCTCTGGACTGGGGCAGCATGCGGAGCCCCATGGCCCCTCCCACCTAGGAGCCAGACCTCCTGCTGGCCGCTTCTGGGATGAAGCGCGGTATCAGAACAGGTAGGGCCCAGCCTTCCTTAGCCGGGCAGCACTGCCAACAGGACTTTTAACGGCCCAGTCGATGATACTGACCAGAGCCACCGCGACCCAGTGCCTTACATTCTGTGACCCAGTACTGGGTTGTGACCTGCAGTTTGAAAACTTTCAAACCACTGATCTAGGCCACTCCATATTTCCCTAACTGGATGTCTGGCTCCTCGTTACACCTGTTGGCGACTTCCTCCTCGCCCCTGTCCAGACCCTCCACAACCTCCTTGCCAGCCTGGGGATCTGCATCAATGAGGACAAGTCAGTTCTTGTCCCTGCCTGCACACTCACCTTCATAGGGGCGCGCCTTGACTCTCTCTCTAATGGCTCACGCCTTTCTCCCATCAGACTGATTCACAGCCCTCATTCTGTAGCTATGCCACCATCTGTTTACATGCATTGGCAGTGCCTCTTCCTCTTTGGCCACATGGCAGCTGCACCTTGGTCCCACTGTATGCCTGCCTGCATATGCGCTGCCTCCAGCTGTGGCTCCGGTTGGTCTACAGTCGGACCACCTGGGCAAGCCAGTCCTGATCCCCACCTTCGTCCTGGCTTCCCTCACCTGGTGGTGCAACCATCGAGGTTCTGGCCGGCACCCTTTTCGCTCCCCCCACACCACTCTCACCACAGATGCCTCACTTTTGGGGTGGGGCTCCCATTTGGAGGGCCACACAGCTCAGAGCCTCTGGTAGCCCAGGGAAGCATGGATGCGTATCAATATTCTGGAACTGCGAGCTGCCTGCCTTGCTTGCCGGGCGTTCCTCACATCCCGCCACATTCAGCTGCTGTCCAACAACATGACAATGGTTGTATATATCAACAAGCATGGAGACCATCCTCCTCTGGAACTGGTGCCTCAGGCATTTTCCATGCCGTGCACCTCCCAGGCACCAACAACTCTCTGGCCACCGTGCTCAGCAGGTCTCTCCACGCAAATCACAAGTGGGAGCTCCATGACCCCATGCTTCATTCAGTCTTTTGCCAGTGGGGCATGCTGTGATGGGACCTCTTCATGACAGCTGAGAACCGCAAACTATCCCTCTTCTCCAGAGGAGCCCTTGGGCCAGGCTCACAGGGCGATGCCCTCTCCTTCCCTGGACCACCAAACTCCATTACACCTTCCCGCCCATTCCCCTGCTGCTGTAAGTTCTGCCCAAGGTGAGGTGGGATCGTGCAACAGTCATTCTCACAGTCCCCTTGTGGCCTCACTAGTATTGTTTCACCGATTTCCTCCACCTTTCCACTTGCCCCCCACTCTGCCTTCATGCCCTCTCAGATCTCCTCACGCAGGCACATGGCCACTTGCAGCACCCCAACCCGGATCAGGTCCACCTCATGACCTGGTATTTGGATGGGGTTTGTGTGTAGACAGGGTGTGCTCTGCCTGTGCATGACACCTTCACTCACAGCAGACGGCCATCAACTAGAGCCTGCTACCACGCTAAATGGTGATGCTTCCCTGCCTGAGCGCACCACTACTCTCTGGACTTAGTCCAGGAGAATGGAAATGGAGACGATCTCCTTCACTTTTGACAATCGGGCTTTGCCCATGTCTTTGTCCGCATCCACCTGATAGTGCTTCATACGTTCCTCCCCCCCTGTGGATGGGTTTTCTGTCTTCACTCATGGAACTACCGACCACTTCTTTTGCGGCCTTCTCAACACCTTCCTGTCCATGCAGGCGTCTGCTCCCTCTTGGGACCTGAATCTCATCCTCTCTGCCCTCACTAAACCATCCTTCAGACCACTTGCTACCTGCTCTCTCGCCCATCACTCCATGAAGGTAATCTTTTTGGTGGCTGTCACCTCAGCATAATGGGTTAGCGAGCTGGTGGCCGACCAGTCCTTTACTGTCTTCCACAAAGACAAGGTCTCTCTGCACTTGCACACCAAATTTCTCCCCAAGATAGCCTCCCCGTTCCACCTCAACCAGTGCATACACCTTGCAATCTTCCCCCATAAACCTCACACCTTCCTCAAAGCACGCATGTTATACTCTCTCTCCGTGTCTGCTGGGCACTGGTCTTTTATCTCCAGATCTTCTATGTCTCGCCCTTGCTCTTCCTTGCCATCGAAGGGCACTGCTGGGGCTGCACTCTCTCCTCGCGCTGCCTCTTTAAATGGATCTCCTATTGTATTGAGGAATGCTATGTGCGCGCGCTCTCTCTCTCTCATATGTCCCTCCCCCCAGGGAGTCATGGCCCACTCCATGCGGGCATATGCCGCCATGGCGGCTTTCCTCATGGACGTACCATGGCAGGACATTTGTAGGGCTGACACATGGTCCTCCATCTACACCTTTTCCGCTCATTATGCCATTGCCAGTGCGGCGGTGGTGGATGTGGCAGTCGGCTGGGCTGTCCTACAGATAGACTTCTTTCAAACCCTCGCACCTGCCTCCATGCTGAGCACTGCTTGTTACTTTCCCACGTTTGGAATCTATACAGGGAACATCATTCGAAGACTAAGAGGAGGTGACTTACCGTAACTGGAGTTCTTTGAGATGTGTGGTCCCTATTTGGATTCCAATACTAGCTTCCATCTCCTCTGCTGCAGGCTCCATCACTTGGTGGTAAAAGGGACCTGGAGCAGCATCGACCCATGCAGACTCTCAAAGCCTTGGACGCACCATGCGGCCAATGCACAATGCAGTGTGGGTCAACAGACACTAGTAGAAACAGTTCTGGCTCTGGCCAGGGATGCTGAGTTTTTATTCTCTCACCCAGCATTAAACTCTCTGGTCATGGAGACAGTCAATGAAAGGCGCAGATAGCATACCCAGAAGGCCACACCTTATAAGAAAGATCAGAAAGACCTGGGTTCTTTCGTCATAAGATCTGTTCATCAGCAGCACTTCAGTTCAGCATAGCTAATCACCAGGTAATGATGTCAAAATACGACAACATGAACTATGAGAAATTTAAGGTTTTTATTAATCATGTACCATGGGAACATCAAGAACAGTTCAGCGCCATAATAAAATATGGTCAGCTTTTGGGAAAGATTTCACTGCAGGTTTCACTAGATGAAGCAGACACTTCAGCCTGGTCTATTACCTTGGCGAAGCAAGTTTCCTGGTTTCAGCTGTCTGTACTTCCTGCAGAAACCCAATCAACCACAGAGTATTTACCTTTCGATGACCAGAAGTTTTTTTTGCAGATTCCATGGACAACTCACTTCACGCCCTAAAAGACTCTCTATGGTTATATACACCTGCAAATAAGCAAAAATTTAGCCAGTCTCAGTTGACACAGAGATCCGATCCTGCTCAATTTTCTATCTTCCGTGGGTCATCAGAACCATCAACTAAGAGGTCAAGATTTTCAAAGAAAAAGCCTGCAACTACCTCAGCTGAGTCTTCACAGCCTTCAGCATTGTCCAGATGCCAGTTTTGATGGTTTGGTCAAGAGTCCAGACCATATAATAACTAGGTTCTCTTAGCTGCATGACACAACCCCTCATCTTCAATTTGGGCACCGCCTCTATTTCATGAATCATGGGAGGCTATAACATCAGACAAATGGGTATTGGAGGCCATTTCTTCAGGTGATACTATCCAACTTACTTCCTTTCCACCCTTCCAGTCCCCTTTTCCGTCCCTGTTCAGGGACCCCTCTCACAATCAGTTGCTTACACAGAAAATCTCATCACTACTAAGTCTAGAAGCCATAGAACCAGTCCCTCTTCAACCCAGGAGAAAGGGTTTCTAGTCAAGATATTTTGTGATACCCAAGAAAAACTGGCTGAAGGCCAGTACTAGTACTGAAGGCCAGTACTCGTCTGCCCCAGGGTATTCTCAAAACTCATGGTGGTTGTAGCTGCCTACCACCCTCATCTAGGAATAACTGTTTTTCCCGACCTCAGTGATTGGTTCATCAAGGGTTGGTCATATCAGGAGATATGGTCGGCAGTTCAAACAAATTCACTATTCCAAAGTCTAAGTCTGCAGATAAATCTTGAGAAATCGATTTTTGACCCCCTAGTCAACAAATTCTCTTTATAGGAGAACTTCTGGATTTGATAATGGACAGAGCTTATCTCTTTTTCAACAGGCACCTGCTCTAAGGAGCCTTATACAAAGAGTTCAGCTCAGCCAGCAAGTTCCACTATGGATATGTCTGCAACTGCTGGAGCACATGGCGGCTTCCACTTTTGTGACACAAAATGCCAGGTTCATCTTCAGTGTCTCCAGGGATGACTCAGGACTGCTTATGTACCCAATATACACAGTATGAACAAGCAGGTATCTGTACCCAGCTGGGTCCTACAGTCACTCACCTGGTGGATGAATCCATCAAAATTTGTGCAGGAATCCTGTTCAACCAGAATCTTCCCACAGTCCTATTAACATCAGACGCTTTCCTTTTGGGATGGGGGATCCTTATACAGTTCAGGGTACATGGTCACAATAGGAATAGCGCCTCCTCATCAATCTGTTGGAATTAAGGGCAGTCAGAAATGCTTGCGTGTGCTTTCTTCCCCTCCTCAGAACCAGGTTCATCAGGATCTTGATAGACAACATAATGTGCATGTACTATGACAGTTGTCAAGGTGGAGCAGGTTCCTCCTCGTTCTGTGCTGAAGTAATAAACCTTTGGAACCGGTACATAGCCAATTGTATAGTCAATTTTGCTTCTTACATCCTGGGGATACAAAACACCATAGAGGACATTTTGAATAAATATTTCTCCATAAATTATGAATGGGAGTTAAACTCTTGTGTCCTCATCAAGATATTCCTAGCGTGGAGATTTCCAGAGGTTATGGTTATATATATATATTATTTTATGCATATCCTCCAATTCCATTGCTCTTAAAGGTCCTTATCAAGATCAGACAGGACCAAGCCAAAGTCATTCTGATTGCACCAACTTAGCCAAAGCAAGTTTGGTTTCCTTGCTTCATCAGACTTATCTCTTGCCTTCTATGGTGGCTCCTGATCACACCTTGATTGCTGTCTCAGGGTGCGGGTCAGACACTTCACTGTAATCTGAATGTCCTGCAAGTTGCAAGATTGGTTCCTCAGTTGTTCTCAGGACTGGGGACCACATGTTCATCGTACGTGCAAAAGATCCTATTAAATAGCTGAAAGGAATCTACTTACTTACCTTCAGAAATGGAGAAGATAAAATCTTTGGTATAACTGATGCCATCTTTCTCTGACCCACTCATCTCTTTCCTCAATCCTGGACTTCCTGTTGGAATTACAGAATTCCAGCCTTTCTATAAATTCCACTAAGGTTCATTTAGTGGCAATAACAGTATTCCATGTGCCAGTAGGTTTCTCAGTATTTGCTCATCTGACCATTGCAAGATTCCTAAAAGGGCTTTATCAATCTTTTCCCACAGATTAGAGCCCCTACCCCTCTTTGGGATCTCAACCTCGTTCTTAACCATTTGATGAAATAGCCCTTTGAGCCATTAGATAGGTGTTTGCCGCTACATCTCTCTATGAAGACAGCCTTCTTGGTGGATCACCTCTGCTCCAAGGGTTGGGGAGATGGGAGCTCGAATGGCAGATTCTCCTTTTACTGTGTTTTTCGAAGGTGAAGGTATCTTTATGACCTCATCCAAAGTTGTTACCTAAAGTGTCGTCTTAGTTTCATATCAAACAAACTGTTCACCTTTTGTTTTTTCCCTAAGCTGCATCAGTCTACACAGAAGTCTGCTTGCATACACTGAACATTAAGGGGGTGTTAGACTTTACTTGGACAGGAGTAGGCCATTCATGAAGACTCCTAGACTTTGTTTCTGTTCCAGGTAGATCTAAGGGAACGCCTATATCCACTCAGGAACTTTCTTGATGGATATCTGGATGTATAATTGCCTATTATAGTTTTGCTCATGTTACACTTCTCTTTAGAGTGACTGTGTACTTTAGTACAGTGGTTCTCAACCAGGGGTACTTGTATCCTTGGGGGTATGCAGAGGTCTTCTAGGGGGTACATAAACTCATCTAGATATTTGCCTAGTTTTACAACAGGCTACACAAAAAGCACTAAAATTTCTTACAGACAATGACTTGTTTATACTGCTCCATATATTACACACTGAAATTGAAATTCCAATTGATTTATTTTATAATTATATGTAAAAATGAGAAAGTAAGCAATTTTTCAGTAATTGTGTGCTGTGACACTTACGTATTTTTATGTCGGATTTTGTAAGCAAGTAGTTTTTAAGTGAGGTGTAACTTGGGGGTACGCAAGACAAATCAGTCTCCTGAAAGGGGTACAGTAGTCTGGAAAGGTTGAGAGGCACTCCTCTAGTAGATCACAGTCTACATCAGTCGCCCAACTCAAAGATATTCCAGTAGCTGAAATCTGCAGGGCTGCAACTGTTAAAAATGTATGCCTTATTTCCAGCCTGAATTTGTCTAGCTTCAACTTTCAGTCATTGAATTGTGTTATACCTTTCTCTGCTACAATGAAGAGCCTGTTATCAAATATTTGTTTCATAGAATCATAGAATCATAGAATATCAGGGTTGGAAGGGACCCCAGAAGGTCATCTAGTCCAACCCCCTGCTCAAAGCAGGACCAATTCCCAGTTAAATCATCCCAGCCAGGGCTTTGTCAAGCCTGACCTTAAAAACCTCTAAGGAAGGAGATTCTACCACCTCCCTAGGTAACGCATTCCAGTGTTTCACCACCCTCTTAGTGAAAAAGTTTTTCCTAATATCTAATCTAAACCTCCCCCACTGCAACTTGAGACCATTACTCCTCGTTCTGTCATTTGCTACCATTGAGAACAGTCTAGAGCCATCCTCTTTGGAACCCCCTTTCAGGTAGTTGAAAGCAGCTATCAAATCCCCCCTCATTCTTCTCTTCTGCAGGCTAAACAATCCCAGCTCCCTCAGCCTCTCCTCATAACTCATGTGTTCCAGTCCCCTAATCATTTTTGTTGCCCTTCGCTGGACTCTCTCCAATTTATCCACATCCTTCTTGAAGTGTGGGGCCCAAAACTGGACACAGTACTCCAGATGAGGCCTCACCAATGTCGAATAGAGGGGAATGATCACGTCCCTCGATCTGCTCGCTATGCCCCTACTTATACATCCCAAAATGCCATTGGCCTTCTTGGCAACAAGGGCACACTGCTGACTCATATCCAGCTTCTCGTCCACTGTCACCCCTAGGTCCTTTTCCGCAGAACTGCTGCCTAGCCATTCGGTCCCTAGTCTGTAGCTGTGCATTGGGTTCTTCCGTCCTAAGTGCAGGACCCTGCACTTATCCTTATTGAACCTCATCAGATTTCTTTTGGCCCAATCCTCCAATTTGTCCAGGTCTTTCTGTATCCTATCCCTCCCCTCCAGCGTATCTACCACTCCTCCCAGTTTAGTATCATCTGCAAATTTGCTGAGAGTGCAATCCACACCATCCTCCAGATCATTTATGAAGATATTGAACAAAACCGGCCCCAGGACTGACCCTTGGGGTACTCCACTTGATACCGGCTGCCAACTAGATATGGAGCCATTGATCACTACCCGTTGAGCCCGACAATCTAGCCAGCTTTCTACCCACCTTGTAGTGCATTCATCCAGCCCATACTTCCTTAACTTGCTGACAAGAATACTGTGGGAGACCGTGTCAAAAGCTTTGCTAAAGTCAAGAAACAATACATCCACTGCTTTCCCTTCATCCACAGAACCAGTAATCTCATCATAAAAGGCGATTAGATTAGTCAGGCATGACCTTCCCTTGGTGAATCCATGCTGGCTGTTCCTGATCACTTTCCTCTCATGCAAGTGCTTCAGGATTGATTCTTTGAGGACCTGCTCCATGATTTTTCCGGGGACTGAAGTGAGGCTGACTGGCCTGTAGTTCACAGGATCCTCCTTCTTCCCTTTTTTAAAGATTTCCCACATAGGTAACTATGAACTGTGGTCAAATCATCTCTTAAGCTTCTGTTTGTTTGAGTTCCTGGGGTCTTTCACTATAAGACAAGTGTCAGGGGGTAGTCGTGTTAGTCTGTATCCACAAAAACAACAAGGACTTAGTCTTTAAGGTGCCACCGGACTCCTTGTTGTTTCACTATAAGACATGTTTTCTAATGTTTCTATCATTCTTGTGGCTCTTCTCTGAACTTTCTCCATTTCATCAACACCCTTCTAGAGGATTGTGGACACCAGAACTGGACACAGTATTCCAGCAGCAGTCATACCAGTGCCAAACACAGAGGTAAAATAACCTCTCTATTCTTTCTTAACATTCTCCTTTTTATGCATTCAACAATCGTATTAGCCTTTTTGGCACAGCATCTGTCCCCCCATTAGCCCTTTGAATCCCAGTCTGTGAGTCCCCAGCAGCCCCATGTGCGCCACTTTGCCTCCTAACATGGCTCCACAGGCAGGCTGCTGTGATGAATGCAGCCCGCAGCTAGCTCTTACTGCCAGTCAGCTGGCTGTTCTGGCACCAGAGCGGCCTCTGGTGGACAAAAGGTGGAATTGCAGCACTTTTTGGGCAGAATATATTTTCTGCAGGGAAGAAAAATTCTATGCCGGACATGAATTCTGCGCATGCAGAGTATGGTTCGTGAAAGGAGATACCTCAGACAACTAGGTTTATCAGGCAGAATTATTGGAACACTTTAAAGCACTGAAACTATCCACTCCAAAAGAATGGAGAGCAGAATCCTGCAGTATATTCCAGGTGTTAGAGTTCCTTCAGCAGGCTTAGGCAGAGTTGCATCTTAATATCTTATGAAGAAAATAAGAGTCCCCCTAGAGTCCATTAAATACCAGATACATGGTTGTTGCCTGTGTCAAGCTGCCTGGAGGGGCACACAACTGAGAATGTGAACCTCATGGAAGACTGTCAAAAGCAAGGCTGAAACCTCAAAGTGGTGGTATGTTCTATAATTAGATTTCAACAACCCACTAACAAATGTGAACTCCTAGATCACTTTAACAGTCTTACCACAGAGTCACAGACAGTCCCCTTGGGTTCTCCAGTTTATCTTGACACCCAGGCAAGCTGGACTGATTGATAATTGGTCACCTATACCAAAGATCACAAAATTAGCTTTCTTGCAGTCCCAGGGGACAAGCCACATGCCTCACATCAGTTTGTACACTAGATCTCACACCAAATACAACACCTGTAGCAAGTCCTGTAATAAACTAACTAAAGGTTATTAATTAGGAAAAAGAAACAAGAGAGAGTTATTTACAGGTGAAAGCAAGTAAACCTACACACACACACACATAAGTTACCATCTGTGGTTCCTAAAGATGATGGCAATGTGGTAATGTCTTTCAGGGCAGACCCAGAGGTAATTCTTGGGAAATCTCTGCCTTAGTTTAGTGTCTTTGGCCCTGTGAGAGTTCAGATAGCAAAGAGATGAAAAATTTTCTTGTGACCCTGTTTTATCTTTTACATTTAGCCTTCCAGTCCATGGCTATGTCTACACTACACTGCTTTTAGCAGCAGCTTTTAGCACAGCTGTGTCGCTAAAAGTCATGCGTGTAGCTGCTGTTTGTCGGCTCTCCTGCTGACAAAAAAACTTCTACCCCCAATGAGCAGCGTTTGCATTGTTGGCAGGAGAGCGCTGCTGCCGACAACGAGCTGTTCACCCTTGCACTTGTCACGGCAAAACTTTTGTCTTTGAGGGTTGTTGGTTTTTTTAACACTTCTGAAAGACAAAATTTTGTTGTTCAATTGCCAGTGTAGCCCATGATATGAGCTCCCTTGCATGTAACATTTCTAAGGTGTGATAGTACCATTCACCAATTCACCTTTGTATCTTGATGTTCCTTAATGGCCCATTTTATCTCAGTAGGCTTCTTGAATGGGGAGTTGGGCGGGAGAGGATGATTCCCATGCTTGAGTTCATAAGTTCAGAACAAACATTTTCTAAGTTAAAAAGCAAAACTTACATATGTTTTCCATGCTATAAGAAAATATTACAAATGAGATTAATGCATGCAACATAGCCATAGCATTTCATAGCGTAAATCAGTGGTTCTCAAACTTTTTTTTTCATGGACCACTTGAAAATTGCTGAGGGTCTCCCACCCAGCAATATTGTTAATCTATCCAACTATACTCTTAGCCCAGCAGAAGAATCTGTCCTATCTCGGGGCCTCTCCTTCTGCCCCTCCAGCCCCACGAACGTGATACAGTTCTGTGGTGACCTAGAATCCTATTTTCGACGTCTCAGACTCAAGGAATATTTCCAACACACCTCTGAACAACATACTAATCCACAGAGACCTTCCTACCAACACTCCAAAAAGAGGGATTCTAGGTGGACTCCTCCTGAAGGTCAAAACAACAGATTGGACTTCTACATATAGAGTGCTTCTGCCGATGTGCACGGGCTGAAATTGAGGAAAAGCAGCATCACTTGCCCCATAACCTCAGCCGTGCAGAACACAATGCCATCCACAGCCTCAGAAACAACTCTGACATCATAATCAAAAAGGCTGACAAAGGAGGTGCTGTTGTCATCATGAATAGGTCGGAATATGAACAAGAGGCTGCTCGGCAGCTCTCCATCACCACTTTCTACAAACCATTACCCTCTGATCCCAGTGAGGGTTAGCAAAAGAAACTATACCATTTGCTCAAGAAACTCCCTGAAAAAGCACAAGAACAAATCCGCACAGACACACCCCTGGAACTCTGACCTGGGGTATTCTGTCTGCTACCCAAGATCCATATACCTGGAAATCCTGGATGCCCCATCATCTCAGGCATTGGCACCCTGACAGCAGGATTGTCTGGCTATGTAGACTCCCTCCTCAGGCCCTATGCTACCAGCACTCCCAGCTATCTTCGAGACACCACTGATTTCCTGAGGAAACTACAATCCATCAGTGATCTTCCTGAAAACACCATCCTGGCCACTATGGATGTAGAAGCCCTCTACACCAACATTCCACACAAAGGTGGACTACAAGCCGTCAGGAACAGTATCCCCGATAATGTCACGGCAAACCTGGTGCCTGAACTTTGTGACTTTGTCCTCACCCATAACTATTTCACATTTGGGGACAATGTATACCTTCAAATCAGAGGCACTGCTATGGGTACCCGCATGGCCCCACAGTATGCTAACATTTTTATGGCTGACTTAGAACAGTGCTTCCTCAGCTCTCGTCCCCTAATGCCCCTACTCTGCTTGCGCTATATTGATGAATTCTTCACCATCTGGACCCATGGAAAAGCCACCCTTGAGGAATTCCACCATGATTTCAACAATTTCCATCCCACCATCAACCTCAGCCTGGTCCAGTCCGCACAAAAGATTCACTTCCTGGACACTATGATGCTAATAAGAGATGGTCACATAAACACCACCCTATACCGGAAACCCACTGACCACTATTCCTACCTACATACCTCCAGCTTTCACCCAGACCACACCACACGATCCATCGTCTACAGCCAAGCTCTACGATACAACCGCATTTGCTCCAATCCCTCAGACAGAGGCAAACACCTACAAGATCTCTATCAAGCATTCTTACAACTACAATACCCACCTGCTGAAGTGAGGAAACAAATTGACAGAGCCAGAAGAGTACCCAGAAGTCACCTACTACAGGACAGGCCCAACAAAGAAAATAACAGAACGCCACTAGCCGTCACCTTCAGCCCCCAACTAAAACTTCTCCAATGCATCATCAAGGATCTACAACCTATCCTGAAGGACAATCCATCACTCTCACAAATCTTGGGAGACAGGCCAGTCCTTGCTTACAGACAGCCCCCCAACCTGAAGCAAATACTCACCAGCAACCACACACCACACAACAGAACCACTAACCCAGGTACCTATCCTTGTAACAAAGCCCGTTGCCAATTGTGTCCACATATCTATTCAGGGGACACCATCATAGGGCTTAATCACATCAGCCACACTATCAGAGACTCATTCACCTGCACATCTACCAATGTGATATATGCCATCATGTGCCAGCAATGTCCCTCTGCCGTGTACATTGGCCAAACTGGACAGTCTCTATGTAAAAGAATAAATGGACACAAATCAGACCTCAAGAATTATAACATTCATAAACCAATTGGAGAACACTTTAATCTCTCTGGTCACTCGATTACAGACCTAAAAGTCTCAATATTACAACAAAAGGACTTCAAAAACAGACTCCAATGAGAGACTGCTGAATTGGAATTAATTTGCAAACTGGATACAATTAACTTGGTCTTGAATAAAGACTGGGAGTGGATGTGTCATTACACAAAGTGAAACTATTTCCCCATGTTCCCCTCCCCCCCCCCCACTGTTCCTCAGATGTTCTTGTTAATTGCTGGAAATGGCCCACCTTGATTATCACTACAAAAGTCCCGTTCCCCCCCCCGCGCTCTCCTGCTGGTAATAGCTCATCTTAAGTGATCGCTCTCCTCACAGTGTGTAGGATAACACCCATTTTTTCATGTTTTTTGTGTATATAAATCTCCTCACTGTATTTTCCACTGAATGCATCCGATGAAGTGTGCCGTATTTCACGAAAGCTTATGCTCAAATAAATGTGTTAGTCTCTAAGGTGCCACAAGTACTCCTTTTCTTTTTGGTGGACCACTTAATGATCTTTCCAAATGTTGTTTGTACTGTTAGCTAACTATTGTAAAGCGCTTTGGATAAAAGCGATATATAAAAAAAACCTTACTTAACGTATTTTTGTTCTACAAATAAAAGCGCACAATTCATATTTTAATATCGGTAGTCTTACCTTTCCAATGTGATGGATGTGCCCTCTCTCCCCTGCTGCGGCAGCCCCGAGCTGGGGCTGGGAAGGGAGGGCCGTCTCTCCCTGGCAGCTGCAGCCCTGGAGCTGGGGAAAGTCACCTCTTTTGGCCGCCACTGCCCTGCACATCCCAAATTCCCCCCACCCCTGCTTCTCACCCCACTGCCCCCTCCCATCTGCCACTTATTCCACCCCAATGCCACCACCTCACCTTACGTGTGTCTTCTCTAGGGTCCAAGCACCTAATTGGAGCCACACCTGTGCAGCTCCACTGATTAGGTGGGTGGCCCTTCATTCTCGTGTGTGGCTGCCCAGGCGTGCACCTTAGAGGGTACTATCTGCGGACCACCTGAATGGAGCTCGCGGACCACTCACTGGTGGTCCATGGACCATGGTTTGAGAACCTCTGGTCTAAATACATTCTTATTAATCTAATACCTATTTTGAACAAAACTAATGTATCGGTGAGCTCGTTTGGTTTCCAGCTATGTGTTTGTCAGTGCTCAGTTGATGCCAACAGACTTGGAAAAAGCTGGCACCTAGTTTACCATTCTTTAGTGGCCTTGTTCTTTAGAAAATTGTTTCCCAGTTAAGTAAACTTCAGTGCTTAAACGGAGCAGTTTTGACTTTACCAACTCTTGGATCTCTATTTCAGAAGCAGATCAGAAATGGGCGTTGCCATCCCAACCGTTTTCATGTTCTCTGTGTGTATATATATCTTCCTACTGTATTTTCCACTGCATGCATCCGGTGAAGTGGGTTTTAGCCCATGAAAGCTTGTGCCCAAATAAATTTGTTAGTCTCTAAGATGCTACAAGTACTCCTCGGTTTTTTTGCTGATACAGACTAATACAGCTACCACTCTGAAACCTGTCTCTGTTTCTACAGAATGTGTATGCCTGTGTCGTTATCTTAGGTGTGTGGTAACATGCATGTCCTTATCCTGTCAGAAGAGCTTTGGATCAGGCCATCAACGAACATCAAAATCAATGCGAATCTTTCCATTGACTTCATTGGGCTGAAGATAAGACCCGGAATGAGACGAGAGCCACTAATATCTTGGATAGTGCCCTTCACTACTTTTAATGTAATAAACCGAAGAGTCCTTCACCCCATATATTTAAAATTTTAAAGAAAAGTGCCTTCATTTACTTACACAACGAAAATATTACATGTAAGTTAAAAAACCAAAAGCCCACACATGAGAAATTTCCCCAACAAATCACTTTGCTTAGCAAACCATTAAAAAAATTGCTTTATTCCATTATCACCTCAAGATCAAAACGCAAGCACTTAAAGGCAAAGAAATGAATAGCTGAGGACATAAATTTTAGACTATTCATGTAATAAACTTTTAAAACATACTGGGCCTGACTCGCTGACGCTCTGTGGTGTCTTTGCACTGGCTAAACAAACCAGACATAGGGATAGAGGGTTTTCCAGCTAAATGCAGAGCTAGTTGTGTGGTTTTTGTTTTTTTGTAGTTGGGCAAGGGGATGATGAAGGGAAAGGTGGTTGGGCCAGGACGTCCCTATATTCTGGCTAGTCTGTGGTTATTGCCAGGACCCTAGGAACAATAATAGCCAAAGCAAAAGTTATGGCAGCCCAAGGTAAAAGATGCACCTGGATAAATTCTGCCTGTTGTTCTTAGCAAATGAAATGCCACATTTAATCTCAATACAGCAAATTTAATTCTGATTCCAAAATAAATTTTTCTATTGTCCGTATTCTTCAAGTAAGAACATAATTTTCTTAAAATTGAGGGCCACTTCCTCAATTGGTATAGCTCTGTTGACTTTGCTTTTTTCATCTTGATATTTTTATTTTATTTTTAATTAGCTTTAAAATAGTGTTTATATGCTCTTTGGACTAGGACTGATGTTTACTGTTTGTGTTATAATAAGGCATTAGCTCAGTGAAAGCATCTAAGTGCTACTATAATGCAAATGAACAAAATAATATTTGTGTTGCATTTATAAAAGGCGAGGAGTAATTATTCCTTCCCCATCTCCCTGTTTCTGATGGTGTGTCAAAAGTGGGATAGTGATGTAGATGTTTTATTTTATTCAAGAACAGCATGGACTGCCAGCAGTCAGAGTGAAATACACAGAAGTAAACTTTGATGTATTTATTCTGGAGTCATCATGGGTGCAGATTTAAACAAAATTGGTTTACACAAGTCACTGACCTGTTTTGAAACCTTGCATATGAAAGATGAGTCTACCACTCTCCCCCCAACTTTTAATAACAGTTTAAAGGACTGTTATTTTATTAGCTTTTCTTTACTATATTTCTCTCTGCAGGAAGATTTTTTTTTTTTTTTAAAAGTAATGAAAGGATTGTGGCACTAAGCAGACAGTGTTGGCGTCTCTTCTTACCATTTCCTTATTAGAGACCAGTTTCACTGATGTATAAACAATCATTCCAAGCTTTAGCTTTCAAAAACATTTTAATAGGTGAGATGTCTCCAAAAATTCATCACATCCTTTATTTGTCTTTAAAATATTTATGTTATGCTCATGCAAAACACTGATTAAGGCTAGAAAATGCTGAGATGGGGATTCATGTCACTAGTTCTAGCTTATGCAGTTTGTTTTGCATGTAACTAACCAAAAATATCCCTAACCATATCAAATATCACTTGAGGTAGATTCTTCTCTTTTAAAGGGTGAAATTCATTTCACTTACATAAAATCCCAGTAATCAAATTCTGCATGGGAGAAATGAGACATAGTTTCAACAGTTTAAATCCAACCCTGATCTTGGTACAGGACTGCGGGATAGCACCCACATGGTTGCAATCCAGCACAAAGGCTGGAGTAGTGGCCACACATCCTCTGTGACACTTACATGTTACTAAGACGACTAGATCTGTGAAAATGTGGGCCCTGCCTGGTCCACTTCGATTTTTGTTTTCTACTCCATGGCTGGCCTAAAGACTATCCAAAGTGCATGTGAGGTGTTCAGGGAGTTTCTATTACTACTCTACCTCCAGTCCCTAGCACATCCCCCATGTAGAGCTTACTTAGTGCACAGGGCTTTGCTATGTCCGTCATCACTACAGGTTAATTTCACACATTCTATTTTTCTGTCCTCCTTTGATGGAGTTACTTTCTTTCTCTGTTATTTATATATTTGTTTTAAAGAAATTATTGAATACTTTTTTATATATTTTAAATTAAACCACTTATTAATAAACACCAAAAGCATACTTCAGATATTAACCAAAAAGAAGGCTGCTACAGTACCGTGGTTCAAATAATTCACTTAGCAAGAGTGACAGGTTTCAGAGTAACAGCCGTGTTAGTCTGTATTCGCAAAAAGAAAAGGAGTACTTGTGGCACCTTAGAGACTAACCAGTTTATTTGAGCATGAGCTTTCGTGAGCTACAGCTCACTTCATCCGATGCTGTAGCTCACGAAAGCTCATGCTCAAATAAATTGGTTAGTCTCTAAGGTGCCACAAGTACTCCTTTTCTTTTAGCAAGAGTGATAACTTATTTGTTTTTCTGTTTTTCAGAGGTATCAGTCTTCCTGTTTGGTATGTTATGGTTCAATAAGATTATTCTTTTATTCAGATGTTCACTGCATTTAGTCCTTCTAGTTGATGCAGAATGGCCATATTAATCAGTCATCTAGGGTAAGTCTGTGCTTCCAATAGGGAGGTGAGATTGCAACCTATGAAGATATACCCGAGCTAGTTGATTAAAAATAGCAGTGTTGCGGCAATACAATCCTGCCCAGGACCCTGGGTATGTATTTGCGTGGTTAGCCTGTGCCACTATGGTTACACTGCTATTTTTAATGAGTTAGCACAAATACCTCTACTTGTATTGCAGTCACACCTCCCAATTGCAGTATAGATATACCCTTAGTATCCCCTTGTATTAATGTGTTTTGGAAATTGGTTTTATAAGTTTATAAAGTTATGTTTCCCCCGAGGAGTGGTATAACATGGTGGAAGACTCTAAGCCCTTGTACTGGAATGCAGTGCTTCCTTGAATAACCAACCCAGGCTCATTTCCTAAACTTCTGCATTAACATTCAGGGCAATAACTGGTGCATCATGCTGAAAGACAGATTCAATTAACTTTGACCGGAATAGGGATGGGAGTGTATCTTTGAGCCAGAAGGAACAGGAAGCTAGCAAAGAGGAAGCCCTGCAGGGACACCCTATTAACAGCTGACTCTGGGGAGGAAGATGGAGCCTGAGGTTTATGTTGTTGTGTTACCAGTAAAGCTAGACCGTAAGCATGGGGATTAGTTTAAATATTAACTCAGGGTCTGCAGTGCTCTCCTGAGGACTGGGTAGGGACTCTGCCCATTCACAGTTGGTTCCTTTTGTCTGTGTACCGGAGGAGGAAGCATTTGTTTATCTAATTGTAACTTAGCCTCTCATATTGAAGAGGTCGTAACAAACTGCACATTTATGCCAAGAGAAATACTGGCCTTTGAAACATGAATTTTGAATTAGAAGAGCAATTACACTCACAAACATTTACTGGAACTGCTTAGAACAGGTTTAGTGCCAATCACTTATCTAACTTTGGCTTTACATATGATGCTTTTCCAATTACCATAATTTCCACTGTGGGGCCATGCGGGTACCCATAGCAGTGCCTCTGATTCAAATCAAAAGAATTTTCAGCACAGTACAGAAATTTAAAGCATTCCTTTTTTTATTCAAATCAGCGGCCCTGCTATGGGTACCCGCATGGCCCCACAGTATGCCAACATTTTTATGGCTGACTTAGAACAATGCTTCCTCAGCTCTCGTCCCCTAACACCCCTACTCTAGTTGCGCTACACTGATGACATCTTCATCATCTGGACCCATGGAAAAGAAGCCCTGGAGGAATTCCACCATGATTTCAACAATTTCCGTCCCACCATCGACCCAAGCCTGGACCAATCCACACAAGAGATCCACTTCTTGGACACTATGGTGCTAATAAGCGATGGTCACATAAACACCACCCTATACCGGAAACCCACTGACCGCTATTCCTACCTACATACCTCCAGCTTTCACCCAGACCACACCACACGATCCATCGTCTACAACCAAGCTCTACGATACAACCGCATTTGCTCCAACCCCTCAGACAGAGACAAACACCTACAAGATCTCTATCAAGCATTCTTAGAACTTACAATACCCACCTGCTGAAGTGAGGAAACAAATTGACAGAGCCAGAAGAGTACCCAGAAGTCACCTACTACAGGACAGGCCCAACAAAGAAAATAACAGAACGCCACTAGCCGTCACCTTCAGCCCCCAACTAAAACTTCTCCAATGCATCATCAAGGATCTACAACCTATCCTGAAGGATGACCCATCACTCTCACAGATCTTGGGAGACAGGCCAGTCGTTGCTTACAGACAGCCCCTCAACCTGAAGCAAATACTCACCAGCAACCACACAACAGAACCACCAACCCAGGTACCTATCCTTGCAACAAAGCCAGTTGCCAATTGTGTCCACATATCTATTCAGGGGACACCATCATAGGGCCTAATCACATCAGCCACAGTATCAGAGACTCGTTCATCTGCACATCCACCAATGTGATATATGCCATCATGTGCCAACAATGCCCCTCTGCCATGTACATTGGTCAAACTGGATAGTCTCTACATAAAAGAATAAATGGACGCAAATCAGACGTCAAGAATTAGAACATTCAAAAACCAGTCGGAGAACACTTTAATCTCTCTGGTCACTCGATTACAGACCTAAAAGTCTCAATATTACAACAAAAGGACTTCAAAAACAGACTCCAATGAGAGACTGCTGAATTGGAATTAATTTGCAAACTGGATACAATTAACTTAGGCTTGAATAAAGACTGGGAATGGATGTGTCATTACACAAAGTAAAACTATTTCACCATGTTTATTTCCCCATCCCCCACTGTTCCTCAGATGTTCTTGTCAACTGCTGGAAATGGCCCACCTTGATTATCACTACAAAAGGTCCTGTTCTCCTCTCTCCCACCCGCCCCCCGGCTCTCCTGCTGGTAATAACTTATCTTAAGTGATCACTCTCGTTACAGTGTGTATGGTAACACCCATTGTTTCATGTTCTCTATGTATATAAATCTCCCCACTGTATTTTGCACTGAATGCATCCGATGAAGTGAGCTGTAGCTCACAAAAGCTTATGCTCAAATAAATTGGTTAGTCTCTAAGGTGCCACAAGTACTCCTTTTCTTTTTGCGAATACAGACTAACACGGTCGCTACTCTGAAACCTCTCTTTAGAATATGTGCTAACTATTTATAGATATCTGTTTCATCTTGCATTTAGCTGTGACTCTCGGAGTACCTTTCCCAGACCTGAAGAAGAGCTCTGTGTCTCCTGAAAGCATCTCTCTCTCACACCAACAGAAGTTGGTCCAATAAAAGATATGACCTTACCTACCTTGTCTCAGGAACATTCTAAGGTTGGGTTGATGCAGCCACAGCTGTCCTTCTCCCCTGCACAGGAGGAGAAGAAGCAGCAGTGTCACAACACACTGTACTAGAGTAGGAGTGAAGAGAGCGTGGGAGTCAGGAGAGCCATGCTGGGTCCACCCCTTGTTTGTGGCTCCAGTGGCCCATGCCCTTCACTCCAGAGGCATCAAATGGTGTAAGAACCACCTCCTGTGGCGTGGGGAGGTAAAACTGGCCTGGGTTTATGTCTACCTCATGCATCCATTTAGACCCAGTACAAGGCCTGAGCAGCCCATCCTCCTTTCTTGGGGCGGGAGTGCCCCCAACTTCTGGTGATGTGGAGAGAGTGTGTGTGGGAGAATGCTAGACTGGAATGTACCCATATGTTTGCCCTCATCACTGCCACTCTGGCATAAGTCGTCTTCTGCTCAGTGTTAATGTAGGTTGCCCTTTAGCTCTAGTGGTAGAAGTGTGTGCAGCAGTGCTGAAGGGTCAGGGTTCAAACCCTGCTTATCAAGCATGAGGGGGTTATTAGTTCTACATCCTTCTTTTCTTCTCTTTTAACCTTTTTCCATTTAAAGAAACACACAGAAATTACATACAAAAAACTAAATTAAATAACATTATTTAGATTTCAGTGTCAAGCACTGGAAAGTTAAGAAATGCTAGTTTTGTGGTTGCTATGAAATGTTATTTCTTCTCCCTTGTGAGTAAATAGCATTATGTTAGTCTTTAATCTTTAATTACATGATCACATTCATTTTTTCCACAGGACCCCCTCTTGTTCAGTACACAGGATGGATGCATAAGTACACAGAATTAAAGTTGCACAGGCAATGTAGATCTGGCACTTCCCAAATTTTGAGTACTTGAATTTGCAACCTAAATTCTGTTCCTTTAATGTAGGTTTTTTTATGTACTGTGTATCTAAATGAGAGAGGGAATTGGTGTGTGTTTGAGAACATATGAAGCAAAGAGATCTTATGGTTTATTAGGAAACTTATAAATGCAAGTAATATAATTTTTATAAAAAATTATGCTATATTTCTAATATTCCTACTTTCTTTCATATTGACAAGTTGTAGAAAGATTGAAGGGGAGGAGGTAATACTACTACTTGTTCAGTTTTCATTTAATACAGAAAAGTCAAAAGGAAGCAAAAGAAGGTCAAGCCATTTGAACCAGTTCTCTACTGGTTTTCTTTGAGGAACTGGTAAAGGTAATGACATCTTAAGCTTGTACACTGGAAAGACAGGGATAAGGAAATTAATTTTTTTGCAGAGGTTTGCTTGTTGATAAGAAGGAGCAACCAGAAAAATTCCAAAGTAGCTCTAACCATTTCTCATAGTAAATTTCAAACTAAAGTGGTACATCTGTAGAAGGTACACATTTGAAATAAATATTTTTTCTGAGCATTTATTTTGTTAGAGTTTGAGTTGTTGGATTTAGTTACACTAACTTGTAAATCAGGAAGTAAGAAGGTATCTTTGAAACATTTACGGCCAGAGTTGTTTCTTAACAATACACATCACTCTAATTTCATATGAAATACGATTACACTTGTGCATAAGCCAAACTTGTGGGAGGGGAGGTAGATTTTCTTAGTGGAAAGGGTTAAAAACCATATCTACAGAGAAAGAGACTGAATTTGGCAGGTATGCCATTGTCATCAATGGGGTCACACAGATGTGACCAAGGACTGAATTTGCCCTGCAGTGGGAACTTGGTTAACAAATCTGTTAATTATGTATGAGTCAGAATAGAAGCTAGCGCTCGCTCACGCTCTCTCTCTCTCTCTCTCAGTTTCAGCAGCTCTGCAGGGCTAACAGTAGTAAAAAGTAATTAAAGCTAATTTTTATCACTAAAATAGGCAGGCGACATGAAATACATATGGGGAAGATCTGTTGAGTAAGGTGGGCCATACTTTTATAGTCACTTTTCAGAGTGGAGCTGAATCAGTGACAGAAATTAGAGGCCTGATTTAGTCAAAATTACACTCTGTATCAGACGCTCTAAAGGCCTCCTTCATACTCTGGGGCAGAATTGTCCTTCTCTAACAACTGTGCAGTGCTAGATTGAGCATTCTGCTTAATATGTGTCAGAACAAACTATACAAGTTTTACAAAATATAAAAAGATAGACACATTAAGGCTCTGTCAGAGATAGATATGGTACATCAAGCATCATCCCAGGACAGGGCTTTATAATGTTCTGTGAATCTTTCTGATCTTCCCAATAATGGAGTCTCTTCCTCTTCCTAGCTCATTTGCTTTATATGGTTATGGTAATCTAGGGATGAATGTCAGAGAAACTTCACAGAGCATGCTCAGCGAATTACCTCCAGTATGCTAGTATGGGGCAGTCTGTCAGCCAGGAAGAGTTTTAAAGGAGCAGTTACCCAGAGGTATTGGGGCTGTCATTAGGTGACAGTTCTGTTCTGGTGGTCAGCCAGAGTGAAAAAGAAGCCTGATTTTAAAAAGCAAAACCCCTGAACATTTAAAAAGAAGTACTGATTATGAAAGAGGGCAAGGTGCCCCTTCATTCTCTAATCCTGTGGAAGATGGTTGGATATGGGAGAGTCTCCCAAAGACTCCTATGACACTGGGGAAAGGAAGACTCCTTTTTCAACATGGAGGAAATAGGAAACATCCTAATACAATAACTGTTTTAAAATTTTTAAACACAATTCTGGGCAACTGTGGGGCCCAGTCTTCTTAGTTCCCCCTACTAGAACCACATAGCAGATTGACTTCATCTTTTAAGTCAGATTAACTCCTGTAGAATGTAAAGTCTCAGATGTGAACCTGACCCAATGACATAAGAATCAGGATTATTACAACATAGCTATCGTGTGCTTCAGAAGTGTGTGGGTAATTGGTTCTGGATCAGGTCCTATGTTTTCTTTTCTAATTTTTCTGGTCATCTGTCTCAGATCCCTTTTGAGTGTGTACATGAACTTTTAGGACTCTGTTTACTTTTTGTCCATTCCTACCACTACTCTGATCCTTTGTGATGTAGAGTACACTGCATGGTGTGTGCTCTACAAGGAGTGTGCTGCTGTAGAGACATTTGAGGGAAATGTAGAAAAGACTGAAAAGTTCAAGACATGGTCATAGGTCTACCAATTGTGCATGTCACATAGCATTAGTATTAGGGCTGGCAAGTGATTAAAAAAAATGAATCACGATTAATTGCACTGTTAATAATACAAGACCATTTATTTAAATATTTTGGATGTTTTCTACATTTTCAAATATATTGATTTCAATTACAACACAATACAAAGTATACAGTGCTCACTGTATATTTATTTTTGATTACACGTATTTGTACTGTAAAAAAACCAAAAGAAATAGTATTTTTCAGTTTACCCAATACAAGTACTGTGGTGCAACCTCTCTATCATGAAAGTTGAATTTAAAAATGTAGAATTATGTACAAAAAAACTGCATTCAAAAATAAAACAATGTAAAAGTTTAGAGCCTGCGAGTCCACTCAGTCCTATTTCTTGTTCAGCCAATCAAGTGTGGTTACATTTGCAGGAGATAATGCTGCCCACTTCTTGTTTACAATGTCACCTGAAAGTGAGAACAGGCGTTCTCATGGCAATGTTGTAGCTGGCGTCGCAAGATATTTACATGCCAGATGCCCTAAAGATTCATAAGTTCCTTCATCATTCAGCCATCATTCCAGAGGACATGCGTCCATGCTGATGATGGATTCTGCTTGATAACAATCCAAAGCAGTGCGGATCAACGTACGTTCATTTTCATTATCTGAGTCAGATGGCACCAGCAGAAGGTTGATTTTCTTTTTTGGTGGTTTGGGTTCTGTAGTTTCCACATCGGAGTGTTGCTCTTTTAAGACTTCTGAAAGCATGCCCCACACCTCGTCCCTCTCAGACTTTGGAAGGCACTTCAGATTCTTAAACCTTGAGTTGAGTGAAATAGCTAGCTTTAGAAATCTCTCATTGGTATCTTCTTTGCATTTTGTCAAATCTGCAGTGAAGGTGTTGTTAAAACGAACAACATGTGCTGGGTCATCAACCGGACTGCTATAACATAAAATATATGGCAGAATGTGGGTAAAACAGAGCAGGGGACATACAATTCTCCCCCAAGGAGTTGAGTCACAGATTTAATTAATGCATTTTTTTTTTAAAGAGCGTCATCAGCATGGAAACATGTCCTCTGGAATGGTTGCCAAAGCATGAAGGAACATTCGAATGCTTAGCATATCTGGCACATAAATATCTTGCCAAATGCCAGTTCTCACTGTCTGGTGACATTGTAAATAAGAAGCGGAAAGCATTAGCTCCTGTAAGTGTAAACAAACTTGCTTGTCTTAGCAATTGGATGAACAAGAAGTAGGAGTGAGTGGACTTGTAGGCTCAAAACAATGTAAAACTTCAGTTTTTCAGTGCAGTTATGTAACAAAAAAAGTCTACATTTGTAAGTTGCACTTTCACGGCAAAGAGAATTCACTACAGTACTTGTATGAGGTGAATTGAAAAAATACTATTTCTTTTATCATTTTTACAGTGCAAATATTTATAATAAAAAATAATATACACTTTGATTTCAATTACAACACAATACAATATATGTGAAAATACAGAAAAACATCAAAAATATTTAATAAATGTCAGTTGGTATTCTATTGTTTAATAGTGTGTTTAAAACGGCGATTAATCGCGATTAATTTAGTTAGTTGTGTGAGTTAACTGATTAATCGACAGCCCTAATTAGTATTAGTTTATAAAGTGCAGTTAGTGATATTCAACTAATAACAAATGGCCTCTACTAAAACGTAGTCCATGTGCACTTCCTGGATGCATATTGATACCATGTGATTCAATTTCTTCATTTCCACTATGCAAAGATCCAGTCTGCACTCAGTTTATGTACCATCAGTCTGAGAGTAATCTCACTTATTAATTGGGGATCCTGTTTTCTTTACCTGGGAGTGAATTCCCCACCAGTACATTCAAGAACCCCTTCCTAAAGTCTTTTCCATGTTGGGGATGTTCTGAAATTTTCCTACTGTTTCTTTAGACCTGGTGCAACTCCATTGGTGCTAAAAACAATAGGAGTGATACTGTAAATGAGCAGCCATTTTTAAAAACTGTGTTGTCATCTAATCCTGCTTTGACAAGAGTAGACAATGCCTAGATTACACCGGTGTTCCCAACCATTGCTAACTGCAGAGGAACTACCCTAGTATCCTTTGTGTAGATGCAGTCTTAGGCATTAGTCAGCTTTGCATTTGTCCATCTGTAAAGCCTGATCCAAGCCCTGAACTAAAAATTTAAAATCAGTATTTCAATACCAGTATTTGAGAAGACGCCTCTCCTGGTAATACTTAACCTGGTGCTATCTGTGAAGCCTGTATTTTCTTTATTAATTTTTTTAATTGGTGGTAGGTGGAAAACTAGGAGTATTTACTAATGGTTTTCCTTGAATATTAGTCTTGTAGATGCTCCATATCCATAGGAAAGGTGGCTCCAGAGATGGCTCTGTCCTCTCTACAGTGAATTAAATCCCTGCTGTGGGTCTGGATTTCTACACTTGCTGTTCAGTGATGTGTATGAATTTACTGAAGAACGTATACTCATATGCACACACATACAGAAGGGGGAAAAAATCAGAGAAAAACAGAAAACAAAGATGGGGCAGTGTTTGGCTTGGTAATCAAGCATGCTAAATGCCAGTGTGTACAAAAATTAAAGATTTTGCTTAGAACAGTAAACCATAGAAAGGCATATCTTATCTTTGGAGAGCAAAAGCTAGTTAGTTCTAATATATTGCTTACTTTCACCCCTGCTTGTTGCGGAAGGAAATAAACTTAAAGGACTTACCGGTACGCTGGAGTCCTGAGCAGGGGGCGTGGCCTCAACCAGAAGAGGCTGGGCCTTTAAATACCCAGGCCCTTTAAATCAAGATTTAAAGGCACCGGGGCTCCAGCTGCAGTAGCGGCGGCTTGGAGCCCCAGGCCCTTTAAATCACCCCCGGAACTACCAGCTGCAGAGGTGGCTGGGAGCCCTGGGGCTCAGGAGTGATTTAAAGGGCCTGGGGCTCCGGCCGCCGCTACCGCAGTGGAGCTCTGGGTCCTTTAAATCGCTGACAGAACCCCAGGGGCTCCCGGCTGCCGTTGCTACCCCGGGGCTCGGGCGGAGATTTAAAGGGCCTGGGGTTCCACTGTGGCAACTGTGGCCGGGAGTCCCCGGCCCTTTAAATCACCGCCAGAGCCCTGCTGCCGCTACCCCAGGGCTCTGGCAGCTGGGCTCAGGTGGCGATTTAAAGGGCCTGGGGCTCCGGCTGCTGCGGGGAGCCCTGGGCCCTTTAAATCGCCAGCCTGGGGAAGTCGGTCCGGCATACTGGACCGTACCGGCTTACTTTCACCTCTGGCAACAAGCCATAATAGACAAGTATTCCTTGGCCGTTGGTACATATCCTTGGTATGTTTTAAGTGCTTTCAACCATCTGAGAATCCCTGTATGGCTCAAACACACAAGCAGATGTGGCTTACTGTTATAATAGGGGTCTCTTAATTTTACATTTCATGTTTTAAAACAAACATTTAAAAAATTAACCAATCTTGAGGAATCAGTAACTTTTCATGTCAGTTAAAATTCCCAGAAGCCAAACTGGCTGTAAAACTCAGTGCTAGAGAAATGTGATTGTTCTCTTGGGTTGTGTTCTCTTGGGTTGTGTCCTCTATATCCTGGCTTCTTAACTTAAGGGCAATACCCAAGCCTCCTCCCATTCACACACGAAAACCTGTCCCCTAAGTTAAATGGTGCTTTCAGCCTCCGCTAGCTTGCATTGCTGGGGATGTGGGTTAGAGCCAGGGTTCCACTTTCACTCACGCTAGTAGCCTATTCACTTTGCAGTGAGGATACAGGCATTAGTCGAGTGCTGATGGTCCTTCAATGTCTTCCCACAATTCACTCTGTGTGCCCAGAAGGACAGACAGATTCTCCCACAATCCACTCGGACAGAATCATAGAGCCCCTCAGCTTACCGCAGTACGAAAGAACCAAGGGATATGGTGCAGAAGTCTGACCGACATAGGCGAGTGCAGCACCAGTGAGGACACAGTAACATGGGTGTGGCTTTGCAGTGTGGCTTCTTACACCTGTGCTAGGCTCAGCGTGAGTGCTCAGACACAAGTACTGATCACCTGATCCAACTCTGCAATGAAGATACACCCTTGCAAGTTTGACTGCCAGTGCCAATGTGGCCAAAATTCAAAGAAAAATGTCAGACTTTCCTTCTAGCCCAGCTGTGATTCTTAGCAGCATTTCAATGGCAATGAGGCTGCTTGAAATTGTACCTTAAAAAGGGAAGTGTTTCGTAGTCTACAATTCTGTTTCTTATATCAAATTAAAATGCTAAAATAGCCCAGTTGCCTGCAGGCCCAGCAGCTGGCCTGGAGGAGGCGAGTGGGAAGGACTGATAATGAGGTATGGGGAGAAAATACAGCTTTTTGCTTCTGAAGCTTGTGATATTTACTTAGTCAATATCTTTTTCCTCTTATTTTATCATTTCCCTTTTTTCACCATATTCTCTATGTCCTGGGAACTTGGCAGTCCATTCTGCTAAATGAGACGGCAGAGTGGTAAAAGCTGGGAACTAGGAACTCCTCTGAATTCCAATTTAAATTTTTCCGTTATTCACTGGGTATTTTTATGCTTTCTACTTCAGTGCTATATCTGATTTTCTCATGGAAAAAATGGGAATAATAATACTTTGCTCTTCAAAGCCATAGTGAGGGTTCATTCATTAATGTTTACAAAGTGTGTAGGGATAGAAAGTGCTAAATTTTATTTATTACTAAATAAGTGAGGTGATTTGATGATATCATACATGTGCACATGTATACAGTGTTATCAGAAAGGCCCACTAGTGACATGGACCATGGCTGTAGATAATCATTGTCCAAAACCATCTTTTAATTTTTATTTCAGATTTCCTGTTAGCTGGAAGTACATTCTTAAAACTCTAGCTATGATTTTTTTCCCCAGAGATATTCTAGTCCCTCTTTATTTTCAAGGAAAAATACACATGGGAAATAAATGCTCGTTCACTAGGCAATTGTGCAAGATAGTGGTTAGGAGTCATGTCGCTTGGCTAGTGTAAATAGAGGGAGAGCTGTTGTAGAACAAGTAAAAGGGAATTAGAGATTATCATAAACTAATTAGAACATTAAACAAGACTGGAGGTAAAGTTTTAACAGTGCATATTTTTCAGTTAACCCACCTTTAGATTATAAAATTAGGGGATTTTTAATTCTATTTGGTTTCTTGCACAGTACCATCAGTTCAGTGAAAATTGATCAGAAGCTGGCAAACGGGAGTTAGCCTTCTATTCAGTTTAACCAAGGCTTGTTATGACATGATCTTGATAGAAAGAATAACTCCCTGTAGGATATTTTTGTGGGTTTGTTTTGTAGACTGCAGAGTTTCTGGGTTATTTTCTTGGAGTATGCTGTATAAATAGTTACCACAATCATCTGTTTTAGCAACAGTGCTCAGGTTGGAACAGGATTCCAGAAAATGTTATGTTAGGTTTATCCTTGCCTAAAACATAAAGCTCATCTGTAAAGCTTTGTTACTCTATGACAAAGGTAGAAACAAATTTATAACTGTTAACCACAAACCCAAACTTCCCCAGTCCACTTTTTTACTGCCAATTAAATTATAATATGCCTTATATAAATCATGAAATGTAATTTTTTAAGTTCTAACAGAGATCCATCTTTCATTGTTGTTTTTTCCACACAGAAGCCCCCTCCCCTCCTCCTCCACAACTTGTTGTCACAGAGCAGATGAAATTATTAGAGACTGTTCCTTTGAGACTAAGTGAAACAATGTCAGTGCTAGTGTATGGCAGCAGGATCTTTTCATATCAGAGCACCGCTAGAGAGGTACAATACATAGTCAAGGAGAAAATATTCAATCCTGACTCATCTTTTGATTTAAATATTCATACTTCACCTAGCAGAAAAAGCTACTGACTTTTGAAAGTGGGTCAGGTTTTTTAAAAAATGGGTCTTTTGGCCCTTTGCATTGTGTTAATGCTACTGGGTCTGGGGAATTGTTTGGTAATGCATAGCTATATGCATCTGTCTCTATTCAGTGAAAGCTTGGATGGGCTGTCTGTAACTTAATCCAGACAGGAGGGAGATCATTTGCGTGGAATTTATATTAGTACCTATAATTGAGGGACTGCAACAGCTATTTGTAAAACAGATATAGAGTTTTAGGTGTGTTCATTAAAGTAGTGACTGACCAAGAGACCTTTTTTTTTCAGCTGCATCTGGTAATAAGGGCACAACCTTTCTCTCTGACAAAGTGACCTTGCCCACTCATCTAGGTCTTTGTCAATTAAGTTTAGACGTCTGTACTGTGCTCTCTATGGCTCTATCCATTGAGATCATTCAGGAACTGAAGATAAATGGGCTGCTGCATTCTGCATTATTAAGCAAGTTTCACAGTGAGAGCCCACTAAACCAGTGCTCCAGAATCTGCAGTGGCTGTCTGTGGAAGCTTGCAAGTGGAATTCCCTGTGTTGGAGTTTACATTTAAAGATTGAAGTTGAACTACAAATAAACTAGGATGTGAATTTAAAGTACAATAGCTGTTCCACACTAACTGCCAATGTGGACATGCTTATTCCACACTGAATGCCTTTGTGTAGTTTATCTTAATTAACTTCAAAGTGGACTAAGCAAAAGTGCACAAAGACACATTTACTGTGTAATAAAGCATGTCCACACAGGGATTTAATGTAGAATATCTATTGTGCTTTAAATTAATATCCTAGCTTTTTCAGCCCAACTTCCTGTTTAGAGAAGCCCTGACTTTGCGCTGATTGGCTTATCCAGAAGAAATTAAGTTGGGAGAAGCCATTTGTATATAAAATGAGGACTCAAGCAAGCAGGGGGACTGTTGGAATTCAAAAAAAGTTGCTCCAGCACCCAAACAAATATACACAAAATTAATTTACCTTTGTACAAATGTTTGTGTAGTGCTCTGAAGAGAGCTCATTCTTTATAAAAGGAAGGGATTATATATTATTATAACCCAGTTTGGTTCTCTCATACAGGGCAAAACAAACTGTGTTTTAAACACACTTGGTTTAATACATTGCAATAATGATCACCCATCTTGATCTCTACGTGGTTGATTTGGCTATGTAGATAGACCCATAAGCATGCAACTAGTGTTGAAAAGGCCAAAATGTCTGTCTACAAATTTCAGAGTAGCAGCCGTGTTAGTCTGTATTCGCAAAAAGAAAAGGAGGACTTGTGGCACCTTAGAGACTAACAAATTGGGAGTCTGGACATGCCTGCGTGCTTCTCATTCGCTATGTGAAAGTGATATGAGAATAAGGAAATAGGAAGTGGAGACAGATCCATATTTGATACTCTTCAACCTGACAACTGTTTTCAAGGACCCTAGACATTTTTAGGTTTTACAGTTGTCCCTTCTTTCACTGATATTTTATGATCCTTCACTGTTTTTCCTGGTGATTGTTTCTCTTGGAATCTCTTTTGTCTTTGATATAGGGGAAACCCAGGAAAACTAAGAAAACAAGGGGGACCTTGGGATACATTTTAGTTGCCTATAACAAGGCAATGCATGTGACAAAGAAGGAAGAGAAAGGCAGAGAGAAAAGTAGAAGTAGGAAATGGGGTGGCTCTGTTACATTCTGTCCATTCAGTGCATTAAACATAACATCCTGGTGCTGATTTTAATGACTTGAAGCTCTGTGTATTTCCCACCTTTTCTTTTGTTAAGCTTTGGATGGGTATCACCTGTGAATCCTTTTAGATACTTCAGTTTGTTGATTATATCTTTAGTAAATTGGAAAAATTAGATAACTAATTGCACACATTATGTAAAATGGCTAACTTGTGTACTGCATTCCTTCAAGAATTGTGCTTTCCAGTGTCCTGTGAACCTGAAAGTGATAAAGCCCTAGAAAGTGAAGGGACACGGTTAAGGTTTAAAAGCCTAAAGTTCTGACCTTCCTGAGTATTGGTATATGCAACAGGAAAGTTAAAAGTCTCTCTCTTTGTCACAACATACAGAAACAGTCAGGCATCTATCTCACAAACAGTGCTGTTCTGGGCTCCCTCTACTGGCTTTGCAGCATCAATAACTATTAAACACTATTGTCTGTCAGTTGTACTAACATTTTCAGTGCTTCTGCTGCAGAAACTAAGCTGAACTAATACTATGAAAAGAAGCTTAAGTTCTTCAAGTACTGGTCCATGTGTGTATTCTAAACGTGGGTACGTACCTGAAATTCTTCAAAGCAGTGTCAATTGGCCTGCATGTGCACAGTAGCTCCCCTCGTGCTCCTGACTGAGGGTATACAAGGCAGTGCAGATCAGTGGTTCTGCAATTCCTTCCTACTGCCACATAGCCTGAGTTGGAATCGTAGCTTCCTTCTCTCAATTGTATAACCTACAAAGAGAGAAGATATTTGTAAATAGTTATGTATTTTAGCTTAGTATTTAGTAGATCAAGTTATGGTTAACAGTATTTCCTTCCCCTGGTTGGGGAACACTTCCCCAACTCTGGGACTGTGCCCAGAGTCCTGGGATTTTAGAATTGTCTCCTGCCCTCGATCCTTCTCCATCAGTGATGGTGATGAACATCCACACTGCCTATGTTGTCTGGGTGAGACAGATCTCTGTGAAGTGCAGTATTTGTTGTTCCTTCCCACCCAGAACTTGAGAAACCCAGGAGCTTAGCCTAGAGGAGCACGAAATGGAGACGGTTACGAGGCCCATCTCTGATCCGGCCAAGGAGACCCCTCTCTATAATTGGCCTCAACTGACCAATAGTGCCACTTCAACATTTTGCCTTGGAGTGGAGCCTTCAACATCTGAGACCAAGGTCTCTTCTTCTGGAGCAAGGACAGAGCCTTTTTGAGGACTGTCCATAAGAAACACGCTTCTTCCCTGAGCCTGTGCAGGTCAGGTGAAACATCAGGTGCGGAACCTAAGGAACCAGCCCCTCTGAAGATCCCCAGATTAGAGGGCCAGGTGGGTAAAAAGAAAGATCCACCTGTTCAGTTGGTCACCCTTGATACCAAAACTTAAGGACAGATGTTCACCAGTGTTAGAGAGCTTATTCCTTCACTCTCCCACTTCCCTGGTCCTTCTTGCATGAACAGAGAGCAACAATACCCGAAGTCCAAAGATGCAAACAATTCGATGTTTATTGGGGTGAACTTCCAACAAGCTTAAATACAAGTTCCTTTTTCCTTATTTTCGAATCCCAACTTACTTCCTGTTTGCCCCTAATTTATATAGTAATATTCTTAGCTATACCTTAACCAATCATTCTACTGAAATTTAACTAACCGATCCTAACATATTGTAACATGATTAGCTAACCAATTATATCCCACCACCTTAATTAGTTTACACCCAGCAAAATTAATTATACAGCAGACAGAAACAATCACAGAACCAGACAGAGACCATGCCAATAAACAGTAGCAAAGTGGGAACTATAATGATAAAACAATACAGAAGTGTGGATTTCACAACTACATCTATAAAGACATAAGAGTTTCCCAGCTGTGTTTATTGATAAGTGAGTTCTTACCAGACAGAAAACTATCAACCTCAATTTCCTTTTACATCTTCTAGGCACTTCCCTTTCTCTGGAGGTGATAGGCACTATCAGGACAGGATTGTATTCCTAACAGCCCAATAGCACCTTCTTTCAATGTGACTACTTTGGAATGTGAGGATGTGACCGGTAGCTTCCCAGCTTATGGCTGCCTCTGTCACTTAGCCAAAGGCCTTAGCCTAAGAACAGGACCTCAGACTGTCACAGTAAGAGAAAGACCTTGCACTGGCAGACAGTGATTTTGATTCTTTCTTTTATACCTCTAACTAGCCAAGTGATAAGAATACACCTAAATTCTTAGAGTACAGGCCTTTGCAGACAGGCCTGAATATCTATATCCTAACACTCCACCCCTTTTTTTTCTTTTGGGATCCTTCTGCCCAGGTATCCCTGGAAAAGCATAGGCCATATGGCGACACATTTCCTGATAGGGCCAGGCATGAAGGTGGAAGGTGTCGATGCTCCATCTGTCCCACTGCTCTTTGTGTAGTACTATGCCCTGCACCTTCTCTCGTACGGGCATACTACACCTATTCCAATTAGTGTTCCAGACTTCCCAGTATAGTGGGCCCGAAAAGGTTGGGTCCGGGTTGTCTAGTACACTTGGGGCGGGGGGGGGGGGGCTTACTAGATTACTTATAGGTTATAATTAGTGGCTGTTCTCTAGGGGGCTGTGCCTCCCTTGATCGTTTCCATATGCAATGTAACACACACATAGTTAACAATACACCAGCTGCTATGATAATCCACAGCAATACTGAGAGTCCTGACCATTGCAGTATGGTCCAACATCCTGGCCACCACCAAAAACACTGCTTCTCCTCCTTTGATAAGGTTAAAATGTTGTCAGCGCCATCCTGTAGTGTGTATTGTAAGTGTGTCCAACTGTTGGTGCTTGCAGCAAGTTGCTCTTGTAATCTTTGTGTACTTTTGTCCATATTGTGTGTCCATTGAATATCCACTGTGAAATTTGGTATTGTCCAAACCAATTCAACTACTTGGCACGGTATGGGGTAGTAGGTGCTGGTTCGATTGTTTACAATGGTTAAGTCCACTGATCCATTGGTGCACCATAGTCCAGGTGGCAGTGTATAGAAGTTCATCATTTTGTCATACACTGGAAGGATTTTGCCTCCTAGTGTTATATTGCAGGATTGCATACATTCCCAACAGAATACACCGTACCCCATATACATTACCCCTAAATGCCCCCCGTTTGCAATAGGCCATTGATCCTGCTCCTCCATAGTCATAGGAGAGGGGCACATCCATATTCCTCCTCTGGATATACAACTGCTTAATGTGATGACAGTCCAATTTACCCCATTCCACCCCCCACCCCCGACCTATTCCCTAGTGGCTCCCAACGTGCTCCCCCTTCCCTACTAACTCCCATAGGGTTCAAGGGAACCACCTTATTTGCATTTCCTTCCCATGGTATCATAGTAACAATTACACAAGAACTGTCCCCACAGGTCGGGGATGTTATTTTCCTGGTAGATGGGTATGTTTTTACAATTGTGGATAAATATGGGCTAGCCTCCCGATTTAATACTGAAGGCCATTGTTCTGACCAAGCATCTCTCATAATATCCATTAACATTATTAACTGAGCATTTTGAATACCTACGCACACTTCTCCCCATGTTAGTCTTCTGAAGCCATCCCCTACCCATGTCACCAGGTCCCCTGCCCAATGAGTTAACTGCAAGTTTACCTCTACTGCTGTCCTCCACCCTGTGGCAACTGCTGATAGTTGCTGTGCCATTAATTCATTAATTTGTTGTTGAAATTTCATATTTTGGCTTACTAATTGTTTGGTTACCCACTTGTCCCCCAGATTCCATGTACCCAGCATAGTGTTCCCCACTGCCCACAATCCCCTTTTCCGACGACGATTCCAGGTGTGTCCCCTCACCCATGCATTGAATTGTTGTTTCAATCCTTTTATGTACATACTACAATTAGGATGGATTTGGTCCACCCACCATTCCTTGGGGCGTGCCACCCATGTAATAGAGTGAAAGGACACGTTAAAAAGTGCTGCCTGCACCTGCTCCCACCATGGCTCCCATATATTTGCTCGTCGGGGAATATTCTTGGCTCCAGGCTGTGGCCACTTTTTAAATTTGGATTCTTCCAACTTGGCATCCATATCACCTGTAGGGTTACATTCTGTAAAATGTTTAACTCATCGTACACCCAGCGTCCCAAAGGGGATTTTACGCCTAATGTAATATGTACATAACAATCACACCTTCGGGGATTATCTTCCATGGAAGTACCATTGTGGTGACATCACACCCTAAATGTGGGGCCCTATTTTCCCAAGAGGGTTCATTTGCTTCAGGAGACCAGAGGGTTATATTCTTTGGACCCTCTGTAACAAACCACATAGCTGGGTAACTGTGTTTTCCACTATCGTTAATTGTGGCAGCGCCCAGAGAGTACCATGCGATATTTCCTGATAAATTTGATATTCTCTGCCTGGTTGGGATTCCCCCATGTAATCCATAAACCATATACCGACACTGCCAAATTCCTGTTGGAGTATTAGTGGTACATCTTTCTGTGGGGAGATTCTCATAGTCTTCATTAGCTTTATTACCCAGGTTGCATGTGTAGCCATGTGTTTCCTCCTTTTGACACTTCACATCGTGGGATCTGAATAGAATTTGTAAATGTGACCATTGTGATTAGCACTAGTAATTGTTCCATCCAGGGCCAGGGAATTTTCATCCTTTTCTCGTTTTTGAATTAACCTGTAATACACACATAACAAAATTTACACGTCCTCTTTCCCAGTCCCCTGTTTGTACCTTTTTATTTGCGTGCAGTGAACCCACTCCCGTCCTCCATTCTCTGTACCCAGTAATAGCAGACTGGGCCCTAATTGGTCAAGGACAAGATAGGGGCCCTTCCATTTAGGAGCTGGGAATGGATGGTGTTGACCTGGAATCTTGTACATCACTAGATCTCCCACCATGGGTAGATTATGCTCCCCAGGCAGGTCATACCATGCTTTGACTCTTGCTGCTCCTTGCTCGTCTCGCCAGGCCACCGCCTGCTGTACTTGTTTTACATGTTCGATTAAAGTTAAAATCCATTCTTGTGTTAAGCCGTGTGTAGACTTCCCCACGTACTGGGGTAAGTAGATTTTCCCACCGTTCCATAGGCCTTCCCATGAGAGCTTCATATGGAGAAAATCCTGTGCCCTTTGATTCTCGGGCCCTTATTCTCATTAAGACAAAGGGCAGTAACTGTGACCGTTTTTTTCCTCCGATTTCCACTCCCTTTCTTAGCTCACTTTTAATGGTGCGGTTCATGCGTTCCACCTGCCCCGCAGCCTGGGGGTGATAAGCAATATGGAACAACTGTGTGATTCCAGTGAGGGCTGATAGCTCCCCTAACAGATCTGACCGAAAAGCAGCTCCTTGGTCTGAGTGAATCACCTTTGGGACCCCACAGCGAGTGAATACCTCATTTACCAGTATTGCAGCAGTTACCCAGGCAGTTTGATACTTTGTGGGGAAAGCTTCCACCCACCGTCTGAAAGCATCCACTACCACCAACATGAATCGGTTTTTCCTATGGTCTGGTGGTAGGGGTCCTGTGTAGTCAATCTTTATTCTTTCCCATGGTCCCCTTGGGGCTTGTCTCATTAATTCTCCCCTTAGCACCTTGTGAGGTGGGCTGTGCCTGGCACAATCCAAACAACATTCCAGATGTGATTTTAAATCAGCTGCCATTCTTGGCCACCAGCACAACCTTTTTAAAATTCCCAGTGCCTCCTCAAACCCGGAGTGTCCCCCTGCCAAGCTTCCATGCACCCAGCTTAAGAAAGCTGTCCGACTTCCCTGAGGGCACAACATTACTGGTCCCTCAGTTTTTAAGACACACCAAATCCCTTCCATTAGTTCCACCTTTGGCACATGCCTGTCCCCAAGTTTCATGATGCCTTCCAGTCCTGGGTCAGATTCCTGCAACTCTTGAATTCGCCCTCCCCGATCTGTATCCACCCCGCTTCTTGTTAACACTGCTACAGGCACACTCTCTTCTGGCTCCCAGGGCCATGGGGGTGCCTCTGTTGCAGCCCACTTGGCCTCTACATCAGCCAGATTATTTCCTTTGCTTAGGGGTCCTGTTTTCTTGTGTGCCTTTACCTCATTGATCCGTGTAAAACAGTGACTCAGCTCCTCCACTCGCTTCCCCGAGATAGCATGCTTGATTGTGGAGCCGTCTGTTGCCCTGAAATGATTATCTGCCCACCATCTCAGCATTAATGTGGCACCACGAAATACATAATCTGAATCTACCACCACCCAACATTCTGGCTCAAATTTGGGATCTACTTCATTTAAAGCTGTTAGCAAGGCTGCCAGTTCTGCCTCCTGAGCTGACTTTGCTTCTAGTGAGAAACCAATGGTGCTGACTGTCTCATTGCCTCTGATTCCCATAACAGCTAAGCCTGCAGTTTTCCGTCCCCCTTGATACCTACAACTTCCATCCAAAAACCATACCAGTGTCCCCTCCTTTACCTGATTGGGGTTAGCTGCCTGAAACACCTGATGTTGGGTTTTACCTTGGCTGGCTTCACATTGGTGTGGGGTGCCAGCCAGATGTAATCCAGCTACCCAGACTATGGGTTCCTTTAACACCTCTGCTTTATTGTTTTCTGCCTGTAGAGCCAGCAACCATTTAGCAATACGCTGCCCACTCACTTGTCCCTGTAAGATAGTGTGCATGTTTAACAGCCTCAGGGGGTCATGATGAGATTGGACTATTACTTTCTGCATTCCCGTAAGGTATTTAAATTTCCATACCCCCCCAGTAGGAGCACAACAGTACCTTTTCACACCATCCATACTTCAATTCCACAGCACTCAAAAGTCGAGAGGCAAAGGCCACAGTTCGGTCCTTTGCTCCATACTCCTGTGTTAATGCACAACCAACGGTAGTGTCCGATACCAAAGGATACAGATAAAAGAATTTCTCCCCATCCGGGGAGGCCAGCACTGGAGCACTGGCCAGGTTTTCCTTTAGCACTCTCACTGCCTCAGTACACTCTTCTGACCATTCCCAAGTTGAGGCTCGGGTTAGGTCAAATAGAGGCTGGGCTATTTCTGCATAACTGGCCACAAAATTCCTGCAAAATCCAGTTAGACCAGAAAACTTTGCAAGCTTTTAACATCCGTAGGCAGTGGCAGGGACTGGATCAGTTGCACCCGTCCGTTATCGATTTCCCTTCCCATCTGAGACACTTCCACTCCTAAGTAGGTCACTCTTGTCTGTCCCATCTGAGCCTTTTTCCGATTGACCTTCAATTCTGCTCTTGCCAAAGCTTGCAGGACCTGCTCAATTAATTCCCTGTCTTCTTCCTCTGTCCCTGACATTAGCAACAGGTCGTCTACATATTGTATGCACCCTGCTGAATCCACCCCCTCCAGAGCCTGTCTCATGTATCTGTGAAAAATTGCAGGGGAGTCCCTATATCCCTGGGGTAGGACTGTCCAGCAGAATTGTCTGCCCTCCCATGTGAATGCAGTTTTATACTGACATGAGGTAGCTAGTGGCAGAGACCAAAACCCATTAGCTATGTCCAAAACAGTAAAAATTCGGAATTGAGGTCCAATACGGGCCAATATTTCAGGGTACGCTGCCACCATTGAGGCTGGCGAATTGGCCAGAGCATTTAGTGCCCTGTAATCCACAGTGTGGCGCCAAGTACCATTTGGCTTTCTCACTGACCACACAGCAGCATTACAAGGGGATGCAACTGCCCTAATCAGTCCCCTCTGTTCCAAATCCCCAGTAGTTGCCCCCACCTCTGCCAATGCCTCCCGAGGAATAGGATACTGTTTCGGTGGGGGAGGGTCCCCTCCTTCCATCAGTACCTCCATGCTGCACCTACCACAGTCCAGCTTATCCTTAGCCCACACAGGGATGTGTTCCCACCCAGCCGGGGGTGGTGGGAGGGCATGTGCCGCTTTAATGGTCATAGTGGCTATCCCCATGGGAATGGTATAGCCCTGACTGTCCTGCGTTTGCCCCAGTAAACACACACAATTGGCTAAATCCAGTACAAGTCCCAGTTTGTGTAAATCTCCTGCCCCCAACAGATTAAGCATATCATTACAACCCCACATAATCTCCCCTTCCCCCCAGATTCCTTTGATTTGTCCCCACCTCAGGGTTAATTGTGTCTCCCCTCCCGTTGCCCCTACAATTGTCACAGTCCCTTCTGAGGGTCTCCCCTGCCCCCATGTGGTTAAACTGATGGCTGCTCCAGTGTCTATCAAAAAATCCCTCATAGGACTCCCTTTGATTGCCCCCTGGAGCATGGGGCGACCAGATGCATCCCGTCCTAAACTGAGAACATGGACAGGACACCTCCCAGGGCACCCCTAAGTTGCAGAACCCACCTCTGTCCCTCCCAGTGGTTCATGGGGGGACCGGGGGTCCTGGCACCGAACACATTCCTGTCTCCACGCAAAATTGTGAGTCTGGCATTTCAGGCAGTCCCAGTCCCTTGGCCTCCGGGACCACTTTCCCCCTGATCTGATAAGATCGTGGGTAGTCAGTTTAGCCTGCAGTCTCTGGATCTGTTGCTCTATAGCTGCCCGCTCATCCCTGACTACCCCCCCAAAGCCACGAACTCTCTCTCTACCTCCTCCTCTCCAGGCTGACCCACTCCTTTCCACCTTGTATTGATCCCCCGCAGTAATAGCATGGACTGGCTCTTCCCCCTGATGCATCTGCCTCCACACATCTGCCTGTTCCAGAAACTGGGGTAGCTGATTGGGAGTAAGTTCAGGGTGCTGCAACCTTAAATGCCCCACGAACTGCGGATTGCTCAGCTCCAACCATTTCTCCAGCAATTCCACACCCCTACCCTGCTCCACACCCCCACCAGGTCCCGGTGCCCCTGCCTGGGGCATCACCCATGGACCGTCCAGGGGATCCACCCAGCACCGTGTCCATGCTTGTATGCGATTAAGTGTATCCTGCCCTGTTTCCCCAGGGATTCGCTTAATCTTATTCATCCTCGCAATACGAGAGTACACCCCAAACAAGTGTTTTGCCACCTGTCCGGGGATTAGAAATGGATGTGCCACTCCTGCCACATCGATTCCCAAGGTACCTCGTCCCAAAAGACTACGCCATAAGATCACCTGGTCCTCATGAGTTACACCCTCCATCTCCCTGCCCACCTCCACTAGCCACAGCACAAACTGATCCCAATCATTCTGGGGTACCTTTCCCAAACAGCCCAGTACTGCCCCCCAGTCCTTCAGGGACAAGGGGCAGATTTCTGCCTGTTCTACTACTTGTGGGGCATGGTCCCCCCACCCCTCAACCGGGGCCACTATTCCTGCCTCCTGCAGTTCCTCCCGGGTAGCCTCTCTCTCAGGGGTTGTAACTGTGGATCGCCGGCTTACAACATCCACCCGCTATGGTGGGTACAGTGTTTTTTCAGGGTAGGGTGGTGGAGGTGTCTCCTTCAGTTCCATTAGTGGGGCGGATGGTTTGGGGTCCCCAAGTCCATTGTCCCCATGTTTACAATGATACAATTCCTCCCCTAAGTCTCCTACTCTCCCCAGCAGTTTGTCCCTCTCTCTCCGGATTGCCTCACAAGACTCCTCTGTCCGTGCAGCATCCCGTGCCTTCAAATCCGCTACCTCTACTGCTAACACAGATTTTTCTGTTAAAATCTGTTGCTGATTCACAATCCCCTCCAAACCCTTAATGTGTTGGAGGAGGTCAGCTTCCCTTTTTACCCAGTATGCCATCCCAGCACACAAACCTTGTAATACCATTCCCTTTTTCCTACACTTCTTTCCCTTGGGGTCTCCCAAAACCTCTCCCATCTCCTTCTCAATCTCATCCCAGGTGAACCCCTGCACCTGGTATGGGCCCTGATTCTTCCTTATCACTTTGTTCAAAAAATCCGTTACGCCAGCTTGCCAGAACCCGCAACTACCATCACGAGAGTTCGCCATACCCGCTCCAAGCAGCTGTGCGGACTGTTGGGGAGGGGGACTTACAGGCTGTGATGTATCCAAGTCCCAGCACCAAGATGTTAGAGAGCTTATTCCTTCACTCTCCCACTTCCCTGGTCCTTCTTGCATGAACAGAGAGCAACAATACCCGAAGTCCAAAGATGCAAACAATTCGATGTTTATTGGGGTGAACTTCCAACAAGCTTAAATACAAGTTCCTTTTTCCTTATTTTCGAATCCCAACTTACTTCCTGTTTGCCCCTAATTTATACAGTAATATTCTTAGCTATACGTTAACCAATCATTCTACTGAAATTTAACTAACCGATCCTAACATATTGTAACATGATTAGCTAACCAATTATATCCCACCACCTTAATTAGTTTACACCCAGCAAAATTAATTATACAGCAGACAGAAACAATCACAGAACCAGACAGAGACCATGCCAATAATAGCAAAGTGGGAACTATAATGATAAAACAATACAGAAGTGTGGATTTCACAACTACATCTATAAAGACATAAGAGTTTCCCAGCTGTGTCTATTGATAAGTGAGTTTTTACCAGACAGAAAACTATCAACCTCAATTTCCTTTTACATCTTCTAGGCACTTCCCTTTCTCTGGAGGTGATAGGCACTATCAGGACAGGATTGTATTCCTAACAGCCCAATAGCACATTCTTTCAATGTGACTACTTTGGAATGTGACCGGTAGCTTCCCAGCTTATGGCTGCCTCTGTCGCTTAGCCAAAGGCCTTAGCCTAAGAACAGGGCCTCAGACTGTCACAGTAAGAGAAAGACCTTACACTGGCAGACAGTGATTCTGATTCTTTCTTTTATACCTCTAACTAGCCAAGTGATAAGAATACACCTAAATTCTTAAAAGTACTGGCCTTTGCAGACAGGCCTGAATATCTATATCCTAACAACCAGTTCCTTCTGTGAGGCCTGGGTCTGGACACATTGTCAGTACCACCATCTAAAGACTGGCTGGCTGCTCCAGGTGCACTGGGTCCTCCAGACTTGACTTCTGGAAGACATCAGGGCTTATGGAAACATATATATACACCAGAGGATATATTCCTTCCTCTTCCACAGTCTCCACTTCTTTCTGGTCCTGTCCTCCTGAGGGATGTCCTTATTCCAGAGGAGGAGACTATCTCAGTGTTCCAGGAGCAGTCCCACCTCCAACCATGTGGCAGGAGTGACCCAATACCAATGGCATACTTGCTACCAATGGAACAGTTCTTGGACTCGGATGAGTCAGAGGAGATAGCCATACTGGTATCTCCGTGGAGACATTTGAACCCCAGCAGACAGTCTAAGGGTTAGGCTTGTCATTTCTCTTGGTACGAAACTGGGACTGTTGGTACCAATTCCTTTGGGGACGCCTGCAACTGATCGATCCCCTTTTCTGTCCTTATTGGGGTCTGTGGGATCCTTATGGCAGGCATCCAGGCCCTTCTCAGAGGTCATACCGCTCCTCTACCTCTCTCCAACCGGTTCCCTCTGTGTACATGGAGGAAGAGCTGGAACCATAGCCACAGGTACCGACTGTTCCAATGAGAGCCTGTTCATCATCCCTTGATGACATGGTCAATCCTTCTTTGCCTTCTCCACTGGATGAGTACCACCGGAACCAGGAACTGTTACAACGAGTTGCCAGTGACTTACAGATCCCTTTGGAGGAGGTCAAGGACCCTCAACACTGGCTCCTGGACATATTACAACTGCAGTGACTGAGCAAGGTGGCCCTTCTGATCAATGGGGCCATACTGGAACTGACCAGAGTGGTATGGTACTCTCCAGCATTCTGTGCTCCTACACCAAAAAGAGTGTCAAAGTTTGACTCAGACTCACAATTTATCAGACCACTCTGTTTTATTAGCAAAGCAGCTCTGCTAATACATTTAGAAGTGAGCCCCCCGAGTGGGGCTTGTGTCTCTTAATTTATACAGTTTTTTGGAGAACAAGTTACAGAGAAGTTACAGACAAAAGAAGAAAAAGATTTTAGTCACCACCCTTCGAGATCCCTGAGACCAGTCACGTATCTTCAATTATCTGCCACCCTTAACAATCTCCTTTAACAGCTTCCAGTTAACTTAACTAATTGCCCTTCACACCTTCCATTCTGATGCCTGCTTCTTAGACGTGCTGGCTCTATCTTAATTGCTTCTCCATTCAAAAGCTAACTGTCCCTACGTGTGCTCCCTCGGATACTTTGTAACATGTTTTGGCATGCCCTCTCATATACAATGTATCCAGCATGTCCCCTTATACAACGTTATACTTATACAATGTTATACTTCCACAATCCCCCCTTTTGGTCAAGGCTACGCCCATGACCAATGACTTACTGGATTCCATACATCAATCGTTCTTTTTCATTACTTTCACTGGTGACATTTAACAACATTAGATTAGCACTCTGGTTAGGGGTAACCTGATGGATGGTGTGTCTTGTGCAGTTTTGGATACAAGAAGAAATCAATTGAAAACACACAAAGATTATTAGAATTCCAAATAGGATAGTCAGGATTCCTTGAAACAACCAGTTTCCCAGACTAGAGAAATTGAATAAGTTACTTATCCATTTCCACAAGGAACTTGGTTCTTTGTGGGGAAGGTATGCAATTTGCTCCAGATGGCTAGCACGATTTATTACCTCATTAGTATTATCAGGTATGTATACACAGCATTCTGTTCCAATTAGAGCACAGGTCCCTCCTTTGGCTGCCAGTATTATATCTAATGCCCGATGGTTTTGGAGGGCCACTTGTCGGACCACTCCTGCTTCTTTGGCTAGAGCTTTTAAGCTCTCTCCTGTTTCATTGGCCATGATCTCAACCACCGCTTGTAACCCTAAAAGCCTTTTTGCATGGTGGATTACCCCCCCTACTGGGACTAAAGAAATGCCAACAGCTTCTTCCCAAGTTAGGGGGCTTATGTTATCCACATACCATTTAGCATCTGGCAAGTCCCTCCTTTTTCGCCTGAAATTACGGAGGCGATTTCGTGGCAGGGATTGAAGCACCCGGAATTGTGGGAAATGCTGAGCAGGATAACAGATACCTGACCAATTTGCTGGTAACACAATGTAAGCATTTTCCCCACAAACCCAATGATGTTCCATTAAAGCTGGGAAGGGTTGACTGCAACCCTTTGACATGTAAGAATTTACAAAGGAGGAATAGTATCGCCCAAAGGGCACAGGATGATTTTCACTGGGAGAAGAGGTAGCTTTCACATGACATTTGTAGATGGTGCTGTTTTTCTCAGGGAGGCTGTAGGGGGAGCAAGAGATTGAATCTTTGGTTTGATCCCAGGTTGAGAGGAAGTTTATCTTTCCATACCCGGTTCGCCATTCTCCAACCTTGTTTGAATAGTCCCATACACCATGGGACATGATGTATTGGAGACAGCTGCTCCTCCTTAGATTCAGCCCTGTCCCATTACACACCCAGCACCAGTGGCCCTTTCCTTTCACCACACTTATAAGTTTAGGAACATATGTTTTTCCCAGCCCCCCAAGTGTCATTTTCCTTCCATGTCCTTTTAAGTGGATAGGGTTCTCCAGCAAGCTCTGAGGAATTCAAAGGGATTGCCATGGTGGGGATACTAGCTTGTGAGTGAGCTGGGATGTGGCTGCAGACCTAGCAATTAGAAATATTCAGGATCTGGGCTATCTGCACCTGTTGTTGGATGAAAGAATTGTCACTGTCACTCTGGATTCCCCAGACCCTCAGGACACAGTAGCTGAGGATTAAGCTTCTCAAAGGACACATGTTGGAAGCAGGACCCTTTCTGGTTCCGACAACCCCTTTCGAGGGAACCGCAGTCACGGTTTTACGTCCACCAGGCAGCAGGCGCTAGGCTCACTACTGCTTCTTGTTTGTTGGGTTCTGCTGTCTGCTTACCCTCTGCTTCTGGCAACCCTTATGAGAGCGCAGATTGTAAGGTATTGCAGGCTGTTCCTCTTTGTCTTCTGGGGTTGAAGCTGGTTCTGCGTGGTCTTGCAGAGGTGCTTGGTCTCCTTGAGGTGGCGCTGGCTTACACTGTGAGGCGTGGATCCATGCAGCGATGCCGGATAATTTCACTGCTGTCTGGGTGGTGAGCAGTACCTGGTATGGACCCTTCCACCAGGGTTCCAAGGCGTGCTTCCGAAGGTGGTGCCGCAGGTAGACCCAATCACCAGGCTCAAGAGTGTGACAGGCAGCAGAGGTGGGTTCCGTCGGCCAAGCTGCTGAGAATGGAAGGAGCTCACAGCTTGCATTAACCCTTTGCAGTACTGGAGGAGCGTGCTGTGAGTTACATTTAGGTCTGGGGCTGGGGTAAAAGTAGCCATTGTTCGCATAGGGTGTCCCATGATGATTTCAAATGGACTCAATTTGTGTCTCTGGGATGGGGATGACCGAATTTCCATAAGGGCCAGTGGTAAAGCAGCTGGCCGGTTTAACCCTGTGGAACTACAGATTTTTGCCAGCTTATTTTTAAGCACACCATTTCGCCTTTCAACTGCCCCTGCACTCTGTGGATGGTAGGGCAGTGCAACAGGTGGGTGACATGTAATACCTGGTTTAGATGTTGAACAATTTTTCCAGTAAAATGTGTTCCCCAGTCACTAGACAAAATGGCAGGAATTCCCTTGGTAGGGATAATGTGGTTTAACAGACATTTTGCAACGGACAATGAATCAGCTTTGTGACAGGGAAAGGCTTCAATCCAACCCGAAAACAGAGATATTATAACTAAAATGAATTCATATTTCTGACACTTTGGCATTTGTACAAAAATCAAGTTGCCAGTGTAGGAAAGGTGCTTGAGGCAAACCCCGGAACCCTTGTGTTACTTTTACAGATTTGCCTACATTGTGGCTTTGACAAGTAACACAAGCGGCACAGTGACGGGTTGCAAAGGAGGTGAAATGGGGAGCCCACCACCTCGCCTTACTCATAGCAGAGACCATCCCCTCCTTGCCGACATACGAAACACCATGTAGCAGGGCGGCTAGAGACGGGTAGAGTGAGAGGGGGGCTACAAAGGTACCGGTGGGCGATCGCCAAAGGGAATCAGAATGCAAAGAGCAACCCAAAGCACTGCAGGAGTCTTTCTCTGTTTCTGGGGCAGAATCCTGGAGCTGAGCGAGATGAGACAGGGATGGTGGCGTTACAGAGAAAGAGAGGGGACCAAGAAACGCTTCTGGTGAAGGTTTTATAGTGGCGGCATGTTTTGCAGCAGCATCAGCAAGTGCATTACCTTTTGCCACCTCGGTGTCTGCCGCTGAGTGGCCAGTACACTTAACAATTGCCAAGGCAGACGGTAGTAAAACTGCATACAGGAGGGCGGCATTGTAGGGGCCATTCTTGATAAGGGTACCAGTAGAGGTAAGAAAACCTCGAGCCTGCCAGAGGGTGCCAAAGTCATGCACAACCCCAAAGGCATACCGAGAATCAGTAAAAATAGTGGCAGAGAGCCCCTCGGCTAGAAAGCAGGCATGGGTTAGAGCAATCAGTTCAGCCACCTGGGCAGAGGTCACAGAGGGTAAGGGCGCAGCTTCTATGGTCTCAGAGAGAGAGACCACAGCGTACCCTGCAAGAAGGTGGCCTTGGTCATTTCTATAACAGGACCCATCAGTGAATAATACCAGGTCAGAGTTAGGGAGGGGTACGTCTGAAAGGTCGGGGCGCGGGACAGTGATAGCGGAGACAGTTGTAAGGCAGTCATGGGGTTCACCATCACTAGGTAAAGGAAGGAGGGTAGCAGGGTTTAACCCTCTGTGGAGATAGAGGTGGTTAGGGACTTTTTAGAAAAGCTGGACGTGCACAAGTCCATGGGGCCGGACGAGTTGCATCCGAGAGTGCTGAAGGAACTGGCGGCTGTGATTGCAGAGCCATTGGCCATTATCTTTGAAAACTCGTGGCGAACCGGGGAAGTCCCGGATGACTGGAAAAAGGCTAATGTAGTGCCAATCTTTAAAAAAGGGAAGAAGGAGGATCCTGGGAACTACAGGCCAGTCAGCCTCACTTCAGTCCCTGGAAAAATCATGGAGCAGGTCCTCAAAGAATCAATCCTGAAGCACTTGCATGAGAGGAAAGTGATCAGGAACAGCCAGCATGGATTCACCAAGGGAAGGTCATGCCTGACTAATCTAATCGCCTTCTATGATGAGATTACTGGTTCTGTGGATGAAGGGAAAGCAGTGGATGTATTGTTTCTTGACTTTAGCAAAGCTTTTGACACGGTCTCCCACAGTATTCTTGTCAGCAAGTTAAGGAAGTATGGGCTGGATGAATGCACTACAAGGTGGGTAGAAAGCTGGCTAGATTGTCGGGCTCAACGGGTAGTGATCAATGGCTCCATGTCTAGTTGGCAGCCGGTATCAAGTGGTGTGCCCCAAGGGTCGGTCCTGGGGCCGGTTTTGTTCAATATCTTCATAAATGATCTGGAGGATGGTGTGGATTGCACTCTCAGCAAATTTGCGGATGATACTAAACTGGGAGGAGTGGTAGATACGCTGGAGGGGAGGGATAGGATACAGAAGGACCTAGACAAATTGGAGGATTGGGCCAAAAGAAATCTGATGAGGTTCAATAAGGATAAGTGCAGGGTCATGCACTTAGGATGGAAGAACCCAATGCACAGCTACAGACTAGGGACCGAATGTCTAGGCAGCAGTTCTGCGGAAAAGGACCTAGGGGTGACAGTGGACGAGAAGCTGGATATGAGTCAGCAGTGTGCCCTTGTTGCCAAGAAGGCCAATGGCATTTTGGGATGTATAAGTAGGGGCATAGCGAGCAGATCGAGGGACGTGATCGTTCCCCTCTATTCGACATTGGTGAGGCCTCATCTGGAGTACTGTGTCCAGTTTTGGGCCCCACACTTCAAGAAGGATGTGGATAAATTGGAGAGAGTCCAGCGAAGGGCAACAAAAATGATTAGGGGTCTGGAACATATGAGTTATGAGGAGAGGCTGAGGGAGCTGGGATTGTTTAGCCTGCAGAAGAGAAGAATGAGGGGGGATTTGATAGCTGTTTTCAACTACCTGAAAGGGGGTTCCAAAGAGGATGGCTCTAGACTGTTCTCAATGGTATCAGATGACAGAACGAGGAGTAATGGTCTCAAGTTACAGTGGGGGAGGTTTAGATTGGATATTAGGAAAAACTTTTTCACTAAGAGGGTGGTGAAACACTGGAATGCGTTACCTAGGGAGGTGGTAGAATCTCCTTCCTTAGAGGTTTTTAAGGTCAGGCTTGACAAAGCCCTGGCTGGGATGATTTAACTGGGAATTGGTCCTGCTTTGAGCAGGGGGTTGGACTAGATGACCTTCTGGGGTTCCTTCCAACCCTTATATTCTATGATTCTATGATTCTATGAACCAGGAGCAGCGCTTAATAGTGGTATGTGAGGCTGAAAGCAGCAAAAGTTCATACCTAGTGAGGCGAGCAGAGGAGAGGTGAGCAGTGTTGCGTTGCAGAAAGAGAGTTTCCACAGAATGGGGAACCATGAGAGTGAGAGGAGAGCGGAAGACAAGGGACTCAGACATCTCGACCAGGCACGCTGCAGCAGCTACAGCGCGTAGGCAAGGGGGTAAACCCTGGGCTACAGGGTCCAAGGTTGCAGAAAAATAAGCCACCGGGCGATTTCTGTCACCGTGCTCCTGAGTAAGAACCCCGAGGGCACAAGCAGATTGTTCGTGACAGAAAAGGGTAAAAGGCTTGTCATAGTTAGGTAACCCTAAGGCAGGGGCAGAGGCTAAATTCTGCTTAAGGGAGATGAAAGCAGCATTTGCTTCAAGTGGCCATGGCATGGGGTTAGGTACAGAGGATCGAGTGAGTTCTTGGAGTGGTTTAGCCAGAGAAGCATATTGGGGAATCCATTGCCTACAGAGCCCTGTCATGCCTAAGAATTTTCTGACCTGGCGTGTAGAGCAAGGCTGGGGAAAGCTAAGGATGGCTTGTACCCGGGCTGGATAGAGTGTACGGGAGCCCTGGGAGAGAAGGAAGCCTAGATATGTGACAGAGGTTTGGCAGAGCTGCAATTTTGTGCGAGAAGCCTTATGACCCTTGTTTGCTAAAGCTGTGAGAAGTGTTAGTGAATCAGTTTCTGAGGCAGACAGAGAGGGGGAGCACAGGAGTAAGTCGTCCACATATTGGATCAGTGTGGATCCTGATGGGAAAACCAGATCAACGAGATCCCTGGCTAGGGCTTGAGAAAAATAGGATGGACTCTCTATATACCCCTGGGGAAGGGTAGTCAATGTATATTGCTGACCCTTGTAGGAGAAGGCAAAGAGATACTGGGATTCAGAGTGAACTGGGACAGAGAAGAAAGCGGAGCACAAAACTACAACAGTAAAGTGGTTACATTTGGAGGAATAGATGCTAGTATTGTAGCAGGGTTAGGAACCACTGGAAAAGAAGGTATGACAATACGGTTAATAGCTCGAAGGTCTTGAGCAAATCGCCACGATTTGCCATCAGCCTTTTGAACTGGGAGGATAGGGGTGTTACAGGGGCTGGAACAAGGGACAATAATTCCTTGTTCTTTTAATGCAGATATAACTGGAGCAATCCCAGCCTCTGCCTCAGGATTCAAAGGATACTGAGACAGGCGAGGCAGAGGTTTGGAATTGTCTACAGTAATCCGAACTGGGTCAGTATTTAATCGGCCCACTTCAGATGGGTGAGATGGCCATAGGGAAGAAGGAACCTGAGAGATTAGGTGCTCTAGGGACGGAGTTAAGGGACAGCAAGGGACCGGAGTGGAGAGGGAAGTTTCAAACAGCAGGGAGGCTACAGAATCACATAAGGAAGACTGAGGGATTTGCAGATAGACACTATCTGGGGAGCAGTAAATAGAACAGCCAAGTTTGCATAGCAAGTCCCGTCCCAGAAGGTTTGCAGGGGTGGAATCAGAGAGGAGGAATGCATGCTCCTCAGAGAGGGGACCGACCTGAACAGACAAAGGTTTTGAGAGGGGAAAAGAGGTAGGGATCCCTGTAATGCCAACAGCAGACACAGATTTTCCAGATCGGGGAACCTCAGGCAAGTCAGTGGTGTGGATTGTAGAAAGAGAAGCTCCAGTATCAACAAGGAAAGGGAGAGAGAGATCATTTACAGTCAGGACACATTCTCCAGTAGGGGACAGAGGTAATAAGGGAGCTAAAACTTTGTGAGGTTCCCCAGCATCCCGTCACTGTTGGGGTGAAAAATAGGGCTGGGGATCAGCTGGAGGAACCAGCGGGGGGTTCACCTGGTTTCCCATACAATCATTAGGTCGTCCTGGACACTCCCTCTTCCAGTGTCCAGGCTGTTCACAGCAGTTACAAACCCCAGCTAATCCCGCCCCCCTCTGCAACCCCGTCCCTGTCCCCGGTGTGGTCTGGTCTGCCCAGTCCTGAACAATGCTGTATCTGCAGAGCCATTAACTTTTGGGAGGACTGTTCCTCCTTTTCTTTTAAAGTGCGGTGGCAATGCTCTGCTACTGCAAGCAATTTGTCCATGGTTTCAGTCTCCCATCCCACACTTATTCGTTTTAACATGCTGCCTGTGGCAGGGAGAAGACCATCAACAAATGCATGTGCCAAGGCCCCCTGCCCATTTACATCGGGCTCTTGTATTCCTGAATGTTGTAGGAAAATATCAGTTAGCCGGGACCTATAGTCGCCTGGGCTTTCTCCTTGCCCTTGCTTACAGCAATGTATTGCTGTCCAGTTTGTTTTAGGAGACCACACTTTGGGAATGGCTTGATGCAGGCGCTTCCAAAGAGCCATACACCGGTCTCTGTATGCCGAATCTGGGCCAGCACTCCCCATGGCCGAGTGGCGTGCCTCAGCTGGCCAGTCTGCGACAGCCAACCATTCTTCATAATAACTGGCAGGAGCCAACAATCTACACAGCTGGAGGAGATCTGTCCCAGAGGGTTCATGGGTCTCGCAGATCAACAGAAACTCCCCAGCAAACCCGACAGAGTTTTCCTGTGGTTTGGGAAAACCTCCAACCATAGACAAAAGTTCCGCACGAGTCCAGGGCCTACAATCCCATATGGACCCACTTTCTCCCATCCTAAGGACTCGTAAGGGTGCCACAACAGTTTGATCAGAGTCTCTCATTAACCTCCCATCAGGTTCTCTTTTCCAAGAAGAGATGTCAAGAGAATCTTTGCAGTCTGCTTTGGATTTCTTCTTCATAATATTTTGCAGAGCTGTGAGGCCAATGAGGGTATCTTCTTCACTTTCATTATCTGTAGTCACTGAAGATTTTTCCTTTTCTGATTTCTTATTTGCGCAGGAGTATGGTGGGGGTCGGGTTTGATCCGGATCATTGCACAGGACTGGGCAAAGGGGAGCGCTCGGACTAGTGGTGGGAGAGACTGCATCCAATTGAACTGTTAGTTTTTTGATAGAATTTTTAAGAGAGGTGAGTTTTGACTCAGTCCATCTACGATTTGCCTCTTCCCACCACTGCATGAAGCACTCTACTTCTCCTCTCTCCAATTTGGTTTTTGGGAGGACAAGTTTGCTTTTTAAAGCGTCCACTTGATCCTTGTCCCAAGAACCTAACAGTGGCCACTATAATTTGGGGTTCTCTAGAGCTAATTTGGACCATTTTTCAAGAAACCTACAAGAGTCCGGACCCCTCCTAAAATACATAAAATAAGCTGGAGTTCCCTTAGGGAACTGTTCTACCTTAGACCTCTGATTACCCATCCAGGAGGACTTCACACAGCACTCACACAAGAAGGAAATTCGGGCTCAGCAGAGCGGTACCCGGTGCAACACACAGAAAGGAGCCCACAGGCTACTGCCTCAACTGCCCTTGCTTTCACACCAGGGGTTATACCCAAGGCATGGTGCGGCTGCAGCTGTACAGATTCCACTTATTCAGACCGTGGTGACGGGGACCCCTTGGTCAGCCAGTCTCCGGACAGAGATGGCTCCCAGATTCACACACACACTACGGGGAAGACGGATAGACACAAAGACAAGACAGTCCTCAAACCGGTTAAAGCACAAAAATAATAATTACCTGAGACGTCTGATTCCAGAAGTTAGATCCAAAGACCCCTACCCGAACAGAGTGGGAACCAACAAGTTCAATGGCGTAGACTGCGCTGCTGCTGTGTACCTTTCTGTCTTGTGGAGGATCACTTGGACTAAGCGTCCAGGCGCCGGCTGCCACGATCATCCTGCAAGGCAGTCAGGGATCACACAGCCTCAGTGAAGCCGCTTGCCATCTCGGTAGAACCTCCAAATTGTCAAAGTTTGACTCAGACTTACAATTTATCAGACCACTCTGTTTTATTAGCAAAGCAGCTCTGCTAATACATTTAGAAGTGAGCCCCCCGAGTGAGGCTTGTGTCTCTTAATTTATACAGTTTTTTGGAGAACAAGTTACAGAGAAGTTACAGACAAAAGAAGAAAAAGATTTTAGTCACCACCCTTCGAGATCCCTGAGACCAGTCACGTATCTTCAATTATCTGCCACCCTTAACAATCTCCTTTAACAGCTTCCAGTTAACTTAACTAATTGCCCTTCACACCTTCCATTCTGATGCCTGCTTCTTAGACGTGCTGGCTCTGTCTTAATTGCTTCTAGATTCAAAAACTAACTGTCCCTACGTGTGCTCCCTCGGATACTTTGTAACATGTTTTGGCATGCCCTCTCATATACAATGTATCCAGCATGTCCCCTTATACAACGTTATACTTATACAATGTTATACTTCCACAAGAGCCAAGAGGTGATACATTTTTCCTGCTAAAGGTGTTGAATTTTTATTTTCCTATCCTGATGCCAACTCACTGGTGGTACAGGCAGCTACAGAAAGAGGTTGGTCACACTATCAAAGGGCCAACTTGGCACATAAAGGCTCTAAGAGACTGGACCTCCTGGGGAGAAAGGTAGTCTCCTCTGTAGGCTTGAAATTGTTTGTTGCTAACTACCAAGTTTTGTTAGTGAAATATGACTTTAATAACTATTCCAGGCTTGTGGATTTCAGAGAGAAGCTTCCCATGGAGGACAGGACCCAATTTCTGTCCCTTTTAAATGAGGGGAAGCTAGTGGCGAAAGTAGCCCTCCAGTCTGTAATGGACACTGCAGACCCAGCTTCCAGAAATTTGGCCACTGATTTAGTCATGAGGAAGGACTCTTGGCTACAAGTGTCAGGGTGCTAGGGAAATCCAAAACACTATCCAGGACCTCTCCTTCCTTGAGTTCCATTTCTTTAGTGAGAAAACCGATGAGTCCTTGTACTCACTAAAGGATTAGAGATGGACTCTACGTTCTCTGGGATTTATACTCCAGCCCCCAGGAGGAAACACCAGAGGCAGCCCTATACACTAAGGACACCTCCTCCCCATGCAGCTTATTATCACTGCCCTGACAAGCCTCCGCACAAATGCCAGAGGAATCAGAGGCCTTGCGTCTCGGCCCCCACTACTGCCACAACCTCTAGTCTCTCTCAGCCATCGGCCAAGGACCATTTTTGACCTATTGGTAGAGATCTGTGTACCACCACTGTTGACATCCACCTCTTCCCCTGTAATCTTTTGGGGACCGTTTTACACTCGTCACCCACAGCTGGAACAAGATCACTATAGACAGTTGGGTTTTGGAGATTATCCATCAGGCATACTCCATAGAATCTTTCTCCTTCCCACCTCACAAACCCTCTTTCAGGTCCCTCTTCAGGGATCACTCTCACAAACATAAGAACGGCCATACTTGGTGAGACCAATGATCCATCTAGCCCAGTATCTTGTCTTCCGACAGTGGTCAGTGCCAGGTGCTTCAGTGGGAATGAACAGAACAGGTAATCATCAAGTGATCTATCCCCTGTTGCCCATTCCCAGCTTCTAGCAAACAGAGGCTAGGGACACTTCAGAGCATGATTTTGCATCCCTGCCCATCCTGGCTAATAGCCTTTGTTGGATCTGTCCTCCATGAACTTATCTAGTTCTTTTTTTGAACCCTGTTCTGGTCTTGGCCTTCACAACATCCTCTGGCAAAGAGTTTCACAGGCTGACTGTGCATTATGTGAAGAAATACTTCCTTTTGTTTGTTTTTAAACCTGCTGCTTATTAATTTCAGTTGGTGATCCCTAGTTCTTATGTTATGAGAAGGAGAAAATAACACTTCTTAATTTACTTTCTACACATCAGTCATGATTTTATAGCCGTCTGTCATATCCCCCCTTAGTCGTCTCTTTTCCAAGCTTAAAAGTTCCAGTCTTCTTAATCTCTCCTCATATGGCAGCTATTCCCTATCCCTCATAATTTTTGTTGCCCTTTTCTGTACCTTTTCCAATTCCAATATATCCTTTTTGAGATGGGGCAACCACATCTGCATGCAGTATTCAAGATGTGGGCATACCATGGATTTATATAGAGGCAATATATTTTCTCTCTTATTATCTATCCTTTTCCTAATGATTCCTAGGAATCATTGTTAGTTTTTTTGACTGCCGTTGCACATTGAGTGGATGTTTTCAGAGAACTATCACAATGACTCCAAAATGTCTTTCATTAGTGCTAACAGCTAATTTAGACCACATAATTTTATATGTATAATTGGGATTATGTTTTCTAATATGCATTAGTTTGTATTTATCAACGTAGAATTGCATCTGCCATTTTGTTGCCCCGTCACCCAATTTTGTGAGATCCCTTTGTAACTCTTCACTGTCTGCTTTGAACTTAACTACCTTGAGTAGTTTTGTAGAATCTGCAAATTTTGCCACCTCACTATTTACCCCTTTTTCCAGATCATTTATGAATACATTGAACAGTACTGATCCCAGTACAGACAACTGGGGGACACCACTATTTACCTCTCTCCATTCTGAAAACTGATGATTTATTCCTACCCTTTGTTTCCTATCTTTTAACCAGTTACCAATCCATGGGAGGACCTTCCCTGTTATCCCATGACAGCTTACTTTGCTTAAGAGCCTTTGGTGAGGGACCTTGTCAAAGGCTTTCTGAAAATCTAAATATACTATATCCACTGGATCACCCTTGTCCACATGCTTGTTGACCCCCTCAAAGAATTCTAGTAGATTGGTGAGGCACTACTTCCCTTTATAAAAGCCGTGTTGACTCTTCCCCAACAAATCGTGTTCATCTATGTGTCTGATCATTCTGTTCTTTACTATCGTTTCAACCAATTTGTCTGGTACCGAAGTTAGGTTTACAAGCCTGTAATTGCCAGGATCACCTCTGGAGCCTTTTTTAAAAATTGGTGTCACATCAACTTCTGTACCAGATGACTGGAGGATAGCTAATTTAAGTGATAGGTTACATGCCACAGTTAGTAGTTCTGCAGTTTCACATTTGAGTTCGTTCAGAACTCTTGGGTGAATACCATCAGGTCATGGTGACTTACTATTGTTTAATTTATCATTTTGTTCCAAAAGCACCTGTAATGACACCTTAATCTGGGACAGTTCCTCAGATTTGTCACCTAAAAAGAGTGGCTTTGGTTTGGGACTCTCCCTCATATCCTCAGCCGTGAAGACCAATGCAAAGAATTCATTTAGTTTCTCCACAATAGCCTTATCTTCCTTGAGTGCTCCTTTAGTATCTCAGTCGTCCAGTGTGCCCCCCCGCCCCCTGGTTGTTTAGCAGGCTTCCTACTTCTGATGTACTTAAACATTTTATTGCTGTTAACGTTGAGTCTTTGGCTATCTGTTCTTTAAATTCTTATTTGGCCTTCCTAATTATATTTTCATGTTTCACTTGCCCGAGTTTATGTTCCTTTCTATTTTCCTCAATAGACTTTAACTTCCACTTTTTAAAGGATGCCTTTTTGACTGTAACTGCTTCTTTTACTTTGTTTTTTTAGCCACGGTGGCACTTTTTGGTCCTCTTACTATATTTTTTAATTTGGGATATACATTTAAATTAAGCCTCTATTATGGTGTCTTTAAGAAGTTTCCATGCAGCTTGCAGGGATTTAATTTTTGGCACTGTATTTTTTAATGTCTGTTTAACTAACTTCCTCATTTTTGTGTAGTTCCCCTTTCTGCAATTAAATGCTACCGTGGTGGGCTGCTTTGGTGTCTTTCTCCCCCACCCCTCAGGGAGGTTAAATTTAATTATATTATGGTCATTATTACCAAGCTATATTACCACCTCTTGGACCAGATCCTGTGCCCCACTTAGGACTAAATCAAGAATTACCTCTCCTCTTGTGAGTTCCAGGACTAGCTCCTCCAAAAAATCAGTCATTTAAGATGTCAAGAAACTTTATCTTTGCATCCTGTCCTGAGGTGACATGTACCCAGTCAATATGGGGATAGTTGAAGTTCCCTGTTGTTAGTGAGGTTTTTTTATTTTTATAGCCTCTCTAATCTACCTTAGCATTTCACAGAAACTATCACCATCCTGGTCAGGTGGTCCGTAGTATATTCCTACTGCTATATTCTTATTATTCAAACATGGAATTACTATCTATCGAGATTCTGTGGTACAGTTTGGTTCATTTAAAATTTTTACTTCATTTCACTCTATGCTTTCTTTCACATATAATGCCACTCCCTCATCAGTACGACTTATTCTGTCCTTCTGATATATTTTTGTACCTGGGTATTACTTTGTCCCATTGATTATCCTCATTCCACCAAGTTTTTGTGATTTTTATTATATCAATATCCTCATTTAATATGAGGTGCTCAAGTTCACCCATCTTAGTATTTACCCTTCTAGCATTTGTATATAAGCACTTTAAAAAATTGTCACTTTTTAGCTGTCTGCTATTATGTGGTATAATTGAGTGGGACTCTTTTTCATTTGGCTATTTCTCATCAGATCCTACCTGTATTTTATCATCTTCCATGCTCTCCTCCTTACTAGGATCTAGAGAATCTCCATTAATAGATCCTCCCCAAGGGATGTCTTTGTCCGAACCACATGCTCCTTCACACCCATTGACTTTCCCCCAGCCCTTATTTTAAAAACTGCTCTATGACCTTCCTAATTTTACGTGCTAGCAATCCTGTTCCATTTTGGTTTAGATGGAGCCCATTCTTCCTGTATAAGCGCCCCCTTTCCCAAAAGGTTCTCCAGTTCCTAATAAATCTAAATTCCTCCTTCCAAACGATCATCTCATCCATGTATTGAGACCCTGCAGTTCGGTCTGTCTGACTGGTCCTACACATGGAATTGTAATTATTTCAGAGAATGCTACCATGGAGGTCCTGGACTTCAATCTCTTACTTAGCAGCCTAAATTTGGCCTCCAGGACCTCTCTTCTATCCTTCCCTATGTCATTGGTATCTACATGTACCACGACCACCGGCTCCTCCCCAGCACTACACATAATCCTGTCTAGATGTCTCGAGAGATCTTCAACCTTCTCACCCGGCAAGCAAGTCACCAGAAGAACCACATGGTCATATCAAACCCAGCTATTTGTTATTAATGATCAAATCCCTCATCTTCCTAATTACTAAAGTTCTTTCCCTCAGAGAAGCATCCTCAGTGTGAGAGGATACCATGGCATCACCTTGAAGAAGGGTTCCAACTATGGGATCATTTCCTTCTGCTACAGTTTGATGTTCTTCTTCCCTGAGACTTTCATTCTCCTCAACAGCATAGAGGCTGTCAGACCGGGGGTGGGACCGTTCTACTGTGTCCCGGAAAGTCTCATCTGTGTACCTATGGTTCAGCCACTCTGGTCTCCAAAGCCTGTATGCGGTCTCTGAGGGCCAGGAGCTCCTTGCACCGAGTGCCTACATATGCTACCTGCCCATAAGGCAGGTAATCATACATATTGCATTCAGTGCAATACACTGGATATCCCCCCACTCTGTTGCTAGACTTCTGACTGCATTCTCTTTTTACTCCTGCAGCTCTCTTTTATTGTTCTTTTGTTTTTAGCAGGGACTGTTTATTGCCTTAAATTTAAAGAATGTTATTGAAGTGTATCTACTCCCCCCGCCCCCCCCCCCCCGCAACTCCCTCACAAAACTCTCTTGTTAGCCGCTCCTGTTCCCTAGCGCCTCAGGTCACTTAGGAGCAGGCTTTTTAAAACCCTGTTCTCCCTGAGTAGCCCCGTCCCCTGGTTAAGGGCTGATGGGGTGCTAAAGGGCTTGGGGGTCAAAGCCTCATTAAAAAGCTCTCAGCTTTGCCTGGCCGGCTGCTAGGCTCAGCACACAGTCCCCCAAACAAACAGACCATGCTGTATACTTCAGTCAATCAGCAAGCACACCACAAACACACATACACACACTAAAGAAGACAAACTCACCCCAAGGGTCACGTAGTCGTTCCTCCTTCACCAGGAGAAACCTCTTGCAAAACTCTCCTGTTAACTGCTCCTGTTCTAGGTGAGGTGATTCTTCAATATGAGGCAGAATCTCGTTTACACTGAGGGGCAATAGAGCATGACCCACCTCGTTACCATTGGAGCAAGTTCTATTCCCCATATTTCCTAATCCCCCAAAAAGATTGAGAGTGGAGACCCCTCCTGAACCTTTGGCAACTCAACCTCTTTATTTGAAGGCTGAAATTCTGAATGATTATGTTGGCATCAATAATCCCCTCCCTTCAGGAAGGGATGTGGTTCTCTGCTCTAAATATGAAGGACATTCACCCATCCCACAGGAAATTCCTGTGTTTTACAGTTGGCCTGGAACAATTCCAATTTCAAGTCCTTCCCTTTGGGCTCACCACTGCACCCGGAGTATTTATGAAGGTTTTCTCTGTGGTACCTGCTCAGATGAGCCGCCAGGGTTATAAGGTGTTTCCGTACCTAGACGATTGGCTTCTTGTAGGCCAGTCTTGTCAGGATGTCAGATGGTCAGTGACAACGTTTCTCATACAACTTGTAGCAGCCCTTGTCATTTGCATAAATGAAGAAAAATCCATTTGTTACCCCCCAGGACAATAAACTTAATGAGGTGCAGTTGGACACAGTTTCTGCGAGAGCATTCCTCCCCACAGACAGGTTTCATGCAATGAGCAACCTTATTTCATGCTTACCTGTAGACCGCAAACTACAGAGTGCAGGTGTCTTTCACTGTTAAGCCACATGGCTACATATACCTCCGCAACACCGTTTGCCAGACTCCACTTGGCGGTGTCTGCAAGGTTGGCTCCATTGAATCTATCAACCAAACCAGGACTCCACAGTGTTGGTTCTCACCAGACTTATGTCCTCATTCACTTGGTGGTCAAACCTGGACAAGAACGTGGTGGACCCTCCTACGCCCAAGGTCATAATTGTGATAGATGCTTCCCCCTGGAGGTGGGGTACTTACCTGTACAACCACATTGCTCAGGGTACCTGGACCCCACAAGAGGCCAGGCTGCATATAAACATACTGGAAACGAGGACAGTCAGCTTTGCACTCACTCCATGTACAGATAATGATGGACAATATTACCATGGTTGTCTGCATAAACAAACAGGAAGGAGAAAGATTTCCTCCCCTCTGTCTGGAAGCCATCAGACTTTGGAACTGGTACGTGAGCAACTGGGTCACATTACAGGTCACATTCGTCCTCAGTATTCAGAACTCCCTTGCAGACAAACTAAGTAGAAATTTCTCGGCAGGCAATGAGTAAGAGATTTACAACACAGCCCTAAATGAAATATTTACACAGGGGAGTACTCCGCTATGGGACCTTTTTTCATCCCAAATGAACAGAAAACTCCCCCTATATTGTTTCAGAGGAGCCATAGGTCATGACTCCCAGTGCAGTGTTCTCCTGTTGTCTTGGATGGATGAACAGATTCAGATATGCCTTTCTTCCCATTCCCGCACTTTGTGGGGAAGATATGTCATGACAGAGCCAACATCGTTCTCCTGGCACCCTGCTGGGACAAACAGTTCTGGTTCCTGGAACTTCAGACAATGTCTGCCCACCCACCAATCAGGATCCACCCATTCCCTGATCTCCTAACCCAGGATGGGGGGGGGCGGGAGGGGGAAGTCAAGCATCCCAGTCCAGGTTCACTCCACCTCACGTTCATGACACACTACGCTTTAGTTCATACTGCAGATGCAGCAGTGGGATCAGCAATATTGCAAGCATCTTTGCTACTGGCTTCTTCGCACCCACCTCCGGCCTGAATACTGCTTGTGTGGAGTACACATAGGAACCGTCACTTGAAGAAGTGGAGGTTACTTACTGTAACTAGAGGTTCTTCGAGATATGTGGTCCTTATCTGTATTCCATTGTCCGCCCGCCCTCCCTCCCTCTGCTTTGGATCCTGTTGGGTTTGCTGTAAGAGGAGGAACTGGAAAGATGTGAACCCACACTTCCTCTTATACTGTTGGACAGGAGTCTGAGGGGAGCTACTATACACATGTGGGCCAACAGACACTGATTTGAAGACTTTCCAGACTCATATGCACGTGTATACCCACATGTGGAATACACATAGGGACCACACATCTAGAAGACCCTCCAGTTACAGTAAGTAACGTCCATTGTTTGTTTAAAAATAGTCAGTTTAATTTCTTACTATGCAAAATACCAGGTGGGGGGAGGGGATGCTGGTCAGAGGAAACAGGGAAAAAATTACTTAGAGAAGTTTCTTGTCATAGTTTCCTAAAGAGCAGCATAAATGGTTGAAGGTAAAATGAATTAAATCAAAATTACTTGACACTGTCCTTGGAACTTCATAAATATTAGTACTAGAGCATTTATATCCAACTTGGTTATTAACAACAAAAATGATCAGTGTGTAGTCTTGTAAAAAACTGTATGCATTGTTACATTCAGCAGTATTTAAAAATAAAGATTTATAAAAGCACTAAATGAAAGCGATTTATGAAGACGGACCCAGATATTTACACACTTCAATCTAAGAAAAAAGATTGCCTGAACTATAAATTTCAGAAAGCGTATATTTGAGGCTCATTAATTATTGAAAGCAGGATGCATTTCCTACTATCCCAATGTTTGATCCTGATCTAGTAAAATAAATAGGAGGTTTTCTTTTCAGTTGAATGGGAACAGGATCAAGGCCCCATAGAACAATCTTACGTTCTTAGTGCATGGTAAATTTTATAACAGGGAATATCAGGAATGATTAGAACAGTTATAGACTATGAGTCTCCCCTTATAATGAAATGGTAAGCTTTTCTCCATTGTTCAGATCTGCTTTTTGTTAGCACTAGAAGTAGGCAAGGATGGAACCCAGAAGCATGCCCTATCTTTGTGTATACTGTCACTTGCTCTTGGTGCTGTCTCTGTATGGGTCCTGGCTTTCTCCTAACTGATCCCCTTCAATTTGCCTCTTTTGCATCTCTGCCATCCCAGGCCTTTCTGCCTTCCTCTCCCACTCTGTTTTCCCTCTATTATAGATAGTCTTGTTTTCCTTATTGGTCACAGCTGTGGGTGCCTGCCTCAATGATTGGCAGTTCTGGCAGCTGTGCTGGGATGTGGTCAGCCTGATTGCCTGGAAGCAGGGAAAACTCACCCCTCCCTTCTGCCTGTGCTCAGTATGGGGGTTGTAAACCCTACTACACTGGGCAAAACTGTTTTATATGATAGGATTCTAAACAATGAAGAGTAATAGCATCCTATCAATCTGGTATACAATCAAACAATGGAAAGTTAACACATTTGTTTAAGTTCACAACATTTACAGTTGGTGTTCAATCCAAAGGCCTTTATGAATCTTTACGAATTATGGAAATACATGTACCTATTATGTTTATGTTTGAATTTAGAGGCCAGATTTAGTAGAACTAGGCAGTTAAGAATTTGGTTTTAAAGTTAGATAGTTAATTAGTTAGAAAGTTAACTAGATAGTTTGCTAGTTCAATTATCTAATTAGTATGAGCATGCAGACATTTGTTTATGGAAGTAGACACAGTATTAAACAATTTTGTTGCCTCTGAGCAGGTGGAAATTTAGAGCAGAAATGGAAACTATTAGGAATTTAGTAGATTGGCATTTTAAAAGGACACAGTCAGGTTAAAAATTATGGGTCAAATCCTGCATTTGGGCAAGGACCCACTGAAGTCAATGAGTATTTTGCGTGGCTGAAAAGTGAGTAAAAACTGAGTAAGACTCACAGAAATTGAGCCCACATATTTAAAAAAGAAAACATTCCTTGAACGGGTATTGTTAACAACAGCCCTTAGCGTATTAAAACCAAAGGATTTTAAAAATTAAATGCACTTTTCACTGCTACGTATTTTGCTTACTTTTCGCAGTATGTTCAACTTTGATAATGGTAGCTTTAGCTTCTCATCAGTTTTATTAGTTCTCATGTAATGTGTAGATTGCAAAGATTGATAGGAAAAGTTGATGTACCAACAAACTTGTTTAAATGTTTTGTTTTTAAAATCATGGAATGTCCATACGGTAATTTATCTTTCTATGTCCGTTTTACTATTTGAAGAAAGACACTAGAGGTAAAATTTTCAAAAGGATCTAAAACCATTTTCAAAACTAGGACTCATTGACATTAAATGAGACTTATGCAGTGGGCCATAATAATCTGAATGTGTTCATTTACTTCATTTTTATTCTAATTCTTCATAATAATATCTCCAGATCAGTTATTCGGTGTGACATCTATGCTGTCACACCTATAACATCTCCTTTTGGATGTCTTGTCATCATCATAAACTTAACATGGCCACAACTGAATTCCTTGAGTGAAACCCTGACCCCATTGAAGTCAATGTGAATTTTGCGATTGACTTCAGTGATGCAGGATTTCGCCTCTTATCCTCCCTCCCAATCCTCTTCATTAGTCTCTTTTTCTGTCATTGTCAACACCTCTGCACTTCAGGGCCACAAACTGGGGGTTATTTTTGACTACTCCCTCTTCTAGTCATCCAGGCCATGTCCAAATCCTGCCACTTCTTCCCCCTCGGCATCTCCAGATCATGTCCCTTTTGTTGCATTTCCATAGCCAAGACTGTCATTCATGCCCTCATTATATCCTGTCTTGACAACCGCAGTATCCTCCTCTCAGGCCTCTAGGACACACATGCATTACTGTCCTTTAGTTCATACAAAATGTAACTGCTAAAGTAAACTTTCTGTACTGTTGTTTTAATTGTCGTTCCTCCTTTTGATTCCCGCCACTGGCTTTCTATTTATTATTGTATCAGATTTAAGCTTCTTGTCACTAGCTTCAACACTCTATGTAGTTCTACCCATTCCTACTTACCTTCTTTTGCTGAGTTTTGCATTGCTTTACACTGCTCCCCCACCTCTTCTACTACTCTAATGTTCCCAGCTTCGTTCTTCTTTTCAGTTTCTTGCACTGTTGCCACCATGACAGGTTTCAGAGTAACAGCCGTGTTAGTCTGTATTCGCAAAAAGAAAAGGAGGACTTGTGGCACCTTAGAGACTAACCAATTTATTTGAGCATAAGCTTTCGTGAGCTACCAAGTGAGCTGTAGCTCACGAAAGCTTATGCGCAAATAAATTGGTTAGTCTCTAAGGTGCCACAAGTACTCCTTTTCTTGTTGCCACCATGCATTCTTCCATTCTACCCCTTGTGCGTAATACGATCTCCGTGAGCTCGTTCACAGGGCCGCTACCTTGTCTACATGTAAGTCCCTTATATGATATGTCTGTACAGCAAAGAAAAATCTGTGGCTGGCCTGTGCCAGCCGACTTGGGCTTGCGGGGCTGGGATTGGAGGGCTGTTTCATTGCTGTGTAGACTTCTGTGTTTGGTCTGGGACCCAGGCTCTAGGACCCTGAGGGGAGGGAGGATCCCAGAGCTCGGGCTCTAGCCCAAGCAGGAAGTCTTCACAGCAATGAAACAGCCCCGCAACCCAAGCCCTGCAAGCCCAAGTCAGCAGCCATGGGCCAGCTCTGGGCTTTTCTTTGCTATGTAGACATACTCTGAAAGACCCACTTCTGCCATGCTGCCTGTAATGAATCTAGTTGACTTGTATTTAAAAAACAAACAGCCATATTCATTGTCCCTCTTCTGCTAACTTCTACCTATTTGTTTGTTCACATAAACAGTGCACTGCTCAGAGCAGGAACCATCCGTGCTCTTTGAATGTCTGGAGAATTCCTAGTACATTATGCGTGCTGTCACAAACAGATAATAACTATGCTATAAAAATGGCTCTCTTTCAGATTCATAAATTGTTTAAACATGTCTGGCAGTATAGCCTACATTATATTCATGAAAGGTTACTAATAGATTTCTAGGGAAATGTGCTGTCACTCAGTAAGTGGGTGGACAATAATGAAAATACCTTACAATCTGATTGTGACAATACACTTGAGAGGTAAGAAAAAAGCCCTGCATCTCATTTGTTTGCCCCTTCTTCCAGCTCACTGGCTAGAGCGTCTTTACTTTGAGGACAAGCTAGAGCAAACAAATGAGTCTTGCTTCCTTTAGAGCACAGTGCAACACATAGGTTCATCCTGATCTGCGACAGAGTTCTGCAGCTGGGTTATTTCACTGGGAACACGTTGTCTCCAGTGCCCTGAGTTTTATTCTGGGAACCAGTAGCTACATTATACATGTTGATTTCAATGTTCAAGGGGAAGTGTGGGTGGAAGAGGCAATTCCTTACGTAGTTGATCCCATTGAGATCTGTCACGGTTTACAGGCTGGATAACATTGTGTGTGTACATTAAAATGAAATAGTATGCCTTTACTGAAAACTGTCACTAAACCAACTGAACTTGGAAGTTGTACAGCTGAGGAGAATAAAGTGAAATTCAAGCGCATTCTAAATCAGAGGAAATATCAGAGGATTGTAACCGCTGTTCCTCTTTCCCCTTAAGCCCTTTAGAAAATTTGCAACCCATGCTTTCAGAGAGAGTCCTTGAACTTCCAGCATTTCCCTATTTGTAGTAACCCTGTTCAATGATACAGTCATGTCCTAACATAACATGTTTATGCTTTCAGGGTGAAATGAAACTAATGCTTATCTGTCAGTAAGGGTAACTTTCCATAGCCAAGAAAAATACACAACAATCACAGAGAGTAAAATTTCCAAATAGGCCAAGCAGCAAAGCTTAAAGTGCTGGCAAACAAGAAAATAAAATATAGACCACTTTACTTATTAAGTATTTTCATACTATGAATTATATGCTGAAACCTGTATAAAAACAAGACAAAAATCATTCATTAAAACGGATGTCCTGGAATACTAATTCTAGTAAGGTAGCTTTTATGATATTTCTACATATAGAGTAGGAAGCAAATGGTGTTTAATCATAGCTTTGCGTTTCAGTCCTTTGGGAATGAAATATGCACTGGAAAACTCTTTAGCACTTGGCTTCATTACACTGATGTTTGATAAATCTTATGCATCACATTTAGCTGATTGGTTTGCAGCCTTTATGTGTTAAAGGCGTAAAAGGTTGCAGAGTATCTTGTAATTATTTTTTCCTGCATGTTTCAGTGTTCAGGTATATATAGTGCTTTTTCCTATGTCTGGAAAGGGCAAGTTGCTCAGTTGCCTTTTTAAAGTCAATTTCTTGGTTGGCTGTAACTGAGTGCTAAATTATAATTCTGAGGGTTTAATTTATAACAGAAATGCAAGTGTGCAGACCTGTTAATATGTACATATAAAAATAAGGCAAACAGTGACAGATTAGTATGGAATTTTGTTTGCTATGAATAATCTTAAAAACAAATGTACTTGTGCTTGTGCATGTCATACCTATTACAGGGCATAGCGAAAATATGCAGAAATCACTGCATTACGTTAGAAATCTAATAAAAACGGGGAGAGAAAGCAGAATGAAGGGAGACAGCTGCTGCTGCTGGATTGGCAGCCTATTTATAATTGTGCAGACTGGTAGCTAGGTTGTGGTGCTGTGCTGTAACACATCAGATAGGAATGATGATTGTGTGTATATATTCCCAGCATTTTAATTTTTTAAGAAAAGGACACACATTTCTCTTCTGCTAAAGAAATTAAATAAACTGACACAAGCAAATTCCCAAAATTCTGAACAGTTAACTATTTTGAATGATGTAGGTTTCTTTTTCCATAAGGAAAATGTCATTAGTTGTACCTTATGGAAGACCTTACGTGAGCCAAATATGTAAAGTATTGGGCCTTCACTGCATTGTCCATGATGCTGCCTGAAATGACTAAGTCACATATGATTGGATGTCAAACATTTACGTACTTTTGGCTATATATGAAAGTCACACAATAACAATTGCCAGTGCCTTTTTTTAAAATTTCAGATTTAAATACACAGGAGTGCTGCTTAGCATGTGAATTCACATTTTTAATGTGAAAGTAATGCTGTTCCTAACTCTCACATGGAATTATAAAGACAGGCAGCCACTCTACTTGGGGACAGTTTTTTAGTTAGACTTTTTTAGAGACAAACAGGCCATAGGAAATAAGTGAAATATTTAATTTCTCGTATTCTGGAGGATGAGTTTAGTCAATTAGACTTATTTCTTTAACGTGTGAGGCGGTGTCTGCAAAAAAGAACTTGCATTTATGTAGTACCTTTCCTTCAGCAATCCTAAAGCACGTCATACATTCCATATTGCACACTGTATGTTGTACAAAGGGACCATTTCAGCCATTATTGATATGCAGTCTTTAAACAGTATATAGCAACACTTTGATTTTTTTTCTGTCCTCAACTGCTGTGTAAAATACTTTGTCCAGGTGAAACTACAGGGCCATTTTAGCTAGGTAAAATGTAATTTACTGATGTTGGAATCTGATCAGTTAACTTCCCTACTTTTCCACAAAATTCAATGGAATTTAATCACTAAAGTGGCTTATGTCCTGAACAGCATGAGGGTTCCTATCTCTTTGTGACAAAACTGACCTATCTAAAGTAAGTGTGGATGTTCTCATTATCTGTATAAATCTCTCTAACCCTTTTTTGAATCCTACTAAGTTTTTTGCCTCAGTGATATCTTGTGGCAGTGAGTTCCACACATTTAAAACAATTTTTTCCCAATTTGAAATGTGTTGGCTTTTGTTGACTTGAATGTTCCCTATTTATTGATTTTTAAGAAGGGATAAATAGAAGCACCTTACTTAACTTCTCTATACCTCGTTGTTTTACATACCTTATCATGTCCTCTCTTTTCTAAAGAAGACAGCCTCAGTTTTTTCAGTCTCTCTTCATATGAAAGTCTTTCCAGGCCTTTAGTAATATTTTTGCTCATTTCTGGACCTCTTCTGTTTCTGGTGTGTTTTTTATTTGGTTGGTGTTTGAGATAGAGTGACCAGAATTGAAAACAGTATTCCAGGTGAGGGTATACCATTGATTTATATAATGGTATTATATTATATTATATTTTATATTATATTGTTTTCTATCCTATTCCTTATATAACTTAAATATTTGTTTTCCTTTTGATCACCTTTTCCCACTAAGCAAAAATTGAGCTGTCCAAAAAGATAACCAGTTCTTTTTCTTCTTTTGACTACATTTTACAGCCTCACTCTTCACTCCATTTTCCAGATGATTAATAAATATATTAAACGGCACTAGTCCTAGTATGGAAACTTGGATTAGCCTTTGATAAATCTTCTGCTATGCTGAACATTGACTATTTATTCCTACATTTTTTCACAGAACCAGTTTCTAATCCATGACAATACTTTACCTCTCACCCTATGATGACTTAATTTCTTTAGTCCAAACAAGTTATATCAACTGATTCTTTTACCCAATTTTTTGCTATCTCGCTTAAAGAATTCTAGTAGATTGGAAAGGCATAGTTTAAAACTATGTTCCTATATCATCATAGTCATCTATAGGTGCTTCATAGTTATATTTTTAATTTATTTATTTCTAGCAGGCTTTTCTAGGGTAATCATTCAGTAGTCCTGGTATTGAAGTAAGGCTCATTGGTATGTAATTCCTAAAATCACTCCTTGCATCTTTTTAAAGATAGGTATAACGTTTGCTGCTCTCCAATCTCCAGGTGTAATGTTGAGAGTGCATATTTTTGTTAGGAAGCTAAATTCCTTCAGACCTCTTATTTATATACCATTCACTCCTGATGACTTGTTGATCCATAATTTTATCAATTTGTTCTAATCCCCCTCCTCTTTTGGCATCTCAATAATCATATTTATTATTGTACCTGAAAGAGGTAGTTGTAGCATAGGAGTGTTTTCTGTGGTGAAGACTGATACAAAGAAATCATTTTATTCTTAATTGTTGTTATATTTACTCCCTCATTGTGTAGCAGAATTAGTGACCTTTTGGTAGGCTTTATGTTTATGAAACATTTAAAGAACTCCTTGTTATTTGTTAATATGACTCTGAGTATTTGCTCTTCAGCTGTCCGCTCAGGTCTCAAAATTTCAGTCTTTCATTTCACCTAACAATGACAATAGACACTTCTTGCTACTGTCTTCACTACGGTTGAATTTCTTTTCTGAAGGATACCTGTTTGCCTCTATAACTTCTTGAATCTTGCCAGTTAGTCAAATTGGTATATTTCTTGCCTGTTTGCTTACTTTTTTTGTTTAGGGGCATACATAGTTCTGTGATTCTATTATGTTTGCTTAGGTAGCCTCCTTGTTAAGTCTACAGGTTTTAATTTTCGAACTTTTGACTGTAAAGTCCTTTTGAACAGCTTCATTTTTCTGAAATCTTCCTGTCTAAAGTTTAATGTTTCCGTGTTAGTTTTTGGTATTCCCAGTGCAGCATCCCCCAGTCCAAATCCCGTCCTCCATTGTGCCAGTGGATCGTATGCAGCTGTGAAGGCATTATTCAAAGATATGCAGTGCATATGTGTCCAGCTAGATATGTTGTACACTTACTGAGTCAATGAATTTACAAGCTTAACTGGAGAAGCTGGTGGAGCTTGTAAGTTCTGCAAGCTGAATAGCTCGGTGGTGGAGGGGTTATCCTTAAAGAAAACAAACCAGCCAAACAAACAAAACCACCTGTATGCACAGTTAAATGCAAACAGCTACAACAGTGCTTTTAATTTTGGCTGGGACTCCAGGTGATGCTTCAGATCAGAGCATCTTCTGGTCAGCATTCCATTGCCCCCTTCCCAGCCAATGCAATCCATTATATAGGCTACACTGGCCCCCTTTGGCACCATCACCACCACACATAGTGGAGAGGTGGTGTCTTGGCTTTATACTGTGGCAGCTCCGTTACCTTCCCACTCCTCCTCAGTGGAGTTTCTGCCAGTGAGGCAAATCTGTTGACTGTATAAAGGATGAATCTGATCAATAGAGAAATAGATATGTATTGTGGGTATGAATGCACTTACATATGACAGTTACAGGAACACATTTACTTCCCTTTGCCACTGGATTATCCCATGGATAAATGTAAGACACAAGTTTCTTGTTTTATGGTGGCTGTTGTAATGAAATCTTGGTTTGCAGCAAGAGAATAGGAGCCCCATGGAAAATGTTATTACTGTCCCAAAGCGATGTCACAAGATCTTATTATAGATTCAAAATGTGCAAATGAAATGTCATATCCGAGAACTTTATTAACTGGCAAAGAAATAAAGAAGTGATACCACTGGTACCCCAGAAGGGAGTGGAAGTCAAGGTAAGAGTAACTATACATTCATTGGTAGGCATCTAACCCAGACCAATAGAGCACAGGGCATTTTGATCATTTTCCTGTAGTAAATACCAGAATAACCAAAGAAGAGCAGTGATGTATAAAATAGGTTCATGTATAAAAGTGTCTCCACAGAGGGGTTTGGGCTTCACCTCAGGCTGTCATCCTGTCAGATTTGACAAGCAGCAAAATGAGCCCAGGCCAATACTTAGGCATTCCTTAGAGGTGGCTCATCTAAGTGTTACAGGAAGTGGTGTTGATTCAGTAGCTAGTTTCTAATTCTTATTACTTTTGTACCAGTGCCCCAACGTGTGTGTGTGTGTAATTAACATGCATACTGGGACACAGCTTAAATTCATTAAAATTTAGCACAGAGAGGTGAGGAGCATGTGCTAGACCAGAGAACAGAGGTTAGGGGCCAGGAACTCCTCAGTAATGCAGGCTCTGATGTTCACTCCCAATCTGTGGCCTTGGGAAAATAATTTAAAATAAATTACAAACAAAAAATTAAGCCAAAATTGTTAAACTTGGATTCAACTCCTACTTAAAAGTAGCCTGATTTTTAGAAGTGCTGAGCACCCAAAGCTTCTATTAACTTCAACACCTTTGAAAATTGGGCCACTTTTGTCTAGAGGCCTAATTATGTATTTTACTGCCTAACTTTGAGTATCCAAGTTTGTAATTTTCTTATTAATTTCTCTTCTACAGTTTCCCCATCTGTAAAATTAAGGAATAAAAGATACTTGCTACTTCCCTATGTCACAAGGACTTTGTGAGGATTAATCAATTAATGTTTTTAAACCATATGAAAGATAACTTGCTGAATATTAGTAGTAGTATTGCTGTGTGGTATTAAACATTTTCCAAAGGCAGTTGAATAATATGTCAGTGGTGGATTAAATGAATCCTATATGTAGTTAGCATATCACTGGAAATGCCATTTAATGCATGTGCACTTGGTAATGTAGGCATAACTGCAAAGTCGTGGTTTCCTTTAGGAGCCACACAGTGCACTGATGATGTCTGAGAGCTTTTCCCTGTATGAGTTCATCGCTGTTTTCTTGGCACATGCTCAGTTCTGTCTGTAATGCACTATCCATGTTGGCCGTCTTCTTTGCCTGGGCATATGAGGAGAGAGGTGTGCGGGAAGCAGGAGATTGCCAAAACCATGCTCTTGTTTTATTGTAGGCAGTCTGTTATTGATACAAGATTTTAGTGTCATAATGTCAGATATTTATATTGCCTTAAATGTTCAATTTAAACTGACCAAGTAGACATTTCATTTTTTAGTTAAGCGTGATTCTAAAGTGTGCTATTTATTTCAGAAAGCGATTCAGTCATTTCACTATGTTTGTATCTCTTTCCATTTCCTTTTTCTGTTGGAGGGACTTAAAATGCAGCTTGCTTTCTGATATAGTATGAATTATGAATTTTGCTTATTTAGTTATAACATGGTTTCATCACACTTGTTCTTGAATGATAAAATGAGTAATATTCAGTTGATTTGATCTGATGTAACTTTATTTGAAACGCAAGTTCTGAGAGTATCAGAAAGTGCTTCTAGTGGCAATTTAAAACTCAGATGCTTATTTCTGTCATTTGGAAAGTGTTAAAACTAGCTCCTTCCTTCCTTGTTTAAAATGAGAGCTGCAAAAGTTTGGACAATGTAGTCTGCAACTCACAGAGCCTTTGCAATGATGAGAAGATATTAATATTTAATTTGAGCCCATTAAAGACCTGGTGAAGGTGCATAAAAAATTATTTTAAAAAATTCTTTTTAGAAACCATTGTGCTTTATAGACCATGGGCAAATTTTCAAAAGTGCTCAGTATCCACTTTTGGGACTGGATTTTCAAAACAATTCAATTCCTGTTAGGCGTTGAAATGAAATGGCCAGATTTTCAAATAAGAACTGCTAAATGATGAGTACTTTTGAAAATCTGTTTCTGTATTATTTTCATACATTCCTCCCATTATTCATTACAACTTAAACTAAGATCCTGCTTTAATGAAAATTATTTGTGTGTTCTTGCTGCTTATGCTAGTGGCATGCATTAATTTTGCAGTTGTCATGAGATGTGGTTTGCCAGCATCTTCAACCAGGCTTTGGGGTGTTGTCCCCTTAAGAGACAGGTGTACATGCATGCAAGAACTTGCAGAGATACAAATAAATGCATTGTATTACGCCATAATTTGTGCTTAACATTTCTCTTTTGTATTATCTACTTGAAGGTGTGTGTGTGTGTGTGTGTGTGTGTGGCATCACAGTAATTTCTCCAGCAACTGAATGTAGTAGTGCAGATTTCTTCTCTTTGTGATCTCGTCTTGCAGTGTTTACCCATGCAAACATTTCATTGGAATAAATGTCAATTTTGTCTGAATTGACTACAAGATTAGACCCATATGGTTTGATGTCTTATTATCATTAATTTCTTTGCAAATATTATTATTGTAAATGATACTGTTTACAATATTAGCCTGATTTTTTAATCTCTATTGAAGTCTGTGGAGGTTTTGCCGCAGACTTAAATGGAATCACGACCAAACCTTTTATAGTTGTAATTTTATAGAATTGATTTTGGTAAGAAAATGAGTCCAAAGACCGTTTTAAAAGAAGATCAAATGAAATATTAATAAATATGGTTTCAGAGTAGCAGCCGTGTTAGTCTGTATCCTCAAAAAGAACAGGAGTACTTGTAGCACCTTAGAGACTAACAAATTTATTTGAGCATAAGCTTTTGTGAGCTTATGCTCAAATAAATTTGTTAGTCTCTAAGGTGCCACAAATACTCCTTTTCTTTTAATAAATATGGTATACACCATGATAGAAGCTCAGTCCAAATTGACAAGGGACAATAGATTGTAAGGCCAGAAGGGACCATTATGACAATCTAGTCTGACATCCTACATATAAAAGCCATAACATTTTACCCAGTAATTTCTTGCAGTATTTGGGAAGAGGAATTTTTGCCAAATAACCTGTACAAACTTGTGTGTGAGGCATTGCTTTTCCCTGCATTACTGAGCATAGGCCACTGCTGCAAGCAGAATACTAGACTAGATGGCCCATTGAGCAGAGCTGATAATGCAGTTCTTATAAGTGTACTTGAAACTATATTCTTTTGTGAAGTATATTTTTTGTTTTTTCTCTGTAGCGAGAGAAAACAAAAAAGGAAGATTTGAAATAGAATTAGCATATTGACTTACCCAAATAACATCACATTTTTCTTTTTGTGAGGCAGCTAGGAAAAAGAATGTTTAATAAGGAAATATGCAATGAGACTCAGTTGAATAGCATTTGACAACTGAATGCAGCTTACATTGCAATAGTGTTCCTCATTTTGTACTCTGATGTGTTAAAGAAACACGGTCTTCTACAATCAAGCAGCACAGGATTAATAAATTGTGACTTTAGTGGGAAAAATCCTCTTTTTGTTGACATTATTGTTAACTATTTTTAGAGATTTGCAAAAAAAAAAAAGCAAAGAAGAAATGAAGCTAAGAATGTTCAGTGGTACAAAACTGAATTAGTGATCCCCAATGAGAGCTAGCAATATGTTGATTTGTACAATGAGATGGTATGAATTAAATAAGCTAGCTCTTTGAAAAGAAAATTGGAAAACAAATTCTACCATGGGCAACCACAATCATAACACACATATAAAGACATCTCACACGTAGTTTAGGAGTAGAGTTTGAATCAAGGACCATCAGTTCCTCAGTTTATTGCTATCCTCCATGTGGAACAGCAAGTATGGGGCAAAGTGTTAGTTGCTTTGCTAGTGGCTTAGACAGCAGCTATGGACTATAAGGTGGATAGAAAGTTGGCTAGATTGTCGGGGTCAACTGGTAGTGATCAATGGCTCCATGTCTAGTTGGCAGCCAGTATCAAGTGGAGTGCCCCAAGGGTTGGTCCTCGGGCTGGTTTTGTTCAATATCTTCATAAATGATCTGGAGGATGGTGTAGATTGCACCCTCAGCAAGTTTGCAGATGACACTAAACTGGGAGGAGAGATAGATATGCTGGAGGGTAGGGATAGGATATAGAGGGCCCTAGACAAATTAGAGGATAGGGCCAAAAGAAATCTGATGAGGTTCAACAAGGACAAGTGCAGAGTCCTGCACTTAGGACGGAAGAACCCCATGCACCGCTATAGACTAGGGACCGAATGGCTAGGCAGCAGTTTTGTGGAAAAGGACCTGGGGTGACAGTGGATGAGAAGCTGGATATGAGTTAACAGTGTGCCCTTGTTGCCAAAAGGCCAATGGCATTTTGGGATGTATATGTAGGGGCATTGCCAGCAGATTGAGGGACGTGATCGTTCCCGTCTGTTCGACATTGATGAGGCCTCATCTGGAGTACCGTGTCCAGTTTTGGGCCCCACACTACAAGAAGGATGTGGATAAACTGGAAAGAGTCCAGCGGAGGGCAACAAAAATGATTAAAGGACTGGAACACATGACTTATGAGGAGAGGCTGAGGGAACTGGGATTGTTTAGTCTGCAGAAGAGAAGAATAAGGGGGGATTTGATAGCTGCTTTCACCTGCCTGAAAGGGGGTTACAAAGAGGATGGATCTAGACTGTTCTCAGTGGTAGCTGATGACAGATCAAGGAGTAATGGTCTCAAGTTGCAGTGGGGGAGGTTTAGGTTGGATATTAGGAAAAACTTTTTCACTAGGAGGGTGGTGAAACACTGGAATGCGTTACCTAGGGCGGTGGTGGAATCTCCTTCCTTAGAGGTTTTTAAGGTCAGGCTTGACAAAGCCCTGGCTGGGATGGTTTAGTTGGGGATTGGTCCTGCTTTGAGCAGGGGATTGGACTAGATGACCTCCTGAGGTCCCTTTCAACCCTGATATTCTGTGATTCGATGATTTGCTAGACAGCAGTAGGGTTTTGAGTATCAGGATTCCTGGGTTTTGTTTCTTACTTTGGTTTTGTGCGATTAGAAAGTTGGCAACCCTAGGCCACACTCCCTTCCAAACACCCTTGCCCTGCCCCTCCCCAAGCCCAGCCCCTTATCTGAGGCCCCACCTCTGCTCACTCCATCCGTCCCCTCCCTCCGTTGCTTGATTTCCCCCACCCTCACTCACTTTCACTGGGCTTCACCAGGGGGTTGGGGTGTGAGAGGGGGTGAGGGCTCTGGCTGGGGGTGCAGTCTCTGGGGTGGGGCCAGAAATGAGGGGTTCAGGGTGCGGGAGGTGGCTCCGGTTGGGGTAGAGGGGTTCAGAGTGCAGGAGGGGGCTCAGGGCTGGGGTGGGGGTTGGGATGCAGGAGGGGGTGTGCGCTCAGGCTGGGGGGGTGGAATCTGGGGTGGGGCCAGGGATGAGGGGTTTCGGGTACAGGAGGGGGTTCAGGGCTGGAGCGGGGCTTGGCATGTGGAAGGGGGCAGAGGCTTGGGGTGCATGGTCTGGGAGGGAGTTAGGGTGCAGGATGGGGTTTTGGGCAGGGGGTTGGGGTGTGGGAGGGGGTGCGGGCTGTGGCCAGGTGGCGTTTACCTCAGGTGGCTCCTGGTTGGCTGCACAGCAGGGCTAAGGCATGTCCAGCTCCTAGGCTGAGGGGCCAGGGAGCTCTGCACTCTGCCCACTCCCGCAGGTGCCACCCCCACCACTCCCATTGGTCTCAGTTCCTGGTGCTCGGGGCAGTACACAGAGCCCCTTGGCCCCTCCACCTAGGAGCCAGACATGCTGGCTGCTTCCGGGAGCCACAGGGAGCCAGGGCAGGCAGGGATCCTGCCTTAGCTCCTCTGTGTCACTGATTGGGCTTTTAATGGCCCGGTCAGTGATGCTGACCAGAGTCGCCAGGGTCCCTTTTCGACTGGGCATTCCAGTCAAAAACCGGACACCTGGCAACCCCCGTGTGGTCCAGTGTTTAGAGCAGCCGTTTCGGACAGTACAGTCACGTATTTGGATTTGGTGCAAAAATCTGAAAGGCAGTGGGGCTGTATGGATGACACTTGTTTCTGTCTGGTTGGAAACCTGTGCTCTATTTTCAGGTTTGCCAAAAGTGCACTTGTGCGATCTCTCGATAAACTCATTTGTAAAATGGGAGGAGTGATACTTACTTCCCTCCTAGAGTAAGGGGTGAGAGACCATGTTCAGTAATTATGAAGTGCCCAGAAATATAAACAATAGTAAGTGGAAGAGGTAAACTTAGCATCCATGGTCTTTTGGCTTGTAGTTTAGTGCACCTTCCCCAAGGGTACAGAGTATTTTATTAGACACACAGCATATGCTCTGTTCCTTCCCAACTTCAGCTTGGTGGTGATGCATGGCAGGTAGGTTGATTCACGCAAAAAGTGGAATGTACCTTGAAATTTAGAACACTTGAGAGGTTGTTATGGGAGGGAAATAGTGGGAGCGTTAGTGATTCTTTTATAGCCATAATATTTGTATTACCTGTATAATTGTGGGCCAGATTCTCTGTTGGCTTCAATCTATTGAAGTTAGCAGAGTTACACCAGTACAGAATTTGGCTATTTTATATTCAAGTAATGTTTTCTTAATTTTTTTGTCTCGTGATTATGGATATGGTAATCAGCTTTGGTTCATTTTTTTTTTAGTTGTCCATAATCCAATGAAAGAAAGATGGGGATAAATAAGATGGTGATGGAGAGAGGGGGAAAGAGAAGAAAATGGAAATAAAGAGATGGATGAATGCTTTTTTAAAAATCAAACAATGAGCCAGCGTATTTGATCAAGTCAGTTTGTAGTTCACACAGGACTAGAGAAATGTGGAGAGGAGCAAAGATTGCTTTAAATGATCTTTTCTGCTCTTTTGATCCTAGGACTGACTGGAGACCAGGCTGATATCCATTTTTAGTTAAAGCAACCTGAGGGCTGCTGTGTCTTTCATCTGGTTTCCCACAGCCCATTACAGCAGTTGGGGAGGTATGGAAAGTGAGGGTGTATGGAAGCTCTGGTCAGAGTCCTTATGCTAAGTTTCTGCAGTGAGTGGTGTATGAGTTTCTGTGCCCTTTGGGGTTTCCCTGCATTGAGGGAATCTTTGGGTTGCTGATTATACTTGGTTTCCAACTGCATTAAACTGATGGAGCAGTGCAAAGCAGCAGGAGTTGGATTGGAGATTTTGTTTTCGGTTAGAACCTTTGTAAATAAAGTAATGTATTGTGTTTTAACACTAAGCAATGTCATACAGGAGAGATCTAACATTGAATGTGGAGTTAAGGCTAGCAGTAATTTTATTGACTGTTTATAGTTTGAAGATTGACATGAATGAAATATCCTTACACCGTGATTGAAATATTTCAGAGCTTTCATTGCAAGTAAATTTAGAACATTTTCAGAGGGTTGAGAGATCTGTCAGGAATTAAAATAACGATATTTTCTTCTGTGAATAGGACCTTCCCGATTCTTTAATTAAATATCTAATCAGAACACACTCCCAGTAGTGTAAATAATAACTACTATACCCAATTTTTACCAGTAAGTTTTAGCCAGTTGGTAATAGGTGGCTGTAAACTAGTTTAAACTGAAATCCCCTCAGTCCCACTAGATGGCATTAATTCATTAAGCGACACTTTTTCCATGTCATCTCAGGAAGGCAACAGTTCATGGAAATAAATTCATTTGGGATTCTTAGCTCTGAGGTCACAATAGGTAATCCAAAGTAACCATCCTATAGGTCTAACAGTCACACAGTGATATGTACAAGGCAAATAAAAGGTGTTGAGCCCTCAGATAAGCAAATATTCCGGCTGGTACAGTCTTTCTTCGTTTGTGAGAAAAAGATTGACTCACTGATCCTGGGCATTAAAATCTCAAAAGTAAGAACAGGTTTATAATACTGAGTATTAGAGACTTCTATTTTAGAATATAATAATTATTTGTTTAATCTCTAACCTTCTACTAGTTTTTATTTATAAATCCCTAGAAAGCTGTTTAAAGTTTAAAGTTGGCATTTACCTCTTGAAACATGCCTCTTGTCACTGGTTTGAAAATTTTTGTATATATTTTATTTATAACAATGTAATTTACAACCAATAGGATTAACAACAAATCCAGTTGTTGGGCATTTTGGCTGTTCAGACACCAGACATGTGAAATAGAAAAGTAACTTCTCAGTTGTTTTTTTATTTCTCTTTGTGATATGTATTATTTATAGTCTATATAGAATGTTTTTAAAAATCACGCAATTTTCAAAAAGGAAAACAGGTGTTTTTACAAGCCATTGTGGGCATTTAAATAATTAAAGTGTATTATTTGTACATAGCTTTTTTTTTTTTTACAAGTTGTTATTCTTCAGAGACCATCAGTTAATAAAATTTCAAGGTGCACTGATGGCCTACAAACCCCCCTTTCCCCCAAACCAATTTCCATATCCTGTTGGAAGTGATTTGAGTCTAATCAGATGCACACACTTTTGAATAGTGAGATTACTTCTAGACTAGTGTGGCAGTCAGTACTTTGAACTGTGGAGATTTAATTGTGCAGCACACAGTAAGCTTTTTGGTGCATGTGGGAAAACTTGATTGGTGCTGATGCTGTCTTTAATGCTCGTTTTGTAGTTGCTAGTTTGTTGGCATTCAAGTTTTGCAATACAAACAAAGGCTGTTTCTATCCTCATTCATTTATAACTAATAGAAAAACACTTGCAGAGGAATGTTTCTGAGGATACATATTTTCCTGTATGCAATATGATCATATGTATATCAGTTTGAAGTAGGTTTTAATTTAAACTTATTTTAGGGGGAAAAAAGACAATGGTGAGAGAGACCAAACCAATTACTGTGGTGGTGAGAAAGTAATCTGGTGCAGTACACTAAAGGTTTGAACAACAAAGTTTGATTCTTCATGACAAGATGTAGCAAAACAGTTGCAACACAGTATTTATCTGCCTTTAAGAGATAATTACTTACTCCATGTTGTGTAGATGTGCTATACCTGAAAATATTAATGTCAGTTTAATAAGAGAACAAAGAATAGAATCTCTGAAGAATATCTTTTCCAGTAAAAGGATGTATTTTAGAGGCCACTAGCGGTCACCTTCAGCCCCCAACTAAAACCCCTCCAACGCATTATTAAGGATCTACAACCTATCCTAAAGGATGACCCAACACTCTCACAAGTCTTGGGAGACAGGCCAGTCCTTGCCTACAGACAGCCCCGCAACCTGAAGCAAATACTCACCAACAACCACATACCACACAACAGAACCACTAACCCAGGAACTTATCCTTGCAACAAAGCCCGTTGCCAATTGTGCCCACATATCTATTCAGGGGACACCATCACAGGGCCTAATAACATCAGCCACACTATCAGAGGCTCGTTCACCTGCACATCCACCAATGTGATATATGCCATCATGTGCCAGCAATGCCCCTCTGCCATGTACATTGGTCAAACTGGACAGTCTCTACGTAAAAGAATAAATGGACACAAATCAGATGTCAAGAATTATAACATTCATAAACCAGTCGGAGAACACTTCAATCTCTCTGGTCACGCAATCACAGACATGAAGGTCGCTATCTTAAAACAAAAAAACTTCAAATCCAGACTCCAGCGAGAAACTGCTGAATTGGAATTCATTTGCAAATTGGATACTATTAATTTAGGCTTAAATAGAGACTGGGAGTGGCTAAGTCATTATGCAAGGTAGCCTGTTTCCTCTTGTTTTTTCCTACCCCCCCCCCCCCAGATGTTCTGGTTTAACTTGGATTTAAACTTGGAGAGTGGTCAGTTTAGATGAGCTATTACCAGCAGGAGAGTGAGTTTGTGTGTGTATGGGGGTGGGGGGGATGTGAGAAAACCTGGATCTATGCAGGAAATAGCCCGACTTGATTATGTAAAGAGTTGTCACTTTGGATGGGCTAGCACCAGCAGGAGAGTGAATTTGTGTGGGGGGGTGGAGGGTGAGAAAACCTGGATTTGTGCTGGAAATGGCCCACCTGTTGATCACTTTAGATAAGCTATTACCAGCAGGACAGTGGGGTGGGAGGAGGTATTGTTTCATATTCTCTGTGTGTATATAAAGTCTGCTGCAGTTTCCACGGTATACATCTGATGAAGTGAGCTGTAGCTCACGAAAGCTCATGCTCAAATAAATTGGTTAGTCTCTAAGGTGCCACAAGTACTCCTTTTCTTTTTGCGAATACAGACTAACACGGCTGTTCCTCTGAAACTTGAAATGGTTGGACATTTAAAAGCATGCTGTCAACTACTTTTTTTTATAGCTTCTAATATCATTTTCCCCCCTCTTGATTGTTTGTAAAAAGCCTCTTAGAAACTTGAAAAGTATTTATTTTCCACCAGTGTTATCCTTTTCCATGTGGAAAATCTTGATGTATTTGCTGTGTTTTTTGTGGAGGTGAAATTGGCAGAACTCTTTTGGTTGACTTTCTTGTTTATGCACCATCGTTAGTGATGGTGCTGGCACAATTCTAAAATTAGTGTTAACTGTTGTTGCAGATCATGTTTCCTCGTCTTTCTGTACAGGTGGTATGACAATGTTTCACTAACTTTTCTTTTAATTTCTTATTGACAGAAAAGTAAACTTTTAAAAATACAAATATGTAAAATCAAGAAGAAACAAAAGCCTTAAGGCAAAGTACAGTTAAACATGTTATGGGTCTGTTTGACCATGTTCCTTTTTAATGCTCCATTCTTCCAGTCTTTGTAAATCTGAAATAATTTATCTTCTCTTTTTTTAGGTAGATATTGGAAGTGCTTTTCTAAAAGAATCAATTGCAGATGAAACTTAACATATCATATAATTTTTATCTTAGGGAGGTGTGTATTTACATAATGGTACATGTTTAAGGTTGAAATAACATGGGTGTTAGGTAAAGATTGCATCTTTCCAGGATAGTTTTGAGAGTGCTTGGAGGAATAGTACGGAATAGCAACACTCAAAAGGGGAATATATTATGAAGGGCAAGTGTCTGCAGATTTTAATAGAACATTTTAAAGGCATTTGCACAGGCCCAGATTTTAAGGTACTCTGTTCCAATTTTAAATGCTACAGTCCCTCTAATTTTGGATTATTTGGCTAGGCACGGCTGTTAATCCTTTCCGTCCTCTCCCTCTTCTCCTCTCCCCAAAGAAGATAAACCTGCTAAAACTATGTAGTGATCAATCTTGCTGTGAGCCATGTTAGCTATCCTACATTTAACAAAGACTGTCCACTACCTTGTGTTTGGATTGAAAGAAGAAGCAGAATAAATTTAACAAGGGCAATGACTGATGGGGGAAATAATCTCTATAATATGTCAGACGTTGCAAATATACCAAGTTGCAAAATAATGTATTGTGCATTTAAAACCTATATTCATTAAGGAATCCTTAACTGGGGGAACTGTGTATGTTGAACTCCACATTTGAAAACAATAGAAAAAACACTTAAAATTCTTGTTTAAGGGACATTGACTAATGTAAGCTAAACAAGCTTGCCTGTGACAGCTATCTGTGTTTCCAGAACACTCAGTCACCATTCTGTTCTGTAGTGAAGTTTCTGCCATTGATGAGAAATAACTGTATCCGGCTTTAACAGTTGGCCAGTTAATACATTTAAAAACCTACATTAATGTTTTTGCAGCATCTCTGTTAGTGTTACCAAAGCATTTCACTTCTACGCTATTGTTAATCTAACTTCTTCAGTTGAAATTAATGTCGTTATATGTGCCTTCTGCAGAAGGGTCAAGGAGGACTAATGCAGAGGCAGACACTGAGAAAAAGATCGAGAAGTAACTCATAGAGCTAAACTAGTCATGAAAATACAGCATGATGACAAATGTGCCTGTTTATAGTGATTTAAGTAAGTTAATAAAATCCATGTTATTTTTGGGTCCTGTTTTTCACTCTTGATGTCTGCTAGTAATTTTCCAGTAGTCTAGTTTTTAATGAAAACATTTACTCACGTAAATTAGGATTTCAGTTTTTTGGTGTTGACTTTATTTATTTTTATAGAGAAATGTGACTTCTTTCTCTATCCTTTGTTTCTTAAATCTTTGAGCCTGTGGCTGAAATGTCATCCTTTTTTGACATTTGTGTTTTTTGTTGTGGTGGGTTTTTTTTTCATTTTAGTTTTTATGAAGTAGTGCAAACTCTGGCTTAATTTGATTTGGCATCCCTGCAATTGAACATTTGTAAGTATCTTGTATTGTGGCCCATCTGGGTTGTCATAGAAACCAGAGACCTCCATCCTTCTCCTTGTTGTTAGAATTGGAATGCAAACAGGGCATCAAAGTGACATTTTTCTAGTACAAGTGACAGCCTTGTGAAGAACTGAACGGAAAGGTTTCTTATTGGTTTTATTCTCTCATGGCCTGTTGTCACAGTTATTATAATGTATCTAGTTTTCTCTTGAAAGTCTGGCAACTGTGTAATAGAAAAAAGGTAAGCATCATGAAAAATGTTCGGTTAAAGTTGTTCATGCTTTCTTCTTTTCTGTCTTTAAAATAAATATATATATATATATACACACACACACACACACGCTCTCTCGCTCTCTCTCCCCTAACTAATGTGTGCCCAGGAGAAGGGGGAGGATGGTTGAACTGCTTAAGTTGTTCCAGGTAAGCTGCTCTGCTAGTGGCTGAAAGAACCAGTTATGTAGCACATATCTATGTCTTAATATTTTTACTCATAACTAGACTCCTACGCTACTAACAAATAAAAAAAAAACACTGATGTAAATCTTCAACTATAACAACCAGGAATAATCTGCACTGATCATTCAGAAGTGTATGTATCTAATAGATACGTTTACAGAAATATATACCTTTTTCCCCTCCCCTAAGTATGTTTCAACCATGTGTTCAGCAGTATTTCAGAATATGTTAGCATCTGGTCTCCATGCCAAAGAATCTCTGAAATCCACTGAATACTGACCAATACAGCTGATTGTGCTTGAGAGTGAATTTCCAGTATGGGCTAAGAAAATTCTTTTCTAAATAACAACTTGCTCATCAACTAAGAGGCAGGCTCAGTCAGCGGTAAGGGGCACAGGAACAGTTTGGTTTTGTGTGTGGGAGAAAAATCTTTTAGTGCAGTCTGTTCATTCTGAATATACTGTTGCTGGCCTAAAAGCGGTTGCCTTTATAGCTTCTGCTATTGGTGCAATTTCTCAAGCAATGTGGGTCACTGGCCAGGTTTGTGGTCTTCTTTAGCCAAGATGAAGAAAATCAGTCTCTGCCCCCTACGCAAAAAATGGAACCACTGGTGCAGACTGAAATCTAGAAGCTGCACAAAGGTATTCAGGATTTGGGGAAAAAGCTTGTACTTTATCATTGCTCTGCTAAACTGGAATAGGAAAATTTGGGGAACTCAAACAGAAGGATATAATCCTTTATTGTTTGTCTTGCACATAATAAATATATTCACAGTGTGGACCAGAATAAGAATGTCTGATGAATTATTAGTTTTACTGTTTGTATAGTTCTAAAGTGTGCTAGATGCTTTGCAGACAGATTTTTGAAGACTGGGTCTATGCCCTGTAGAGCTTAAAGTATAATTACATGACAGGCACCTGGTCTACGTGTCTGTGTGTAATATGTAGTAGGATAAAAACGACGAGGAGTCCGGTGGCACCTTAAAGACTAACAGATTTATTTGGGCATAAGCTTTCATGGGTAAAAAATCTCCTTGAAGATTTCCACCTGGATTTCAAAAATTTCCACCCTACCGTCAACCTCAGCCTGGACCAGTCCACACAAAAGATCCACTTCTTGGACACTACAGTACAAATAAGTGATGGTCACATAAATACCACCCTATACCGGAAACCTACTGACTGCTGTACTTACTTACATGCCTCCAGCTTCCATCCAGGACACATCACACGATCCGTTGTCTACAGCCAAGCCCTAACATACAACCGCATTTGCTCCAATCACTCAGACAGAGACAAACACCTACAGGATTTCTATCAAGCATTCTTAAAACTACAATACCCACCCGGGGAAATGAGGAAACAGATTGACAGAGCAAGATGGGCACCCAGAAGTCACCTACTACAGGACAAGCCCAACAAGGAAAACAACAGAGAACCACTGGCCATCACATACAGCCCCCAGCTAAAACCTCTCCAGCGCATCATCAGTGATCTACAACCTATCCTGGAAAACGATCCCGTACTCTCACAGGCCTTGGGAGGCAGTCCAATCCTTGCTTACAGACAGTCCCCCAACCTGAAGCAAATACTCACCAGCAACTACACACCACACCACAGAAACACTAACCCAGGAACCAGTCCCTGTAACAAACCCCGTTGCCTTCTCTGTCCCCATATCTGCTCTAGTGACACCATCATGGGACCCAACCACATCACACCATTAGAGGCTCATTCACCTGCACATCTACTAATGTGATATATGCCATCATGTGCCAGCAACGCTGCTCTGCCATTTACATTGGCCAAACCAGACAGTCTCTACGTAAAAGGATAAATGGACACAAATCAAACATCAGGAATGGTAACATACAAAAGCCAGTACGCAAACACTTCAATTTCCCTGGACACTTAATAATGGATTTAAAAGTAGCCATACTTCAACAAAAAAACCTTCAAAAACAGACTTCAAAGAGAAGCTGCTGAGCTACAATTCATTTGCAAACTTAACACCATCACTTTGGGCTTGAATAGGGACTGGGAGTGGTTGGCTCACTACAAAAGAAATTTTCTCTGTCTTGGTATTGACACCTCCTCATCAATTATTGGGAGTGTACTAGAATCATAGAATCATAGAATATCAGGGTTGGAAGGGACCTCAGGAGGTCATCTAGTCCAACCCCCTGCTCAAAAGCAGGACCCATCCCCAATTAAATCATCCCAGCCAGGGCTTTGTCAAGCCTGACCGTAAAAACTTCTAAGGAAGGAGATTCCACCACCTCCCTAGGCAACGCATTCCAGTGTTTCACCACCCTCCTAGTGAAAAAGTTTTTCCTAATATCCAACCTAAACCTCCCCCACTGCAACTTGAGACCATTACTCCTTGATCTGTCATCAGCTACCACTGAGAACAGTCTAGATCCATCCTCTTTGTAACCCCCTTTCAGGCAGGTGAAAGCAGCTATTAAATCCACCCTTATTCTTCTCTTCTGCAGACTAAACAATCCCAGTTCCCTCAGCCTCTCCTCATAAGTCATGTGTTCCAGTCCTCTAATCATTTTTGTTGCCCTTCGCTGGACTCTTTCCAGTTTATCCACATCCTTCTTGTAGTGTGGGGCCCAAAACTGGACACAGTACTCCAGATGAGGCCTCACCAATGTCGAATAGAGGGGGACGATCACGTCCCTCGATCTGCTGGCTATGCCCCTACTTATACATCCCAAAATGCCATTGGCCTTCTTGGCAACAAGGGCATACTGCTGACTCATATCCAGCTTCTCGTCCACTGTCACCCCTAGGTCCTTTTCCGCAGAACTGCTGCCTAGCCATTCGGTCCCTAGTCTGTAGATGTGCATTGGGTTCTTCCATCCTAAGTGCAGGACCCTGCACTTATCCTTATTGAACCTCATCAGATTTCTTTTGGCCCAATCCTCCAATTTGTCTAGGTCCCTCTGTATCCTATCCCTGCCCTCCAACGTATCTACCACTCCTCCCAGTTTAGTATCATCCGCAAATTTGCTGAGGGTGCAATCCACACCATCCTCCAGATCATTTATGAAAATATTGAACGAAACCGGCCCCAGGACCGACCCCTGGGGCACTCCACTTGACACCGGCTGCCAACTAGATATGGAGCCATTGATCACTACCTGTTGAGCCCGACAATCTAGCCAACTTTCTACCCACCTTATAGTGCATTCATCCAGCCCGTACTTCTTTAACTTGCTGACAAGAATACTACATCCACCCTAACTAAATTGGCCTTCAAATTGGTTCTCCACTTGTAAGGTAACTCCCTTCTCTTCATATGCCAATATATATTTATGCCTGTTTCTGTAATTTTCACTCCATGCATCTGAAGAAGTGGGTTTTTTACCCACGTAAGGTTATGCCCAAATAAATCTGTTAGTCTTTAAGGTGCCACTGGACTCTTCGTTGCTTTTGTGGATACAGACTAACACGGCTACCCCTCTGATATGTAGTAGGATAGTTATGCTTGTTGAAGCAATCCTGGTTAGAGCATTTTGTAGTGGTACTGCCCTGCACTTCCAGCATCCACTTGGGCTACTTGCGGGTCACAAGCATCACATCAATGAGAGACAGGATTGCTCTCATCACATCATCGAGAGACAGGAGAGACAGCATCACATCAATGAGAGACAGCAAACAGAGCCGTAAACAGGGGACTTTGAGTGGGAGTTCTGTTGGAGGAGAAGGTATTTAGGCTGGTAGGGGCAGTGTGCTGGGAGAGAAGCTGAGCCCTGAGTGGGGGCGGGGCTTCTCTGACTAGGGGTCCTATAAAGGTAGCCAGCCAGTCAGGCAGTGGCATAGAAGCCAGCAAACAGAGCTGTAAACAGTGGAGTTTGCAAGGGAAGTTTGGGGGGGAAGACTAAGAGAGCCAGGCAGAGGAACAGACAGGCTAGTGAAGGGAGTGTGTGATGGTCTGGCAGTGTTTTGGTGATCGTTGGGGGTTTGTTTTGCTGTGGGTGGTGGTGCTTTGGTTTGGTCTGTGTTTCCTGGACTAACAGGACTAAAGTGAGAAGGCTATGACATATACAAAGGCAGCAGTGGTAGTGACCCAAGCAGTAGAAGACACTATGAAGAAGACTGGATGTGAAAGCTGCGGCATGTACATAATCCTGGAGGGAGTACCTGAAAAGAGTTTCGTCTGCATGAAGTGCCGCCTGATAGAGCTGATGGAAGAAAAGATCCAAGGACTGGAGATGCAGGTGGAAACTCTGGTTGAGTTTAGAAGGGGGTTCGAGCGGATGATGGAGCAAAGACATGAGTAGGCTGAAGGGAAAACCTCAGACTTGCAGATGGAAGGAGGACCAAAGAACTCTGAGGGGAGACTGCTGGGTGAGGAAAGTGGACAGTGGAAGCATGTGACCAAGAGAACCAAGCAGAGGAAAAACTGGCTAGTGAAGAAGAAATAGAGCTCAGGAACGGGTTTGCGGAGTTGGAAAATGAAGAAGGGGCACAGCTGGTGGTCACTGAAGGTGAGAGGGCAAGGAAGAAGAGAAGAGCAGCTAGTCCTCCTATAGGAAGAGGGCAAGAGTCAATGGAGAAAACACCAAATATGAGCCCCAGGAGGATACGGGATGGATTGCAGAGGATTGCAAGGGACAATAGGAATCGAGGGGACTTGCAGCCAGAGGGAACAGGGGATAGACCGGAGAATCTATCACCAGGAAAAAGCAGGTCTACGTGATTGGGCACTCCTTAATGAGAAGAATAAACAGGCCTGTAACCAGAGCTGATCCAGAGAACAGAAGGGTGTGCTGTCTGCCAGGTCCTAAGATATGGGCTGTGAACCTGAGGCTGAAGAGGGTCCTAACGGGAGCAGGAAAGAATCCACTGATTGTCCTTCATGTGGGAACAAATGATACAGCTAGATTCTCGCTGGAATGTATCAAGGGAGACTATGCCAGGCTGGGGAAGACGCTTAAGGAAATTGAGGCTCAGCTGATCTTCAGTGGGATTCTGCCTGTTCCTAAAGAAGGACAACAAAGGTGTGACAAGATTATGATGCTCAACAGATGGCTCAGGCAGTGGTGCTATAAGGAGGTCTTTGGGATGTATGGCCACTGGGAAGCAGTCATGAACAGAGGACTGTTCTCTTGGGATGGACTTCACCTGAGTAGGGAAGGAAATAGATTTCTAGGATGGAGGCTGGCACAACTGATTAAGAGAGCTTTAAACTAGGAATTTAGGGTAGATGGTTGGGAGATGTCCAGGTAATCTCCATGCCGGATTTTAACATTGAGAGGGAAGAAAACAAAGTAAGAAAGGATACAGCTGTGAGTAGGATAATGGACATGAGGAAGGGTAATATAGATACCAGTCTAATAGATGATACTGGTGGTAGAATGTCTGTGCCTAATCAGGTAAAGAATGTGAGAGAAGCCAAACAGCAAAAATTAAGATGTTTGTACACTAATGCGAGAAGCCTAGGTAACAAAATGGAGGAACTAGAGCTATTGGTGCAGGAAGTGAAACCAGATTTTATAGGGATAACAGAAACATGGTGGAATAGTAGTCATGACTGGAGTACACTACCGTTCGAGCGATCATGAGCTAATTCAGTTCCAACTAAATGGAGGGATAAACAAAAATAGATCTGTGACTAGGATTTTTGACTTCAAAAGGGCTAACTTAAAAAAATTAAGGAAATTAGTTAGGGAAGTGGATTGGACTGAAGAACGTGTGGATCTAAAGGTGGAGGAGGCCTCGAATTACTTCAAGTCAAAGTTGCAGAAACTATCAGAAGCCTGCATCCCAAGAAAGGGGAAAAAACTCATAGGCAGGAGTTTTAGACCAAGCTGGATGAGCAAGCGTCTCAGAGAGGAGACTAAGAAAAAGCAGAAAGCCTACAAGGAGTGGAAGATGGGAGGGATCAGCAAGGAAAGCAACCTTATTGAGGTCAGAACACGTAGGGATAAAGTGAGAAAGACCAAAGCCATGTAGAGTTGGATCTTGCAAAGGGAATTAAAACCAATAGTAAAAGGTTCTATAGCCATATAAATAAGAAGAAAACAAAGAAAGTGGGACCGCTAAACACTGAGGATGGAGTGGAGGTTAAGGATAATTTAGGCATGGCCCAATATCTAAACAAATACTTTGCCTCAGTCTTTAATGAGGCTAATGAGGAGCTTAGGGATAATGGTAGGACGACAAATGGAAATGAGGATATGGAGGTAGATATTACCACTTCCGAGGTAAAAGCCAAACTCGAACAGCTTAATGGGACTAAATCGGGGGGCCCAGGTAATCTTCATCCAAGAATATTAAAGGAACTGGCACATGAAATTGCAAGCCCATTAGCAAAAATTTTAAATGAATCTGTAAACTCAGGGATTGTACCGTATGACTGGAGAATTACTAACATAGTTCCTATTTTTAAGAAAGGGAAAAAATGTGATCCGGGTAACTACAGGCCTGTTAGGTTGACATCTGTAGTAAGCAAAGTCTTGGAAAAAATTTTGAAGGAGAAAGTATTTAAGGACATTGAGGTCAATGGTAATTGGGACAAAATACAACATGGTTTTACAAAAGGTAGATCGTGCCAAACCAACCTGATCTCCTTCTTTGAGAAAGTAACAGATTTTTTTAGACAAAGGAAATGCAGTGGATCTAATTTACCTTGATTTCAGTAAGGCATTTGATACAGTTCCACATGGGGAATTATTAGCTAAATTGGAAAAGATGGGGATCAATATGCAAATTGAAAGGTGCATAAGGAACTAGTTAAAGGGGAGACTACAGCGGGTCACACTGAAAGGTAAACTGTCAGGCTGGAAGGAGGTAACTAGTGGAGTTCCTCAGGGATTGGTTTGGGGACCAATCTTATTTAATCTTTTTATTACTGACCTTGGCACAAAAAGTGGGAATGTGTTAATAAAGTTTGCAGATGACACAAAGCTGGGAGGTATTGTCAATACAGAGGGGGACCGGGATATCATAGAGGAAGATCTGGATGACCTTGTAAACTGAGTAATAGTAATAGGATGAAATCTAATAGTGAAAAGTGCAAGGTCATGCATTTAGGGCTTAATAACAAGAAATTTTTGATATAAACTGGGGATGCATCACTTGGTAGTAACAGAGGAGGAGAAGGACCTCGGAGTATTGGTTGATCACAGGATGACTATGAGCCGCCAATGTGATATGGCTGTGAAAAAAGCTAATGCGGTCTTGGGATGCATCAGGCGAGGTATTTCCAGTAGCGATAAGGAGGTGTTAGTACCGTTATACAAGGCACTGGTGAGACCTCGCCTGGAATATCGTGTGCAGTTCTGGTCTCCCATATTTAAGAAGGATGAATTCAAACTGGAACAGGTACAGAGAAGGTCTACTAGGACGATCCGAGGAATGGAAAACCTGTATTATGAAAGGAGACTAAAAGAGCTTGGCTTGTTTCGCCTAACCAAAAGAAGGCTGAGGGGAGATATGATTGCTCTCTATAAATATATCAGAGGGATACCAGGGAGGGAGAGGAATTATTTAAGCTCAGTACCAATGTGGACACACGAGAACAAATGGATATAAACTGTCCATCAGGAAGTTTAGACTTGAAATTAGACAAAGGTTTCTAACCATCAGAGGAATAAAGTTCTGGAATAGTCTTCCAAGGAGAGCAGTGGAGACAAAAGACATATCTGGCTTCAAGACTAAGCTTGATAAGTTTATGATGGGATAGCCTAATTTTGGCTATTAATTGATCTTCAACTATTAGCGGCAGATATGACCAATGGTCTGTGATGGGATGTTCGATGGGATGGGATCTGAGTTACTACAGAGAATTCTTTCCTGGGTGTCTGGCTGGTGAATCTTGCCCACATGCTCAGGGTTTAGCTGAATGCCATATTTGGGGTCGGGAAGGAATTTTCCTGCAGGGCAGATTGGCAGAGGCCCTGGGGTTTTTTTGCCTTCCTCTGCAGCGTGCAGCACAGGTCACTTGCTGGAGGATTGTCTGCACCTTGACGTCTTTAAGCCACAAGTTGAGGACTTCAATAGCTCAGACATAGGTCAGTGGTTTGTTACAGGAGTGAGTGGGTGAGATTCTGTGGCCTGCATTATGCAGGAGGTCAGACGAGACGATCATAATGGTCCCTTCTGACCTTAAAGTCTATGAGTCTATGAGATGCTTTTGTGCTTGTCATACTTATATGTAGGGCCCTACCAAATTCATGGCCAAGAAAAATGCTTCATGTACTGTGAAATCTAGTCTCCCCCTGTGAAATCTGGTCTTTTTTGTGCTTTTACACTATACTATACAGATTTCACTGGGGAGACCAGTGTTTCTCAAACTGGGGGTCCTGACCCAAAAGGGAGTTGCAGGGGGGTTGCAAGTTTATTTTAAGGGGTGGGGTCGCAGTATTGTCATCCTTACTTCTGCGCTGCCTTCAGAGCTGGGTGGCCAGAGAATGGCAGCTATTGGTCAGGTGCCCAGCTCTGAAGGCAGCGCCATGCCAGCAGCAGAACAGAAGTAAGGGTGGCAATACCATACCATGCCATCCTTACTTCTGCACTGCTGCTTTCAGAGCTGGGCGGCCAGAGAGTGGCAGCTGATAAATGAGGGCCCAGTTCTGCAGGTAGCAGCGCAGAAGTAAGGGTGGCAATACCATCCCATGCCATCCTAACTTCTGCTGCTACTGCTGGTGACTGTACCTTCAGAGCTGGGCTCCCGGCCAGCAGCCACCACTCTCCAGCTGCCCAGCTCTGAAGGCAGCACCGCCAGCAGCAATGCAGAAGTAAGGGTAGCAGTACCTCAATACCCCCTACAATAACCTTGTGATCACCCCACAACTCCTTTCTGGGTCAGGGTCCCTACAATTACCACACTGTAAAATTTCAGATTTAAATAGCTGAATTGATAAAATTTATGATTTTTAAAATCCTATGACTGTGAAATTGACCAAAATGGACCATAAATTTGGTATTTATTCCTTACTTATATGCCTTTCTTTTCAGAAATGCTTGTACATTGATCATAAATGTTCTTTGCTCCCTTGTACCTATTTCTCCTCCTTTTCTACTTTCTCTGGGTTTTTTTGTAGCTTGTTTTCTTTTCTTTCCCAGGTCCACACAACCAGTGACAGTTTGACTATATCCCCAGTGTAGACCAAGAAACTCATTTTAGATGAAGTGTGCTGGTAATAGGCATGTTATGTAGTCCTTCAAACAAGTTCCATGAAAATCCCACTCTGCTAATGATAAAATAGTATGTAGAAAGGACAAAATCCCAGAATGTATTTTTGCACCATTCTATCTGTTCATGTTGATGGGCCATCTTTCACACTTAGCAACACTGACACTTTTATTTCCATTCATGACCAGTTTTTGAGAGATTTTGATGATAACATTTCTCTTTTTGTAGCTTTAAAGTAACTGGTCTCAATTATTCAGCTGCACTTTAGCACCTTGCTGCTGTAGTTGAGATAGATTAGATAGATGATTGATTTTTCCAAAAGCCCTGAATCCTTTCCTCCTATTCCACTGCAGTTCAGTGTTGAGATAAGATGGGAATGTTTGCATCCTGGACAAATACAAAGCAGATTTTATAGTTTGACTGATTTGAAAGACTTAGCTCCAGAGGTTCTTTAACTCTAGATTAATGACCGATGTGGAAACCCAGCTATGGGTGTTGCCAGTCTTTAAGACACCCACTCACTCAAAAACACAAACAAAATCTGGGGAGGAGAACTATTTCATGCTTTTCAGCAGTTGGATACCAAGACAGGTGTGTTTGAAATACCTAAGACAGACGATTGATAGCTAATGTTTTTAGAATGTGCTGGAGGAAGACAAATTGTGTTTTCATTCTCCTCAGTATCCCTTGTATGCTAAACCTGGGACTAATGCTTCTCCACACATTCACAGTTGAATTGTCATTGGATTTAGGTCCAACGAAGTAACAATTCTGAGTTTAACTAAGATTATCTGTTGTCTGTAAGAGCAGGTTGAGCTGCTGGAACTGGTTTGCAGCATGAAACATGTTTACCCAGCAGTGTGTTGATGTGCTCCACAACAGGCAGCCAGCATAAACATACAGCCAAAAAATGAGTTGAAACAACAGTTTGAAAAGGTAAAGTGGGTTTTGCCCAATTCTTACACCAGCATTAAGTGCAAATTAAATTTTAACTTTGTTTTTAATGCTGGCCTGGACCCCTCACACATACTTTGTCTCTTTTTGTTTCTTTATGATGTATAAGGAAGACCTTAAAAGCTAATTTTATGAGTTTTTATTGTTCACTGTTTTTTACAGTAGAATAATAGGAATGCCATGTCTTGTCTTTCATTTTGGTGCAGAACTCTTTGGAGAACTAGAGAATTGAATTGAGGGCTTTTTCAGACCTTATTTTAAATCTGTATAGTGAGAGTTTCTCTCCAAAATGTTTTTGTCGATGAGTTTGAATTAAGTAGTTCTTAACGCGCGTGCGCGCACACACATACGCGCGCACACACACGCGCACGACCTAGACAATCTGACTAAAAATCCTTTCCCTTTCTCAGCTGCACAACTTCCACTCTTGTCACTTGTGATGTCATAATATCTCTGGTCCTCCAAGGAGTTCTCCTGCAAAAAAGATTAGAAAAAGACATGATATTTCTAATCTGAAAAATAAACACATTATGCATGTGTGTTTAAATAACATATAAAACCAAGAACCCCATTAAGCCTTCTTTATATATCAAACAATCAAAACAATGCGCAAACAAATTTTTTTCATTGCAGGTTACCTGTAAAGCATAAAGTTAAGCAATTATAGAAGAAAATTCTTTGTGAGTTTTTTGTAATACAGTAAAAAGTGTTGGAAATAGGAGAAATGTCATAGAAAATTTCAGAAGCAGCAACATATCTCTGATGATAAGAGATTGACCCCTTCAGCTGCAGCGTGATGTTCTTGAGAGAGGCGTGCTTGCTCCAACTGTCAGTACATAGTTTTCCAACTGCATTTTACAGCGACTCATAATTTTCAGAGATTTTGGTACTCAACACCTTTGAAATCCTTTGCTCTAAAAGTAACTTCAGTGATGAAGTCTTAGAAATCATGGACTCAGGAGTTTTCAGACATGACTCTAATACATGCTCTGAGAGAGTAAAAAGTTGTAGCAGTATCAAGTGAAATTAAGATGTATGCAAATTCATCTCCAAAGGATTTAGTTGCAATGTAGCATTAAGAGACAATGGATGAAATTTTCAAAAGTACCTAAATGATTTAGGAGCTTAAGGCTATATCTATTCTCGGAGCGCTTCATTAGCATACGAGTATTTCATCAAAGTGCTCCTAGAATGGATACCAAACAGACAAAGCTTTGCTCTATATTGGTATAGTAAAACCACCTCCTACAAGTGAAACAAGCTATACCGATTAAATTGCACTTTTGTGGCATAACTGAATCTCCTCAAGAATCAACACAGCTGTCGGTCAGGAATCCCCGCACCCCCTCTTCACATCACTGACCGACATCGATATACTGGTAGAAATCTGTAGTGCAGATAACGAATAAATCTCACTTTTAAAAATGGGTCTTGTCTATACAACGGGGTTATGCATCCTATGAGGGTATTATTTCTAAAACGCATTAATACCTTTTGTGTTAATTGGTCCATGGAAACCCTCCGGGTGTGGCCTAAAGGTTCTCTAGTACGCTTCAATGCAGTACTGTTTCAAACAACATCACATTACAATGCAGCAGCAGCATATATGGACCAGTTAACATGCAACTCATAGCGTGCGTTAGAAATCACACCATGGTAGAGTACATTACCGCACTGTGTTGATAAGCCTGAAGTCTCCTAAGTCACTTAGATGCTTTTGAAAATGTTACCCAAAGTCTTAAGACATTTTGCTTCATATGTATTAGATACGTTCTCTGGGTGAACCACTGTTTAATAGAGAGATTGTATCTGACATGAGTACCCCCTCCTATTTGTGATCATACAGATTCTACATATCCTCCATTTGTGATAAAATAACATCCCTGCAACTACAGTCATTGTTTACCCCAGAAAGTAATCTTACAAACGTATTTATATATTTGTAGCTTCTTGTAAAAGCTATTCAGAAGCTATAAATGAGGAAGAGAACCAGCACCTTGCAACTGGTCAGCTCTCAGCAGTCCAGCAGTAAGTGCTCTGTTACCTCTCAGTTTTGGAACCAGAGTATTGGATTACAATGTGACCTTTGATTGAGCTTGCTATGCCATAAAGACTTTGACTATAAGGTTAGGTTAGGCTAGGCTGTACTAAAGTCTGAATTGGCATTATTAAATTCAGTACAATCTGAGAAAGGAAGTGCAAGATCTTCAAAAGCAGCTAGTCATTTTGGGTGCCCGATTCGAGATATTAGAGGAATCTGATGTTCAGAGTGCTGAGTGTACTCTCTAAGGAGTCTTACCTCTCTTCTCATAAAGCAGTTCTGTCTCAGTTTTCCTCTCAGTAAAGTGAGATCTTTATATTACTGTCCCCTTTTCCAACATGCATTGTTTGAGGCCTTTACAGTTCCCATCAGCCTTGTGAAATCTGCTTGGATTCTACTGCTTCTTGGCTGATACTAAGATCAAGGGCAGTGCTGGGCTTATTGCCTGTTTTAAAGGGCCAGCATGTCCTGTTTCAGGCACTCCAAAGTTACCAAGATTTAAAAAAAACCACAAAAACAAAAAACCTAGCAATAAAAAAAAAAAAAACTTAGCTAAAGGTTACCAAAATTTATCTTTAAAAAGAAATATTGCCTGATAATGTTTCTGTCTATGAAGATGGATACAGGTGCCAGTAGCAGTGTAACAGACAGTAGAGTAGCACAGTGTAAGAAACAGTAGAGGGAGACTGGTGAGGGAGAAGCAGGTTAATTACAAGAATAATATTACCCACTTACATATACCAGCTGTGTACACAACTTGTTGGTTCCAAATTATTTGAAAGTATTTTAAAAACATTTCTTTAAAGATGCCAGTGGATATTATAAAATGCCATTGTTAAGAGCAGGTTTGATAGCACTATTTGGTTTTTCAAATAATTCAGATTCTATTCCAGATTAATTGCCCATAGTCCCTCCTTCCCAAATTGGTTTCCGCTTTATCTGCAAAAGCATGTACCAGCAGCACTGCTCAGTGTACACAAATGGTAATCTACTTTTGTGCACATGGAAAACAGCATTCCTGGCACTGAATTAAAAACTCCCAGAGAATACATTATTAATAGGATAAGTCTCTATTTCAGAAAGACCTATCATTTATGTGGTCACTGTTGAGAAGGCTATAGATAGATCTAGTGTTGTTTGTTAACCATGCTGGTTTCTTTAAAAAAAGATGCTGAGAAGTACATGGAGAGATTTAATTTTAGAAGGTAATTTCCCTTTTGCTGTACTCTAGTTGCAGACACTAATGTGGTCTAATTATAATGTAATGTAACCTTTTTTATATTGCTCCATATGCTTTAATACTCTAAACAAGTTTTTCTTGGGAAGACTGCAATGAAGGAAAAGCATAGTAATATTCAGTTTAATATAGTAAACAATTTTTCTGTTTTGTAGAATTGCATTTGGCATGTAGGGTCAAGATGGTGTATTCCATAGTTTACGAGGGGATGGGCGTGTGTGTATAATAGAGCTACATATGGTTTTTGCTTAAGTCTGCGGTATTAAAACGTTCCTTTTGTTACACATGCTGGACTTGCAGACGCTGTTGAGCCTTATCAAACACAGCCAGTTAGTGCTGCTGGTATGAAAGCATAGGGGAGCTCTCATGTAGAAGGTTAATGGAGTGTAATTATAAAGAAAATGAACTGCACAACCACTCTATCTCATTCTACCTGCACTGAGAGTGACAAATGCTCTGATCTTTTATAAACCCTGGAGCGGAGGTTTAACCGTCTAAAATTATGACAGTATAACTGTCAAACAAACACCATGTGAAGTATAGGTATGAACTTAATGATAGGAATGTTTACATTCCCTTATGTGTGTGATCTCTGTTAGGAATAACATACCTTCAGCCACCAAGATAAGCTACATGTAAAACATAATTCTTTTATATTGCCTCCACTTTCCAATCAGTTCGTCCATTTTTCTTTTACCAAAGGTGCTTTATCCTCATAGGGTAGTGTCTTGATGAAACAGTGTATTTTTCTCTCAGGTGTCCATCAAAACCCAGAAGACCTGCATGTTCCACAAGTGGCTTCTTCATCCCCACTCTTCAGATCACTGTTATCATGACAGTTTATTTCCTGCTGTGGAGGAAGTGATTACCTCTTTCAAGGCACGGTGCCCAAACCACCTGATAGATTGCACTTCAGCAGGGGCAAGCACAGTCACAGTATCCACCTCCCATGAGCTAAACATGGTTTGAGGTTACATGCTGTGGCCTGATCCTAGTATTTTGTTAGTCATTATGTATGTCTACTTAATTCATCATGTTTAGAGGGTCCTCTGGCCATGACTTCTGGAACATAGATGTCTTTTTGCTTTAAAATAATGCTTTAGTTTTGAAAATGTAACCATGAAATAGAAGGGAGATGTTAAGGGAGATTGGATGACTTGACCAAAACTTGGTAATGGGGTGTTTGAGTATCTGCACCTTTTCCTGCCTCTGAAATATCTGAAGGGTAAGCAAAGCTATGTTGATTTTAGAGTTTTTGCCATATCCACACGGGATTGAAAAGAGTGATGGCAACAACAGTGAAAATCCTGACTTGTTCTTACCAAGTCTAAAACATAACCCCACTTCCTACTGAGATAAATTAACACAATGTCATATACACTAGGCCCATGGAGCAGAAGCAGAACTGATGGCTTTGTTGCTTTCAGAGATGCATTTTTGACTGATCCCACCCTGATCCGTGGTATGATTAAAGGAGGGCAGTTGAGATTTGCAGTGACCACCACTGGAACGGGAAAGAGGTGATTTAAGTTTAATTTTGCTTTGTAATGCAAAATTTTTTCCTTTGCCATATTAGATAAATTTTTGATGATGCACCGTCTTCTGACACATTTATTACTGAAGAGAAAAACAACAATGTAGCTTGAGTTTCCTTGGATATAATATACATATTCATGCTACAGTTCAAATGAATGAAAATTAAACTTGGTGGTGAGCCAGATCATGATCCTGTGGTCTGACACGTGTCTACACTGTGAAGTAGAACCATTACTAATACGGCTGTCAGCAAGCTGTTCAGCTGAACCAGTGCTGAATGCTATTTAGCTGTAAGTGTAAACAATGATAAACATGTCCTATACTGTTTCAGCAACTTGTTTAATCCCTGCTGAGACCTTCACACCTTTCCTCTATTTCTTGTTATCCCCAGAGTACTGATGAAAATTCAACAGGACAGAACTGGGGTGATCTTGGTAACAAGTTTATTATGCACTGTGTAAAAGAGAATGTCCTTTTTATAAGTTTTAAATTTGTTCCTGTTCAATTTAATTGAATATTTCCTTGTTTTTGTACTGAGAGAGAGTAAATAGGAGTGCCTCATTTACATCCTCTATATCATGTTATTCTGTAGTGCTTTATTATATCCCTTCTTATTCATCCTCTCTCTAATCTAAATAGTCTCAGACTTTTCAATCAGTGTTTGATGTCTGTAAAGCATTTTTAGATATTAAATGCTAAGTGATATTGACAAAAACATCAGGGTTAATTTATTGTAGATCATTGTACAGCATGTTATGGAGACCAATCCTTTTATTTCTATATCTATTTATTACTTTTACTGTAAAATGAAACTAGGGATCTTGCAATTAATACTTTTGCCTTTGACTGTGCATGAAATGCATAAATATGAACTGTACGTACTTTTCCCCTCACAACTGCTGGGGAGAATGTGTGATTCAGTCGTGAGAAGTGGCTAGAGGTTGCACCGGTGTACTGCTCAAGGTGAAAGTAGTTTCATTTCACATTCAAGGGACTGGGTCACTGTATATAGTAGTACATAGTATAATGATTTGATTTATAATCCCTTCCACTTGCGTTATTCAGAAGTGTTAAGGTTCGCCAGATTATAAAGTAGGTTGCTTCATTTAAGGTTTATTTGTTAAACAGGAAGTTAACTAATTTAAATTGTTTCACTGTTCCTGTATAACTCACATTATCACCTCAGTTTTAAAGCTGTCACTTGACACATACGGGTAGTTGTACATAATATGAGTTAAATCACAAATGAGAGAGGAAGAAATAGTTGTTTAGTGATGTTTAGCTTAGACCAGTGGCTACCATGCATGTATATTAGCTGCTTCCCCATAAGGGCTGTTCCTGTGGATTCCCATACATTAGAATAAATAATGATAAATCTTGAGCTAAGACTTTATATACCAAGCTTCAGCCCATAACACATTTTATAGGGCCATGTTATACACCTTTGTGAAACCAGGTTCATTGGAACCACTGACACCATTTTAACTATAATATTGCAATAATATCTTGAAAGCATGCATGTTAAATATCAAAACCTTCTTTATGCAGAGAATAGGCTTTAGTTTATTCATCTTTGAATCATGCAATTATATAAATTAGATTTAGTTTAGACCCATGAAGTCGCATCTCTTTTAGGACCAGTGCAATATAGTTTTCCACAGAATATTTTCTAGTGCTTTGTCCAAACTGCTTTTAAATACTCAGTCATGGAATATCAACTGCTTTTGTATTTTTAATATTGTTATTTATAAGTGTTCCAGTCAGGGATTAGGCACTATACCAGGCACTTTACACAATAGTAACAAAACAGTCCTTGCTCCAAAGAGATTGCAGGTTGGTTTTATGAAAAATGTGACAGGTAGATGAAACTGAGAAATGGGAGGAGAGGGGGAAGGAGTGGGAGGACAAAGTAACAGTAAAATAAGAATGTTTTGATAGTAGTCGACAGTTTTAGTTTGCCACCTGCCTTGCTGTTGTACAGGGAGAATATTTACATTTTTTTAAACATTATACTGTTAGGAATTTTTCCTGATGGTAAGGCTATTTATTTTGTTTAGTTTCATCCCATTTAATTATAGCCTTGTCCTATTTTTCAGGAATTCTTCTCACCGTCCTCCCCCATGCTTAATGTCATATTTGTATACTGACCAAGCTACTCATATTAAGGTGTTTTAATTTTTCCTCATGAATCCCTCCAACCCTTAGTAATTTTAGTTGTTCTTATCTGAATTCCCTCCACTTAATAAATATTTTATATTTAGAGTAGATAGAGTTTCTAAATTTGCTCAATTTGTAGATCAGAAGCAAAACTTATCAGGACTGCAGATTCGGTCTCCACTCATTACCACCAGCAACAATAACGATTGAGTCAGCACTAGCTGTTTAATTCTGTTGATGATGCTTGATCTTCCACAGACGAATTGGTTCAGTGGTGTGGCAGTGATAAAGACTTGGTTTTGCAAGTAATGTAAGCAGAAAGACATATACAGAGCAGATACGGGCAGCACCAAGGTGCTATCTTCACAGTCACTTTTGTGACTACCTCTATTTTTAAACTAAATAAAAAAAATTGATAAGCACATTTTGATTAAGAATGAAAGACCTGTCTACAGTAGTCTGAGGGTTTAAATGACCTGCTGATCTTATAAAGAATTTCTAGTGGTTTTGCAAAATATTTTAGAATTTAAATTTTTGTTTCTTTTCCAAAGGAAAGAAATTTCACATTCTGTCTAAAAACAAGGAATGTTAACCCAGGAACTTCTTGTAAATTCCTGAATTGTGCAGCTGGAGTTTTGAGTAAATAATCTAACTGTAAAATATAGTGGAGTGTCATCATTCACATAACATACGAGCTCCAGTCTTTTTCATTTTAGCAGCACATAATAATGACAGAAGCACTATTCACATGACCTCATCTCAATATTCGGTAATAAGATTACACAGGTTAAATGTTAATGAAGATTTCTAAGCAGTTGAATGTAGAATCATATATACCCCACTTTATAATGTGTTAAAAGAATGTTAAAGATGCAAAACCAAGAACTCAAAATTTAAGAAATGCCAGAATTAAAATTGCCTGTTCAAACTTAATTCATCTTCCTGGTGCATATGCATGATAAGAACATAATATAAGAATGGCCATACTGGATCAGATCAAAGGTCTGTCTAGCCCAGTATACTGTCTTCCGACAGTGGCCAATGCCAGGTACTTCAGAAGGAATGAACAGAACAGGTAATCATCAAGTAGCTCAGTGGTTTGAGCATTGGCCTGCTAAACCCAAGGTTGTGAGTTCCATCCTTGAGGGGACCATTTAGGGATCTGGGACAAAAATTGAGGGTTGGTCCTGCTTTGAGCAGCGGGTTGGATTACATGACGTCCTGAGGTCCCTTCCAGCTCTGATATTCTGTGATCCCAAGTGAACCCTGTCGCCCAATCCCAGCTTCTGGCAAACGGAGGCTAGGGGCACCATTCCTGCCCATCCCATTGATGGACCTATCCTTCATGAATTTATCTCATTCTTTCTTGAACCCTGTTATAGTCTTGGCCTTCACAACACAAGAGTATTGCACAAGTTATTATATAGGCAGTTAGTGGCAGAGCTAGGAATGGAACCCAGCTATCCTGAGTCATATTTCAGTGCCTTTAAACCCAAGAGAATATCTGTCCTCTTCTTGCAGTCGTCTTTCTCCTATGGACTGAATGAGACAGGCATCCTTTAGGACAAATAGTACGTGCTCATATAATTAAAAATTAATTCAAAATTCATATGTGAAATGGGGTTGAATTAGGGTTGTATGGGAGCCTTAATTCTGACATTTCCCAACTTTGGAATGCTTGACATGACAATCTTAATGTTCTTTTAAAATAGGGTTTTTATTTAATTTCCTAGAGTTTAAACAAACAAATGAACAAAATATTAAAAAGACAGTAATTCTATCATACAAAACCATACTTAGCCTCCCCCCTCCCCTCATGAGTCATTAATAGGCTTTGAACCCATGATTTTTAATCACGGGAGGAAATTTGTAGCCATAGTTGGCAATTATCCTCTACATCAGTGGTTCTCAAAGCCGGTTCCTCTGCTTGTTCAGGGAAAGCCCCTGGCGGGCCGAGCCGGTTTGTTTACCTGTCGCGTCTGCAGATTTGGCTGATCGCGGCTCCCGCTAGCCGTGGTTCAGCACTCCAGGCCAATGGGGACTGCGGGAAGCGGTGCAGGCTGAGGGATGTGCTGGCCGCCCTTCCTGCAGCCCCCATTGGCTTGAAGCAGCGAACCGTGGCAGTGGGAGCCGCGATTGGCCGAACCCGCGGACGCGGCAGGTAAACAAACCGGCCCAGCCCGCCAGGCTTTCTCTGAACGAGCAGCAGATCGGCCTTGCTCTAAACCATTGCTTTGTAAACCATTGCTCTACATGGATCAGCCACTACAGTGAGATGGAACACACACTTTGCCAGTGTTTTACATAACTATTTGCTAAACTTCAGAGGAATGTTGAGAATCCACAAGCTGCAGAAGAAAGCCATTTAGTGGACATAGGCAGCACAGCCAAGCACATAAATTTGACACATTAATTCTCACAATCACTGAGACTGTGGCTGTGAAGTAGGTCTGCAATACAATATTAGAGGCAGAACTGCATTATCAGCTCTGCCAGAAATGGCCTTGTTTAACCTCTCAGTTACACCTTCAGGAAAATGCAGGGAATGATACTTTCCTGACTTTAGTGAGAGTGGAACAATGCAATAAAACGGAGGTTCTCAAAATTCAAATCCTTTAGCCTTTTAGCTTGCAGGGAGGTGTATAATGTAAACATTGTCATGGCTTTGACTACCACATCATAGAATTTTTTTATATACATGTGTGTATTCCATGTGTATAGTACTTACAGCTCAGTTTCTTTAGTAAAGTAAGATCTGCATATTTTACAGGGGTCCTTCAGCATGTATGCTCCTTCTCTGGAACAGCCACCATTTTGTTTGTGTCTCCAACAGCAGAAGCGGATTAGGGTTTTGGGGGGCCCTTGATGGGGCCCCTCCCCACCCCTTCCACCTGCAGTCCCTCCCACACTCCCCGTGCACTCCTGCCAGGGAAATGGGGTTGGGTTGCAGGGGCTTGCCTCTGACTCCTGCTGGGGAGCAGGGTGAGGTCAGGGGCTTGCCTCCTACCGGGGCATGGTATCGCCAGGCGGAGTGGGTTGAGGCGGAGGGATACCCATTTTCCCAGGGCCCCTGGACAAGGGCCCCGTTGGCCCAGTGGCTAATCTGCCACTGTCCAACAGTTTCATGCAGACTGGCAAATCTCCTGTTATATGCAACATTGTTGTAGCCATTTCAGTCCCAGGATATTGGAGAGACAAGGAGGGTGAGGTAATATCTTTTATTGGTCCAACTTCTGTTGGTGAGAGAGACAAGCTATTCTAAGGGACCAAAAGTATATGTGCTAACTATTTATTCTTAATTATCTGTTCAATCTAGTATTTAGCTGTGACACTGAGTTCCTTTCCCAGCCTCAAAGAAGAGCTCTATGTCGCTCAAAGCTTGTTTCTCTCACCAACAAAAGTTGGTCCAATAAAAGATATTATCTCACTCACCAAATCTCCTGCTACACAGTTTCAAATTAGCTGTTGGAAAAATTACTCCAAGGATTTTTTGTTTTGTTCTCCTTCAATTTGTCCTTAATTCAGTTTGTGAAACCAGTTTGGCAGCCATTTATCAATGCCCTATTTATTGCACCTGCCAAATACTGTATGACAGCATGGGGCTGTGATCGTTATTATGGCAAGTTGGATTCAGTGATTTACAACAGTGATGATATGAAAGCATCCAGGACAACTCCAGTTTCGAACCTTCTGGTTCTGGCTGGCATTGCTCCTCCAGCAATTAAACATAAAGGCAGGGCCCTGGCCTTATTACTGCATGCAGCCAACTATCAGGACAACTTACTTGCCAATTTTACCTCAAAGTCACATGAAAAATGCTGACTTAAGTTAAGACACTCCATTTCTGAAATAGAGCCGCTCAGACAGTACATCAGACATGCCCTTTCAAAGGAACAGCAGCAACAGTTGGTGTAGGGTTGCGTTTTGGATTGATGGTGCATTTCTTGACAGACAGACAACTCAGGTCTGCATCCCCTTGTCTCTCCAGATCAGTTCTTGTATGCATCTCTTAGAACAACCATTTGAACCAAAAGTTCTTCTTCGAGTGTTCACGTCCATTCCACATTAGGTGTGTGCGCGTCGCGTGCACACGCATCGGAAACTTTTCCCCTTAGCGGTTCCCGTTGGGCTGGCGCAGCCCCCTGAGTGGCACCACTGCGCCATGCATATATACCCCTGCCGCCCGACCCCCTCCAGTTCCTTCTTACTGTCCGTGGCGGCTTTAGAACAACATCTCTCTTGGATGACAGAAGTCCTTAGTCTTTCTTATAGATAGCTGTTATCAGTTAGTTAGCATACCTTTGTTGTGGACACTTAAGTGATTAGGTGCTTGGAGGCTTCCAGCACCCACCCTGGGCTGTGGGGCATGCCGCAGGCCCACAGGTTTAAGGCTTGTGCCACGTGCCGCAAGCCTATGCCAGTTAGTGACCCCCACGGCTCGTGTCTACGTTGCCTGGGGGAAGAACATCATACTGAGCAGTGTACGATTTGCAAGGCGTTCAAGCCAAGAACAAAGAAAGAAAGAGACTTTCATTTGAAGCAGTTGTTGATGGAAGCCGCAGTGCAGCCACCGGCCTGGAGCGCCCGATATCGGCTCCGACTTCCTTGGTGCGTAGTGCCCCGGAGCCATCGGGAGACCCGGCACCAGTTAAACACTGAAAGCTGTTGGCCCCAGAGCTCCAGACTAGGCCCCAGCACTGCTCGTCCTCCCCGGTGCAGCCCACGGCACAGTCAAAAGGAAGGCGCGGATGTTCCCCGCATTGGAGGCCGGTGTCTTCCAAGGTCTTGAGCACCGATAAGAGTGGGAAGGTTGATAGTTGAGCAGGAGGACCCCATGATGGACATTTTGAGCCCCAAAGGTCCATCTAGAACAGCGCTCCCGTTCATTAAGACCATCCAATCGAATTATAACACTATATGGCAGACCCCGGCCTCCAGCGCTCCAATGGCCAAAGGTGTGGAGCGCAAGTACTTTGCCCCATCAAAAGGCTATGAATTCTTGTTCTGCCACCCAAGTCCATGCTCCCTGGTGGTCTTGGCAGCGAACGAAAAGGAGCGCCATGGACAACAAGCCCTGGCACCTAAGGCCAAGGAGGCAAAACGCCTGGACCTTTTTGGCAGAAAGGTGTACTTGTCAGGGGGCCTTCAGCTGAGGATTGCTAACCAGCAGGCCATCCTCAACAGGCATAATTTTAACTCCTGGTCAGCGGTGGGGAAGTTTAAGGACAGCCTCCGGCAAAGTTCCCAACAGGAGTTTACGGCCCTGGTGGACGAGGACAAGGCAGTAGCAAAGACCTCTCTCCAGGCCTCCCTGGATTCAGCAGAAGCGGCGGCCAGAACAATTGCGTCGGGGGTGGTCATGAGGCGCTCGGCATGGCTACAGGAGTCAGGCCTGCCGCCTGAGGTCCAGAGTACGCTTCAGGACCTCCCCTTTGAAGGGTCCAGGCTCTTTTCGGACCAGACAGATGCGAGGCTGCATAGCCTCAGGGACTCAAAGGCTACACTTAGGTCACTGGGTATGCACACCCCAGTGATGCAAAGGAAGCCCTTTAAGCCACAGCCTCCCCCTCAGTGCCAGTACCAGCCTCGTCAAGGGCATGAACCTTACCGTAGGCGAGGCAGGGATAACAGGCAACGGCGCAATAATAACAACAATAATGCACCGGGTCAGAACCAAGGTCAGCACAGATTCCAGCCGGGCACTAAGCCAGGCTTTTGAAGGTGCGCTTGAGGACAGTGTACCAGTCCAGTCACCGGATCCGTCCCCTTGTTTCCTGAACCGCCTGACCCGTTTCTCCCGTGCGTGGTCCAGCATTATGTTGGACTGTTGGGTCTTATGCATGGTATGGAACGGGTACTCGCTGCAATTCTCTTTCCTCCCTCCCTTCCACCCCCCTTCCCCGTCCCTCTTCAGGGACCCCTCTCACGAGCATCTCCTAGAGAAGGAGGTTCGCTCGCTGCTGGAGGCGGGGTTGGTAGAGGCGGTGCTGCATGGACTAAGGGGGAAAGGTTTCTACTCCCGGTACCTCCTCATCCCCAAGGCCAGAAGGGGCCTTCGTCCCATTTTAGACCTGCACAGGCTCAACAAGTTTCTGGTCAAGGCCAGGTTCCGCATAGTCTCTCTGGGCACCATCATCCCTTCCCTGGGTCTGGGAGGCTGGTATGCTGACCTCGACATGAAGGATGCGTACTTTCATATCGCCATCCACCCAGCACATCGGAGGTTCCTGCGCTTCACCGTGGGCCAAGAACATTACCAGTTTGCAGTTCTCCTGTTCGGTCTAGCCGCGGACCCATGGGTGTTCACAAAATGCATGGCAGTGGTGGCAGCCGTCTTACGGAGGCAGAGGATCTGGGTTTACCCATACCTCAACGACTGGCTCCTGGCAGGTCGATCTGAAGCTGAAGTGCGGGGCCATGTGGATGTGGCCCGGAGATTGTTCCGTGAGCTGAGGCTCCTGGTCAACGTCCCCAAGTCCACTCTCGTGCCCATGCAGAAAGTGGAATTCATAGGGGTGGTCCTGGACGTGGTGCAGGCCAGGGTAAGCCTTCCAGTATCCTAATTCCAGGCTATCCAGCAAGCGATGGCCTCCCTTGGCCAGTTTCCAACGACAACGGCCAGGTGCTGCCTGCGGCTGCTGGGCCACATGACAGCGTGCATGCACGTGGTCAGGCATGCCAGACTGAGACTCAGGACTATGCCGGCGTGGCTCGCTTGGGTGTACCGCCCAGGCAGGGACCCCCGGGACTTGGTAGTGACAGCCCCAAGGGACGTGCTGGACTCCCTGCTGTGGTGGCAGTCCCAGCTTTGCGAAGGCATCCTCTTTGCCGCCCCACAACTGGACATGATGCTGGTGATGGACACGTCAGACCACGGATGGGGGGGACTCACCTGGGGGACCTCAGGACTCAGGGCTTGTAGTCTGGAGCAGAGCAGTCGCTCCATATCAATGTGAGGGAGCTCAGGGCTGTTTGTCTAGCCTGCCAGACCTTTCACGCCACTCTGAGTGATCACAGCGTGACAGTTCTGACAGAAAACGCTCCTGCCATGTTTTATATAAACAAGCAGGGTGGGGCCCATTCCTCACCGCTCTGTCGTGAGGCTTTCCTCCTCTGGTACTTTTGTATAGCCCACGCCATTCACCTCAAGGCATCATATCTCCCGGGGGTGCAAAACGAGCTGGCGGACTACCTCATCAGGTCGTATCGCATGCACGAGTGGATGCTCAGAGCGGACGTTGTGCTTTTGCTCTTTGCCAATGCCCAGTGCCCGTGGCTCTGCTCATTCCAGGGCCACAGATGCATTTGCGATCCCGTGGGGAGGGGGCTTGATGTATGCTTTTCCCCCGCTCCCCTTGGTACACAAGGTCCTGCTCAAGGTATGCAGGGACAAGGCAGCAGTGGTATTAATCTATAAACTATAAGCACTGGTTTAATCAATACTATAATACATGGAATCTTGACTTCCTGCTAAATATGTATGCAGAGAATCAAGTGCTTTCTAAATGAGTGGGCTTGAGTTTTGTTAACAAAAGGTTATAGGCTAAAACCAGCACAGTAGTTGCTGCATTGTTTCCTAAAAGTGCAGACTAGCTATTCAAATATTTCAGAGATTTCTATAAACCTTGAATCATTCTGTCAGTGGAATAATTTCTGTCCCCTCTGGCCTAGAGTCCTGTGTTATATCTCTGTATCCTCAGTCATATTCACTGATACAGTTCTTCATTTTTTACTGTATTACTGTTTTTTTACTATTGATAGTTGTACATTTGTCCTCCTTATTAAATATATGTGCATTTAGCTTTGCTACTCCTAAATTATGGCTTTAGTAAATATTTTCCAGTTTAAAGAATAAATATGTGGCAGTGTTCCTTAATCGGCTCTGTTGTCTACATTGTACATTTTGGTATCTTTCTGTTTTATTTAAAAGCATAGCTGTTCTATTTCCCATTCGGTAACAGCAGGATTGTTTTGAAGGGAATGAAGGAAGAGGAGATTGTCTTTAATAAATTCTGGCATAGTCAGCAAATACTTTTTTTTTTCCCAGACAAGAGTTCAGGTATTTGAAATCGTTGTTTTCTCTTGCTGTTTCATTCTCAGCAGTTGGCAAATCTTAAATCATAGAGAATGTTCCTAGTGCATTGTGAAAATGTAGTAGAGTAGACTTAATAGTCCACTTCCTGAATGTGGTGGAAAGTTACAGCAACTCGCTAGCAGGCAGCTGGTACATTGAAACAGAGCTAGCTTTGTTTCCATGGTAGAAAAAGGTATAAAATGGATAGCCTTATAATATTCTCCCTCTCTGTTTCTGATGTTTAAACAATAAAAATGGGATGTCTTTTTTTATAGGAATAGTTTTTGGTGAGTGTTCTAAAAAGAAAATACAAAATCACCAAAGGGAATTTTGGGACATGGTGCAAAAGTTGTTAAATCCCTTGAACTCTGTGTGTGTGTGTGTATGTGTGTGTGTGTAATATTGGTTAAAAATTTAAATAAAGTTGCACTTTAAAAGTGAGGAAAATATAGTTCTGCTTCAGAGAGCATTCCTGACGGGCATCTTATGAAAACCTTTGCATCTGAATTATCTGGATGAGGACAATGAGTGGACCCAGTTTTAAAAAATATATTTTTGTGTTTCTGGAGGGCCATAGTGGCCCAGAAAATTTCTGGCCTATGCATCATGGAAGCCAGGAAAAATTCTGCAGCCTGAGACCTGAAAATTCTTGGAACAGGCTTGCTACATGAATGAGACAATAGCATCACTGAGTGTATCAATATTGATAACGATTACAATGGGTAAGAAACACTCAGGTAAGATGCCAAGGACTCTTTGAACTCTTCAGTGTGAACAGGGCTTAATGAAACCTACTGATGACATCAAGGGACTAGGAGCCCTGAAATTATGCAGTAAACTTAATAAGCAGTGTTTGAGAAATGGGTTTTGAAGTGGTCTGATAGTAGCCACTGCAGAGGACTGGCAGGTCTTCTTTGGATAGAATACAGTAAAGAAATAAAGTGAAGGAAGTGCTTGTCTACACTACAGGTTATGTCGGTATAACTTATGTCACTCGGGGGTATGAATAAGCATATAGTGTCTTCACCAAATGCAATGCAGCTGCACCGCTGTAATGCTTCTAAGTGTAGACTAGCCATTATTTTCCCTTTTCTTATGGGTGGAAAGGGGTGGTTGGTATTTGGCTTCAGATGGATTCAACCAATTTTAAAATGATGAGAAGCAGGCAACTTTTCATAAATGTCCAGTATTGAGAAAAAGCAACTACAGGGGAACTTGGACATATTTGAAACCTTTCCTTATGTGTGTCTGATGCAGAAAAAACTATCAAATTATGTTTGATAGTTTATCTGAGTTTAAAAATGTGAAGAAACTGTTAATAAAGAGATAAGAACGGGGACAAAAGAGTTGCAAATGTCTAGGCTTCCAGACCTTAAGGAGATATTTTCAAAGGGTTGTGCAGGGTTTTAGATATGTAATTCCTGTTGATTTTAATAGGAAACATGTGGTCATTGCAAATTTACCCTGAAGACTTGTATGTACTGGAGCACAAACTGATTCAAAGCTGATTAAGCATAGTCCTGGCAACATCATGGTTGAGAACTATTTTTTTACCACACTTCTAGCGTGATTTAATGCCCCAGAGTGGATAGGGATTTTTTTCAAACCACTATGCTGTCAAATCCAGCTCTAGCAAGGTTCAACTGCAATTGTTGAATATAGTCCCCAGTCCTGCAAACAGAGCTGTGTGGGTGGACCCTTGTGTAACCCAGGCCTGCTTGGTGTGGCTCTGTGTCCCCCTCTGTTGTCACCTAGCCCAGCTAGAGATGGATGAGTCTGTTACAGCCTTAGCTAAAAGGCACAGGGCCGCCCAGAGGGGGGGCAAGTGGGGCAATTTGCCCCAGGCCCTGGGCCCCGCAGGGGCCCCCACGAGAGTTTTCAGGGGTCCCCACAAGAGTTTTTGGTGGCAATTTGGCAGTGGGGGGTGTCTTTCAGTGCTGCCGAACACACCCAGAGTGAAGGACTTGCTGCCGCTTCTTCCACTCTGGGTCTTCAGCGGCAATTCGGCGGTGGGGGTCCTTCCGCTCCATGTCTTTGGCGAAGACCCGGAGCAGAAGAACCCCCGCTGCCAAAGACTCCAGGCCCCCTGAATCCTCTGGGCGGCCCTGAAAAGGCATGTGGCTTTTAGCTCATGCAGTAATGGCTCATACACCTGAGCTTCAGGAGTCCTAGGTTTGATCCCGCCTGTTGATGACTGGTATCTGTCAGCATTACACTTGCACTTGGCTGGTAGATCACCATTGACTTCAATAGGCTCCATGAGTGTGCAAAGATTTGCCCTCACGGATCTGACTGCATAGAATGTAATTGTTTTCAGTGTGGTACAAACTGGCCCCATTGTAGCAAAGTTTGAAAACTGTTTCAGACATGGCTGTGAGCTCTAATATGGACAGGTGCCTTAGGAGTTGTGTAGTAAACTGTCTGATTTTGCAGGTGAAACTAAATTATTTGTGTATGTACAATTCACAGCTGCCCTTGGTAATGAATAATGAACACACTGTTCTGTGGCTCTCTGGCTGTGGAGTAATTTTGTAGCTTCAATGCAGGTGTATTTTTATTGACTGTTAGAAGGAATTTAACTGACAGAAGTTATTGGTCTCTCCTACAAACTTCAGTTTTACTGGTGGTTCCTCCCAACTGAATATCCTTATAATAATTATGGATGGTAGAAAATGAGGCTATCAAGCAGCTCTCAGCATGCTCTAAAAAGCCAGAGTAGACTTCCAACAAAACAAGTTTTTTCTGCTTACACTATCTGTCCTGTGCCAAATATGCAGTCATCTTTTTCCTGCAGGGTAATAATGAAAGTTTGCAAGTGTTTCACTCCTTTTTTCCCTCCCCAGATCTCCTGGGCTTTGTTTCAGGACCTGGGGGAGGATCAGTTGTGAATGTGATGTGACTCACTTGACTCCTACTCTCCGAAATCCTGTTCTGATTGGCTGTCACCTTGCTGTAACTGTATGGTTTAGGAGTACAAGCCTAACTGCCTTTTTTTTCTCCTTTTCCTACTGTTCCCTTCTGTTGTAAAGAACACTGTGGGAACGAGTTCTTGCATGGTTGCTGCTGGTTTCCTTGAGTTAGGAAATCAGTAGAAGAACACCATTATCACTGAATTTCTTATGGATGGCTTCTTATGGACCTGTTTGTGTCGGGTACAGTAATTCTTTAGTTTCCTGTGCAGTTTTTATGTGGAGTTCATTTTTGGCAGGTATTACAAATTTGCGTTTATATTTTGTCCTCTGCTGTGTTCTCCTCTCCTCCCCCTCAATTCGGGTTACTTTCTGGAAATTTGTTCTCTCAGTTCCTGTCTCTGCTTGCTGACATGGCACTTTAGCTTGTTACCATGGTTGATGTTTTCAGAAAGCAATTTTAGATTATTGTTAAATTGTTAAATTATGAATGGGCTGACAGACACAGACCAGTTAAGTCTCCATATAAAATTCTTGAATTAAAAAAATATTTTTTACACTACTGTCTTTACTGTGTGCAGTAGGAGGAAACAGATTCAGGCATCGTTAGTCCTTGGCAGTTTTTGGCACTTTTGTGAATACAATAGGAAGTTGTTAATTTTCACTTTGGTCATTTTCAAACTCCCAGTTTTTCTGTGACTTTGGATCTGCTTTTCTTTTAATCTCAAGTATCTGGCATACAACTGTGGAGAGAGTTGTCAGCTGACTCTCAGAATATCAAAGAGCATTTTTAGCAGCCAAATAGCTTTTGCTTGATACACTTGATAGTTGCTGAATTCAGTCATTTGCAAAAAGGTCAATAATGTGAATTCACAAGTTTCATTGTGTACCTAACAAGAGTTGAATTTCCTTTCTAGTGGACAGTCTCTCTGATCTACTTTTTAAAGTTACAGTTATGAAACCCTCCAATTTGGCATTCCACACCGACTGCTTTCTTTCTCTGGGAGGTTGGTAGGTGCGAACGTAGTCTTAATTTCCCTTAGGCAGGGAATTTGGAATCAAAAGCATGGATTATTATAGCTAGAGTTGTGTAGAGGACAGAAGTTCTGTTTTGCAAAAGAATTTCAGTTTGCAAAATTTAGCTTTGTTCCAAATTGGTGCAAAAACCAAAAATTTCAAAGTTCTCCGCAAAGGAAAATTTCCCCCTTCTCCCCTTCCAAAAAATTGTTTCGGGTAACTCAAAATGTTTTATTTCAATTTTGACTTTTTAGAATTTTGTATTATAGTATACCATAACAGAAAGTAAAAATTAGTTTCAAATCAAAAAATCAAAATGATTCATTCCAAAAATATCAAAACAGGATATTTTTGACATTGTTAGAACTTTTCTTTCTTGGTTTTAAAAAACAAAATTCCAGCAAAATCGATTCAATTTCACAAAGCGATTTGATTTTGATGGCATTGCATATTCAATGGAATTTAATTCAATTAAAATTTATCTACTCCATTCCAATTTTAGCTGAGCCCTTTCTACTAGGCCACCATTCTTCCCATTTATTTCATTGCTCTTGAGGCGGGCACGCTGTAGAGTTGGATTGGAGCATTTGACCTCATAGTCAAGAGGGATTTACTTGTTTCTCCTGAGACTTTGAATCTGCCCTAAATTGACCATGGGAGGGGGTATGTGGAAAGTAAGATAGCCTTTTCCTGTGCCACCCAAAAGACTGAAAGTATCCCGTTCATGTTGTTCCCAACCCTAGCCTGCCCTAAGGTGCGAGTGTGAAGCTGAGCTTATCCTTGAGCGCAGGTTGCCCATGTGAGGCAGCTAATCAGTCATTCAGTCTGTAAAGTGATCCTCTGAGGATGAAGAAAAGCTATCAGGAGAGGGAACTTTTATATTAAGTCATCCTTGCCTTTCATAAAATCTATAAAGTAGTAGGAAATCTTTACCCTCCCCCCGCAAAAAATGCCTGTACCATGATTTCTCCCCCCACCGGTCATCAAAACTGTTTGCCCTACTAGACCTTCTTTGTGGTGGTGGTGGTGGTGGTGGTAATAATTAAATTTTTTAAAAATACATGAAAAAATGTTGAAGTTGCAAAGTCAAGGAATCAGAAGTTAGGAAATGTCAGAATTAAGGATGCCTGTGCAGCCTTCATTTGGACCCCTTAAGTAGAGCAGGAGTTCTACTGTAGTTAAAACTGAGATTCGCTTACTGTTTAACTGTGAGTTTTTTGAGGTATCCAGTATTTAATTACATGATCACATACTATTTTTTCCACTGTCTCGTTCAGTCCACAGAATACTGTATATTCTGGGAATGAATCGGGGTTGTGTAGCGCGTGAAGCTGTTGTCTGTACAATCCCATCCTCATCTGTTTTAGATGTTGAAAGATGTATAATGAATTTTCTGGGTGCCCAAACAACAGGGGCAATATTTGCAGAACTTCTGAGTACTCCTTGATTGGGGCTGTATTTTGAATGCACACAATGATTAAAAATGCTAAGTAGTCTGAAAAATCAGTCCCTAGGTGTCCCACCCAAATTAGTAGACATTTTTTACCTTAATTTCTCTATGCCTCTGTTCCCAATTTATAAAATGGGGATAATAATGCCACCTCCTCTGCATAAGGGTTTTGAAAATAAATTCATTGATGTCTGTGAAATACTTGGATAGTACAGTGAATGCACCTTGGAAATGCCCATCAGGAAATTAATAGTTTTGCATTCAGTACAGGGGTTGGATCATGGGTGGCACGTGAACCACTGGCTGGAGGAGGCTAAACCCCAACCCTGCCCCTTCCGGCCAAGGCCCCGCTGGAGTCCAGCCCCACCTCCCATCAGAGCCGCCGCCCCCCTCCTCCCCACAGCCGCTGGCCCACTTCCACAGCTAGCACCCCAGCCCCAAAGGCGCGCTGGGAGAGTGGACAGCGCACGGCCCCATCCTCTCAACCCGGGGGAGCAGGAAGGCAAGCGGTGCGTGGCCCCATCCTCCACAGCTCAGGAGGGTGGGCAGCGTGCAGCCCCAGTCCTGGAGCGTGGGAGGGAGGGCAGCACGTGGCCAAGCCTCCCCAGCTCCGGAGCGTGGGAAGGCACGGCCCCAGACCCAGAGTACTGGGGGGCTGGATTGGGAGCCAGGAGGACTACTGGAGCTGCAGCGTCACAGCAGGGGGTGGGGTCATGCCTGGTTGTTTGGGGCGGCAACGCCTCCCCCTGCCTATGTGACTCGCTGCCCATGGGTTGGATGATGTATAATAGATAAGACCTGAAGCCACACTTTGAATGAGGAGGATAAAAAGAATATTGAGTAACAATACAGTCACTAAGCACTGTCCATTCTGTACTCTGAATGAGATAGGGGTCTGTAGAAAATATAGTGTGAAATCATTTAATTAAGACCGTCATAATGCATACAAAGACAGGAGCCTGTGATGGGATCTATCAGGCCTTTTTGGTTGCCTGGGTTTTCCTGAAGCAGTGGTGGTCTCAGGCCTAGGCTGTCTCATAGGAAATGGATGGATTCAACCCCTACAAGATAAGACTGACGGCCTGCGTTCTCACACCCAAGAAACAGGTACAGGTTTTCTTGGGATTGACAAGCTGTTACTGAAGGTTCATATCCCATTTTGCAGCTCTTTTGGCAGATCTCATGAAAGCCACTGCAACCAGAGTAATCCAGTGGATAACTGAATGTAACAAGCCCTTTACCAAAATAAAGACTTTCTTCTTCAAGTGATGGTCCCTGTCTGTATTCCGCTGAGGGTTAAGCACATGCACCATATGCCTGGAGCCAAAGCTTTTGAAAGTAGTACTGTTCTGTGGTCTAAGCATGTGCCCTATTCTGCCTCGTCTCACCAGAGGTGATAAACGGTGCGACAGGCTGCCAGCGTCTCCAGTTCCTTCTCAAGGCCACATGATCCAAGTCGGAGCTTCTACTCCTATCATCCTCGTGATGAACTTTCCAAAACTTTCAAAACTATCGTTAGTGTTGTTTGTAGTTTAAATTTCTTATCTGTTCCTGCATTTATTTTTTGGTTTTTCTTCGATTCTTTCTTTCATACCTGATTTAGAAATTGGGACGCCACTTCGACAGTGTTTCCCCCAACTTTACACCCCCGCCCCCGCTTCCACCTCCGTAATGTGGGGCTGGGTACTGGATTATGCTGAAGACGCTGGGTTTCAAAACCTGTCCTTCCTGCCCTCACTAGTTTTCCATCACCAACGAGCACCACCGCTGTTTGTACTGCTTAGGGGAAGCCCATATTGCGTCCAGGTGAAGTATGTGCCTCTCCTGCCCATACTTGGGAGAACCAGAGTCTCTGTTTTAGGAAAGACCTTATGGAGGCTGCCAGGGGAGCAGTATTAGATCTTGGATGGGGAACCCCCTCCCCTTGCCCCCCCAGTACATCAGCCTGAATAGGCGAAGCATGCCCCTTCTGCCGCAGAACCTGCATCAGGCTCCGTTGGTACCAGTGCTAAGAACCCCACACTGGGGCTTAGCCATGAACCAAGGAAGGATGCACATAACCATGGCAGTAAGTCTTCCTCCAAGTCTCAGAAGTACTCTGCACCGTCCATGGGTTATGGCTAGGCTGATTGGCAAACTGGGAGCCATGATGGCTAACCACTCCTTTACTACTTTCCATAAAGACAAGATCTCTTTATGCCTTCACCCCAAGTTCCTACCCAGGGTGGCTTCCCAATTCCACCTCAATTACCTACCTTCTTACAAAAGCCTCAAATGAGAAAAGAAGGCTTCACTCATTCGAAGGGCATTGGCTTTTTACCTTGAGCAGACAAAGCTGTATAGGAAATCCCCTGGGTTTTTCATTGCCATGGTGGAGAGAATGAAAGGGCAAGTCATTTCCACCCAGAGAATCTCCAAGTGGGTCTCGGGGTGCATTATGCACTGCTATCAGTTATCAGGATGATCCCCACCTCGAGGGATTCGGGCCCATTCCATGAGATCACAAGCATCAACTACAGCCGCACTCCACAATGTGCCCTTCACAGATATATGCAAGGCAGCCACATGGAGTTCAGTACACACCTTTTCCACACACTACACTCTAGTGCATGATTCTGCAATGGACTCTTGGTTATTTGTTACTCACCCTCAGTGGAATACCATAGGGACCATGGCTTGAAGAAGAAAACGAGATTACTTACCCATAACTGGAGGTTCTTTGAGATGTGTGGTCCCTATTTGTACTGCAAACCTATCTTCCTCCTTCCCTCTGCTGCGGATTCAACAGCTCTGTGGTAGAGAAGGAACTGGAGACGCCGGTGGCCCAACCATCCCTTTATCACCTCAGGCAAGACCATGGCGCATACACGGACAGCTGAACAGTACAACTTTCAAAAGGTCCGGCTCCGGGCGCATGGTGCATGGGCATAATGCTCAGTGGAATACAGATAGGGACCACACATCTCAAAGAACCTTCAGTTACAGGTAGGTAACCTCATTATCCTATGTCAACTTCCTTCAGTGCCTGGACTACTCATGCTCGTTTTTACTGCAAATTCAAACTTCCCCAGTTGCTTTGGGAACAGTGTTTTCATATAGTTCTCAAGGTGTGGAACATCCAGTATTATACCTAAATTGGAAACTACAGTGAGGAGAGATTAGATACTCCACCATCAAGCAGGAGTGCTTGGCCATCAGATTGGCTGTAGGGCCTTAACAACATTATCTTTTAGGGGTTCCCCTTGACCTAATAATGGATCATGCATCATTTAAATGGTTGCAGACGATGAAGGACAATAATCCTGGTGTTACTCAGTGGTATTTGGTGCTGCAACAATGTGCCTTTCATGTGCAAAACCAAAGGGGTTCACATCATCAAGGTGCAGTTTCCTTTCCCCAAGATAGTGGGCTTATTGCAGAAGTGGGAGATTGGGCCCTAAAGCTCGTTCTGCAGGGGGAGGTGTGTGGTGGGGTCTATCAGGCCTTCTCTGCACCCCTGCTGGAAGTGTCAGTGCCCTGACACTCCCAGCTAAAAGTAAACCTGTTCAGACCAGGCTACCAACAAGATTTAGTCCTCCAGAGGCCGAGATGGGCCTGGAGAAAGTGACCAATCAGGAGCTAGCAGACTAGTTAAGAAGGCTTGCCTGCTTCTTCTGAGGGATCCATGTCTCATCCAGTTCTCAGTGCAGGATGAGACTGGGACAGAGGAGCAATCAGTGCCAACTCTGAGACTCTTAATAAGTCTGTATTGATCATGTGCCAACTGCGATTTTCAGAAGCTTATGAATTGGCCAAATTTTGGTGGTTTTCATAGGGACAGCAAAAAGCCCATCTCTGTCACGAGGGCAACACCCCTGCTAAACTTAAAGCCCCTGTTCCAAAGCATGGAGGCAAGTCACCCATTAGGCGAATGGTAGGGTTGGGAATAAAACCCCTGTCTCATGAGTCCCAATCCAGTGTTCCATCTACTAGACCACGCTGGTTCCCAAATCCTAAAAAAAGAAATCCTGCTGGAACTTCTGAACAAGACTTTTTCAGTAAACACTTTACTCTTTCTTCTTAAGCCGTGTGGGAGAAAAGGATTTATTTTAGGCAGTGGTGGGGTCAGGATTTCTTTTATTTCTAAACATATGACGTATTTCTCTTACCAAAGTGACAATATGAATCCTTTGCGTTTTGCCTCCATAATCCAGTAGAAAAGGTCCTAAAACATTATCCTCTTATGTATTTATTTATTTATTTAATATATATATGCAACTAAATTCTATAACCATTTCTGTTTGTGTTTCTGTTCATCTGGTAGAAGAGAGTGGTGGAACAGCTGCGGAAGAATCTGATTGTAAAGCAGGAACAGCCAGATAATAAGTTTCAAATACAGCCATTGGTACAATCAGAAAACAAACTACAAAATCCACAACAGCAACCACTACAACAACTTCAGCAGCAGCAGTCTACTGCACCCTCTCCAAACCTGATTGGATCACAGGTAAAAACACTGGAAGCCTTTCTGTGATATGTAGGGCATGTTGTTTATTTAGGGTGAAATTCATCTCTGTGCAGACGGATGAGCATAAAGGCTAATTTAAGTCCTTGAAACAGAGTTCAAGTGGGACTTAAATGGTGTGTAGGCCTTGTGGTGGCCCTCTGCGCAAATGGATTTGCCCCTTTGTGCACATACAAGTGGGGTTCTGTTCCTGGTCCCTTCTTTTGCTGTCACTTCTAACCAAAGTCAAAATAAATTGCAGTTTATGATTTTTGTTATTTCTGTTAAAAGCAGGTTCAGAACCTCCAAGTTCAGGAATGGAGGAAGTACCACCTTTCTAAAAAGTAAATGTTAACCAGTATTTCTTCTAGTATGCAAGGGCAAGAATTGTAGCCCATAAGGCATCTATATACATAGTGAGTCTGAAGAAGCAGTTAAGGTCTATTATATCAGTATGACTCACCCCATACAGTGGAACAGTTTTCTAGTTCAGTTGCACAGAAGAGCAGAGGTTAAAACACAATGCACTGTAGAGCAGGTCATGTTTACATAGGAGTATGGTAGCATTCACTCTTGGAGTTCCCTGAAGTATACGATTCTTTTTTTTAAACCTTCAAGGTCTACTCTTCATGTAAAACTTATACTTAGAACTAGGTGTTCTGTGATCTCATAAGTCCCAGTTCAATAAAATACTGAAGTACTTGAAGTTAAGTATATGCTTTAGTGTTTTGATGAATCAGAGTAATAGTTCTTCTTCGAGTGCTTGCTCATGTTGATCCTTTCTAGGTGTGTGCATGCCCATGTGCACCGTCGTCGGAGATTTTTGCCTTAGCGGTATCCATAGGGTTGGCAGTGGCACACTGGAGTGCCATGTTCATGCATCGGTATATTAGGCACTACTGACCCTGTGCCCTCTCAGTTCCTTCTTACCATCCCTGATAGTTGGTCAGAGCACCTTATCTTGCATTGCAAGAGTGTTAGCAGTTCTTAATAGCCCATTGTCTGTCATCTTTGTATATAGTTCTTAAGTAGTTAGCCATTAAGTTAAATGTTAGTTTAGTTGCTGAAGTCCTCGCTGGGACTTTGCCCCAGAGTAGGGCATGCCCCATTCCCCAGGCTTCAAACCGTGTTCGTCATGCAACAGGCCAATGTCTGTTAGTGACCCCCACAGCAGCTGTTTGAAGTGCTTGGGAGAATTCAATATAAAAAACAAGTGTAGGATTTGCAAGAACTTTTGTCTCAAAACCCAGGAGGAGTGGAATATCCGTTTGAAAGCCCTTCTCATGGAGGCTGCACTTCGTCCGGCGTCGGAAGCCTCACGATCGGATTCCGCTTCCAGCACCGCAGCATTGGTGTGGAGCACTCCGCCTGGTACCATTCCCCCTTGGTGGTGCCCGAAAAGCATCTCCATGACCTAGGACCCCAGCCCTGCAACCTCGGTCTCCAGCCAGAAGACCCAGTTCTCCAGCACCATGCCCTCCTTTTACAAGGCATGGAACACTGGAATCGAGGCACTGATCTCCATTCTCTCAGTATCGGCCAGCCTCTTACCAGAGATCACCCTGGCGCAGATCCCTATCACCTAGATGATCTCCCAGGCATCGATCCCCACCAGTGTAGGACCGCTCACCATCGCAGCACTGGTCTCCGCTGTCCCAGTACCGCTCGATGGACAGATGCCGATCCCCATCCTCTCAGCATCGGTCTCCAGCAAGGGTCAGCCAGCAGACACAGGCCTCCAGAGCCCCACCTTGGTCACTGGAAGGTGATTGGTCCGAGTCGGAGCCAGAATTCAGTCCCTCACCAAGGAAGTATGGCTTTCAGTCGGCACCAGAGATCTGCACGACATCTGCGGTGGCGGCATGGCAGCAGGGCCAGTGGCCGGCTTAATGGCCTTATTGGAATCCTTGGGGTATACGAATGATGCCGGTTGCATACTCCCACCACTCCTCCCTAGCTGCCTCAGACAAACGACACCTAGCACCGGGTTCGGAGCACAGTGCAGAATCTGACATGGGGACAGCACAACAGGTGCCAATGCCTAGGGAGCCATCCCCAGAAGGGAAAGGGGAACCCACCCCTCCACCTGCAATGCTCTCATCGTCTTTGTTGCTGGATAAAGCGGTGGCAGGGCCCTCCCAGACTGATAGTCTCCCCCCAACGACTTTAAAGAGCACCACGCTCTCCTTAAGAGAGTGGGTGACAACTTAAACCTGAAAATTAAGGAGTTGGCGGCAAGTGGGTGACCTTTTCAATGTCATATCTTCCACTGCCTCGGCCCGCATCATGCTGCCAGTCCACCCAAGGGTCCTCGGGATCACTAAGGAGTTGTGGCAGACCTCTTCCATTCTGCCCACTTCCAAAAAGGCAGAAAAGAAGTATTATGTCCCCACAGAGGGGTGTGAATATCTCTATATGCACCCACCTGCTGGGTTTCTGGTTGTGTCCACAGTCAACAAGAGGGACAGGCAGGGACAGGTGAGCAGCACACCTAAGAATAAAGACTCCAAGAGACTGGACCTTTTTAACAGAAAGATTTATTCGACGGCCAGTCTGCAATTTCAGGTGTCCAACCACCAGGCCCTGTTGGGCAGGTACAGTTTTAATCTGTGGAACTCCCTTGGCAAGTTCGAGGAGGCCCTCCCACAGGACCACACCCAGGAGTTGGCCACAATAGTGGAGGAGGGCAAATCAATGGTGAGGGGCACCCTCGAGATGGCCTAGGACGCAAGGGGCTTGGTGACCAGGGTTGTTCCCTCTGCAGTGGTGATGAGGCGCAGCTCTTGGCTGCAATCCTTGGGTTTATCCGAGGAGATGCAGCCCACTCTCCAGGACCTCCCGTATGAGGGAGCAGGGGCTCTTCTCTGAGCTCATGGATGCAAGGCTGCATGACCTTAAACTCCCATGCCACCCTCCACTCCCTGGGCCTTCATGCTCCACAGCAGGCTAGGAAGCAGTTCTCTCCTCTTTCTCCTCCTAGGTCCTGGGAGCCTCCCCAGAAGGGCACTTATAGGAGAAAGGACATAGACAAGGGGTTTAAATGACAATGCCCCTCATCCTCCCCTTCGCTTGCTTAGCCCAGCCCTTCAAGACACCATGGGAGCCAAAGACAGGCATTCTGAGGGTGTGCTCAAGGATTGCACCCCAGTCATATTCCAAGATCCACCCTCCTATTTTTTCCTCAACCGTTGCGGCCCTTCCAGTCAACCTGGTCCCAAATAACCTCGGACCGTTGCATGCTCAACGTAATATCTTCAGGCTACACCCTACAGTTCTTAGCCTCCCCTTCCTCCGTCCCCCTTTCCCGTTCCTCTTCAGGGACCCTTCTCATGAGCAACTCCTCTCCCAGGAGGTAGACCACCTCCTCAAAATGGGGGCAGTAGAGGAGGTCCCTCGGGAAATGCGAGGAAAAGGGTTATACTTCCATTATTTCCTAATCCTGAAGGCAAAAGGGGGCCTGCGACCCATCCTAGACCTGCGACACCTCAACAAGCATCTCAAAAAGTTGAAGTTCCACATGGTTTCCTTGGCCTCCATTATTCCCTCCCTGTATCTGGGAGACTGGTATGCTGCCCTCAACTTAAAGAATGCATATTTCCATATCTCCGTCTTCCAAGGACACAGAAAGTTCCTCCGTTTTATGCTGGGCCAGTGCTGTTTTCAGTTCACAGCACTACCCTTTGGTCTTTTTTCAGCCCCGAAAGTGTTTACAAAATGCATGCCATCAGTGGCCATTTACCTAAGGCATTGGGGTATTCAGACTTATCTGTACCTCAATGACTGGTTCATCAAAGGCCAATCCTGGAATCAGGTGCAGCTGCACCTCATTCTGGTTCACTCCACCTGTCATGATCTAGGTCCGTTAATAAACAAGAAAAAAATCAACTTTAGTTCTGGTGCAGCGTATAGAGTTCATTGGAGCAGTCCTCGGCTCTACTTGGTCCAGAGCCTTCCTCTCCGGAGCCCGATTCCGAGCCGTCACAGACCTGATCTCATGCATGCGAGGCCACCCTCTCACCATCACTCAGGTTGTTGGGTCACATGGCAGCCTGTACTTACGTGGTCCGCTACGCATAGATTCGCCTCAGGCCCCTACAGGCTTAGCTAGGGTTGGTCTGTATCCCCAACAGACACAACATAGACCTTGTAGTCTAGGTACCGAGCCACATACTGTCATCACTCACATGGTGTTTGAATCTCATATCAGTGTTGGAGGGAGTCCCCTTTGCGTCTCTGGCCCCGTCGGTTACCCTAGTCTACAGTGCCTCAGATCTGGGGTTAGGGTGAGCAGACGTCCCGATATTTAGTTGTTTGTCCCACGTCCCGACCAATGTACGGTCGGGACGCCATTTGTCCTGATATTTTGCTTCGGCGGCACTCTGGCTTTTTTTTTTTTTTTTTTTTTCCCCTTGGGGCAACAAAAAACCTAGAGCTAGCCCTGGTGGCGGGCTTGAGCCTGTGGCTGCCCCCCCATGTGTCCTGATATTTTGTTGTTGTCATCTTGTCACCCTGTCTGGGGTGGGGAGCCCACATGGGAAATCTCAGCATGCAAGGTTGTTGGTTGAGTAACAATTGCTTCCTACACATAAATGTCAGAGCTCAGAGTGGTTTGCTTGGCCTGCCAAGCTTTCTTTCCTCATATAAAGGGCAGGTTGGTTCAGATCCTGACAGACAACACCGCCACAATGTTCGATATTGACAAGCAAGGCGGATCCCGATCGTCAGTCCTTTGCCAAGAAGCTCTCAGGCTGTGGAACTTTTGTGTTCAGCATGCCATTCACCCCTTAGCTGCACACCTCCCCGGGGCCAGGGATGCGAATGGTTTGCTCCATTCGGAGGTGGTCAGCGTCACCTTCCAGAGATGGGGGACTCCCCGAGTGGACTTTTTTGCGTCCATTACCGCATTATAGCTGCTGCTCCTCCAGCCGGACCTGCTGTCCCAGAACCATGGCAGTTATCTGTACCCAAACCTCACAGCTCTGTACCTGACAGCTTGGCTGCTGCATGGTTAAATGCGGAGGAGCAAGATGCTCGACTGGTGTCCAACAGGTCGTGTTGTGCAGCAGAAAGCCCTGTACCTGGCCAAATGGGAGCAGTTCACATGCTTGACCTCGAATAAAAGTATTCAGCCTGAGCAAGCCTCACTGCAGTCAATCCTAGACTATCTTCTGTATCTCCACGGCCTGTCTCTTTCGTCCATTAAGGTCCACTTGGCTGCTATTTCAGCCTTCCATCCACCACTCCAGGGCAGGTCGGTTTTCACTCAGGACATGAAGGTCAGGTTCCTCAAGGGCCTGAAGTGCCTCTACCCCACATCCGGGACCCCGTCCCTCCGTGGGACCTGAATAAAGTTTTCCCAGGTTATTGGAAGATACTGTCATATCTGTCATGGTGAATCTCAAGTAGGAGCAGAGACATTATTTTACCTCTGTATTTTGCGTTGGTGTGACCACTGCTGGATTACTGTGCCCAGTTCTAGTGTCCAGAATTCAAGAAGGATGTTGATAAATTGGAGAGGGTTTAGAGAAGAGCCAGCGAATGGTTGAAGGATTAGAAAACCTGCCTTACAGCGATAGATTCAAGGAGCTCAATCTATTTAATTTAACAAAGAAAGTTAAGGGGTGTCTTGATCACAGTCCTTAAGTGCCCTACATGGAGAACAAATATTTGATAGTGGGCTCTTCAAGACAGCAGAGAAAGTTATAACTTGATACAATGGCTAGAAGTTGAAGCTAGACAAATTCAGACTAGAAATAAGATGTACATTTTTAGCAGTGAGGGTAATTAACCACTGGAACAATTTACTAAGGGTTGTAGTGAATGTTCCATCATTGGCCATTTTTAAATCAAGATTGGATGTTTTTTCTAGAAGCTCTGCTCTAGGAATTATCTTTGGGAAGTTCTGTGGTCTTTGTTGCACAGGAAGTGAGACTTTGTTGCACAGGAGGTTATAATGGTCCCTTTTGGGGTTGGATTCTATGAATAAGAACAATGGCACTTGGACAACATCAATAAGCTGAGGGGCAAGGGACACTGCCATTGGAACAGAATGAATGAACAGTGTTGCATCCTAAAAACTATTCTAATCTCAGTTACACTGATATAAATCTGGAGAACCTCTGCTCACTACCATTCACACTCTGCCGTGTTTCTACTGACTAACAAAACGTGCCTTCTCTCCTAAAAGAGAAAAGCCTCTGTACCTACTAGGAAAAGTAAAATATTTGCCTCTTTTTAAAGTTTCCTGATTTTTTTTAAAGTTTTGTAACTAACATATCTTCCAAGGCACTTAGCAGAATGAATTTTTTAGGTGAAAGTTCAATTGCAATTCAAGTTAGGATTAGAGGTAAATATACTGCCCTAATGGTAACGTTTTACTATAATCCAATATCGTATGATTTGTAAAAAGCAGCAAACCTGTTTTTAAAAAATCACATTGCTATGGATGTGAAATTTTATGGTCTTATTGCTGATGTTACATCAGTATTAATAAATAAACTGAAATATAGAAATATTCACATAGAAATATTCCATCTTTAGCTGCCAAAAAATAATTAACATGCAGCAACGTGACAGAGGGAAATTCATTATCTGGGCTCTGCTGATTAGAGGTTTGCTTTCGTTATATACGATCTCACTAGAAGCCCTTGATAGAGTCATGTCTTGTATTACATGATTGATTACATTTTTCTTTAAAATGTATGTGGGTGAATGTAGTATTAATGAAAATGATCCTCTTACTGTTATATCTCACTGGAACACTTTGTTCAATGCCACTCCACAACAGGAAGGAGGTCGCTTGTACTGGAGAGAGTAAAGCAGAGGTCAATAAAGAAACTCATGAATCGAAGATATAAAGAAAGGTTAAGGGAGTTATTCTTATTTTTGTGATACAGAAGACAGTGTTATAAATGGGATTGATAAAATTTATAAAGGGTCAAATTCACTGCTCGTGAAAATAGTTCACATGTGAGGGGTTCAAAAACTAGAGTATATCGTCCAAACAGTAGGAATTGGAAGAATACTGGTAATTAAGGCAAAATAAATTCCCAAATAATGTAATAAATATACTGAAAAAGTTACCTTGGAAAACAATTGAAATTACACATGGATTTATTTTTTAAGGAGGGGAAAGAATGGTGAAATTAAAATAAGCTGACATAAAGCAGGCATGTTAGCACCAGAAAAAAGTGTCACCTGATACCTGGCCCAACATTTCTTCTGTTCTAGGGCATAGTAGCACTTGCATCAGAGAGATGCAGGCCATGGTTCTCATTTTGTACTGGGAACATCTGATCATTCCACCAAGAAGTCTGGAAAGATGCAGTGACATCAGTATAGTAGATCTGATGAAAAAGAAAGCAAGTTCATTCACCAGTTCCTTTAGCTGCCATTTGTCTTCATTTTTTAAAAAATGTATATTTTGATCTGGCATCATGTGGAAATAGTTGCCTTGTTCTCTTCTGTGTGATTATTTCTCCTTTCCCATCTCTCCTTAACAAACATTTCAGTAAACAGTAAAATTTAAAGGAAAATATTGCAGGGGTAGTCTCTTTAGCCCAGATTTTTAAAGGTACTTAAGCATTGCTTTGCTCAGTGTTGCAAAGCCTAACTGATTTAGAAGCCTAAATCTCATTTTCTAATGGGATTTAGGCACTTAGGAGACAAACTCCTATTTAACGTCAATGGGTTGTAGATAAATTGCCTAAATTACTTTTGAAAATGAGATGTAGGTTCCTAAACCAGTTAGGTGTTACAGCTGTAAGCACAGCAATACCTATATATATTTAAAAATCTGGGCCTTAACCTATTAATCTTGAGAATTGATATTTGCAGCTGTAGTAGATTTAGGCATTTCATATTTGTGCTGGGACTAGAGGCTCCAAAATTGCTGTCTTCAGGTCAGGCCAAGAGAAATCACATTGTACAGCAACGTAGGACAAGGAAAATTCCAGTATGAACAACTGAAATTTAATTGGTTACTGCCTGTTGGACAAACTAAAAGTCAACACTTAAAACTCTAGGATATATCCAGCCTGAGGCTGAAACTAAAAACTGGCTGCCTCCTATATCAGTTTCCTTGTAACACAGAAATAGTGATGGAGGATTTTTCCACCAAGCTTATTATTTTTCTAGTTTCCTTCTGTAGCCGCAGTTAGCTAGTTGGCCTCCTGCTCTTCTCAGGAAAGGGAAGACTCCAGATTGCTAAATTACTGTACATATAACTAAAAACAAAAAAATGGATATCCAAAATTGAGGTCTAGCTTTGTCCTTAAAGATGTCAATGTTGAAATGTTTCCTCCTCCTTCCTCTAATAAAATGATCATTTTGGATAACTAAATTATCTGAAAAATAGAAAACTTTCCTCTAAAGGTTTGGATCTCTGCTGATGAGAGAGATGCTGGGACTGTATCTTTACTAGATGTGCTCCATAAATTTTCACATTTAAAGGGTTGAAACTGAAACTGACACTCATGACAATATTCATGTGGCAATAATACAAAGCTAAAAAATCTAAGAGAAGTAGGTGCTATGCCTCTACTAACACCTGATTAATCTCACAATGTGTTTTCCCATTGTACATGCATACTATATTTGCATTGTTCACAATACTTTCTGTATGATTGCAAGTTTTAGTAAAGATTTATCTCAGGACTTTGTCAGATTAAGAATTTTTTCCATTTCTCCAGTTTTTGTAGGCATAGGGTAAAGTGTGTGTATATACAGAGCAGACAGAATCAATGCTGTTTTTTCTCCCATTTTTACCTATAATTTCTGACTGATTGAGCTCAAGTATAAGCAACATCCTGTCCAATATGTAATGTTCTAGACACTTAAGCTGTGTTTTCTGTTTCCCTTAGAAAACTGTGACTACAACTCCTATGATCACCACTAAGACACTACCTCTCGTCTTGAAAGCAGCAACTGCAACCATGCCTGCCTCTGTTGTGGGTCAAAGACCTACCATTGCCATGGTTACTGCAATCAACAGTCAGAAAGCGGTCCTCAGCACCGATGCACAGAATACACCAGTCAACCTCCAGACAACAAATAAAGTTACTGGTCCAGGAGCAGAGGCAGTCCAAATAGTGGCAAAAAACACAGTTACTTTGGTAAGCCAGAAGAAATAGTCTGTGTGTGTGTGAATGTGGGACTGTGTGCACCTGTTGAGCTGTGTGTATTTACCAAGGGGGACTACTTAAAATACTACTTATAAACAGGCTGGTTTTGCCCCACAGAAGGAAAAATGAACTCTTACACATAGGAACATGCAGTACCTCATTGATATTGTGAGGTTTAATTAGTTGAAATGCTTTGAGAGCCTAAGGGAAAAATATTTATTATTTATGTATGTTAATATTTTTATTGAATTAAGTCATTATTGTAGTCACTCTGTGTAAAGCTTGCCCTAGAAGCTGGGTCTTTGGAAAGATACTGTTACTAGTATGAAGTTCTTGTTACCTCATCTGCAGAGCTCTGTTGTGAAAAAATATTGTTCTGTAGTTCTGGTTTTGGAAGCTTTGTGAACTTTATTTATTTGGTTGGTATAGATCCTCATCTTATCTAATGTGTCAAACTTCTCTTGTTTTCTTCGCTCACTGAATTTACATAGGGTTAGGATACACCTCCCATCCTATCAGGTCTTCATTTACCACATCCTCTTACCAGGATCCAGCCATCATAAGCCCACATTTTGGAAAGTGTCTCACTTTTGATTATATCAGGCTTTCAGAGAGTGCTTAGCAGCTCCTGTGTAACTGATCAGCTGCACAGAATTTTGTTTAAAAATGTAAACAATAGCAATGTGGGCATTTGGGTTTCTGCGACTAGAGACCAGGCAATTGAACAGAGCCATTACAGGGAAGTTTTACTTTGTGGCTAAAGGCTGATCCAGGGCTTCATCAACAGTCAGGCCAATTTATATCGTAAATTTTCCTTTATAAAATAATACAGCTTTGATGGATGTAAATAGCCAGTGTTTTGCTTCTGAATGAGGCAGATAGTTGTATTTGTGGTGGAGAAACCTCTTTAGGTGGAGTCTTTTTCCACCATCCCCACTGTTGTGATTATCTCCCAGAAGGATTGATAAATATCTGCTCAGGCTTAGTCCTTGCTGAATAACTTACCTGGTCCACAGAGTTGACCCTTCTTTTAATTATCACTAATGATTAAGGCTACAATTTAGTCATGGGTATTTTTAGTAAAAGTCACGGACAGGTCACGGGCAATAAACAAGAAGTCACTGCCAGTGACCTGTCCATGACTTTTACTAAAAATACTCCTAACTAAATCTTAGGTGCTGGGGGATGGACGGCGCTCCAGTGGATGCTGCCGCTCTGGGGGGAACATGCTCTGGCGGTCGCTGCAGCACCTGGGGTGGGGGAAGTGCAGCCCTGAGTCCCACTGCCGCCACCCCCATTGCTTCTCTGGGCAGGGGATGGCCCATGGCCACACCACTGCTGCTCCGGGTCGGGGGCAGCCTAGGATCCCACCGCCGCACCTCTGGGGGAAGGGGGGTGGCGGTGGTGGCGGCTTGAGGCCCCACTGCTGCTGTTGCTCAGGGCGGGGGTGGCCTGGAGCACTGGTGCTGCTGCTGGGGGGTGGCCCAGGGCACTGCTGCTGCTCCCAGACTGCTGCTCCAGGGCAGCGCCTGGGACCAGCTGCCTGGAACCACAGTAGCAGCTGCCAGGGTGGCCTGCCCCAGGGCCACCGGAGCATCAGCCAATGCGGGTGGCCCTGGGGCCATCCCAGCTGCTCAGGTGGCCCTGGGGTCAGCCGCCCCACCCACTGCCGAAGTCACAGATGTCCCAGAAAGTAACAGAATCTGTGACTTCCGTGACCTCCATGAAAGACTCGTAGGTTTACTAATTGTATGTGTTTCTATAGTGTTTCTATCAAGGATCTCAAAACATTTTCCCATATAATTAAGACTTACAGCACGCTGGTGAAGTATTAGTATTGCTATTTTACATCGTTGAACAGAGCTACAGAGAAGAAAGAGCCAACATTTTCAAGTGTAAACTAAATTTGCGTGTCTCAATTTTGGGTGCTCCACTGAAGATAACTAGGATCTTCAGAGTGTTGGGCCACAGTAGCTTCCACTGATTTCAGTTAGAGTTGGAAGTGCTTAGCTTAGCCCCTCTAAAAATCACAGCTGAGGTGCCTCAAGCTGTATATTCAAAATTAAAAGCCACTTTTGAAAATTCAGGCCAAAGTTATTAATTCAGGGTCAAGTACTGTGTCATTTACAATGCTAGAAATAGAAGATGGGTTCTGGCTCCCAGACCTTGTTCTAACTACTAGAGACATTGCATATCATTCCACATGAGAAGACAGAAGTGCTTTTACCATGTGAAGGTCTATCTGGTGGGGTAGCCAAATCTGGTTTTACTTTCTATCTTTTGTGAAGGCAGTTTTGACTTGTAAAACAATTGTGAAAGTTCATTACCTTCAAATGAAATGTTTTAGAGGCAGAGCCTAGTATTACATACTTTTAGATGAAACAAAGGGATGGTTAGCTTCAATTTGCAATACAGGATGTTCAGGAACCAAAGTGTAAGGCCAGCTCTTTCTTTAATGTAATTCTAAAACAGAAACTGTTGCTGTGGGAATTTATTTACAGTGGGGGAAACCAGCCTAAACTGAGGAGCATCAGGACTGAAAATACTATCAGTGTGCTTGGTTTTGATGAATTCCTTCAAAGCTATTTTCCTCTTGTTGAACTCTCTCTAATGTTTGTATAGCAGGTTCAGGCTACACCTCAGCCCATCAAAGTGCCACAGTTCATCCCTCCTCCCAGACTCACTCCTCGTCCAAATTTTCTTCCACAGGTGAGTGTACCAAGAACAAGAAAGATAGGAGGGAAGTTGGCCATAAGTAAATAAGGGATGTTTTCTTTTCATTTCTTACCTTCAAGATGTGTGAAATGAAACTACTGAAAGTGTAGGAGCAGAATCAGACTGTCACCGAAGGCTGCAAAATCTCTGCAATCATCATTGCTCAGTATTCAAGAGCAGGAGAAGAGAAATAGCTGAAGTCTTTTCTGCAGCTTCCATTCTTTATACCATTTGCAGCTAAGCAATACAGCTTTACATTGTTTTACTTTGCACTGTTTTTAGAAAAGACGCTGGTTGCTTCTTTGCATTTTTTGATGAAGCTTCTTAGAGAAGGAGCAAGGGGGTATAACTGGGAGTACTGGGATGAAATTAAGAAAGGAAAAATTTAGGCTGATGATCAGAACAAGACATTGGGACAGTAAAATCTGTTAATCTGTGACATAGTTTCCAGGCATAAATGAAGGCTACACCCTGTAATTTGAGACATTAAAGGTAAAATGGATAAGATACCAGAAAATATATGATGGGAAACAATCTTTTATCGGTAGGGAGATAGATTAGATGACCTAATGGATTTTGTTTCTACTTTTGTTTTCTGTAACTATGAGATATTTGTATAATGGGGAATATGCCAGGTATGTATAGCTAAAGATAATGATGGTACAGGCCCAGAAAATATGTTGGATCCCCTGAATTTTGTAGAGATGTTTCCTGGCTTCATACCTATGGATATCTTCTCAAATATTATGCTTTATCATAGCATCAGAGAAAGGAAAGAGCAAGTGGCAATATGGCTGTATTTACCAGTAGAGGCTTTGATATTTTCAATGAGGGGACAGTTTGTTCATAGTTTAGCAGAACCAGTTTCCTGGTGTAAAAGGTTGCACAATGTATCTGCATAATGCATGAAGTCAACATAGGCCATGGTGACTTATTGGACATCTCTGAAGACTTTCTTTTAGCTCTTGGGTCAGCTGTTTAGATATTGATCTCTTGGCCAATGTAAAAAGTGCTACAATATTGAAAGCTGTGTAAAGCTTTTGAAACATACTTTCAAAATCGATTGCCTAAGTTGCTCCTGCAAATATTGCATGGGCATCTGTTGTCCTCACAAAACCAAAAAGTAGATTTGTACATACAAAACAGTTAAACATGCAAATAAGTATTTGGGCATGCAAATGTGTGCAGTGTGTGCAAGTGTTATGGATGGGTTTTATGCAAGCAGATTGAAAATGTGGTTCTTTATTGTCATTGCACATTTATGACACTATTATAAAAATGTGTTCTGTAAGAAATGATAGATAGTTCTGCAGAATTTAGACAAGCTGAATCAAAAGATTTAAAACAGAGAAATATATTCAATAAATTCATTTTAAATATATTTCTATGTGTCTGGGTTTTTTTCCTTGTAGGTTCGACCCAAACCAGTTGCCCAGAACAACATTCCTATTGCCCCAGCACCACCTCCGATGCTTGCAGCTCCTCAGCTTATTCAAAGGCCTGTGATGCTGACAACAAAGTTCACACCCAGCTCTTTACCCACCTCACAGAACTCCATACACCCAGTTCGTGTTGTTAATGGGCAGACAGCAACCATAGCCAAAACTTTCCCTATGGCACAGCTCACCAGCATTGTGATAGCAGCCCCAGGTACCAGGCTCGCTGGACCTCAGACTCTACAGATCAGCAAACCAAACCTTGAAAAACAGGTACAGTTGGGCAATGCGTCGACTAAATGCTTCAGTTCTACTTTTGTGGGTTAATGCTGCCAAGATGGAGAGGAATAACAACCATGGGGGGAATTTTCAAGGGAGAATGAAATATCAGAGTCCCACTTATAGTGACCTAATATTAATAATATAATGACTTTGGAGACTGTATTAAAAGAGACAGCTCCAGTTCATAGGACAGAAAGGTTGGTGTTCTTTCAAAGGTCCGTCGGAATCATTACTGTTCTTTAGTAATTTGGTGCTCCCCCTACTGGATCAGCAGCAAATGTTCATCTGAGGTGTGCTGATATCTCTGATGATGCTGACACACAGACAATATTAGGTCACAGTAAACCAAAAGCCATGTTCATGTCCGGTCCTTTAGAAACACAGGAACAAAATATTTTTTTATTTCTAAACTTCTTTAAATTATAAACAATGGGGAGTAGAGGAATAATAACTATTCAAAATATTTAACAAGGCCTGTTTAGTAAGAGAATCCGGCCGCATTTGCTTTGATGCTGGAGCCTGTTGATTTGTGTTCTCCTCTGAATCCCCCTTTAAATTGCAGGGAAACAGAATGGCCATTTAGCTTCTTGAGGTTGTTTAAGACTCCCATGAGTGACCTGAGCTTGAATGGATGGAAGAAATGCCTCAAAAATAGAGTTTCTAGATATTTAGTTATTAAATCTCACTTCAGGAAAGAGCAAATGGGGAAGAAGTCCTAAAAAATAATACGCAACTTCAAATAAAATGATATAATTGGGTCATAACTGTAGACTTTTCCAATTCAGTTCATGTGAAATCTTTGGTTTCACTACAGACACTTCCTTGTCGATTAATGTACCTTGGAGTTGTCCACTATGGACAATTTTGTGCATAAAAGATGCACTATCACTTCACTAAATTCACAGGGGTAGGTTGTTGCATATCTTTTAAGGCAGATTTACAAACTGTGCTCTGCAACAGTGCATGCCTGTTACCTATGAGCTAGATGAATCCCTGTGCTGCACGTCCACAATGTTGCATCTTTGATGCTGATATTTCTTTGATGTCAACACCATTTGTTTATTATTTAAGAACTGCTGACAGTCAGGAAAACTTTGAAAAACATTCTGAGACAAGTAACGATGATTTAATTATCTGTGTACAGTCTTTTGGTATGATTTTCTTAATCTTTATGATTAAGGATATTTACACAAAACAAAATTTGTCTCTCTTCAGCATTCATAGATTCATAGATATTAAGGTCAGAAGGGACCATTATGATCATCTAGTCTGACCTGCACAATGCAGGCCACAGAATCTCACCTACCCGCTCCTGCGATGAACTTCTCACCTGTGTCTGAGCTATTGAAGTCCTCAAATCATGGTTTAAAGACTTCATTCATCTCCTCACTCTTGAGTTTGTGACATCACAGCCGTGCCACAAACTGAGGGTCACCATGCTGGTAATTGTGATGTTGAGAGCCAAGGATTCTGACTTCAGGGAGGAAATAAGCCACAGGAATATCTGAGCTCTTAGGAGTCACAGTGCCAGTTTTCAGGCAAATGTTACTCATAATGACAAATGAAGGGAAAGAAATGGAGAATGTATATACCATTCAGAATGGGTTCTGAACAGGGGCTTTTCATAGAATGATTTTCCATAAGGCTTCAGCTGGTCTGTAATCAATCCACTTCTCATGCAGCTTTATAAATATTTCTACCAAAAATGTTAACTGCAGCATGACCTTTATCACTTGTGTGGTTGCTTGATTGGGTTGCCTGAGTTGCTGTGATGCTGCACGTTCTTGGGTTTGGGCCTGTTCTGTTTCTTTGCCAAAGCAGGACACATTATTTAAACTTCCCTCACATTCCTGGAGCAAATCTCTTTTTGGGGCACTGCCAGTTTGTTCTACAACTGTTTTTCCGTTCTACTACTAAACTGAAATTACTCATTTCACTTAGTTTTTCTCTAACTAAAAAATGCTCTTAGTACTGAGTTGTACTTGTTTCTTTTCAGACTATTAAACCCCATGTGGAAGCAGAGGAGAAGCAAACAGAGAGTCGTACCATTACTCCACCAGCTGCACCCAAGCCAAAACGAGAAGAAAATCCACAGGTATCAGAGCAAATTCGGTGTTCTCTCCCTAGGAGAAAAAGGAGGCATTCTATCTTTCAAAAAACGCCATAAACCAGGATGGAATAGAGCATATCTATTTGTTTCCTCATTTCCCCCTCACCCTACACAGACACACTCTTTCTCACACACAATCTTTTTTTTTCCCTGTTCCCTTTTGAAGACTCATTTGCTTTCCTTTCAGTGTTCTTGCTGGAGAGGACTGAGAAATAAGGATGGGGAATAATAAATCTAAATGTAAATAGCGCATAAAATTGTTCAGAACTGGCAGAATTGTGGACTCTTGAGCTTTTTACTCCTAAATGTTCCGAATACCCTTCAAACAGCTCACCCAGCATACAGTACATCTTTTGATTTCCATACCTTTGAGATCTCAGACTTGTAGAATCATTCCCTAGACTAGAGAGTTATCTTTATCTTGCTTGAAAAGCTTTTACCGTCTTGACAACTTTATTCTAGTAAACAGGAAAGAAAGGAACGTTTTTGCCATAGAGCCTCTGCTGTTGGTACTTCTTTTGATCGTAAGACAGACAGGTTATAAACCTATCCCAACTTAAGTCCAGATGGTCTGATCCCTTTTTCTGAATGGGCATTTCTTAGTTCCTGTCTACACTACGAAACATCGGGCCTGGTTACAATTAAAATGTGTTGTGTAGTGGGTATCTAATCATGTTGCAACCACGTTCCCTAACTCATCTGTATTTTGTAGTGTAGCTAGATTCATAGTGGCCATCGGTTTCATCTTTGAGTATTGCCAGTACAGATTTCTATTCTTGGGTGCAACTGCACCATAATACGGACCCTCTAAAAAGCTGTGATTGTTAGAGAACTGCATGTTTAGAACTGAAGTGATAATAGGAGCCATGGCTCTGAATGTTGTCGATTCCTTTCAACTGCAATAGCAGTGTGATTGTTAATCTGTGTCCTTCCCATTCTTTGCTCCATCATTTGTTGTTTTTGCCCTCTTAGCCAAATTCTTTCTAAACAATCTTTCTGGTTAATCTTGAAAAGCGATTTACGAGTGAATCTATTACTAGTTGAAATATGTAGCATTGTATCATGGGGCATTATTACTGGACCTATTATTTCCTGTTCTATCAGTGCCATGTTAAGTCCATTGCTATAACAAAGACATGGCCAAAACTTCAAAACAAAAAGATAAAACGGGTTCAAATGGTGCTCATCTTGCTGTGGAAAGATGTTGTCAATCCTAACTCCTGGTGTCTGAGGTTCCTTGGGGTGAGTCACTTGTCATGGTGGTGGTCAATTTCTGTATTATTTTGCACCCCTTCCTCTCTCCTGTGCTCATAAGACTGAATTCTTTCTCCAGTCTTTCCTCATAGAAAAGGCACTAAAGGCCTCTCAAACAGCACCTTTCAGCTGCTTCTGAATTGGTACTCAGTCCTTCTTTTCTCCCATGGGACAAGCTGAAGTCCAGATCCACCAGACCACACACCTTGAGAGGGCCTGGAAACTAAGTAAGATCAAGGACAGAGGTCCGTTGCTATCCTTTTCACTATCGTTCACCTAGTTTCAACTCAAGCTCCTGGACAGGGCTCAGATCCAAAGGCAGGTTGGTACAAAAAGAGGCCCTATGAGATGCTCAAGGAGAAGCTCTACCTTTCTCAGTGAGGGCTGACCCTATAGATCTAAGTACAGCTGAGGATCCAAGGAATAGCCCCAAATTTATTGGGTTATCTTTGCCACCTTATTGTACCAACTGTTTGAATTGATTCTGACTGCCAAAATTGGCAGAGTTGTTGAAACCTTCTTTTGGTGGTGTTAGAGTAGTAGTTCTTGAACTGTGGTCCTCAGAGTACCAGTGGTTTCCAGAGCCCCTACCTGGTGGCTCACAATGTTAAATACTTTGGGAATCAAGCAGTGAGGATTTTGTTGCTCTGTAACCAGCAATGTTTAGTTGGCAATTGAATTGTGCTGGTATCTACTAAGGGCCAGTGATGGTTTGGGAGTTGAGACCTTGAGTCTGTTCAGTCTGCCAGTGACTTCTTGTATGACATTGTGGAAGTTGCTTCTCCCTGTCTCTGACTTTTTCTCCACATCTGTAAAATAGGTCTAGTGTCTCTCCTTTGGAAAGCAATTTGAGATCTACAGATGAAAAGTGCTATATAAGAACAAAGAATTAGTAATATTTTCCTTACTTGGTTGGCTACCAACTGACTTTGGGCTAAATGAAATTGCTCCTGATAATGACTGTAACTAGAATGAACTCTGTTCTCTCTCTCTGACACAGAAACTTGCCTTCATGGTATCTTTGGGACTGGTTACACATGACCATCTGGAAGGTAAGAAAAGTAACTGAGAATGGTTCCTGAGCTCTCCTGTTTCTCAGCAATTCTAGATTGGAAGTAAAAGTCCCAAATGTTCTTGTGTGAAGTGCACTCTTTTTTTTTCCCTTGCACCAAGGAAAAGATCACATTTGGGCTATGCTCATATAGCACTGGGTGCAACTTATCCCTGCCCCCTCAGCTCCTTTTCCGTTGTTACATGGAAACAAAGCAATTGCTTAGTTATCTGAGATCAATGGTTGGGGAGGCAGTGCATGCTCTGCTGTCTGAGAGGAAACTATGAAAAAACTAATTGACTGTTGTGTAGCCCTTATGTGTGAAGAAGTTACCTAATAGGTCAGTGTACCTTAACCCCTTCTCTGGATTTCTCAATTCTGTAAATTGGTGAACATGCTGGGTTACTGGATTTCAGTAGTTCTGATAATTTCTTTAGTCCTCACCTACAATGAAATCAAGCCTAAATCTGCAGAAATTCAAGGACTTGCACATCACTGTACTAAATTTAGGCTCAGCAGAAATCAATTTTTATTTTTATAATTTCAACAAATAATATAAATGCTTATTTTAAAGCATTTTTTTCTATTTTTATTTATTTATATTTTCATAGTTGCACAAAGGTTCTAAGCAATTTTTTTCCATTTTTATCTATTTGAATTTTCACAATTGTGGAAAATTGTGGGTCAGACAGCTAGTATTTAATGACAGTAGAAGTTGAGATTCAAAAATTTAAAGCTTTATAACCATTAAAACACAAATTCTCAACATCACATCAAAGTATACAAAGTCAATATCCTTTAGTCAAACTCTGTTTTCAAGCAGCATTTTTCTTACTTTGGCTATCTATAAATTTTGATTATCAATGGAAATTTCCTTTTTGTCAATTTGTGTGTGTGTATAGATGTTTTTGACATTTACTGATTAAAAATCGAATCCTTCAAAGCCTAACTATATTTGCCTTAAATAGCAATGAGGTTTCCTCCCATGCTACTGTATTTAGGTTCCCAATTATGTTGAACTTCACTATAAAATATTTGTGTTCAGATGCTCTCATTTGGGAGGGGCAGCCAACCATTTCATAAACCAAACTGGCAGTGTATTTGTTTTTATCATTATGTATTCGTTTTCAAACCCAGGAGTGTAGTAGAGATGGCTGTCTTCAGCTTTGTTGGCTTCCCATGGAAAGCCTCACAGTTAGAACTTGCTTGCAGACTATATAACGCAGACATTGTTATATGCTTTCTGAATCCATGGTTTCTAACCTGAACCTTTCTTTTCACAAGAAATCCAAAGTAAGAGACAAGAGAGGAAAAGAAGAACAACAGCAAATCCAGTGTACAGTGGAGCCGTTTTTGAGCCTGAGGTATCAGTCTCTTACTGGGGGGGAAGCTGGCAATTTCATTCTGTACTGCTGCCATGTTGCTACCTACTAAGATCTCCGAAGCCCAGCTAAACAGGCTGTCATTATAGTTTGAGAGACCAATGTAGTGATGTGGCCTTCAGGGTTTTATATAGTAAATACAGTTATTTCTGCTTAATACTTCTCTCCCCCTCCACACCACCCGCATTATAAACCTGGCATTAAATGGCAGTGAGTATTGGTCCTGCCATTAGGAGGTCAGCTTGTGCACTGGCCTGCAGTAGTCCAGATGTCAGAAGCAGAATGGAAGGCTAACATTTCCAAAGATACGTTCCCAAGAACAGGACAGACATTAAGCCCAGTTTGTACTGTACTGCTCTGCCTGAGCTCTTACAGATTTAATTATTACAAAAAATTAGCCAGCTAAAGTTGTTTTCCTCCTCTTTAAAGCGTAAGAAGAGTGCAGTCACATACCTGAACAGCACAATGCATCCTGGGACACGTAAAAGAGGTGAGTTATTCTCAACAATGCCATCTTGCTGTATGATTATTTCTCTGTCTGCCATCAGCAGTCCCCTTGAGGATGGAAAGAAAGTGAAAGTGAAGGATTTTGTGATACTGAATTTGCACAATAAATTCCAATGGTAAACAAGTACCAACATTTCTGGGGTTAGTGTAGCTGGCTTTTTGGAGCAGTTCAAGGCAGCATTTCAGTCTCACTCTACAGAAGTGAGACAGTATACAGAACAGAGTGTAAGGTAAGGTGTTGGAACACCATTTAATGGAAGAGAGTTGCTGCCAAGGTGCTCTTAATACTGCCTAAACTGCAGTGTTACTGCCAGGAAAGCAGAACATTATGGGGAAAGTGTATTTAATCTTACAGGAAGGGAAATTCAGAGTGTGAAGAGCTCATTCCCCACAGTGTGTTGCTTTTCTAAGGGAAGGATCCCCAAAGCATTTTCACTTTCACGGGGAAAGCTACCCACTTACCTTAGGCACTCTTCAGAAACAACTACCGTCTTGGAACCTTAAAATGCCACCTGTCCTGCGAAAAAGGAGGGTCTTTCTTATAGCTACTAAATGTTATTTAGTGGAATTCACCTACAGAGCAGCAGTTCTTGTGCAGAGCAGATCACATTTTAAAACTCTTACTTTTAAGGATAAAATTTATCTCTTGGAACATTACAATGGAGCTTAACTGTTTTTGTTCTCTTTATGTGTGTGGTGCTGAATATCAGAGCTGAGATCTGCCAACCAGATCTGAAAAGAAAATCTTTCCCTAACTTCTGATGCTCGCCTTTAATGGCTCTTAATAGTTTCCAACACGGCTTCTCTGCTCTTTGGTTTGCTGTCCAAAAACAAATGACCAAGCAATCTAACATCATGACCACCCAAGAAAAGAGCAAGAATGCTGTATAGTTTGTGATTAAAGTCAGAGGTCTGTGTATTTTATATGTGGGGTGATGAACCTGAGACTGTGTATGAAGCAGTGTAGAGTGTGTGTGTGTGTGTAACAGACTAGATGGCTCAGGATATTAGTTATGGAATACGTAACATTTCACCTCCAAGTTATTGATCTGAATCTGTCCGAGGATAGTAGTGACTGAAAATCTTTAATTCTTTGGTGGCTGTTTGGTGGGCTAGATGAGCTGATGATCCCAGTCCAGTGTATATTGTGCCTACATGACACAAACCATGATAATAAGTAGCAGTGATCATTTCCAAAGTTGGTATTCTTGGCCAAGAGGTCAGGTATTCGAATGACCCTTGCTCTCCTTGAGGCAGCCTCTTCAGTGCAGGATGGAAGCACATAGGTGGGGCAGTATAGATAAATTTGCACTTCTGCTGGCATGCTGTCTCTGAATAAATAAAGGACATCAGTTTCCAGTGCCACCTTCCATTACTTTAAATATGTTTTCAAAAAAGAAAGACAAGAAAACGAGTGAGTGAGTGTGTGTGTGTGTGTGAAATAATATATGTGCACTGTACATAAGACTATGTTCCTTCATATAGTAATGTTTTCAATGACCTTTAAATCCATTATATAACATTGTGTGAAGAATTACTTATAGATTTTTAAATGCTACATATATGTATACATGGTATTTTCTTAGACTGTTTTTGCACAATGCTGTCTTCCTGTCCTTATTTTCACTCTCTGTTGTGAGTGTACACCCCTCATCAGCACCAGATTAGTAACATATTTTCAAATGGGATGGACAAGATTTGGGGCCTACAGTAGTTTTATTATTTGAATTAATATAGCAGTATATTAAGAGGCTAGTTTGTGCACCCCTGTGCCCTTTAGGGCTTTGGTTTAATTCTAGATGCTGTAGGCCATGTCAGAAATTTCAGCTGTGGACATCACCATCAAAGATTCTTTCCAAGGATGTACATCTTTCTGGAAAGTATCAAGAACTCAAGTGCAAGGTGCAGCATGTACTGGGTATAGCCTGGCAGTCTGTAAATACTGTTATAATAGGGCCCTAAAAAATTCATGGTCATGAAAAATGCATCACAGACCATGAAATCTGGTCTCCCACTATGAAATCTTTTTGTGTGCTTTTACCCTATACTATACAGATTTCATGGGGGAGACCAGCATTTCTCAAATTGGAGGTTCTGACCCAAAAGGGAGTTGTAGGGAGGGTCACAAGATTATTTTAGGGGGGGGCGCGGTATTGCCACCTTTACTTCTGCACTGCCTTCAGAGCTGGGTTGCCAGTGAGTGGCGGCTGGTGGCTGGGTGCCCAGCTCTGAAGGCGGCACCCCACTAGCAGCAGCGCAGAAGTAAGGGTGGCCATACCATACCGTACCATACCACCCTTACTTCTGTGCTTTTGCCTTCAGAGCTGGGTGGCCAGAGTGTGGCAGCTGCTGAGGGCCCAGCTCTGCAGGCAGCAGCGCAGAAGTAAGGGTGGCAGTACCACAACCCCCACCCCACACACACACACACAATAACCTTGCAACCCTCCCCCCAAAAAAACCTCCTTTCTGGGTCAGGACCCCTACAATTACAACACCATGAAATTTCAGGTTTAAATACCTGAAATGAAATTTATAATTTTAAAATACTGTGGTTGTGAAAATGACCAAAATGGACCATGAATTTGATAGGGCCCTAATGATAAGAGCTGGGTAATTATTCCTAGATTTTTATTCCTTATGATCTTTCCAGATCCGTAAAGTAACTTGGGATGTGGAAAGATGGGGAGAGTGCTAAGCACATACAGTTTTACATAATCATACAGTACATAGCTAATATCTCAGTTTTATGAAGGCTGTTCTTAGCAGATTTTGCACTTAGTTCTTTTCTAAAGGAGTCTACAATAGATATATGATTGGGGCAGTGGGTGCTTGACTATAGAAGCTTAGGAAAGAATCTAAGAATTGGGAAACTTCAGCTTGGTAGAGTTAGTTTGGAAGGTGCTTGGGGTCATGGGAAGTACAGTAGTATCTGCCGTTGAGATAGTGGGCATAGGTCTGAGATGGGAGGTGCTGACCTATAGGAGATGTAGGGAAGAAAAGGAGACTTGAAATGGTGAATGCTGGCTCTGAGAGAAGGACTTTTGGGTAGGTATATGCTGGCATAGGATAGATAGGGAGAGGTGGGATAACAGTAGACAAATTGAACTAACAGAAATCATTGCAGCTTGTCTGTGGGTTTGGTGCCAGCACGATTTCCTGATACCTGGACAGTCTCATTGCTAGGAATGAAAAAAGGCCCCACTCTGTACTTGGGAGCGTGACTCTTTGACCCTTAGCAGAGCCTGTTTTCACACTCCTCTGATATGCATTTTTCTTCAAGCATTCATTTCTTGAAAAATTCCACTTGTACGTTTCTAAAAAAAATGTTAAAATCTTTGCTTCTCTTCTTCCACTTGTGACTCCTATATTAACTTCCTCTCTGTGCTACATCATTTCCTTTTTCATGCTAGCCAATGAGGACCACTGGCCAAAGGTATGTAAGATCATTTCCCCCCCCCCTTCTTTTTGTTCCCTTTTGTTAATGTGTAGGTCGTCCACCTAAATACAACACGGTGCTGGGATTTGGGGCTCTGACCCCCACATCCCCTCTATCCAGTCATCCTGACTCCCCTGAAAATGAAAAGACAGAGACCACATTTACTTTCCCCGCATCTGTTCAGCCTGTGTCCCTGCCTAGCCCCAGCTCCACAGACGTAAGTAATTCTTGGGGAAGGGTTGGCTTTTGGAAAGATGTGTAGAATGAGCCACACTGGAAACGGCTTCAGATTTTGTTTCTTTAGCATTCATTTCTTGAACACTGTTTGTCATGGTTCAGTGCAGTGAAACAGGCCAATGTTCTTTTACTCCCCAACCTTTCACTTTTACCTTCTTGTGCCTGTGTTATAGTACTGCAGATATTTCCTGTGACATTCAGTCACTGACTGGAATGTTAGGATACATTGGGCATGCTTAGATGAGTATGTTTTCTCAGTGTGTAGTGTCTGAGATCTTGTGTGACTGAATTAAATCTGTATTCCAGTGAGGAACTGGGAAGGGGAGAATGGGTCCTATTATTTAGAGAGACCATAGTAGCAGTAAGTTGCTGGTGTTTCTGTAACAAGAGGAGGAAGAGAAGGAACTTCTCGGATCGCCCAGATAGCTGGGAACCGTGTTCAGAGCACTGATCACAAGAGGTTCTCGTGTCCTGGTGTGATTGAGTACACTGCCTCTGCACTCCCCACTCATGAGACTTTTCTTGAATAAAATCTGGTTATTCTGTTATCATTTCTAAAGCAGGAGATAAAAATATTGTATCTGTCAAAATGCAAAGATTTCCCCTTCACAGCACAGCCTCTTTTGAATAACTTTCTGAGAGTCTTCAGATTGTCTCATTCTTCTTGTTCCTTGCAAAAAATATGGTGAGAGAATTGTGAAGGTCAGATCTAAACCCTAGAAAGCAAATAAATGAAGTAAAGTTGAGTTTCCTCCCAGGCCACTGATCTATCCTTCATTACCCTAAGTGACACTATCACAATAAAGTACAATTTCTCTGAAAAAGGTGACTGCAAGAAATAAGAGTAGGCCAATGTAACTTAACCTGGGTCTGCTTAAAGATCTCAATATAAAGGAAATACTGTAGTAGGACTATACTGGGAATAGGGGAGTGAGACAACTAAGTACACAAGAATGCTCAGCAGTCAAAGTGCACTTCTACTCTGAAAAGTTACTCTGTAAAAGTTTGTCTTTCAGGTTCTCCTGTCATATGGGCTCAGTTTATATGTAAAAAGATGCTTTTTTTTTTTTTCAATTGCCAGTGCTGCAAACTACCCTTGGGATTTGAGAGTCATGGTGGACTCTTTCCTTTTCATACATCATCAGCTGTAATAAAGGTTCTAAAGTCCAACATTGGTCCTCAGTAATTCCTGTGCTGCCCCATTGCCTCTTATGCACTGATGTAACTGCCTGGAACTGTGAGTAGCCAATTCTACTGACTGTGCACAAGATGGAATAGAATCCAGCTCCCTCCCTCTAAACTCTACTAGCTCTGCAGGGCTAACAGTCAAAACATACTTTAGTCACTAAAGTTGGGAAATGTGACCCTGATACACAGGGAGCACATCTGTGGAATAAGCTGGGGCCCTTTTTAAATAGTCACTTTTCAGAGTGGAACAGTATTTGAATATCAAGAAAAAATTCCTGACAGTCAGGTGAATGAATCTGTGGAACAGACTTCTGAAGGAAAGGTGCAGCATCTCCATCTTTTGGGACGAAAATGTACAAACCACTGGAAATTATGCTGTAGAGAACAAGCCTGTGCTGGCTCCAAGAGATGGACTGGGTAACATACTAGGTCTCTTCCAGCTCTGATTTCAGTGATTTTTTTTTTTTTTTACCATGCTTTGTGACCAGAGCATAATGGTTCTCAGAACAGTGTGGTGTGTTATCACATGTATTGCAATTCTACTCATTTTGTACATAATTCTACTTACCACAGGCTAAGTTAAGGACAGCGTATTATTCTAAAGGAGTACTTGTGGCACCTTAGAGACTAACCAATTTATTTGAGCATAAGCTTTCGTGAGCTACAGCTCACTCACGAAAGCTTATGCTCAAATAAATTGGTTAGTCTCTAAGGTGCCACAAGTACTCCTTTTCTTTTTGCGAATACAGACTAACACGGCTGTTACTCTGAAACCCGTATTATTCTAGTGTTCCCAGCCTGATTCTGAATTTCTTGCCTTAGGTGAAATTGCTTAATATTGAAGCTCAGTTCTCTGTGATTTAACATACTTTTTAAATTAAATGATAGTTTTTAAAAATACAAAGACTCTAGAGAAAACATGCAAGTTGACACAATAGGTGGTTAAAATATATAACACATATGCATACACTTGGATAACTTGTTAAAATTATCTCTCAGTTCAGTGCGATGTACTGTGTCAGCAAGTTAGCACAGCATTCCCCCTGGAGTAATACAAATCTGTATACTAAAACACTTACAGACAGGTTACCCCATTTGTGCACAAAGGCAACATTAAAACATTAATATTGCTGTTTTAATTTTTAAAAAGGATTCAGTTCCAAAGACTCATTTTCCAACAATGGACCTAGACAACTTTGATTTTAAAAGGAAACAGATACCACAGTGATAGATGCCTTTTGAAATATCTACGGCCTATGAATTCTAGGAGCAGAAGATGTATCAAAAATCACGATAAATGTATCGCGAGTCCTTTATCTTAAAAACACCTCCATGAATTTGTTAAAAATCTGTACTTTCACATTTACACTCACCAGAATAGTGACAGCTATTCAATATATGGTTGTTGCATGGCATATTTCTTAGTAACTATAATTACTAGGGCAATCAATTAATCGCAGTTAACTCATGCAATTAACTCAAAAATAGTGATAAAAAAATTAATTGTGATTAATCTCAGTTTTAATCGCATTGTTAAACAATAGAATACCGATTGAAATTTATTAAATATTTTTGGATGTTTTTCTACATTTTCAAATATATTGATTTCAGTTGCAACATAGAATACAAAACGTACACTGCTCACTCTGTATTATTTTTTATTACAAATATTTTCACTGTAAAAATGATAAAAGAAACAGTATTTTTCAGTTAACCTCGCACAAGTACTGTAGTGCAATCTCTTTATTGTGAAAGTGCGACTTACAAATGTAGATTTTTTTTTGTTACATAACTGCACTCAAAAACAAAACAATGCAAAACTTTAGAGCCTACAAGTCCACTCAGTTCTACTTCTCGTTCAGCAAATTGCTAAGACAAACAAGTTTGTTTACATTTATGGGAGATAATGCTGCCCACGTCTTATTTACATTGTCAACAGAAAGTGAGAACAGGTGTTCGCATGGGACTTTTTTAGCGGACATTGCAAGGTCCAGATCTTGCCAGATCTGCTAAACATTAGTATGGCCCTTCCTGCTTCGGCCACTATTTCAGAGGACACTATGCTTCTATGCTGATGACACTCATTAAAGAAAATAATATGTTAATTAAATTTGTGACTGAACTCATTGGTGGAGAATTATATGTCTCTGGCTCTATTTTACCCACATTCTGCCAAATATTTCATGTTATAGTAGTCTTGGATGATGACTCAGCACATGCTGTTTATTTTAAGAACACTTTCACAGCAGATTTGACAAAATGCAAAGAAGGTACCAATGTGAGATTTCTAAAAATAGCTACAGCACTCAACCAAAGGTTTAAGAATCTGAAGTGCCTTCCAAAATCTGAGAGGGGTGAGGTGTGGAGCATGCTTTCAGAAATCTTAAAAGAGCAACACTCTGATGTGGAAACTACAGAACCCAAACCACCAAAAAAGAAAATCAGTCTTCTGCTGGTGGCATCTGACTCATGATGATGAAAATGAACATGTGTCGGTCCGCACTGTTTTGGATTGTTATCAAGCAGAACTCGTCATCAGCATGGACACATGTCCTCTGGAATAGTGGTTGTAGCATGAAGGGACATATGACTCTTTAGCACATCTGGCACATAAATATCTTGCAATGCTGGCTATAACAATGCCATGAGAACATCTGTTCTCACTTTCAGGTGACGTAAACAAGAAGCGGGCAGCCTTATCTCCTGCAAATATAAACAAGTTTGTTTGTCTGAGTGATTGGCTGAACAAGAAATAGGACGGAGTGGACTTGCAGGCTCTAAAGTTTTGCATTGTTTTATTTTTGAATGCAGGTGTGTGGTTTTTTTGTACATAATTCTACATTTGTAAGTTCAAATTTAATGTAAAGAGATTGTATGAGAGCACTTGTATTAGGTGAATTGAAAAATACTATTTCCTTTGCTTTTTACAGTGCAAATATTTGTAATAAAAATAAATATAAAGTGAGCACTGTACGCTTTGTATTCTGTTATAATTGAAATGAATATATTTAAAAATGTAGAAAACATCCAAAATAGGTAAATAAATGGTATTCTATTATTGTTTAACAGTGTGATTAATTGCGATTAATTTTTTTAATCGCTTGACAGCCCTAATAACTACTATAAGGAAAAATGGGTTTTGATGTAAAAACAGCGCTGAAAGTAAGGAGATCTGTGTTCTATTCATAGTCTTCCACAAACTCACAGTGTATCCTTGAGAAAGTCAAATCATTTTTGTGACTCAGTTTCCCCTTCTGTAAAATGGGATAATGGTACTTCCTTAGTTCACATGGGTGCTGAGACTTAACGTTTGTAAAAGACTTCAAAATTCTTGGCTATAGAAATACAAAATATTAATTATTTAAGCACCAGTAATATATTGGTGTTATATATGAAGACAAAGAGAAAGATACGGCCCTTTTAATCAAGGAGCGTACAATCTAATTAGTAGGGCCCTACCAAATTCATGGTCTGTTTTGGTCAATTTCACGGCCAGGGGGTAAAATTACTGTTTCATGTTTACATCTGAAATTTTACATGCTTGTAACTGTGGGGGTACTGTCCCAAAAGGCGGTCAGGGTGCAAGGGTCACAAGGCTATTGTAGGTGGGTTATGGGATCGCCACCCTACTTCCGCCCTGCTGCTGGCAGGGGCGCTGCCTTCAGAGCTGGGCAATCAGAGAGGAAGGCTGCTGGCTGAGTGCCTAGCTCTAAAGCCAGCGCTAGCAGCAGCGCAGAAGTGAGAGTCACAGGGTATGGAGGGTGGTTTACCATAGGTCTGGTTTTCCTGGCAGTCTCCTGCCTGAGTGGGTGGGAGGTGACAGCTGGAGCCGCAGTCTCTCCACGCAGGGGATGACGGCTGGAGCCGCAGCCTCTCTGCACAAGGGTGTGCGTGACAGTTGCAGCCTCAGCCTCTCCACGTTGGGAGGTGACAGCACAAGCCACAGCCTCTCTGCGTGGAGGGGGGCGGTGACAGCTTGAACCGCCAAGCTTCCTACAGCAGGGGGAAATTTCCAGAGATGGGTCTGACCCACCCTGGGAGTCGCTCCTGCAGGGGAAGAGGAAGTCTCATCCCTCCCCATCCCCAGCTTGGACTAGCAGCTGGAGCCCTGCGCAGGGAGGAGCCCTTGGCTCCATGCCTGATTTCACAGGGTAGATCAGATTTCATGGTTCATGATGTGTTTTCACAGCCATGAATTTGGTAGGGCCCTACTAATTAGATATTCAACACAAGATATACTTGGATACTCGGAGAATGGTGCTAGCTTATAAAGATCTATATTTATTATAAGTGGTGCAGGTTGCCCAATGCTTTCCATTTTAAGACTCTGTTTTCAGTTGCTGACAGTTTTGCCAAATTTAAACCACTTGGGCTGAAACTTTCCATGATGGGTGTCTAACTCAAGTTGAATTTTTTTTTTAAAGTTTCACATGAAACAGTTCAGCTATTTAACAAAACAAAATTAAGGAAAATAACTTGTTTTGCCCAAGTTAAAAAAATTTTTGATAACTGTTTTGTTGCATCCATGTTTTGGAGCAGGGACTTGAAATTTAGCATGGGTATGGCGTTTGAGTCAGGGATTTGCCTTTTGACATCTGTGTGAAAATCCCCCCAAATTTGGCCACACTATATGCCTGTGAAAAATCTGTTTGCACATTCTCAGTAGAGGCTTGTTACCGTTTGGCAGCAAAATTCTCTGATGAATCCAGCTACACTGAGCATGTTCCATCCCCTCACATCTTCTACAAGTTGACTAGACTGCACATGCAGAGTGACTAGTCATGCTCCATCCCGAGGCCAAGTAGGACTTTTACTGCGATTGCTGCTCCCAGGTTCCAGGAGTACCTGTGATACCAGGCACCAGAACTGAGGGCAGTGAGACTCTCCTGTGCTGTCCATGCTATCTCTGCTGGCACACAGGCAGTTTGGAGGTGAGGAAGGAGACAAACTGACTTGAGTGCAGCAGGGTAAGGAATAGGGTGCTGGAGGGGAAGAGATGCAGAGGGTGGAGACAAGGGCAGGACCTCTGCCTGGGAGGATGGATAAGAGCCTAGGAAGGAACAGAGTTAGGAGCAGGAGCCAGGAGAGAGGGTACAGGCACAAGAGCGGGGGAAGGAGGGGCAACGATGAGGGTCATGGGAGTAGGAACAAGAGGTAGGAGAGAGAGGCAGAAGCTGGGCTGGGGGAGGGCAAGATGAGCCGGAGCAAGATTGAGGCAGAGGGAGAAAGGAGTGGAAGGGACAGAGAGATCTGTAATCACTTGAGTGCACTCTCCTAAAGAACCTGGAATTAATCCCATTATTCTGGAGTCTCGACATTCCTATGATGTCTAGTAAATAGCTCTAAAATCCACTGGCAATGCATGTGTCTCCATGCCAGGAGACATGGAGTGTCAGGTCTGCTTAGAAGAAAACAGCCATCTATTGCTACCAGTTACTGTTAGCTGAAGTGATATAGGGCTGTGCTGTGGATCTAAATATCCCAATCATGGTGATGACCCACGTGTGGGAGTCAGTATGGTACCACAGGATGACAATTATATCTTTCAGTTTTTACGTTTTTTAAAAACTTGGGAAATTACATCCAAACAACAATGTTCATTCAGTTTGCAAAGGCAAGCCCTCAAATGTTAGGGGACGTAAGAATTAAGGTTGCCAGTACAACCTTAATTCAGCCCTTTTGTGCATAGGCATAATAATGCTGTCTTTAAATACATGGTCACCTACTCTTTTTTCCCACAGGCTTTTTATGATGTAATATCTATCTTCTGTCTAGATAGATAGATATAGATATATCTAAATATAGAGATTACACACACACATGTACATATAGTGCTGGTTGTTATATTTATTTTTTTTGACAGTGATACCTAAATTCCAGGGCCCCATTGTACTAGATACTGTACAAACATAAAAAAGACCCAGTCTCTGCCCTGAAGAGCTTAGGGTTGATTTTTTGTTCTGTCTAGGCTACAGTAGGAACAGAGGAGGTGAGGCCAAAAGTGACTTTGTTACCTTTTGTGCTTCCCCTATTCTGGGGCCAGCTTCAGGCCTTCTCAGCCTCCAGCATGCATTACACTAGGCTGCTTATGGCCACTCAGAGCTGTTTCAGAAGCCTGTAGCCAGAGTGTAGCAATGTAGAGGGGACATATCACAACAATCTGGCCCATATTATACATATATTTATTAACAACAAATAAGACATGGGACAGTTCCTAGAAATTAAATCCTGGTTGAGGGGGAGTTCAGGAACCATCCACCACTTGTTATTAATTCCCACAAAATGCTCTGCACTATTGCATTATTGCCTTGATAAGATGAAAATAGAACTATGGATTTGTGTGTGTGTGTGTGTGTGTGTGTGTATCCATTCCAGTTGGTACATATGGAGTATTACTAGAAAATTAATACCTCGCACATTAACCCATCTTGTTACATGAATCATCACTCAACATTCCATTGAATTTAGAAGTTCTAAACCTGAATTGTTGAGCAACTGATACGTGCCTGAGAGATTAAGGAAATCATCTGCTTAGATCTGATTCTGCAGGATATCAGATGCTCCAGTGTTTAATGGGTCTCATCCTGAAAGATACTGATCGCCCCAGCAACATGCAGAGTGCTCTCAATTGCCATTGTGTTCAGTGGTAGTTGGGGATGTTCAGTGCATCACAAGATTGGGACATGCATTAACATAGAATTCAAAAGGCTCTAGGATGAGTTTCCTTTGAAGACTGGATTGCAGAGGATTTTCTCTTTGCCTTTATCTTGTTTCCTGTCTGCCTTCTTTCCTTCTATGCATTCACACAATGCAGGAAAAAGGAAAAGGAAGCTCTTCCCAGCAACACAAATTTCATTTCAAGGGAGGCATGAAATCTCACTAATTTGCTTCTTCAATTAACATTTAAGAACTCTCTTTAGTATTAAAGATTAAATGATCTCAGAACCCAACACTCATTTGATTCATGGAAGTTATGGAATCAAAAGATGACACTGAGCTTCAAGAAAGATTGACCCTTTAGAAAACAGGACAGCAGTGTTAGCCTTGGGAGTTAAGAGACGAAGAGCAGCTCCCGATAGAGTGAGACTTATCTGTCATGGAGTCTGAAAGTTAAACCTCAGCAGACTGTATTTGTGTGTGATTTTCTTTGAAAATATGGTGGATCTCTTGCTGCATGCATTTAATACATTATCCCTAGGGCCCTACCAAATTCACAGCCATGACAAATGTGTCACAGATCGTGAAATCTGGTCTCTCCCCGTGAAATCTGGTCTTTTTTGTGCTTTTACCCTATACTATACAGATTTCATAGGGCAGACCAGCGGTTCTCAAATTGGGAGTCCTGACCCAAAAGGGAGTTGCAGCGGAGGTCACAAAGATATTTTAGGGGGGTTGTGGTATTGTCACCCTTACTTCTGCGCTTTCTTCAGAGCTGGGCGGCTGGAGAGTGTCGGCTGAGGGCTCAGCTCTGCAGGCAGCAGCGCAGAAGTAAGGGTGGCCGTACCATACGACACCAAACCATCCTCGCTTCTGCGCTGGTGCTAGCAGTGGCTCTGCCTTCAGGGCTGGGCTCCCGGCCAGCAGCCGCCACTTTCCACCTGCCCGGCTCTGAAGGCAGCATTGCCGTCAGCACCAGCGCGGAAGTAAGGGTAGCAGTACTGCAACCCCCTCCCGTCCGTAATAACCTTGCAACCCCCCTCCACCCACAACTCCTTTTTGGGTCAGGACCCCTACGATTACAACACCTGACATTTCAGATTGAATAGCTGAAATCATGGAATTTATGATTTTTAAAATCCTATGACTGTGAAATTAACCAAAATGGATTGTGAATTTGGTAGGGCCCTAATTATCGCTAATAAAGAAAAAATCCACTTTTTCTTGCCCAGCCACATACTATATAGGAGCGAGGCAAAGTCTAGCATGATTCTAAAATGGCAAAACTCCTCCAACATGTGAACAGGCTACTCAAGTCAAAATGGAACATTTCATGCCCCAATATTTCATACTAAAGAGGCATGCAGCTACAATTTGCTTCATTTTAGACAAATTAGGGTTAAGATTCTATAAGCGTTGTGTGTACGGAACATCACTGAATTCAATGGAAATTGCGCGTGCCGAGGGCTTGAGACATTGGGTCTTAGGTGTGGCACATTGCCAGAGCAGCCCGCAGGTGGATAAAGGGTAGAGTTTGGGTGTTTTCCTTGTGTGTTCTTCTGTTCAAACATCTACTTATTAAAAATCACAAAAGCATGAGATGGGAATGATGGGAGGAAAGAGAGAGGGGAATAAAGAGAGAAAAACAAACCTAACCTTGCCATGAATTTTGCATTGTGGGGGAGGGTCATTGGGGCGTGAATAGTTGGGGAAAGGAAGTGCCTCCACTAATAATGCAAGAATAGTAAAACATAGATTTTTAAAAGGACACTGTCTACTAACTTTTCCGTTCCTTGTGAAAGCCTCTTATGGCTGAAAATAACATTTTTTCCCTCTTGGTTGTATGAACTCTTGATATCCCCTCGTTCTGCTCCTCACAGCCCTGGGCTAATGATGAAGTAGAAATCAGTAGTCATTGTGACGCTGGGGCGATGGATTTTTAAAATATAATGGGCTAAATGTATCCTGATGTAACTTCAGTGAAGTTAAAGGAGTTACCTCAGGGATGAATTGGGTCCATTCTTTTTAATTTACAAATCAGAGCACTTTTCTCTTTCACTGTAACAGTTTGAAAAGATGTCACATATGTGCTCTAAATACTTGCTGGTGTTGTTTTAAAGTTCAGTATTGCCCTCTGTGGGTTTCTTAGGAAAGACTGTGGACATGAGGCAACCTCATTTGTATGCTCCCCACATGGAGCTGTGCTTACATCCAAAGATTAGAAGGACCAAGGAAAGTGGGTATCTTACCAGTGCAGGCTAAAACCACTGAAAATCTTCCTAACTAAGATGGATGGTGGGGTGGGGATTGTTACTAGAGGCTGTGGTAACAAATGTTCACTAGGGCCTCTGACCTGGGGAGGGCAGAGGGAGTTGTACTTCTGTCATCTTCGCTGGTTTTCCAGTTACACCTCCTAAAAAGAACTTAGCCATATGGAATCCCATAGCTATAGCTTGTGCGGAAGAGTTTACATTCAACTAGGATGTAGATGTCAAAGGTCAAAGTTCACTTTTTGCCTTCTTCTTTCTCACCCCCTTCCCTCAATTTTATAGGGCGATATCCATGAGGATTTTTGCAGTGTTTGCAGGAAAAGCGGGCAGTTGCTGATGTGTGACACATGTTCACGTGTGTATCACCTGGACTGTCTGGACCCACCTCTGAAAACCATTCCCAAGGGCATGTGGATCTGTCCCAAATGTCAAGACCAGGTATTGTTTGAAAGATAGGGAGTTACACACAGTGCACTACAAAGATTTTCCGAGTTAAAGAAAATAACCTGATCACTTGGCTTAGTTAGATTGGAACAGCCTGACATTGAGCAAATCTATTTGATCTGTAATTAGGCTTGTGTGAATTTCATCAAATTGCCACTGTTCGAATGCTCACAAATACTAAGCCTTTAAGTCTTACTTTTGTGCTTCCAGACTCAGGGTCCTTTTGTGTTACCCTTGTGTTTCAACTCTGCTTTTCTGGGGCAAAGCACACAAACTTTTGGGAAAGGTTCTCTATGACCCATAAGGATTTTCCTGTAGATTTTTTTACTCAGAATTTCTCTGAAAGGTGGTAGTTCTTTGTCCAAAGTGAATAGGATATTTGCACAAGCCTACCCTTAATAGAGAGAGAAAATACTGAGCCAGTGCTTCCTGGTAAAACCCAAACATTAGAGAGGTTGTCATTCCTGTTCTCTTTCGTGATACATTCGATATCAGAATAATGACTATCGATGAATGATTTGGACCTTCTTCCCTCAAAATCTCTCTGTAAAAGTATACAAATGGATTGGAATAATGAGATGATATTTCATCCATTAATGGCATAAATATTACAAGATAAAGAAATAAATTGCTGTTTTCATTTCCCCTATTTTGGAACTTCAAGAATTACAATGGATTGCTGTTAAGCCAGCAGCCAAAAGCTATTAACATACTGTCTTACCTAAGAGAGTGCCTTAGTAGTCCATGTGAGCCTCTGTTAACCAGATGATAACATAAGAAAACAACCTGGCATTTCCACATGCATGTTACATAATGCAACAACAAAAAAACAAACAAAAAATCCCAGTAGATTAAATTACTCAACATGGTTGTAGCTGAAGGAGGAGGGGGCATAGCCTTCCTTTCTCTCACACCCCCCCCCCCACCCGCCTACCCCTACCGGTTTGTTTTACTGAAAAGTTACCAGAAAATAAATTTAGAAGTGTCAGAGACATTTTGCTTTAGCGTGACTCCAGCCTCAGTCCCCTGGGTCATTCCTCTGGTGAGCTACCAAGCTTCATTCTTCCTCCCTAAATAAGGTATATTAAGAGGGAATCTTTTTATCCTCTTAAAGATAAGTATGATGCTTATCCTTATGAGGAGGGTTTGGCAACACCAGTAATGTGATCCTGCGAGCAGGTGGAGATGGGAAAGTGTCATGTCTTATCTGTTCGAAAGTGTGAAGTTCATATGTGTGGTGCAGAGGCTGTTCTGTGCCATCAGAGGATTTCTTCCAGGAACAACTTAGATCAGCAGTTTGTCTGAGCCATGAAGCCATGTTCCTGTCCCCTGGCAAGTTTGAGATCAGATACGTTGTCTTTTAATTCCTCTTTAACCTGTTACGTGTCATGAGCAGAAGATGTTTGTGGTTATGAGGGAGTGAGAAAATGCTGACATTTGTGATAAATCAGCCTCTGTTGTGGAGGCTATAATATAGATGCAAATAATTCCCTCTGTTGAACCTCGGAACAGGATTGCAAGGCATTATGTTAACAGGTTGTGCCTAATGATAGCCATGAAATAAATTCTTTTGTCTCACCCTCTCTTTTTGTCTCTTCCCTTTTTCTTTCTCCCTTTCCCAGAGGTAAAATGTGTGCCAGTTAAATGTACACACTCTTTTCTTTCAGATGCTGAAGAAGGAAGAAGCAATCCCATGGCCAGGGACTTTAGCAATTGTTCATTCATATATTGCATACAAAGCAGGTAGGAAAAGAGAGAACACCTTTGCATTGCTTTCATGTTTGTAAAATGTTATTTTGGGAATGGTATTGGGTATGACTTGTTTTAAAAAGGAAATTAAGGGGGAAAACCCTTGACAACCCAAGTAATAATGTGAAAAGGGCAGTCCAACTACTTTGTGAAAGCTTCATGTGACTCTTCACTTTAGGCAGGTACAATTTCAGTATGATCCAATGTGTCCATTGTGTGAAGTAGCTTAGAGACTCCATCTGAAGGGCATAACAGGGACTCTTTAAATATTCATCACTGAGAGGGTTATTATTCCCTTTTACAGCAAAAGAAGAGGAGAAACAGAAGCTACTTAAATGGAGTTCAGATTTAAAACAAGAAAGAGAACAACTAGAGCAGAAGGTCAAACAGCTCAGCAATTCCATAACAGTAAGTATTTTTCTCAGCTGTAATGCTACACTTGTTCTCTGTAGTCCTTTCATTCTAGCACCATGCAAGCTGGCGGAGCATAAGTCTGGAGACTGCTACTGTAGGCCTGATCCAATTTCCATAGAAGTCAGTAGGAGTTGGGTAAGCTTCTATTTGAGCTTTGCTCTTTCTCCTGCCCTTTGGATATTTTGGATGTTTAAAGTACAGCTAAATGAACTTATGCTAGCTGTATCTTGCAGATGTACAGTAACCCATAATACCAACAGTTGACAAACACAACCCATGGAGATTTATATGGACTCTATGGCTCTTATTTTTATTACAGAGGAGCAACCTAAGTAGCTACAGGTCCTAATATCTGATGCTTCATTTTATTCTCACTCAGTAGGCCAAATTGCATGGTGGGACTTACAGCCTTGGTGCACGGCCCCGTTATATCTAAAATGAAAGCAACTGCCGTGGTCTCCATGTTACTCACAGGTTTGGCCCTCAGGTTCCTGATGAGTTTCCAAGGCAGTCTTCATTTGGGCAAACTTCGGGTGCCCCGCCTAATGTTAATTACACCTTGCCACACTTTTTCCCCCTAACCAGAAACCATGTTTTCCACCTTGTTTTGTAACCGTAATAACTAGAACCTGTGTGTTAGCATGTAACTTTCTTTCACAATAACACACAAGCTGGACTCCTAAGTCACCACATATAAACATGAGCCCCTCAGGAGGTCCCATGATAATATCAGAGAACTGTAAATGCTAAGTTCTGTTCCATAGCCAACATTTATGACATCATACAGTTCTAGTGTATTTCACTGTACTCACCCTCACACACTTTGGGATTTGTTTTTTTTTCTATTTAAAAAAGTATTTATAAGGTGTCTGATGTCCAAAGACATCTAATACTGAACACAGTAGAATAACTCAGATAAATAATATATATGAAAAGGCTACATGTATCCTTTTAAGAAAGTAAATATCATAGTGGTGAAAGGTGCTGGATTAACAGCTTTGGGGACTAGAATGTTCTCTTTATCACCAGAAGGCTAGGCTGGCCTGGCCTGGCAAGCAGCAGTGCATGTGTTCTCAAGCGATGCGTATGGGCAGCACCCACTCGCTGATGTGCTTCAGTCCTGACCTAGAAGGACTATCTATAGGTGAAGAAGGCAGTTCACTCTCCATGGATGACTCATTATTTACCTCTTAACTCAAACTGCCAACATGGGGCCAATTATTTCCAGTTATGGTGGTGGTTTTTCTGCTGCTATCATATATATGTTAAAAGTTGGACTCAGACCAGGAGGGTTTGAAGATCAATGTAGACAAAAGGCTTCAAAACTTTTTAAAAAAAGATACCATCTTCCTGCAGGACATCTGTTGGGGCCTATGTGGTTTATACATCATTAAATTGAACCACATCCATAGAGAAGGTATTGGCTGCCTTCTCCTTTTTCTTTTAGAGAGTTTCAACCATGGGCTCCTGACATAAAGTGGTTAAGCTAATTTGCCTTGCCTGTTGTCAGAGCGTCTTGATTTTTTTTGTAACATGCAGAAAAAAATGGCCCCAAAATGAGATTTTTAAATGAAGAGGGCACTGCATCTTTCTCTTCAAGTCCCCCTTTTTATTTATGGGGAGGGAATGATGTTTCTGCTAAAATAGGCAAAACAGTATGTGAAAGCAAGGCTCTATCCCATAAGCAGGACATATGTGCTCTCCACAAAGTCAGCTCCTATAGGATGCCTGCATTTTCAGATCTGAGTTGGAGGAATTTCAGAAATGAAATACTAATAGAAAATAATAAAAACTTGCTAGTTTCAGCTGGACATTAACCCCATATTTTCCTCCAGAAGAAACACAATAGGATGGAGGCATCTCTGGTGATTTCCTAATCTATAAGGGAAATGACTTAAATGGAGGCAGAGCAGGTGATAGTTACCTGCTGGCAATTTAACTTATCTGTCTGTAAATATTAAGTAATTTGTGTGTGCAGCTTTGAGGTTCCTCCAAGCTGGGAAAGTGAACTTCCAGGTGCAGCCGTTTCTGGAACTCTCCTCCTTGCTAGATGCCTATACTTGGATTGATGGACATCTAAATTCCTTTCCTTAGCCTCTTCCATTCCGCTAATTATCCTTATGGGTGTAATGGTTGAGCTTTTTGTTGTTCTAATTTGCTGCAGAAATGTATGGAAATGAAGAATACCATTCTGGCAAAACAGAAGGAGATGCACAGCTCCTTGGAGAAGGTAAAACAGCTGGTCCGCCTCATCCAAGGCATTGACCTTTCAAAATCCATAAACTCTGAGGTCAATTCAGTAGCCATCTCCAACGGCATGGACTCGACTAACAATGCTAATGCTGCCGCCTCCACCCCAGCCCCAGCCCCTTCCCAGAGCTGCATGGTGAACTGTAACAAAGGCGATGAGACTAAATAACACAGTGGAGTAAGAAGGAGCCAAGGGAAGTGGCGGCGAGGAGGAGCAGCAAAATAATGAAACTCTAGAAAAGCAAAACCGGATTTCTTCTGGAAAGTGCAGAATTCTTTAGTTCTTTGGTTCCAGAGAGAGCGTGAAGATGCTTGTGCCAGGCGGCACCGGAGTTTGCCAATTGATCCTTCTTATTCTGTGTGTACATGCAAAGTTTGGATCATGTTACATGAATAGTGCCAGCTGGGGGTTCTTTGCCAGCACCATGCCAAGTGAAATAATATATTTACTCTCTCTATATTTTACACCAGTGTGTGCCTGCAGCAGCCTCCACAGCCACTATAGGTTTGTTTTATTTTTGTTTGGGGTGAGGAGCAGGGATGAGGGAGGAGAGCAGGTTTCAAATCCTTATTTGCAGAACAGTTTGTTTAGGTAGGGAAAAAATAAGTCCAAAGAGCCTGTGGGCTTTTCCTGTTTCTAAACTCTCAGCACTATTAAACCAAAAAACAGAAGTATAAATTAACAAATCCCAGTGCCCAGAGGGGACAAGTATATCAAATAAGCAGTATTTACTATTGTTTAGACAGGAGATGTACAAAACAAAATGGGGATGGATTTTTCGCCGAGTAACGAGCACATGTGCAGGCTGGGGATTTTCTGTCCTGGCAGCTTTGGGTTAACCCTGTTTCTTCACACTAGACAAATGAAATGCATTGGAGAATTGGATTGGTTTGGATCTTCAAGTTGATCCAGGAAGCCTTTGTTGGGAGAGGGGACCAAAATGGTTGAGTTGAAGCATTGAAAGGGGGTGTCTCAAGGGAAAATGTGCATCAATGATTTTACTTGAAAATGAGGTTCCAACCCTTTTCTATATTTATAAAACAACAAAAATATCCTGAACAAAGCAGCACATGACCCAGATGTGTGCACTGAACAGAGAAATGTCCTTTTCTTTCATTTCCTCTCTTTCTTTTGGTAACAAAAAATAAATAAGGAATAGAAAAGCTGTTATTCAGGCTGACAGTCTAATTAAAGAGGTAGATGGGACCTTGCATGGTATAGATTAGAAGTAATAGTGTCAGTGAGATACAGTGAGTCTTTGTGAGTCCTTGTGTCATCGTTTTGGGCACTGTTTTTTTATGCAAGGGCAAAATCTTTGTATCTGGGAAAAAACAACTTTTTTAAAATGAAAAAGGAAAATAAAAGATATTGAGGTCTTCCTAGTGTTACTTAAAATAAGATCAAGGTAAGAAACATTGTAAAAATTATAAAAGTGCTATTTGTTTCCTAAACAAGTGATTTCTATTAAAAAGGTGTCAGAACTGGAGAAAATGCTGTGTGCTTAGAATTTTTTGACACAGACTTTGCCTATTATGATGACATTCTGCTGTGTTTGTGTTTTAAAATCCCATGGGGCAGGTTTCCGTAGGTATATCATACATGCCACTGGCTGAATTCTAAGTGCTGCAACTCACTCTCCATCGGAGGAGCTCTCTGTGTTGTCTCCTTTTATCACATCTACCCATTCTTTTGTGTGTTAGTAGCCCAGAAAAGAGCACTGGCAGCTTGATTGTTAAAGCCTTTATGCTTTTGTAATATTTAAATATGGACTGATTAGATCACAGGTGTAGAATTAATGGGGATGAAAGACAGTGGATTTGTTACACCTGAAATCTCCTTTTGTCATATCACCTTATTTCAGAATTCCATCTCTTTCATATTATAGTGTGACTGTGGGTAGCAGAGCATGTCTGGTGAGTTCCATTATTATAGGGATTGTTTGTGTCAGTTTAGTGTGCTGGACATGCAGTGGCTATCAGTTCTGCTAACGCATATGAATGTATTGGGCCAAAGCCTGTTCCCATTGAACTCAATGGCCAAACTCCCCCTGGCTTCAGTGAGAGCAATGTTTGGCCCACTATGCAGATGAACTCAGGCAGAGCTCCTTGTGTGGTGATGAGGGTGCATGTATTTTAATAGCCAGGTAGACATGCTCCGGGGATGGCAATGCAACACTGAAAAGCTTTGCATTTTGCTTACTGTGTTCTGGGCAAAGCAGAGTGAATACCCTGACTCTGGCATAGCCTGAAAATCTCACTGCAGCCATAGCTGCATATGCTCCTTGGAGATCCTTGGCGCTGTTTTCTTCACTCTCCTTTAGTGTCTGTTTTTACTAACACTTTGTTCCTCAGGGACACTTCCCCTTTTCCAGTGAAGTGAACACACACTTTTTTCAGCTCTGAGCCCAGGAGCTGATCCTCAGTTCTTACACTTGTCAGTAGATTTGGAGGAGGAATTCTTGTGTGCTCTTCTCAGCTTGCCCTATGATAAACTAGACTTTATCTTCAAATGTCTGTGTTCTGGTCTGAAGCCAGTTAAGCAGCAAAGATCAGTTAGCAGGAGTGGCAAAGCAGGAACACAGCCCTTGAAACAAATTTAAAACTGATCAAAGGAAATACTTTTTTTGTAACAACACACAATTAACCTGTGTAACTCATTGGGTCCAGTTGCTTAGTAGGATTTTTAAAAGGATCCAATATTTATAGGATAATGAGAGAAAATAAACTAGGGATATATGCCCTCTTGCTTTAGGGCATAAGCCAGTCACTGTAGAGGAGTTTCTTCCACCTCTCTCTGAAGATACTATGTCAGAGACTGGCTACTGGACTAGATGGACCCCCAGTCTTACTGGCATGGCAATTCGCATATTCCTGTGATTCCCCCAGTGTTACCTTCACAGTGCTGTTTGGAGCACTGTGCCATTGGGGGTCACAGTACATTTGAAGGCTGAGTACTGGTTTGATTTCTCCTCTGCCAGTTACTGGAAGGGGCTGAGGCTGGAATTCAGTGGTAGTCTTACTTGTTTTGAAAGGCAGTGCAGCACCAGGAGATGTTAATACCTTGTCCTTTCCATGCCACCCCTGTAAACACACCCACTGCCCCTTTCTGAAGGTGTCTGCTTGTCTCTAGGCTCTGAAGAGGTACATCAATTTACTTAGGTCTGATTTCTACCCATGTTAAAATTTTTGTTAGAAAAAATCCTCCAGACTACAAAAGCCTACCATAAGTTCCACTATGACCTGGCAGGGAAATGGTGAGAGTTGGAGTTTTTGTCTCTGGTAGATTGTTTCCTTCTCTCTGACCCTTTTTGGTATGCTTCCCCTATTGGCTCTGCAGCAACATCAGTTAATAGGCAAGTACCATTCCATGAGCTGTGCTGACATTAGCAATGCTGCTGCACAGACATTAAGTAAACAGGAGCCACTGCTGTCCAGCTGGAAACACTGGGCAGTGAGGGAATTGACAGGGGGGGAGATAGCTCAGTGGTTTGAGCATTGGCCTGCTAAACCCAAATTCAATCCTTGAGGGGGCCATTTAGGGATCTGAGGCAAAAATTGGGGATTGGTCCTGCTTTGAGCAGGGGGTTAGACTAGATGATCTCCTGAGGTCCCTTCCAACCCTGATATTCTATGATTTACTAAATAGAAAATAATATATATATAGATTTAGCTGCTCAGAGGAGTCCCAAACAATGCAGAAATTACAACTGTTTGGTAGTTAGCTTTTATCTTTCTCTAATATCTGCTGCCTTTTCTTTCCTGTCATATTTGGTATGGTCTGATGGTGTTGAAACCTCTCCAGGTCTAAATTTCTCTGAACTGAGGCCATATGGAAAGCTACATATAATAATACTTAGTATTTTGTATTTCCTAAGCAGCATATGGACATTTAGCTAATCCTTATATCACTGCCAGGAGTAGGTGACGACTTATTCCCATTTAAAGATTGGAAAACTGAGGCAGGGAGCTAAAATGAGGCCACAAAGGGAGTTGGTATCCGATGCATTTCCAGCTCCCAGCCCAACTAAGTCGTGCTGCCTCTCTCACTGCTCAGAAAAAGAACAAGTGAATTTTAGAAATAGCTTTTCCCTTATCCTTGCAATCTGTTCTTAAAATGTCTGGAAGGTACATTTGTGGGATGTCATGCAGACAGAATACTTGACAGAATACTTAGTATGATGATTTATTATTTGTTTAGAGCCATCAGTGTGCTCAGTGCTGTACAAAACAGACAGTCACAAAGTAGTACTGGTGTGGTTTATTGGTGGACAGTGTAGGAAACTTAATGGTTCTGTGAGTGCATCACTGGCAGGTGATTATCAGTGGTAGGATAAAATGCTTTGCACCTGGAGAATCCTGGTTAACAGGGTCTGTTATATGAGCAACTCAAAAATCTTATTCGCCTGTAGTTGCAAATATGACTCTTTTGGTAATGATAATTTACATCTGCCTACCTAGAGTTAAAAGGTTGTGGAGATTTTGTGGGCAGATCTATTAGTTTAGTTGTTGACAGGAAGTCAGTGATGTATTTTATTGACAGTACGACAAGGCTTCAGAAAGCAAATCCATATCCAAACTGTCTGGAGATTTGAAGATTAATCCTGACCTCCTCAACTTCAAATCAGCTTCTTCCAGGGACTGTTCCAGGCCCACCCTTTGTACTCTGAGCCTGGCCAGCATTCACAAAGGCCCAGAGTGAAATCCTCCTCTTGTGGCTGCCTGAGGTACTTGGAATAAATGGAGGTGTCCTTATAATACAGATGTAGCAAAACATCATCAATGAATTTGCACTGCAGGTATATCCCTAGCAAGACTGAACCATGTCTGATTTGCTCTCACACCAGCTTAATACAGCATGAAAATTAAACCCTTTTTTAAAATACGGAATATTCAGATGCCAAAACCGAAACTTTTTGCTGGAGGCTTCCCTGGTCCAGCCTTCTCAAAGGACAGAAGAGTAGTGATGACATGACCAGGCATAGGGTAGGACGTTCTGTTGCACCTGCCACTAGGCACTTTATCTGTCAGCTCTATCCCCATCCCTGTTCAGGGCACAGACAAGAATTTTGGCTGATATGGGGTCTGAGGTGAGCAGTGGGCCCAACTCTCCTTTGGCCACCTTCCAGGACCCAGACCAGGGCTAGTTTGATAAGACTCAATCCTTGGCACTACATGTGGTCTACTAAGAAGTCCAGCATGCCTGAACTACAGTTAGAGCAGCCTCTTCTCTGTGCTCCATCATAGCAAGAGGAGCCTCAAGGGCAGCGGTTCCTTGTTCCTGCCCCATAAATAATTTTACCACCAGCCTCTTGGCTCTCCCTCCCACATCCATGTGGGGGAACATGCTAAGTACTCCCTCAGCAGCCCAGCCACGATGAGCTCTGAAGCTCCCCCGCCCTTATGATTGTACTACATTCTTCCCACCAAAAGAGGGATTCCCTAGCCACATCCACTATAAAGTTCCCTCAGTCCCTTCTTCCCCTCTCCTTGTCCTGCTGGAAATAGCAATTACAGTCTAGCAATCAGGCTTTAAGGGGTTCTTGAACACTGAGGATTCAAGGCAAGTTCAGGCTTGCCAGGTTGCCACAGAAGGCTTACTGCCAAGACTGCTCCCTCCTGGATTTTTCTGTACAGAAGAGGATTTGCATAGATGGCTTTTTCAACCCAGAGAAAAAGGATAAATGTTTTCCCCTGCACCTGACTTGCTTGGCATTATCAAGGAGTCCTGGGCTCACTTGATCAGCAAACTGCCGTACCCAAGGCCATTCACAAGCTGTATCACCAGCCAGAAGTGGGCTCTGCAGTCTTCTCTATTTAGAAGACACGATGTTTAAGGCCCCTGCAACAGAAAGCTAAATCTGTAAATGCACCTTGGCTGAGCAGCTTCAGCATGTTGCCTCAGATCCATACTGTTGGCCATCAGATGTAGAACAGGAAATGCCCAAGGAATTAGCTCTGGAACTCCTGCTCCTATATATCTCCAAGCTTCCACCCTTTTCATTCAGATCCCTCATATAAAGGCTTACTCCTTTGATAACATCCGCAAGAAGGGATGTGATGATACTTCATAAATCCTTCTCTGGTATTCCCTCCTGTGGGCTATCCAGTGTATCCCATCTTTCCCATTTCACCTTGTAGACTGGGACAAGGACTGTAGTTTTGTGTCCTGTACAGGATGAGCATATATGAGCACATATTTGGAAACTACACAATAAAGTATAATTATTTATACATTGCATTGGTGTGCATGGTATTAATAGATCAATAAAACGACAGGCCTTTTTCCCCCTATGTTTCCCCAATACTGAAGTTCCGCTAAAGGCAGCAACAGCAGGAGCTCTAATGTAGGCAAGGTTCTGATGAACCTCTGGTTTTCTAACTGCTATGTTGCCTGAACCTACATTGCTAAGGTTAAATGACAGGCAGCTGGTCTACGCTAGTGCTTTAATGGGTGAAGTTGGAGCAGTGGTAGCAACAGTAGGATATTTTTAGAGGAAAAAATGCTAGTGTAAACACAGCCTGTGATTCTGGGCAGTGCAGTGAATGATCAGCCTGAAGGCACATATGTTCAGCCATACTGCCACCATGTACAGGAGCTACTGACCTGCCTCAAGCAGCATCTGTGCTTCTCCTCACCTCCCTGTTCTGGAGGGGAACACTGGATGGGCACAGGGGAAACAAAAGGGAGCCTTTTTCTCAGAGCAGGGGCATGTAAGGGCGTGAGAGTCAATGTGTGGTGCAGAGAGAGTAAGGGGAGGAACAGACGGGAAGAGCATGGGCAGGAAGAGGAAAGGGAGAATAGATGGGAGGGAAAGGAGAAATGACACAGGGGTGGGGAAAGGTAAAAGAAAAGCATAGGAAAATATCCCAAAGGAGCACAGAAACAAGGGGGAGCAGTGCTGCAGTTATAGGGTTGAAGGTAAAGGGGCTGGGCCTAGGACCCAGAGGGGCAGATACTCTCTTTTCCTATCTTGACCTCTCCTGTGACTTGGTTTCTTTTTCCACAAGAGGAATTCCTCTAATTTAGGCAAGAGCTTCAAAAGACAAAAGGAAAGTGTTTTGGGAAGCACCCAAGTATCTTGGGTGGGCCCATTGCCAGAATCTCTTAGAGCATCGATATAAGTTAAGAAGCAGCGCATTGGTACCAGACTGGGGATACTTCTCACATAAATTCAGTGCGCAGGAAAGGGAACAATCGCTCCATTGTTACTGTTTTTACTAGTTCTGTAGTGCCCAAATGTGTAGTGGTGCTTCAAAAACAGAGACCCACTGCCCCAAAGTGGACAAAGGGCAAGAAAAGGCTGCTAACTGGTCCAGGTTGATGCCAGTCTCCTGTCATTTTAGCAGTGTTTTTATCACTTTTGGTTTGTTTTGAAATTACGTTTATTTACTTATTACAATGCAGGCAGCATAAACTCAGCCACTTCCTACTCCTTTGTTCTCTGGCATTCAGAAAGCTTTCTTTAGCCGTGTTGTGGGAAAAAATGAAGAATTGGCTGGTGCCTCTGAGCCAGAAAAGAGATTCTATTTTCACTAAACAAGCAGAGTTGCACAGTGGATTGAGCACAAGGCTAGGGCCCAGTAACTCCTGAGTTATAATCCCAGCTCTGCTATGCGTTTCTTGTGTGGCCTTGGTTAAGTCTCTAGGGGAAATTTTTCAACAGTTGCCTCTGATTTTTGGTTAGCCAGTGTAAGAGCAAGGGCCAGATTTTTCAGAAGTCCTGTACTGAGCACCCACAGTTCCAGTTAAAGCATGTGAAGCTGCCAGGGCTCAGTACCTCTGAAAATCAAAATGAAGGCATCTCAAGTTGGGCACCCAAAAAAATCAGCTGCCACTTTTGAAAAAAACAAACCCCTTATATATCTCTGTTTCCCCCTCTATTAAATAGTAATGGGGTGGTAATTCTACACTTGCTGTATAAGGGCCAAGTGTTTCTCTCATTCTTTGGTCATCAGGAACTGACACCACTGAGCGAATGGGTATATTAACAGTAACAGATGAACAGAGCAGCAGGCTACATGTTATTGCTTGCTCTGGGCTAGTCTGTAATTCTGAAACACGTTTTCATATGGTTCCTCATTTTAATGATCATTGTCTTGAAATAGCTGACTGACTCTAAGGCTGAGAGCAGAATTTAACATGAACCTTTCCCTTTCAAAATTTACTTTGCCTCTGGGTCACTCCCTGTACCACCCATGACAGGCAGCCAGGGCTCCTTAGAAGATTACATTTTAAATTGCCCTAAGAACAATGCCTGCTTCCCAGCCTGAACCCACCAGCCTCATCCAGGCATGCGCTGCTGGAGAGTCTACTATGAGCTCCCACATTCAGGCTATGGCTTCACTGACAAAAACATGTTTTTTACCATGGGCTAACTAATGTGTGTGTGTTGTCATGCTGGAAAAACTAGGGAAGACAAGGCACCTGTAGTTTTACATGGAGGTAACCTAGGCAGGGTCAGTTACGAGTGGGGGTATAGTGTTGATCTTGCCTAGTTTATCTCACCACAAGTGCCTTGTCTCCACTTATAGGCCCTGACCAGCTTTAAAATTGTCATGGTTCATATTGAAGCCATTGAGCTAGAGATGAAAGACTCCATAGCTTAGTTCCCATCACCTGAGCCATCTTATCCTCTCCCACCCACCTGATTTTCTTGAAATGCTCTTTAGTAACAGATCCCACACCCCCTGCCTGTGCCTTCAGCCCCTGGCTGTGTTATACCTACCTGTGAGCTAATTCCAAGTCGCTGTAGAAGAGGAAAATAGCAAAGAGGCTAATAATAATTTGGGCACTGGGTTCTAGATAAAGAAACAGGAAAGCAGCTGTTTTTGAGGGGTCCTTAATTTCTGTAACAAGGAAGTGGCCCCAGCATCTCATATACCTGTGGCAGGATTGAGTGGTTACACTTGAAACTAGCATCTTCAGTGCAAGTACATGTAAAAGATCAGCAGCATAAGTCCTTAGTGCTCCAGGGCACTACCAGAAAAAGTAGCAGGTTTTGTCTTTGGTTGAATAGATTTCCACAGCTGTGTGTGACATATTTAGTCATGCACAGGAACGAAGAACCTTTATATCCAGATACCATCCAACCTCTCCTCACCTCTGTCTCATTTGTCATTCGTGCCAGATAACCCCAACATCTCTTGTGGTCCCTCCCATCCCTACGAATCCCATATCATTGCAGGCCTTGGTGTAAAATACCCTTTTTTGAATGATACCACTTTGTTTTCACAGAATTGCATAATGAGAATAATACTGACTCGTGAGCTGGTTTGTTTTTTTTAAATATCTCTATTTTTTTTAGCCTGATGCTAATAGTGAATTGCAGTCTCTTTGCTGCCTTCTCTCTGTAGCCTTCAAGTCCCTTGTGGTTTCAGTTTTGGTACAACTGTGTTTAGATTTTAGCAAATTAAAGGGAGGGGAGGGGAGGGGGAGAGGGATACAGAGCATCTGATCAATTTGTATTTATTTATTTTAACATTTTACTAAATAAAACACAATAAAATCGCTTGTCTCTGTAGCCATGTTTACCAGGTGAGGGAAGCATTTCCCATCACTACATGGGGCACCTGGACCTGGAAGAGCTTTATACTGTAAGAGCTCATGAGAAAGTGATACAGAGCCCAGAACTAATCTCAGTCTACTGGGAGCTCAGGCTTCATTTTCATCAGTGGGTGAATATGTTCAGGTAGAGGTTGAAAGCGTAACTTTGTCAAACAGCTATACTTTCCACAAGGCAAAAGGGCCATTAGCCTATGCAGCCAGATCTCATTTCTGCTTTCACTAGCTCCCCCTTATGCACCAAAGCTGCAATTTTGTTCATTGTTTGTGTTCAGGGGTGAGAACAAAGCAAGGCCGTAACTCCTGATGCTTTGATGTTGCAGGATGTTCACCGCACACGTCAGTGGTTCCATCAAGATCACAAACCCAGAAGGAGCACTAGAAACTCAGACTAGACCCAATTTTACTTTGGGTCAGTGGCTCTTAAGTCTTTTTTCAACGTATGGGCCACAGGGTATGGTTTGGCTTGACTAAGGCCAGGTCTGTACTAGAAAAGATTTCCTGGTACAGCTGTAGTAGCAAACCCTCTTAACATAGACACAGCTTATATTGGCAAAAAAGCGTTTTTGGCAGTATAGTTTATTCACCTCCCCAAACAAAATAAGCTATCACTTTTAAGCCAGGATAGAACTGCATCTTGACTAGGGCTTTTGGGGCTAGAGAAATGTCACCAAAATGCTCCCACCTGTAGCAGGCCTTTACAGTAGCAAAAATTTCTAGTCTAGACCTGGCCTAAGAAAATTGATCAAGTATAGGCAGGCTTAACTAACCAGCACTAGCTCAACCTGACCTAACATCACCATTTCTCCTAACACAGATGCTAGGTAACAACATTAGCTTGATTTTAGTTAAGCTCTAGTCTAGGCACATGCTGCTATGGGCAGGTGGTTACTACTGGTCTCATCTTTTGTTAAGATGGCAGGAAGAAGGAACCCTTGTTAATAGTACAGGAAAAGCTTCCCAGCCAATTCACAAATAGGCTCAAAGTGTGGGTTTGGTCTGATGTAACTGTACAAAAGGACCTCTTACCCTTCAGAGTGCTCTCTGAAGGTCTCAGCTGCTACCTCTAGGGACGAAACATGGCCTTAGTGCTGTTAGCCCCATAGCACCAGCTCAGCACACAGAGCTGCACTCCATTCCCTCTTGTACACCAGCAACAGAACTGGATACTAGGTTCTGAGTGGTTGCACTTGTGGAAGGGCTGCAGAAGTGACACTGAGGGTAGAATTTGCCCTGTAGCATGTCTGTTAAAGGGGATGACTTGTGAGATAGAAAGAGCCTAGCTTGCCTGTTAGAGCTGGGTAGGGGCCCACTGGCAGAGAAAACAATACATCTTTTTATCTGTTTGACCTTAAGTTAGCAAGTGCCAACTCCCAGGGAATCCTGCAATGCCCTTTGTCCAGTCACTTTTTGTGAGCATAACTGCAGCCACCCACTGCCACAACAGTTTGTTAGACAATGGCCTGATCTTCCTGGTGTCAGTAAATACCAGAAGGACCAGTTCTGGGTAGGGGATGAGTTCTCTCTTGCTTGGTGGAGCTGACATTTCTACATCATCTTGTCACTGCCGCCCCCCCCCCCCCCCCCCCCTGTAGTTACCATCCCTTCACAACCTTGTGACACAGTATCAGCTCCACACACAACCCTCGCTCCTGGGGAAGTGAACTTGCCCTAATTTCCTGCCAGCCTGTAAGCCCTGCCCCACCTCCAGCATCAGACATAATGTGACAAAATAACCACATGGCTCTCCAAGGATTTGAAAAAGAATTTTAAAAAAGCTTTAATTAAAAAATAGAGGAGACACTTATGCCCTTTCCATACAAAGAGTGTAGAACAGTAGCCCCTGGGCCTGCCTCACCCTGGCCGGAATGTTTTGCTCCCAGCACAGTAGCGGCTTTGATTACCAGGAAGTGAAGAGCAGAGAGTCTAGCACTGACAGTCCTGAAGATACTTCAGAACCATCAGGAAGGAAGAGAGAGGCTAAAAACCCTAGGCCCTCCTAATCATTTATACCCTGTGAGAAATCATCTTAAATAACTTAAATAGAGAGTGAGGAAAGCAACTGTGCCTCCATGCTCCAGTGTGTGAGGACTGTGGAACAGCGCCTGGCCAAAGCTGCTCCCAGCATAGGTCTCTGACCATAGCACCCAGCTACAATGTCAACCATGTCCCTGATTGTCAGTGTCAATATTACTGAGATTCAGGATCTTTCCCTCTGAGACTTGGAAGTGACCCCTAGAGAGGTTTCTCTAAGCAGCTGGTGGCCTACCAGGGGACAGTTTTACCTACTGCCAGAGCGGCAGGGACTGAATGGTTTTATCATAACAGGCACCATGATTTGGCAATAGATCCAATAGTGGCTCAGCTCCAAGGCACAGACCAGAACCAAACATGCTGTGGGCCCCAGACCTGCAGCACCAACCCTCATTAGCCATGTGTGGGAAAATCCAGGGATGCGACACCAAGGGGCAGCAGCCTGAGATTCCGCCCAGACTGCATGGGGAAGAGGGACAGGACTTCCCATCCTCTGTGGGAAGATGGCCATGAAGGTTAGTGGTATAGGCTGGCCCGAGGCAGTACCTATGCAGGGATCTTAGCTGGCAGGTGTTTTTGTGTACAGACCCTCAGCCAGCAAAAGATGGGCACGCTTGTGCACATACAACCACCTGCAAACAAGCAGGAAGGGTCACAGAGCCTCAGCTCCAGCCTGAGCCCTAACGTCTACACTGCAGTTTTATAGCCCTGCACCAGCTGCCACAGGTCACCTGTTTTCACAGCAGTGTAGGCATACCCTAAGAGACCAATTCTGTAGGCCACTTTGCCCTTGGGGAAACATGGGGGTGCTTCAGCTCCCTCTAGGCACAGGAAAGGAGGAAAGAGAGAGAAAGAGGTTCATCAGAAGAAATTAAGAACTAAAGTTCAGCCTGTCTTGCAGGGCTAAGCTACACCCGACAGTGGTAACTGTGCAGGGCCCCGAAGGAGGCAAAGCACAGAGGGTGCAAATGGGAGGACCTGATGAAACCAAGCAAGGGAGCATCTTGCAGAACGTCAGGTAAAGCTTTCTAGCAAGGACACTAGTGAGGCTGGGAAACAAGTGCCCCAGGGGACTGCATGGGAGCCTCATCACTGGTGTCATTCACATTTTGGCCAAACCTCTGGAAAATGAACAATAGGTGCCTCCCACCCCGGCCCTTGAAGTGGGAAATAGGCTCCAGGTAGCCCACTTGCTGGGAGATTAGCAATGTTGGCCTGTCTCTGGGTGAGGCTTTCAGCTTTCTGTGAGGAAACCCTCAGCCACTCAGGAGCAGTTTAAGAACTAAAAGCCCCTTTCTCTTGACTCTTTCCATTCCATCCCTAGTGGGAGCTACTGTTCCTGTGCTGGGGAAACAGTGCTGCAGGTTTGATCCCTTTCAGGCAGTGAGCCACACAGGAAGGAAGTGGTCTGTCCCCTTCCCCCTCCAGCCCACCGCCACGCTGTCCCTCAGCATCACAGGCTCCTCTCGGCAGTGAGGTATTTGAGTGCGGCAGCGCCATACCTACGCGACAGGTCCTGGTGGAACTCCTCCCGCAGTGTCTGCAGGCAGCCCCGGTAGCCAGCGCTCAAGCGGAACTTGGAGATGTCAAAGCTGGGGGCGTGAGGCATGTGGATCATGAAGGCATTGGGCAGGACCAGCAGCTCGTACTCCTGGAAAGAAGCAGGAGGTCAGCAAGCAGGCACAGAGCAGGGCTCTGCCCACACCCATGGGGGCCAGATCACCTACTCAGGGGCAACAAAACTTAGTCCAAAGGAAGCCTGGTGCTGGGAGAGACCCAGAAGGCACTTGCCAAAGCAGCAGTATGGGGTCCCTAGGGACAAAGAGTCTGGGCCCAGGAAATTCCACTGGCTCCTCACTCACCTGGGCATCAAGCTCCATGATATGGGACACCTTGTTCCAACCAAAGCCCACGAATCTCTGGTCATACTGGGGGCAGTCACGCCTCACTACAACGTAAGGCTCAAAGTCTGGCTGCCACTCCACACGGTACGGCACCGTGGCTGTCCGCCACTTGGCATAGTCAGTTGGGGCATGGCCCTTTGGCCACACATGGTACCTTCAGAGAGAGACAGAAATGAGGCACCAGATAGATGTGACACACCGAGGCCCCTCAGGTCCCAGAGACAAACTGCGAAGGGAGGCCAGCGGTGCAGTAAACCCTGGGGCTACAGGGAGACGCACACTCCTCTCACTACCTATAGGGCAGCAGCTTCAGAACACAGATCCAGACACAGGCACAGACTGAGGGGGTGGGGGACGACGCGAGAGGTGCTTGGGTCTGGGCTGCACCACAGCCCCTAGGAATGGGGTGGGACCAGAGAGCCTCCTGCTGCCTGTGGTCTGGGCCCTGCAGGGTGGAGGAGAGCAGCTCCAGCACCTACCTGAAGGTGTAGAGGGAGCCCATGTCCAGCATGGAGAGCAGCTCTGCTTTGGACTTGGGAAAGGTAAGACGGTAGTGCAGAGTCTCAAACGCTGGGACGATGAGCGCTGCCTTCCGCTGAGGCAGCTCCAGTTGCCGGATGGAGTTCCTGCAGCAGGGTAGGGGAGAGCGTGAGGCCTCGCTAGGACGTGTGGAGCCAGCAAGAGGTGACTGCAATGCATACCACTGGTCACCCAGTAGAAGCTAGAAGCCCTACGCAAAGCTGTGTTCCTGGGCCCCCTTAGCAGACGCTGGAAGGGCATCGGCAGGCTCTAGAGGATCCTATCTTTTCTAAGTGTGAGGTTGGTGGCAGGAGAGTCTTGGGATCCACCATGCAGGGAAAGGATGCAGCACCCCCACCCACCAGTGGTACAGAAGGGGCATCTCCTTCCCCAACCAAGGGTTCTCTCTCCCATGTGATAGCAGGACCCTCCCAGAGGACTCGAGCCCAGCCTGCACCTACAGAATGAGAAACTTCCTGACAGCAAGAGCTCCCAAGCTGGGGAATCACCCCCCGAGGGAAGGGCTGGGAGCCCCATTGTTTGGGACACAGTTGAACTAGACTGAACCTTAGGTGACAACCTGGAAGGAACCAGCCCACCGGGGCCCCTGGGGGTGAACGACTAGCTTGGGCTGGATGGAGAGGGCCACACCTGAGGTAATCGTAGAGCCCATACATGGGCAGGAAGTCGATGTCCGTCAGAAAGACATAGGGTGTCTGTGCATTGGTCAGCGCAACATTGCGCAGTAGGTTGACAGGGTAGAACTGCCCCTCCTTGTACACAATGTGGTATGCGACATTCCTGCGGTTGCTCAACACCTCCGAGCCCTGGGCATAGCGCAGGAACTGCTGGGCCTCTGCGTCCGACATGTACAGCGCCAGGCTGATGGGGCCTGCCCAGTGTTTGCAGATTGCCTCCAGCATCTGTAACCTGTAAGCCGAAAGCAACCGGCATGAGACTGGCCGTGCCAGACCCCGACACATGGGGAGAGCTCCAGATAACTGAGCAGGCAGGAAACAGCAGTGCACACAGCCAAGCAGAAGAGACTGAGCAAGCCTGCCACTCTGCAGTGCTGATGCCACTCAATCTTGCCCTTCTGCCACTGCCCCCCCGCTTTTTTCCTCCCCTCCACAAGCTACCGGAGAATGTAACGTCCAAGGCCCTGCCCCATACTCCACAGCAAACAACCTGGATTCTCTAGCAAGTTCCTTACATGCTGTGGCCTTTGCTGGAAATGCTGTGGCAGCTCCAGACGTGTTCCACAGTGCAGGTTTTTATTTAATTAAGCATGAAAATGACTCATCACGTCCATGCAGCAGTCCCTTGGGGTAGTGGTTTTAATACTGAATTCAATTTATTTTACTCTGTCCACCTTTTTGGTTTTGACATACCACAGATGTATGTGTTAGCATGTAACTGCACTATAGAATGTGGGGGAGTTGGAGAGTTAAACAGCCATCTATAGGGCTTTCGGCATGTTGGGAGGGAGTCTGGAATTGTGGGATAAGCACATTCACTGCCCATTTCTGCTACTATGATCATCAATTGAATAATTAACACTGTTAACCCTGGTAATTTCATGTTTAGATTTCACAGTTAACACCCCACTAAGATGAAGGAGTAGTTCATACCTCTTGCAGCTGGTGTTTCAGGCTCTCTGCAAACTCAGGCAGATGCTGCTGCATCAGGAACACTAGGTTCATGGCTACAAGGTTTTCTTTGCAGCCATGAGGGCTAGAAACATTTTTTTTAAAATATAAGGTTCAAGTTCTGGGGCATGATTCTGTGGTGAAGAGTGATTTTGCAATCCCAGAATCAAAATACAAACATTTCATTTGTGGCAAGACTCCCATTTCAGCCCCAGTCTCTATAAGGAGAGTGCCCTGCACCCCCGACAGAAGTAATGTTTCTATTAGTGCAGATCTAACCTTGGGTCAGTTTGACAGCATCTGTCTGCGTACAAAAGTTCCAGGGCTGATGAACTTGCTTACAGAGCCCACAGCTCCTTAGTCCTCAGCAGTGGGAGCCGCCCCTCCTTCCATCCCAGCCCCTTCCAGGTACCTGTCCATGGAGAGCTGGGCCACCAGGGTGACATCAGCAGGGTCAGGTGAGGCCAGGACCTCATACTGCAGGAAGAACAGGTGGATGCGGTGCAGCATAAGGTGCTGCCGGCGGAAATCATAGCAGGGGTCATCCTCATTGAGGTCCTCCAGGGCTTGCTGCAGCTAGAACATAAGAATGAAGTGGGGCAGAAGCCAGACTCGTGCTAGAAAACACCCAAGGGCAGGGGTGAGGCAGGAGCAGGCAGGTGCTGCAGCTGGAACACATGGGATGCTTTCACCTAGACTGGACAGAGCCCTCACAGAGTCCCAGGAGATGGCATGGATGGAATGTCCCATTCCCACGTTAAAGACAGGTGAGGATCAGGGGTGGGGCTAGCCACCAGCAAGGGCTCACTTGGTTTCTGGGTGGGCTGGGCAGGCTGGCACAACCAAAGAGCTCCCTGCGCAGCAGGTTCCCATCGTACTCTAGGAAGGTCAGGTAGAGGTTCCGGAAGAACTCCACATGCTTGTTCTTCACCCGCAGCTTCTTGGGCGAGTTCCAGTGGATCACCTGAAAAAGATGGGCTGGAGCATCAGGGACACAGTATTCCCCCACCCCTTAGGCTCTACCACCACCCATCCACCAGGCCTGGGGTGCAAGCTGCACCACAGGACGCAACACCCCATCCTCCAGGCCAGGAGGGTTCAGTGCCTGCAGCTGTGGAGATGTGAGGCTCCTGGGCCCAGTGCAGCTCCTCCTGGGAATGTGGGGGAAAGGCCCCAGCCAGGGGCCGGGAGACCCACCTTAAGATCAGAGACCTCTGAGTAACACTGCTCTGAGAGGGTATGGTCAGACAGCTGCACGTTCCAGAAGCAGGGGAGCTTGTACACCAGCACTGGGCTCTGCTTAATCACTGCATTAAAGATGTCCTGGAAGAGAATCACCAGTGAGCACATGGAGAACTGGACTCCTCTGGAGGACCCCCCCCCCCCCCAAGAGTTGGAGGGGAAACCCTGAGGGGACAAGAGAGGTCAGACTAGGGATCTCTGTATCATCCATATCATACAACCACTCTACAGTCTACAGGTGGGCACGGTACCCAGACCCTGCTCAGGAGGTGTCCAGGACTGAAATGCAAGGAATGCTACAGATCAGGACCAAGACTGAGCTGATGGAGTGGAAGGTTACAGATCTCAAGCATGGGTCCCAGGGTACCCACTCACAGCCAGCGTTGTCTGTAGTGTTAGCAGCATCCCATGGCCCCAGCATTTACTCCCCCACCTGCAGCTTCCTACATCTATAGTTTGCCCAAGAGTAGGAACCAGGGTCAAAGAAGAGCCTGCAGGCTGGGGCTCAGCTTGGCTCCACACCTGATCTGCCAGCGAGGTGGACAGCATGCTCATGAGCTCCTGCTCCGCCATCAGCCGCCACATCTGCTCCCAGCCAATCCGGCGCAGGCGCTCCAGCACCAGCAGGATCACCCCTGGGAAGCGAGGAAAGAGAGGTCATAGGTGTCCCCACATCACACAGGTACCAGCCAGCCCAGCACTGTGTTTGATGCAGTCGATCCAGCCTTATGCCACCCCTGAGCTCAGCTCCAGCCAGTCCCTTGTGGAGCATACTAGGTCAATGGTCTGGGATGCCATCCCCATAGCAAGTTCTCTAACAGCAAGGCCCTTTGCTGGGTGTCCCAGCCAGGGACTGGATTCTAGGCTTGCTGGCTAGCCTGGACATGGCATCCCTGTGTCCCACACCCCTCTCAACAACAGGGTCTACTGCTGGAGGAGGCCTGGGAACTCACCTCTGATAGGATTCCCAGAGTACAGGGAGTGTGGGGGGGCTCAGCCCACAAGCTTTCTGATTGGCCTGGGCAGCTCTGTCACTCACACTCACTAAAGGAAGGGCCTAGGGGAGCAGTTACCTCCGGGGGGTGCCACTGAGTGACCCTAAGAAACCACCCTTGGGGAAGCAGCAGAGTGCAGTACCTCACCGGCAGCCAAGGAGCAAGGCTGGCGCATGTGGCTCTAGTTCAGACTCGAGAGACACATTGAGTGAGTTTAGAGGGTCTCAGTGCAGCTCCCTGGGACCACTTATTCCTATTATAAAATCAAAGAGTGTAAGAGAGCCTCTGCGCTGGAACAGCAGGAAATGGTGGCCAGTCACGACTGAGAGGCACAGGCAGAGCCACTGGAGAGACCTGCCATCAGCCTCTTGTGGCCAAGGCCACGCACAGTTCAATTCCCAGTGGATTTGCTGGCAGAGCCTGAGCTGGCAGTTTGCTCCCCAAGTCACAGAGGACAGCAGCAGCTTTTCTCTGGGACAGGATGGGAGTCACAGCAACAGCTCCTCACTACCACCAACACTAACAGGAATGAGCAGAAGGAGGCGCTTCCTCATCCCAGCCCTGTCCCCCCAGACATTCTGGCGGCCTTGCCCTGCACCAACCTCACCACTGACAGAGACAGGATAAACCCCTGCCCAACAGGAGCTGACCTGTGCATGCTCTGGGCTCACCTGTGTTGAAGCCACGTCCAAGCGCTGGCCATGGCTTGTGGTTCTTCCAGAGGTTTCCGAGGTACCAGTCACTTTGGTTCTCCACCAGCCCAATCACCTGCTTGTCTGGAAAGTGAGACAGATCCACCTCATCAGAGAAGTATGTGCCCACCACAAATTCATGCCCCCTCCTCCCCCGCCGCCCACAAGTGGCTGATAAGGACAACCAGGGAGAGCCAAGCAGAAGAGACGCCTAAACTCCACCCAGTGCCAAGGGGTCGCAGGTTTTCAGAGGAGCCAGGGCAGTGGGCCTGGCTTCTCTCCCAGAGGTACAGCTACTCAACTGGTCCCAAGGCTCCTCCTCTCCACAACTCCCCCTCACCGGAGAACTTCCCGAAGACAGCCCACAGCTCAGCGATGTCGGTGGCAAAGGTGATGTCTGTGTCCAGGACAATGACCTTGGAGAGGTTGGAGGGCAGCGCCTTAGTGAGCGTTAGCTTCATCAGCCCATAAATCCCGGAGTAATGCTTGTTGGGAATCCACGACACCTCTGCCTGCAACAGGGAGGGAAGAAGCCCTCAGGGCCAGGATATAGCCATTCTCGAATCTCCCCGGGGCTAGACACACAGCACCCAGTCTGTACCACAAATCCAACACTTCACCCGGAAACAGAGGTGTAAAATGGCATGGCTCTTCCCCAAATCCAACCCCCACTGCCCCAGAGGCTAACGAAGCAGCACAACTGTGCTACAGAGCTTCAAAGCCCTCAGGGGGCTAATGAGGAGGCATGAGTGAGTCCTAGCAAGGCAAGGAGACTGCATTCCACGTGTGGGTGGGAGGCACACTCCCTGGATCTCAGGGGATAGAACATAGGGGGATTTTACTGATGCACTGTACAATATTCCAGCTGTTCAGGCCTCCGCACAGGGCCTGTTCCACAGATTACATCCACTATGGCAGCTGCCACCAGGGGGCACACAGATTCCAAGCTTAGTGCTAAAGTATTTTCCATTTGAAGTGTTTAAGGAACACGGGAATCAGAGACTTCCAGGGATCTTGTCCTCACCCCTACCCACTCACTCAATGTCTCCACAGGCAGCAAAGATGGAAAAGGCCCAGGAGAGCAGCCAGTCACTCTCCCAGGGCCCACAAAGGACTGAGCCCTACAGCCCATTCTCCAGTCTGTTCCAGTTAGTGATCAACATCTGAGCAATGGGCTCCTCCCCCCAGCGAGTGTCTCCATCCTGAGACTCAGCCAAGATTCCTTCTGCCCCGCCCCACACTGCACCCTATGTATCAGCCTGAAAAATCTCCCCCTCCCCGACTTGGGGTTTACACATCCAGATATCCCCAGCCACCACATTCTCCCTCCCCTCCTTACAGTCACTAGCCAAGTTGGACGGATGCCATTCTTTAATGGCTCCCCACAACCCCGTTCATTCTTGTTGCCCTTCCCTGTACTCCCTCCAGTCTGTGTGTCTGCTCTGGGCCCCTCAGGACGAATGTCACCTGCTGAGTGTCTCCTCCCTGCTCCACGAGGAGAGACCCCAGGGACTGAGGTACCCAGAGCCTTACAAAGAGGAGCTATCCCCTCCCGGCTTTGGGACACAAGCCCTCGAGTACACAGCCCCCAGATACAGTGGCCTTTGTGGAGCTCTGTCCCATCACAGCCCCACTCTCCCCAGGCTCTCCCAGCCCCTCTCATCAAGGATCGGGGTTTCCCCTGATGTATTAGCAGTGTTTCCTGAGGCTGAGTCTCACTTGACTCCTGCCCATGTGCCTGTTCTCTTTTGGGCCCTTTGGGATATTTCTCTGTGCTGTCCACAGTTCCTCCCTGTTCCCCATCATCTGGGCATGACTTGTACAGATGCTCTCAGATTTTGTGACCAGACTGAACTCTGATGCCTAGGCTTCCCACTGCCCTATAGCATGCCCCGCTGCTTCTGTGGATGGTTTTGACTCTGGCTGTTTCATATCCAAGCCAATGAGTCCCATCTTGCTTTGGAGGGGCCCTCTCTAGGTGAGAGTGCATGGCCCAGTTACACCTGGCTCTCTGAGGAGGCTACCAACCAGGGGACCAGTTAGTGTCACCTGGGCTAGTGGTTGTGTCATTTTGACATGCGCTTGCTAGGAATGGGTCTGAGCCTCGCCAGCTCCTTCATACAGGAGCCACCTGGGAACTCGCAGAAGGGAGCAGGTTTCAACTACTTCAGACCAGAGCCAAAGTGGAGGAGAAAGGCCCCTTCACAACTCCCACGCCAACCAAGTGCCCCCTTATCAGTCAAATGGTAACAGACACCAGGGGGAGAGCAGATGAGAGAGGGGCCAGCAGCAAGAGAGTTAACAGTCTGGCAAACTCTCCTCACCACCATCCCTGCCTCCCTGAGTGGCTGATCACTTCACTGGAATACCAAGACTGGAAAGAGAAGCCGAGAAAGTGGGGGGAAGAGGGACAGTGAGGGGAGAAGGGGATCTGGGGCTCCTGCCTTCAAATCGTCTGCGTTGTAGAAGCTAACGTAGACGGAGGGCACTATCCAGGACTGGAAGAGAGTCTGCAGGATCTGTTGAGCCACCGAGTCCGTGATGAGGTGGAAATGGAGAGGGTTCTTCCTGCCAGGAGGAAACACAAGCAGCTGTCAGAGATCCTTCCTGAGCCACTGAGCCCAGGACAGCTTCCTCCACCACCAAAGCGGGTGGCATCTGGGAGAAGCTGCCCCATCCTGAGCCAGGGTCCACCTGGGACAGATCCATCCACACCCCCCAGCAGATGACAGGTGGGACCCAGAGAGCCTTCACCACCCCGCACCTCACTCAGTCCCTACCCAGACAGCACAGCACCTTCACATGGGACCCTCAAACACTGGTCACAGTAACACAGGATCCTGGGAGTTGTGACTGGTTAAGAGGGACAGGAAGAGGGACAGGTTAAGTTCTCCACCACCACCACAGCCTGGGCTTCCCAGTTGCGCACCTCCCCTTCCCACACTGCCCTATGACTGGGGAGCCAAGCTGCAGGAGTGTTTCATATCTGATCCCCATGTTACCTGAACCCCCAAAGCACATGGGTCCGAAATGGAGATGGAAGCCCACCAGCCCCTGAAGACAGGGTAAGTGCTGTGTAAGAACCTCTATAAATTAGCATAGCATAGCAGAGGCTCCCCCCACACTGTTGTCTGGGTTACCTGTGGAAGAGGATGGATTTCACCAGGGTGACCACGTCTCGGCTCGCATTGTGACCAGCACATACAATCGCTACGTGCAGGAGCTGCCCAGAGACAGAAGGCACCATCAGCCCTGCCCAAAGCAGCACCCCTGGGGCAAGGGTTGTCCAGCATGCAGCAGCCTCTGGGTCAGTAACACTTCGTAGTATCATTCCCCACCCCAAGATCTTGGCACTGATTAGAGTCCTCTCCTCCCAAGGCAGATGGCGATAGCTGCTGCATAACATTCTGGTCAGGCAGTTCTCCTACCCGCCCATCTCACCTCACACAGCATATCTCATACAGAAACAGTCTCAGCAACCCAGCCCCCTAGGGACACAGGTCAGGGTCATTACCCACAGGTGATAGGTGGGTAAACTGAGGCAGAGAGCGAGGAAGGACTTGCCCCAGATCACAGAACAGGTCAGTGGCAGAGCTGGGAAGAGAACCCAGGAGTCCTGGTGCTGCCTCCCCACCTGTATGCTCACACACTTTGAGGCACTGAGGAGGGGCACTAACATCTCCCAGTGGGACGCAAGAAGGGGTCATTCTTTTGGCTGTCAGCATCACCCTCTTAACTGCAAATAAAATGCCCATGTATTTGAGGCATGAACAAAGCAGACAGCAAGGGGGAGGCCCTGGCATGGCCAGTGCAATCAGGCAGCTACACAGCGGCGGTTGAATCTAGGGACTCGCTGCTAGGCCAGGCCATCACCCTAGGCCATGGAGACCCTCAGCACCCGGTGTCATTGGCCATATGTGCAGGCCCCTCAGGGTGCCTGCCCTCCCCAAGGACAGCGCCATGAAGCCAGCTACAGTCGCTCACCTCACACTTCTGCACCATCTGCTGCTTGGGGCAGCCTGTGCGGTTGCTCCTGTCATCTCCTGGGGCATCCCCATCCTCAAAGGAGGCTGCCCACTGCTGGCTGCCATCACTCCCCTCCACAGCCCCAGCTTGCGCCCGAGACTGGCTGAGCTGCAGGCGCAGTTGCAGGTTTTCCTCTTCCACCTTGCGCACCTGAGATGCCAAGGCCTCTCGCTCCAGGTCCTGGTCCCCAAGGCAAGGAGACAATAGGAGGGAACGGCCATCTGTGGAGAGAGAGCCCCCCAAATCACTGTGATTTCACACCCCGGGACATGGTAGGAGTCACGGGTGGGACAGCACCCCATGCAGTGCCCCCTGACCATGGAAAGGGGGAGGGAGAAGAGATAACAGTTGGCCATGCATGGGGAGAGAGCACCCCAAAGTCACAGTGAGTGTAGGGCATGGGGAGGGAGGGGGATAACATGGGAGTGGCACTGGTGGCTGGGGACAGCAATTTGTGAAGAAAGAATGCCCCAAATCCCCACAGAGGCATGTGCATAGCTGCCTTCCTCTAGGCTCCAGACACCTATCTCCCACCTAAGCCCCTTACTATTCACAAACCAGGCACTGGGCCACCTGCATCACATGCACAACCCAATCCAGTGGAGGTTCAGAGGCTGCCTAACTCCAATCAACAGCTTGCATGGGGTGGACAATATTCTGATGTGCATCTCCCTCAATCTCTGCTATTGAAGTTATTCCACTTCAATTAAACATTAATTGGGCCAGAGAGAGTGAGAATCACTTTATATCTCACTGGTTAGAGCATTCAGCCGAGAAGTGGCAGATCCCTGTCCAAATCCCTTCTCCTCTTCAGGCAGAGCGGGGTTTTGAACCAGGGGTCTCCCACATTCCAGATGAGCACCCAACCAGGTTATGAGGCAGCGCCTCCACCGCTCCCTCCCCCTTGCTGTTTTAAGTGGAATTAGGTAGCCTCTGAGCAGGCCTATCGGATCCGGCCCCACACACCAGTGAGGCACAGGAGCACCTATCTTCCCCTGGTTTGGATCACTAGCTGAGATAGGACCTCCCCGCAGCCCACAGAGATAAGTGCCTGGGCTGGGAGGTTGGAGCTTAGTGCACCTCTCTCATCAGCATCTCCCACTGATTAGCTGAGGTGGCTCCCAGCCTAGCATACTGGCTTTTGTGGATCCCATTGCGAGGCACCCAGCTCTCCCCAGTCCTTGCACAGGGAGCCTAGGCGCCTAGCCCAAGCTTTGTAGATCAGTGTTGTTCCTGTGATTTTCTACAAATCTAGAAGTTAAGCACCTGTGATGCTCAGCCTTGCAACCTTTTTGGCTCCCAGCCCCTATGTCCATCTCTAAGCTACATCTCCACCCATAATGCTTTATATACAGTAATGTACTTGTCCACAAGCCCCCCCAGAGACAAGGCAGGGGCATCACCCCATGTTACAGCAGATGAGGAAATTGAGGCAGAGGGACTGTGCCCACAACGAGTTAGTGGCAGAACCAGAAGAAGCCAAGAGCCCTGGCTGGCAGCTGTCTGCTGTCGCTCATTCCCCTGTCCTGGGCAGTACCTCAACCCAGAGCCAGGCCACACTCACATTCTGAACTGCCCACAAAGACACAGAGCCACGAGAGAAGGATCACCAGTGTTACAGTGGCGAGCAGCAGCTTCAACTTTCCACGCCAGGAGCGCAGCATGGTGGGCAGGCAGGGCGAGGGCTGGAAGCAGTGAGGATCACGTGGGCAGGTTCAGCCTAGCTGGCCCCAGCATCCTAGAGCCTGCAATGAAGGAGAAGCACATGGAAGTGACAGAGCCAAGGCACAAGCCTGCAGGGCTCTGCCCAACTCAGTCCAACATCTGAGCACAGAGGATGGCACTAGCTCAGAGTCTCTGGGTGAAGCAGTTGTGTAACCACGATGGCAGCTCAGCTCCAGCAAAGCTCTCCCAGGCATGCTGAGAGGGCACCCTTCGCCCCACTCAGGGATTACTGTGAAGCTGACTTGGGGAGTCTGGAGACGCTGCCTCCTGTACCCACTCATGAAGGCTCCAGCATTACTGGCTTTACCCCTTGTTACTGTTCAGTGCAGCACCCTGCCTGGTCCCGGATTATTATTATACTGTGGCTGTCACTGCAGGAGCTGAGTGAGTACCAATTACTAAGCAGAAACCCAAAGATGCTACCCCAAAGCTGTCAACAATCTGACCTAGCTAAGAAGAAGCCAGCCTGCAGACCACATCCAGCTCCAGCTCCCAGCACCCCATGAATGCACCTCAACAAATTTTCAACCTCTTGGCGCCCAAGCAGTTCATCAGGATCGTCAGCCCCATGGCACACAGTGTGGAAGGCACTCACCCAGGCACAGGCAGTGAGTTGCTGGCCAAGTTGAGATCTGACTCCTGACCCGGTGCCCTCTTCTAATCACTAGGCTATGTTCCCTCCTCTTCCTCAGGCTGCTCAGCACTCTGATGGCAGTTCAAAGCAGAGGACCCTCCCCTGGAAATACTCTGCCACACACTCCCACGAGTTTTACCTGGGGGCCCCCAGCTAGGATGAACCGCTTCTACAGGGCACAGGGAGAGGGATCTCAGACCCCCAGGCCAACTTAGAGATTGACAGGTAACATTCCACAGCTTGAAATCCCTCCAGACACAGAATGGCCCAGTGTCCATGCTGTGCTGGAGAGGCCTCCAGGGACCCTCCAGGAAACAAGGGGGAGCCCCTGAAACTCTGGAGAGAAGCTGTCAGTGGACACGTGTAGAGCAGGCTGGTCCCAACACCTGGCATCAGAATTCCAGGGACCCAAGCTGGGAGTCTGCCAGGGAAGAGGGGGTGCACTGCCCTACAGAACCCCACTCCGGTGGGCACCTGGAATGCCACAAATTGGGCTACTACATGGGGACACCAGTGAGAATCCACTCACCCTAACAACCTTGCAAAGCCAGTAAGGAGGTGGCCTGAGAAAGGTGTGCAGGGAGAGGTGGGATGATGTCTTACACCCCTTGTGTCACTCCTCTTGGCCACAGCTGTCACTGGAAAGTGGCTAGATCTGACCAGAGAGAAACTGCCTCCCAGCTTTGCAGACACACAGCCTGGTCCCTACAGAAAGCGGTAAAGCAATGCCCTACTGCTGGGGCACTTCCAGCGACTGCACCTCAGTAATCTCAGCAGGCAGCACAGAGACCTAAACCTGTGGCTCCCACAGGATCCCAGGCCCAAGGCTTGGCCTCCAGCCAGCTGTTGAGCACAAGATGGTGTTCAGTAAGTTGCTCTCATAGAGCTCTGAGCCACTGCCAGGTCACCTGATGTTTAATTAAACCTGCCCTTGAGTTAAAGAACAAATTTCCCCTCCCCCACTCCGTCTGGAGGGGCCAGAACTGTTCCCGAGATACCGGACTCAAGGACAAAGCACCCGAGGCCACACTGCCCTGGGATCCTTACCCAAGCAGAGAGAAGCAAAACTCAGCATTCTGGCTCCCTTCCCAACCTCCTCCATCCAGCTGACCTGCTCCTGAGGAACAAAACCATGACAATCCCTGCGTTGGCTCCCAGCTGGCCACATAGGGACTGGACTCACAGCCAGACGCCTCCCTCCTCCCCTTGCTGGCTGTGGATGATTACCTGCTCTAACAAAGTTTGGCATTATGCGGAGTAAAGATCGTGACTGCTTGACTGGGAGTCACAGGCCAAGTGCTCCTACCTTAAAGGGACATGCAGCCCCTTTACGTTCCTGAGCCAGAGAAGGCTTGTCCAAGCCCAGGGAGCTGTGTTCCACAGGCCCAAGCAGTGGATCCAGCTTCAGTTCCCTGAGTGTCCTGTCCCCAGGGCTAGAAATCCTGTGGGGAGCAGCCTGTTCAGCCCTTGTGGGGAAGAGAGCAGAGCCCTTGACAGCTCACTGCACCACCCAGACAGCTTCTCACTGCGCTGCCATGATCCAAAGGGAGCCCCTGGCCTCGTGCACAGAGAAACTCAGGGCTGCACTGTGGGGAGAGGAGGTAGGTGATGCAGAGAAATGTTCTCTGGGGACTAAAGTGAAATGAATTGGGGGAGGGGGTCATCACATTCATCACATCAACCCTCTGCAGAGGTGACCACAGCACACTTTAACCCCCAGCGTCTTCCCCCTGGTCAGTGAGCTGCATTTACCTTAGTGCCTGTGCCAGGGCAGAGACACAGATAAACAGGCACTCGCTAGGTCAAAATGCGACGGTGACCCACCTTACAACAGCTTCAAGCCAGGGGGAAACCAGAAGTTTGGGGAAAGCTCCACCCACTTGAGAGAGCAAAATGGGGCACCACGCTCAGTATACTGTGCAAATCACAATACATCTGGCCCATCCCTTTTTCAGTGCTTTGCTCAACAGTGGAACAGCTGACAATGGTGAGTTAAATGGTCATTGTTGGGTTTCAGAGTTAACAGCCCCTTGAGTTCACGCCTCTCAGAGCTATTGTTTCGGGCTGTCTGAAGTCTTAAGCAAATGTCACAGCATCAGTTACACTCAAGTCATGTTTTTAATGTTACCTTTGCAACTGGAAGTGCTACAGACAGTTGCTGCACGCCAGCCCTGCCCAAGCCCTCAGGGGAGTCACGATTGGGATAGTTAGAAATAAAAGATTGGCCATGTATTGCATCAAACTACCCTGCCTCCCCAGTAGCACTGGCATCACTACAGAGGTATTACTCAAGAAGCAAATCAGTCATGAGAAACATAGGAATGAGAGAGTTAGTCAAGAGAAGAAAAAAAAAATGGAGAAAAGCCAAGAGACATCCCCACTTCAGGAGAGAGGGCTGACACATCAAAAGGAGCCAAACAATGAAAATTCAGCTGCTAGCAGGGAGACCATAAAAGAGGGAATTTCCTCCCCCCAACACACACTCCCCGCTTCCACCAGTGATCTTCTGGCAGCACATGCCCCCCTCCCCCTCCTGCCTTTGACCCATGACTGGCAGGTATTAGAAGGAGGCAGAGATTCTCATGTGACTCTCCCACCTCTCCCCCCCCTTTTAGCTCCCGACTGTTCGCTCAGCTAATCTCCAAGCCTTGCTGCCTCCAATGATGCATGCTTCATTCTTCAGACTTGTGGGACAGTTACCTACTAGATGGGGCCTCTGCTTAGGCTCAAGGGCCACAGGTCAAACGTCATGACAAACACCACAGCTACCTGTGGCTGGTTCCTCTTCTTCCCCTCATTTCCCTGCTTGATCCCTAGAGCACTGAAACATCAACGCTCATTACTCCTCCCAACATTTTCCCCACAGAACCCCAGGGACCAAGTTCTCCTCTGCCTTGCACTTTGTGTGGTCATTGACACCTGTGCAATGGCTGCCTCAGATCCCAGCCTCCTCCAGCATAAAAGCTTCCAGCTCTGGACACTCCCCAGAGAGGCATGGAGCTGCTGCCGAGGATGCTCCTCTCATCCAAGAAGAGGAAAGGAGAGCAGCAAAGAGACAGCTGTTCACTCCATGAAGGAGAACAGGTTCAGCCCCCCAGTTCCTCACAGCACCAAGGGGCAGAGACCTTTTGCTTTTAGAATAGACATTTCAATTCCAGAGCAAAGATGAAATATGCAAGAAAGGCTCAGATCCCACAGGCCTGGCAAGCCCCCCCTGCCATACTCCCCTCCGGGTCCTGCCCACACAAGCCCAAGCTGACCCCCCACCCCCAATTAGGGTGGCCCAACCAGACCCTCTCACAGGCCCAGCCCACTTTTCATCTCTGTCTTTGCTGGCAAATAACTGAGAACTGATCCCTGCCCTCTCTACACAACATCTGGAGACCATTCAAACAATAGCCTCCCTCCTGCCAGTCAATTAAATGGGCCTGGATTGGGAACTTCCTTCCTATTCAAAGACCCAAGCCTATTGATGTGCAGATGCTTCATGAAGTGAGCTGTAGCTCACGAAAGCTCATGCTCAAATAAATTGGTTAGTCTCTAAGGTGCCACAAGTACTCCTTTTCTTTTTGCGAATACAGACTAACACGGCTGTTACTCTGAGCCTTTAGTTCCTGTGGGGCAGGGAGCAGGGGGCTGTTTTCCTTCCTTCCACTGGACAGTGATGGGCACCCAGCGACACAGCCCAAACAATTAAACCCAACGGATAGCAGGTGATGCAGGAAAGGCCTTCAGCCTTCACACTGAAGTCGCCCATTCCTCCAGGCATTGGGGAGGCAATCACATATCCACTAGGCACAAGCACATGCAATGAGGAGCTTTCCACAGAACCACTTGGAGCACGGCGACTTGGCTGCAGCAAGTCTGCCTCAAGGGTAGCCAACATCTTGGTGGCTTCTCCAGCCAATTCCCAGCCAATGGGAGCTGCAGGAAGCAGCGGCCAGCATGTCCCTGCGGCCTGTGCTGCTTCCTGCAGCTCCCATTGGATTGCAACGGCAAACTGCAACCAACCTGTGGACGGTCAATGTAAATACTGTCTTGCGTCCCGCCAGCGGATTACCCTGACAGGCCGTGTGCAGCCTGCAGACTGTCCACCACTGCTCTAGGTTCTCCTCCAAGGACATCAGACTCTGCCTTGCCAACGACTGTGCAAGAAGCCCAAGGGCTGAATCTATTGGGCATATAATAGAGCAGATTGCAGATGTCCTCATGTGTAGCCCACAGAGACTAGGCTCCCCAGAGTGCCCTGCAGCCAACCACTCAGAGCAAGAGGGTGCATCGCATGCTCAGACCTGTAGTTTCTAGGAGGCTGCACCCTCAGAACACAGAGAGGGACACCAGCTGCACTGCAGATCTTTGAGGGCCTCGTCTGGCCTTATTGTGTCTTTTGCTCTCTACGTAACACAATATGAAAGAACTACACAGGCACAGTAGAGATCGAATAACCATATTCTGTGGTGTATTAACAGGAGTGTCACCATGTAACACACGGGAGGTAACTGTCCTGCTCTACTTGGTGCTGGTGAGGCCGCAGCTGGAGTGCTGTGTCCAGCTCTGGGTGCCACATTTTCCCTGTGGACAAATCAGAGGCAGCCCATTGTAGAACAACAAAAATGATGAAAAGTTTAGAAAACCTGACTATGAGGAAAGGTTAAATAAAGTGGGTATGTGGGGGAGGTGAAACTGATAGTCTTCAAATATGTTAAGAAGTGTTGCTAAGAGAGCTGAAGTAAATTGTTCCTCATGTCCACTGAGGGTAGGGCAAGAAGTAACGGGCTTAATCTGCAGCAAGAGAAATTTAGCTTAGATAATTAGGGGGGAAATTTAACCATGGGGTAGCTAAGGTCTGGACTAGACTTCTAAGGGAGGTTGTGGAATCCTCATCATTGGAAGTTTTTAAGAACAGGTCGGACAAACACTGGTCAGGGATAGTCTATATCTATTTGGCAGGGGGCTGGACTAGAATCACTAGATGACCTCTTGAGCTCCATTCCAGCCCTACATTCCTAGGATTCTGTGTTCACACACACACACACACACACATATATATATCCAAGGATGTGAAACACAGGAGACAGTGAGGACCACTAGAGGGCTCACAAACTATTTAAAGATATACAACCTAATTCCTACATACTACAGGTCTGTGGGCTGCCCTTTGGTCACCTTTACTGTGTTCTGTTCCAATGCCATGATTTTCCCTTCCTTCTCTTTTGTCTGGCCTGGGACCAGGGGGATGCTTCACCCAAGCTCCATTGTGTTAGGCACCGGATGGCAGATCAGTGCTCACCAAGTTTAATGGTCAGTGACAGCAAGCAGGCAGATGCAGACTATGTGGCTGTGTCCTTAACAGTCTGATAAATGGGGCTGTTCAAAGAAACAAATTTAGTCCCAGTTGGGATTAACAGTTTGGCAAGTGTACCAGAAAGGCACAGTGGAGACTGGTGGCAGAGGAGAAAGAGCTATGAGACACCCAGGGGATGAGGCCAAGAGGGAGGCTGGCCAGACTAAGGAGAGAAGCTTTACCTACTCCCATTCCCATTCAGTGATCTCCAGCTGGCTGTCTCCACCGTGAAGGTGAAATGGGAGGTGGGGTGGGGTGGGGAGGGGAGTCTGCTAGAGAGAGACCCTGGGGACAGACAGCACAGGGTCCAACCACGGAGCATGGCAAAGAAGAGTCCTGCAACTTCTCTTCCAAGTTACCCTTCTAGCCAGAAATGTTCCCGGCTCACACAGCTCCCTCCACAGGCAACCACTATCACTCCATCGCCTCCACTAATTCCCTCCCCCGACGCCATGCCATGCCCCATTCGCTCTCACACTCTCCCCCCCCCAACCCCCATCATCACAGCACCATCGCCTCCTCCCACAGAGCCCCCCACACACACACACCCCTGCTGCAGCTCCCCACTGGCACAGATCTCCTTACCTGGCTTTCCCCTCTCGTCATCCCAGAGCGGCTCCCAGCCTAGCGTGCAGTCTGGGGCTGCTGCGGCTCCTTTCTGGGGCTTCCTTTCCCACTCCTCCCTTTCAGACCAGCCACTCCCCCCCCCGGTTCCTGCAGCCCAGGCTCTCCCGCCCTAATGGGGGCGGGAAGAGAGCAAACCAAGCAAGAGATTAAGTTCACTTTCTGCTTCACGAGCCCTGCTGCGCACCCGGACTTGCCCAAAGGTAGTTCTCTGCCTTCCAAGCCCCACCCACCGCCTTGACTCAAACGTCTCCTCCCTCTCCGCGGGGGGAGCGGGCAGGGAAAAATCATCCCCCCAAACACCTGGCTGGAGCAAATGTTTGCAGAGGAGAAGGCTGGGACAGCCCCGAAGATCCAATGAGCGGGGAGCGCAGCCCACCGGGGCCGGGCCAGGTTTTCTGAGACGGCACCGCTTGCGAGGAGTCCCGCTGGCGCGCTGATCGGCGCCCGGGCCAGGCTGCACCAGGCTCCCTCGTGCTTGGAAAGGCAGCGCGGGCTAGTGGCTAGAGCAGGGGACTGGGGGCATCAGGCTGCCTAAGCTCTGTTCCCAGCTCTGTCGCTGTTACCTCCATTTCCCCTTCCGCGCTATAGGGCTCGTGTTACCCACCTCTCATGGGAAGGGGGAGGTTCATTAAATGAGCATTTACAAAGGGCTTCGAGACCCTCAGCTGGAAGGGGCACAGGGGAACCCCTGTAACGCAGCTGAGCCAGGCAGAGGAGCACCTGCAGTGCCTCAGGGGAGGGCTGAGCTCCGGTGTGGAGCATGGGGAGACAGGGAGGACGGGGGAAGAGGGTACAGGGCAGAGTCTTCAGCTCCCATAGAGCCTCCAGTTCTATAGTCTAAATTGAATGGGCAAAAAGCAGCACGCCCCAAACACCCCTACGAAGGCAGAATAGCTCCCAGAGAGCCCAGGAATACAGTGGGGAAACCTGCCACACAAAACTGCATGGGGGATATGAAGTGATCAAGGTTTCCTGGTGCAGCAGAGGAAAGAGGGGCCCAGCTGAATAGCCCAGGCTTGGAACAGAATGCTAGCTATGCGGAGGCTGCCTGTACCTGCAACTTCTCTCCCGCTCCGCCTCAAGGGTTACAGAAAGAAAGGCAGGCTTGCATCTCTCTCCAGGATGCACGAACACTACCTGCCCCTCTCCCCACTTTGCATTTCAGAAGAGCAGCTGGGAGGATGCACAGGGTGTGGTAGGAAGGGGAGTGACAGTCAAAGTAAATTGCCACCCACCCCCAAAAGTAAGAGGCACTAGTAAAACCATAGCCAGCAAGCACAGACCTGCCAGCCAGAAAGATATAATCTCCAAGTGCAATGCATACCTCCTGGGCTGGGCCTCCACATGTGCACAGACACTGCCCCAGGAAAGACATTTACCTCCAGCCCAACGGCTCTTTCTTGTCCTTATGAAATCCCCATTCAAACATGCAATTGCTCCTTAATAGCTTCTTTATGTGCAGCCCATTCCTGGGCACGAGGGAGGGGGCTAGGGCTGTCCTACCCCCACATCATAGATGAGCTGCTGCATCTTTCTGGGCTGAGAAAGGAGCAGCACTCTACCTTGCAGACACCAGCAGGGCCTCTTTCCTTGCTGCAGGTCTTCAGCGACATATGGGGGCACAGGGCACATTAGCTACTGATTAGAGCAGAGAGCCTGAAGTCTTTGCCGTATAGGTTCCTACGTTGCACTCATCACCACAGTATCTGAGCACCTTCCAGTAGTGCATTAAGTGCTATGCGGAGCATGAGCCTGTCATGTGTAGTTTGTTCTCTCATCCTATCCTTGGGGGAGATGCATCTATAATGGAGTGTTTTGTTTTGGAAGGGTTTTATTTTCTTTACTATCCCTGTTGTTCTGTATTTATGTTAGAGAAGGCAAGGTCAACAAAAGGCACCTTGAATTTGGAGCAAAAGGTGGTGAGGTTTGTGATGGTCTCTAGTTCCTGTGGGAGTTCATTCCAGTCTCAAACTGGTCTCCAGCTGAGCATTACCCTCACCATAAAGAGGAGTCAGACTATCTCGGCTCCCCCCCACCTTTGAGAAGGAAGTGTTATCTAAAGGTTAAAACATGGACAAGTGAGTTGGCTGTCTGGGCTTTTAGCCCTCTCCCTGGAATAGTGGTCGGAATAGTGGTCAGAATAGGGCTCTGAGATTCAGGACTCCTGGCTCTGCCACTGGCCCAGTTTGGGTCCCAGGGTGAGCTACTTCACCTCTGGATACCAGTTTACTCACACACAACTGCCTATAATAGCCAGGGGGGTTGTGAAGTTTCCATATTTAATATGTGTGAGGGTCTTTGAGATCCTCCCATGGAAAGAGACACCACAGAAGGTCCCCCGCTCACACCCGCTCCTTTCAATTGAGAGAGAGCACAACTCCCACCCCACCTCCCAGCACCTCTGCACCAGTTGGTGAAGCTAGGATGCCTATATGAGAGACCTCTGCCTTGACCGAGCAGCTTGTATGGGCTGACTAGGGCAGCTCAGCCCAGAAGCCCCTATTGGCTACCTATATTGGAACCTCCCCATCTCATTGGCTGGGGGGCCAGAGGACTAGTTACTCCCTAGCATTAGCTATGGCAGTATCCATCCCATACCAGCAAAGCTCCTGCCTTCAGCCTCCAGAGCTTAGGTAGCAGGTGCAAAACCAGGACAGCAAGCCTTGAGTCATCACTAGTCAGTCTGCATGTGAGAAGCTCACTGCCCAGCAGAAAAGAAGGACAACAGGGATTGCAAGCAGGGGAAAAGGACAGCAGGGATTGCAAGCAGAGCAAGAGTCCAGCTGAAAAACTGGGATGGGGCAAAGTTACCCTCCCTCCTTCACTACACTCATTCAGCCTCATGAGTCCTGGCTTCCAGCTGAGTGAACATGGCTTCTTCCAGAGTTCAGTAGAGTGCTCCAAGCACTAGTCTGGGTAGGCAAGTTCTGCCATTAGGTCAGACAGAAGACTCTGTCCCTTCCCCGACCCATCCACACACAGTCCACTTGGCCTCTGTAGAATACTGAACTCCTGCCCTTAGTGAGCAAGGGACCCAACTCCACTCCCAGGCCTGTAAGGGCCTTTCTTTTGACTCAGTCCTATAACAAAAGAACCAGAGCTCCCCTGCTGCTGGCATTAACCAGCTGGAAGAAACTGCTCTAGGGCAGATGGAATTTACAGCTGTGTGATGGAAGATTGCCTGGGGCATAATCAGAGCTGGGGCATTTTATGACATTTGTAGCTCTGCAGCTGAGATAACGATCAGGGAGATCACAGCTCCAGCTGCAGGTGTGTGAACTGGACAGGAAGCAATTGCCAGGGCCTCACAGGAGCAGCAGCAGTGAATGAACAGCAGGAGTAGGAAAGGATTCTGGGAAAGGTGAGAAATAGGTATTGCCCACTGCTGGAGCCAGTCTGGCTGACCCTGAAATAAAAATGCCTATGTCTCTGCCTGCACGCACCTGGTACACTCAGGCCTCCACATGCAGGCTCCCACAGGGGCCTTTGCGCACATGAAGGTACATGCATGAGGACACATGTGCCACATGGGTTCATGCATGCTGGTATCTACACACACCAATTGCTGTATTCTTCTGGCTGTCTTTATGCTTCCCTCACCATTTTAGCAGGGCTCCCTCCCCCCTTCCCTCTCCAGCCAAATGCTCCTCGCTGGCTCCCTTGCTCTGTGCAGACATATGCTGCCAGTGGTAAGATGAGAGGTTTCCCACTAATGCCTTTCTCCGCCACCCATCTCTATTAGAAGGGTGCAGAGCAATGAGTGCTGCTTAGAGCAAGGTGTTGTTCTGGCTTTCCCAGAGCACAGAACTCTGCTCACCACAGGAGCCATCTATATTACTCTTCTGCAGCTCCCAGCCCAGCAATCTCCTCATTCTTTGGTTAACAACTGATTCATTCCTGCTGCTTTCTTTAAAGTCACCCCCTGCCTGCTTGAACAGTTCTAGTACTGGCTGCTCCCAGGAAGAGCTTTTTCCCTTCCCCTAGCCTAAGGGCTTACCTTTGCATGAGCAGCTCAGCCCATGCAGGGCCATTACAATAGGACCCATTCAGGGCCCCAGCCTGGCTGCCCTTTTCCTATTCAGACTATTGTCAGGTGAACAATTAGTTTATGGAATGCGGGTGGAGGGAATTTCTTCCTTGATTTGTGCCATTTCCCCCCCAAAGGTGCATGCCAGGGTGTTGTACAAGAGCACAGCAAGAGGACTATATTTGGTCTCCTCAATAAGAATCTCATACACAAAGTGGCAGCACCATACTAGGATTTGAGGTCACTTCCTTATAACAAATCTATCCAAAAACGATTAAAGAAGCCGTTCAGTTAGTAACAAGACCATCCTAGCTCCTAGGTTCAATGTTTTTCCCCAGCAGCTCTCCTGAGGCTACTGCTAATCCCTTACCTCCCATCATAACACACAGCTAGACACTACACAGGAGGGGTATGTGTCAGAACTTCCTCAACATGTCTGCAACTGCAGGTGGTAACAGCAGCCATTAAGGGAACCAGCAAAGGAGATTCAGGGCTTGAGACATCTCCTCCTCTAACCATTACAACATAAAAAAAAGGGGGGGTGGGGGGAAGCGTCTTGTTCATTTTCTACTATTAGAAATGTTAAATCTGTTCTTCCCTGTCAGTGGCAGACTGTCAGGAGGTGGGGCTGTCTTAGACTCTTCATAGCGTTAGCCATCTCCCATTCATTGAAAGCAGTAGGGTGGCAGGATGTGTTTAACATTTTAGAGAAAGTGAATCTCTCTCCGTTGTTGGAATTAGGTGTGTGTTATCAATAGGTTTCGACAGCAATGGTGTGTTACCTATGTATGCAACACATGCACTAGATGCCACAGAATTCATTAAAAAACCCATGGCCCAACTGGCATCCCACAGGTCAGATCCAGTCATTGGGTGATTCCATCCAGCCCCCCCACACACACTGTAGAACAAAATTGCATCCTCTGCATAGTGTGACCTCACACACATTGTACGTATGAGGTCCTGCTGCATGGAGGATGCCCTTTTGTGGAATGTCACTAAAATGGTTGTGCCACTTAAGGCATCCAAGTGTAGAACTGAATTATCCATGACAGAACAGACTGAATGGTGTGATGTCTTCGTCAGGATGGAAAGTTTAGTGCAAAACTTGTTTGCTAAAAATTGTTGCGTGCTTTATTAAAAATGTCCCAGCCTGCCACGGTTTGACAGCCACACAAAAATCTTTTCCCTGGGAGGTGTCCAGCATTTACTGCCTTGCCTCATGGAATATCACACTAGTTTTGGAGAGTGGAAGGCCTAAATTGCTAAGGCAAGAACCCCATGCAGGGGGAAGTGGAGGGAGGGAGAAGGTCTGCAATTTTTTAAATTCCTCCCTGGCTTCTTTCTCCATCAAAATTTTAAATAAATTTTTAAAAGGCCCCATTAGTTTTTTCCCTTTTACAGGTTACCTTTAAATCTCATCACACCACCACAGTGACAGAGGTAACATAGGGATCATTTCACACACTGCTGAAATACAAACACCTCTGGGAGAGAGTAGGACAGCAGCTGAAAACTACACAGCAGTTCAGAGGAGCAAAGGAAGTGAGGAAGAACAAAAGTGAAACTGCAGAAGGAATTTACAGAGGGAGAATGGAATTCAGCCAGGAAAGCAGAATTAACACCCCTACGCTCAGGATTACTGTCCCCTTGTTTTATGACAAGTGGGACCTTTACCAGGTGGTAGGATCTTGCTTCAACATTCTCATCAGAAAGATAGCAACCTCTGGCAGAATAGCCAATGTATTCCAGTCATAGAACAGTGCTCCAGAATATGAGTCTTCATTAAAAAAAAAATAGTATGATCTCTCTGGCTGCAAAGAAACCCCTGAAAAGTTTAATGTAATGTAACTGATGCAGTGATGTTTTCCTGAACCTGCAGACAGCCTGCATCACATTTTTCTTAGTCATACCCATGTGTCAAACCCCTCTCCAGCCAGCTGGCTCATTATTACACACAGTTCTAAGGCTCCAGCACCTAAGTACATATTCCATAAATTAATAGAAAATAACACATCCTCTATTCTCAGACAGAATTATAGTGCTCAGATAAGGAAGAGGGACAGATTTCCCCACACACATGTTGTATAGCAGCTTGCTTCATAAGTCTATGGAGTACAGATATTAGAATCTAGTCATCAGCAATGCTGAGAGAGATTTTCCCTCTAAACGTCAGTGTCACAGCTATGCCATGTCTGAGTTAATGCTTTCCCTCTTTTCTCTGACAGGACACACCCTCTGATGGGACACACTGAATAGCCCTACCTCTACCTGCAGTCCAGCAAGAGAGGGGGAAAGGAAGAGTCCCCTGGCTGATGGAACACACACCCCATTCACATCTGCCTCACCTATGGAGAAACTAGGAGTATTCACCCAATTTCACCCTTCAGACAGACTGGTTTGTGGGGATACATTGGCAGCAAGAAACGATGTGCTGGGCTGAACTCAAGTGCAACAACCTGGACAGCAGGAACATAAAATCAGCTTCCTCCCATGCCACAGAAGAAGCCAGCAGCACAAAGACATGCATCAGACACGGGTTGACACCAGCCCCTCCTGTCAGAGCAGTCCAGTAACAGCAGCAGCAGCTGCTCCTTGGCTGGTCTCCAGGCACCTTGTGGCAGTTTCACACACACAGTTCAGCAGGGATCCTTTCTGGCGTGGTAAATGATACACCTGGGATAATTTAGTCTGGTAACAAGCCATATCTGAGCAGACCTTGAAAGAGCCTGTGTGTCACACTTGTCAGAGCCCAAGGCCAGGTCTACACTAGAGACTTTTGCTAGTATAGCAATGTCAGTTAGGGGTGTGATTTTTTGGTGACATTTCTGCAGCAAAAGCCCTAGTGTGCCACAGTTATACCAGCAAAAAAGGGCTTTTAGAGGTGTAGGTTTTTCGCTTGCTGGACCAGTGTACCAGCAAAAGCACTTTTTGGTGGTATAAGCTGCATGAACACTTTTGCCAGTATAGCTCCACCAGCAGTCCCTCCTAGTACAGACCTGGCCTACATGAGATCTCCGAACACCAGCACCAACATCCAGCTCCTCCATGGGCTTAAGCAAGAAAGTGTTGAGCCCTCTCCCTCCCTGCTGTCTGGAGCTCAGAAAGCAGCATTGCTCCCCACCTGCCTTGGGCAACTGACTAATAGTAAACAGCCACTTTGCAGAGCAGGAGAAGGACTGCACAACACAGGTATCATCCTTCACCAAGGCACTGCTAGAGAAGGCACTCCAGCAATGAGGGACACAACAACAGCACCAGGCTGGAGAAGGGAGAACCAATTCGATGCAAAGGCAAGGTACCTATCTTCTGGAGCCACCAGGACACCTGGTGTTGGGATGCTGCCAAATTGGTGCGGCCATACTGAATGAATGGTGTGAGCATAACTTGAAATGACAAACGTGGCTGATTGGCTGTAGAGGATCCTGGGAGCAGGTTCCCTTTAAGCAGAAGCAAATTTGATAAAGAACTGGCAAAGTCTGCATGTATGATCGATATTGAACCTATTGGTATGCAAATATGGGCCCACGCAAAAGTAAATATCACATGTATAAAGTTCCAGCCCGGAGCACAGGTTGACCTGGTTATAGTGACCTTACAGCAGGACCGTCACGCAGAGAGATAGAGCGAATGATTGCTGAGTGAATAAATGTGGGGTGATCTTCGTTCAGTACCACCCTCCCAGCCCGTTGTAAAATACTAATCAGGTAAAAATTAGTAACGACACGCCCACTGGGCATGCTTTTAAGACATGTGACTCCTTTGAGGAAAAAGTACAAGAATCAAGCAAAGTAAATTACTGTGGTTGGGACTCCTTAATTAAGGATTGAAGAAACAACACTGCTAGACAGAGTAGCCAAAACTCAGCTCCGCGGGCTCAAGTAGGACTATGAACCAGAGAGGTCTCAAGGCAATCAAGGCCTTGCCTCAAGGGAAGCCAAGACAGACCAGAGGGCTGAGAAAAACAGACCAGGAAGAAAGAAGCCATCTATAAAATCAGTAACCACCTTCTCTGTTTGGCAAGCAGGAACTGTGTGAGGCTTGTACAGGGCCTGTTTGTGTATATTTGTGAAAGAGACACTCGTTAGGAGGAATGCATAGCTCTTAATGTCTAACGTAGGAATGATGTGCTTAATTAACCCTTTACCACTTGTGTAATTCCTTCTCAATAAACAGCTGTGTATTGAAGATAATTACTGTGGACCTTTTCCACTGGTATGACAGTAATCTGCACCACTGGGAGCCAGTAAACATCCATTTCGGGGTAGTAGCACCCCCTGTTGTCAACGTTTGGTAGCAGAGGATGGTTTACTGTTGTGTTTAAGTGAAAAGGTCTTTAAAATGAATCAAACTGTGTATGATCTGGTTGCCAGTTAAGAGCTTGGTATCTTGAATCATTCGTGTTAACCGACTAATTTGAATATTGTTCTGAATCAGTTCTGACATTAATTATAGCTCGGGGGCCAGATTTGGTTACAGTATGAAGAGAGGGAAATATACTGGTGAGGGGGTTTGTATTGGTCGTTCCTGGAGTCGATGTTTTGCAAACGCAGACAGGGAAGGGTCATCATACCGGGGGAGAAGGGGGATGCCCTGAAGCCCCTGGGTATGGTTGAGAGGTGCTTACTGAGACAGGCATGTGAAGATCTTGGCTCTGATCCATGGTTGCCTAACACTGTTCCTGTCCCAGACAAGGAAGGGTGTTTGGATGAAATGCTGTTAAAGTATCAGACATGTGGCACTCCTACTCCTAAAAAGGAACAAATGACAATGTTTGGACAGCATTTGGAGAAATGCTGATGTTTGGATTATGTATCAGGCTGTGAATAAGTTTGCAGAGGAACATGAGATTTGAAAACAGGAGAAGGAAAGTTTGCAACAGGAGCTGAAGAAGCTGAGATTACAAAAAGAGGGGATGAAAAGAGATTTGCAAAACACAAAATGTACCTAATGTCCAGCAGATGGTTGCTTTAACTCAAACTTGTCAGGAATTGGAATGTGATATGGATGCACAAATGCAGGAAAAACAGAAATATAAATTGGAGGCAAAACGATATAAAGGAGCTGTGTCAGTTTTAACTGAACAAGCTACAAAGCCACCTGGAAAAGAGAATCATAAGAAATACACTGAAGTGACTAATAAACTGGAGTCTGCTTTGGTGGCTAGGAAAACTATTTGTAGCATGGCTTTCCATCATAATCCCTCAGATGATGAGGCTTGGGAAAATGTTGTGAAGGAGTGGCAGAGGGCAAAAGCACAAGACAAGGAGGAGGAATCTGTAAAGCCAAGTGTCACTCCACCTCCATATGAATGTGTGAAAGAGGAAAAGAATGGCAAAAGGGTGTGTGTGTCATTACGGTCTGGCAAAAAGCGTGGGAGTGAAGCAGCAAGTCACCTATATACCATAACATTGATATACCCGTAAGGCGTCCACAAGAGATTAAAAACAGAGATATAGAGCTAAATACAAAACTGATGGTACAATGGTGAAGGATCAAGAAGGGAGCTTGGTGTTCAAATTCCTGGATGAAGAGGATGAGCCTGTTGAATCAGAAGACGAAGCGGAAAGACAGCCAGGATTGGTGGTTCAAATACCTAAATCCCCAGGCTATGTATTGGAAGAGACAACTCGCCCATTAACTGACAGTGAAAAGTAGGCATTAGCTAAGCAACTAGGTCCCTTGACTCAAAAAACGTGTCTGACTTGTTTAATGGGATACACTGTTAGAAAACTCTTGGATTTAGGAGACCTAAAGGGAGCTGGTAATAACTTGTGGTGGCCCTCGGAAGGGGAAGGGCCCTATGGAAGAGTCATTAGGTAATGTTACAAATTTCCCAGCCAATCACCTGTTCCCAGAAGTCCAACATCTTCCCTCCTATTCATTACAGTGAGAAGCAGGTTACAAATATACCTGAGAGATCCCAAAGGATCTCACAGCTCTTCACACAACTCTATTGAAATGTAGCTATTTCTGGAGCAGAAGAACACAGGTGGACAACATCTGGCACCACATTGTGGGCCAGAAGGGAGTTTGGCCAAGGACACTGGGGCAAACAAATCCAACTCTTACAGAAATGCCCTGGGATGTTTCATGCTTCTGCACAGTTCACGGGGTCTCTGCTTTCAAGGCCCCATCTGAACACCACACATACAGCAAAGCACGTGAAGCCAGGTTAGCTACAGTGACAAGGATACAAGACTGATCTGAACCATCTGAGATGTGAACTGCTGCTTCCAGCCCATCCAAGACTTTGAAAGCCTACGCTGAAGCCAGGAATCCATCCCATTCAGTGGATTACAACTCTTGCAAGCAGGCAACTATGGGTACCTCTGATCCAGACCTGCTCAACTGTAAGGCGTGAAAGTTTATAAACTGTCACAATCTCAAACAAACGTTGACAAGGAAAGGTGCAAAAGTGAGACAAAGACTGAATTAGTCCAAACAAAAGGGCCTATTGATATAACTCAAGGACTGTGTTAAGATCATGCTTCGTAAACCAAAAAAAAAAAGTGTGGAACCATAAACCAGTGCACCAAAAATCAGTGTGTTGAATACTAGGCCTAACTGGTGAGCAAAATAATGAGGGGATGGGCTAGTTGGTCCATCACATCCCTTCTGGAGTCCTCGAAGAAAGAAACTTTGGGGAGAAAAATTGGCTACTGGAACAAGCTTCACCATCATGGCTGCCGCTGCCATCCTCACTGTCTCTTGGGACCCTGGACCTTTGTCATCCTAATCCTGAGGGACATCCTGACCAGGCAGAGCCAAAAAGGGAGCCAAACGGCATTAGGGTTGCCAACCCTCCAGGAATTAAAGATTATGTCATGTGATGAAAGATCCGACAACATTTCCACCTCCACCAGCTCTGGCTGAATCCCAACCCCCACATGGGATGTGAGACGTCTCCCCTTACCACCTCCCTCTGTGTCCTTTTCCTTCCCTATCTTATTTCTTCTCTTTCCTATCTCTCCAGTTCTCTCTAGTGAGAGTGTAGCCTAGCCAGCCAAGACTGCATATTTTGCAACACTGCTGTAGGCCTGTGATCTGAAAGAGGCAGCTAAAAGCAATGCCCTGCAGCATCTGGGCCCTGAACAGAACTACACCAGGTTTAGGGATACAGTGCCACAAGCAAGAGAACCCCACTGCTTAGCCTGGGTTAGCCCTAAAGGACATGAAGCTTCTGTAATAAGCAACTTTCTTTATTACTTTTTAAAATTTAAGATAATAACTCATTTGTGTATATGTTTCCCTGCTTGAACTTTGTAAAAAAACTCGTTTCTTTTTCCTACTTAACAAATATTTATATAGTTTATTATAGGCTTGGCTACAAACATAGTCTTTGGTATGAAATCTGAGTGCAATTGACCTGGGTAAGTGACTGGTCCTTTGGGAGTAACTTGAATATTGGTGTGATTCTTGGTGTAAGGGCCCATCTGTCACGAGGATATGTTCACTTGGATGGCAAGATAGAGTAGCCAAGGGGACTGTCTGACTCCACGTTCAGGCTCTTCTAGTGCCTGAGGAGTTTACACTTGATAATTGGTAGGTGAAATCTAAGTATAAAAGTCACAACCAATTTGAGTTGTGATTCTTAACAGTCTGCCCTGAGTTGGTACTCATGCTCTTAAGTCACTGCAGGCAGCATTACAGCTAGGGCAAAGAATTATTCCATCAGTTTAGTGCTGTCTACACCAAGGATTAGATCAGTTTAACTACGTTGCTTAGGAGTGTAGATTTTTCACACTTTTGAGACGCTGCTATGCTGATGTACCTTTGGAGTACAGACCAGTGCATAGTGAAACACAGGCCCTGCCTTGGAGAGTTTACCATCTAAATAGACAAGACAGCTGAAGGGTGGGAAGAGAGGCACAGAAGGGTGGTGACTTGCCCAATGTCATCCAGCAGGTTGGTGGCAGAGCTAGGAACAGAACCCCAGGTCTCCAGTCTCCCAGGCCAGTGTTCTGCTGACTAGACCCCTATCTGAAAGCCTGCCATGCAGTTGGAACCGAACGGCATCATGGGGAATTCAAGCTCATGCTCAGGAGATTCTGGCTTCCAACTTGGTTGATAGATTAATTCCTTTGCCCCACTAGCTTTTGCTATGATAACTCTTTGAAGGGCAATTTCAGGAGGAGGAAGAACCATGTCTCCCCTTCTTACTACACATAAGCCCTCGCTGCCCAAAGGAGACAGCACAGACTGGTAACACCAGGGCTGGCTCAAGCCTCCCACTCTGCACTGTATCTGTCTGGCAGGGGCACCAGGGAGAGAAGATATCTGCCTTCCCCTTCTTACTACTGACATTTGTGAGGAGAAGGGATTTTATTTTCCATATGAAACCCAAGGTTTGGGTAGCTTGAATTTACTGCTAGCCTGGGGAGAGCACCACTGAGCCAGACACCTCTCCCCCTGCAGCTTACACCTGCCTCCAATCTAACCACGGTGCCCAGAGCTGGTAAGTAGTGTAAAAAGAGTGCAGTATCTGATGCTGGAACACAAGATAGTCTGCACACTCTGGGACATGCACTGCACTGGAATACCAGGGGATGGGGTCTCTGCAAGAGAGATAAATAACACGGGGGGAGATGAGCATTATATGAAGGTCATCAACAAACTGCAAGCGTGTGATGGACTCACTGGCGATGACAGGAACTTTCTAGCTCAAGCACTTTGCAACCCAACTGAACTGCATGGCTAATTTATACCTGTGCTGAGCCCACCAGCCCAGCAATTACCCTGTAAAATACAGAAGGGGAAACATGTGCTTGCTTTGACTGAACATTATTTATTTGACTTGAAAGGCATAAACTTTCACTACAGTCACTTTAACACAAAAGTTTTGCTGGTCAATAACCCTGCAGTGGAACTTGACCTGTCTGGGCTGCAGCAACAGAGGCATTACATCGTGGAGCAGGGCAAGGACAGTCCCTCTGTATAATGCACCTGAAAATAGCAAAATCTGTCTGGGTTCTTCTATACCAAGAGGATCATCAGTGAGGAGTAGTCACAGAAAACTAACTTGCCCTGCAAGCCCACCCAGGGAATTAAAAGAACAAACTCCCCACACCTGCATGGCTTATCTAGATCACCCCTCTGGACAGTGTGTATGTTGGAAGTGGGGGTGGGAACTGGGAGTTCCCTCTCCCACTGACTCTGTGCACAGGGAATGGACAGAGATGTGGGGAAATAAGTGAAGCTTTGGAGTTTGGCTAAGTGACCTCCCTGAGGAGAGGGACATGGTAAGAGAATGCAAATACCTGAAGGGCATGAATGATTACCAAGCAAGGAGAGGAATTAGTAACACCAAATCCACACACTTCATAGCCAAACATTTTACAGAGCTCTCTAATGAAAGCCCCGAGAGTGCTGATTACTTGGGGGTTACAATCGGGGAGAATGAGAAAGAAGGGGATGAAAGGAAAATATAGGCTGAGCCCCAGGAAAAAGCTTCCTAGAGACTGACAATTAGGAATGGACAGATGAGGACGCATTTCACACTGTAGTGGCTGCATCACTATGCTGGGGCTTCATGTTTTTTAATTTCTCCTGGCAGATTAATACTGAGGCTGTGAGCAGAGGGCAGAAGAGATCAAGAGACAAGGTGGGGGAAAGGAAGTTTGAAGGGCTTGAGGAGAATGCCAGGGGTGGGATTAACATCAACCAGAAAAGTGCTGAGACCAGCATGTCTCCCTTCACACTGAAGTCTCCTGCCTCACAGGAAAGTCTGACCTTGACTATCAGCTGCCAAACTATAGATGCTGTTTCCCCCAAACCAGGTTAGCCTCCTCCTCACAGACCTGGCTGCACAAAAGGCCCTTGTTCAGAGTCCTTATCTGGCTCAGGATGGGGAGGAGCCGGAAAGTCCTGCTGCTTAATGTCCTGTACAGATGCCAGGAGTCGTCAGAGCTCTGCATTGGATTCATTAGGGGCTGGCTGGCTGGCTGGCTGGCAGGAGCAGCACTTTGCTAGTGCAGGTAATGAGGGAAACATCTCAGCACAGGGCACGTTAAAAATAAAGCAGTAAAAATAACAGCCCACTTATATGTGAGATTCATTTGGGTCCCCACGCCACAGAGTCCCTGCTGGGGGAGAAGGAGCCTCCTCCCACTGGTGTGGGTATTTTAGTAGGCAATGCTGCAGCCTGGCCATTTAGACGAGAACTGTCTGGGTTATGAGGTCAGTAGTGGAGGGAATAGCCTTGGCGGCAGCACACAGCCACTGCAGGCAGCAGTTCCATAGGGACATGACCAAGGGAGCAGGTGAACCATGAAGTCAGCTAGCAGCAGAGCTAGGGACAGAATGCAGAAGCCCTGACTCAGGCTAGTGGCAGGGGGAAGGCACGGCCTTCTGAAGTGAAGTGTACTGGCTTTAGCTTTGCCCCATGAGAGCTGGAAGGGGTGGGCGCAGGGGGCAGCCTGTCACTCATTTCCCTCACTCCTATTCTTAGGCCCTTTCTTCTCCCATTTCCTTTGTTTCAATCTTCAATGAACAGGAAGAAAAGGGAAGGAGCCTTGACAAATCCGATCAAGGTTTAGACAAGCCAGGCCATGCACTAATGAGGGGCGGGGGAGGCAGCAGAGGAGAATGACAGCCCCCAAAAATGCTTGGTGCACAGAGGGAGAGGGATTCATGCCAAACAGGGCAAAGAGCCACAAGGAGCAGGTCCCCAGTCTGCTAAAATAAATTGCTGAGGGGTCCCTTCTGGTCCTCCACCCTAAAATGGACTTTTCCCTTCCAATCCTTTAATTCTCAAGTGAAGTAGCCCAGGACTCTGCCACTGTATCCAACTGAATTTGAAATTTAGAGATCAAAGGTTCTCTGGAAACAAGAGGATTTGAGGAGGGGAATCTCCAAATGTGCATTAAAGGGACATCTCTTTGTAACAGACACAAAGGAAGATCCTTTGCTCACCAGGGTTTAGGTGGGCAAAAAAGGACAAATGTTCTTCCTCCTTCTTTTACAAGGCAGGTGCTGTGGGAGGCTAACAGGAATCTCAGGGGCTGTCCTGTGGACTTAGCACACCCCCTAACCAGGGATGAGGAGTGGTGCCTGGCAATAAGTGACTGAGTAGAATGCGCCATTGAACAGAGAGGGAGCCAGCAATCCCAACATCCTTCCCCATCTTACCTTCTACCCTAACCTCACTGGTCTGTGCAAGAAGAGACTGGGATAGCAGGAGACTGAGTATCTTTAACTTCTCTACAAGAGGAGCAAGAAAACCAACCTTTGGAAGATGCTGAGGTGACAGGGCTATCAGGGACACTGGGAGCAGCTGGCTCCTGTACTGGAGATCTGGTGGTAACACATTGGTTGAGGAGAAGCTTCCCCAGTTACAGGTTCATGGCTTCTGTGGGCAGAGAGCAGGGGTAGCACCAGTATCACAGAGACTTCTGGTTCCAGCTAAGTTTGGGGTCGTCCCAGCTCACCATCACCTGGAAACTCAAAAGACAAAAACTGCTAAATTATCAGGTTACAAAACAAAAGGAGACTGGGAGAGAGATCAGGGCTAGGCCCCAGGAACAGCCCCAGAGGTGCAGCGGGTGAGGTAGAAACTTCGCAGTGTGAAGCCATCCTGCAGAAGGAGTCTAGGGACACATGCATAAAGGACCCTGCACCTTCACCAGCTCAGTCCTCTATGAGTCCCAGCAAGGGGACAATCTCACTTGAGCAGACTCTCCAAATCTAGGCATTAGGCCACTATAGTAAATAGGCTCAGAGCTGCAACTCAGAGCTGCCCACACCCCCGAGCTCAAAGTACTGCAGCTGGATGAAGGTTTATCGCTTCAGGATCCTTGTATCTCTGGTCAAATCTGTCTTAACCAAACTCTCAATTGACCAGCAACATTTGGTCTCCCAATACTGCTGGTCTAAAGGTTGAGGCTGTAATGAAGCAGCATGGTCCAGTGGAGAGAGCACTGGGGAGGAACCAGGACTCCTGGGTTCTGTTTCTTACTCTGCCCCTGACTCTATGTGGCCTTGAGAGAATCCCTTCCCCTATCAGTGCATCAGTTTCCCCATCTGTAACATGGGGATAAGGAAACTTCTTCCACTCCAGTGAAGTGCTTTGATCTCTATACAGTAAATGCTAAGTGTACTATGTCAAACTGGACCAGAAACTTTGGGGACCAGAGTGTGATTAAGACAGTTGTTGCCTGTTGTGAGTTCTCCCTAGTGCAGGACTCCCTGGCTTTTCCCTTCATACAGCCTATGTATAAGAAATGGACAGAAACGGCACTGAACAACATTTAACCATTTCTCTGCCTGGTGAGCATCCCAAATGAGCAACCTGAGCCCCAGTGACACAGATGAGAAAGTCAGGAGTATCTATACAGGGACATTCCAATATTAAGCAGCAGTAGGGCAGGAAGTACATGGAGGAAGGAATCATAACATTCTTGGGATTAAGCAGACACTGGTTCCTTAAAAGGTCTTTTCCATCCAGTTTAGGTGACACCCACATCCCCCAGGCTGAGATCTGTTTCAGCAGTACCTCCCCATCCCTGAGGCTCCTAGGTCACACAGATTCACTTGCTTAGTCCCAGAGATACTAGAGGAGAGAGTGAGCTGCCATGTGCAAACACTGCAGTTACACAGCAGTATGAATGGATGGACAGTATGGCATGAAGGATGGCACATCTCCTTTCTCCAAGCCACAGTCAGACTGCTGCCTAGCCTCTTGACTGGAGACAGATGCAGGGCTCTGACCTCCAGCTGTATTCTATGGTTCCCAAGATTCAACATCCCCTTTCAGGCTCCTTTAGCCTCTGACTTCTCACACTAGAGTCACACAAAATGCATTCATACTGGGCCCCAAAATAGGAGAAAATATTTTCTATTGTATTTCCCTTCTCTTGTGCATTTCACGTGAGCACCTCATGGCAACACTTTGCAAAATTTATTCCTCATATACCACTATGAGATAGCAAAGTATCATCTCCATTTCACAGACAGGGAAATGGAGGCACAGCCTGGCGAAGTAATTTGCCCACAGCCACACAAGAAATTTGAAGCCCAGCCTTAAAGAGAATCCTAGGGTTCTGATTCCAAGTCATCTCCCACCACCCCTGTTCCAACGGCTAGACACCATTCCCTCCTTCTAGAAGAACAGGAGCTACGGAATAGCAGAGAGCGCTGCAGAGCATGACTGAGATGCTTTGGCAGGGCTGTGTGGGGAAGTTTTCACAGTCCCAGTAGGCCTGGAACCAGCCAGTTGGCTATTTCCCTGACCAGGAGAGGCCCAGGATTCTCTGGCAGGTGCAGTAGAGAAGAGACACAGTACTTTTATTTTTTTCTTATCACTGAGACTTTGGACCCCACTGATGTCAGTAGCTCAGGCAGTGAGCCACGGAGGACACTGCCTTCAATCTCCAACCCAATTCTTCATCTTCCAAATGAGACTTCAGAGTGAACGAACAATTAATTAATAAAGTTGTGGTGCAATTGTCACAACCCTGCTGTGAGGATTCCTGCTGGCAGAGCTGCAACAGTGAAGCCAGGAGGAGATAAGATGTTCCCTTAGTTGAAATTTTTCCTACCCTAGCAGGAGAAGCACCTCCCACAAAGTTGAAGGGGAGTATAGGAAGGGAAGGTCTCCATGCCAGCAGAGTTGATCCTGAGTTAATGAAATTGGAAGCCTTGTCCGACTAATTTTTCTGCCCTTCAGGAGATGCAAGGATTGACGACCTTCCCTGAGCAAACTCTAGGCTCATTACAGAGACCTACACAGAAAAAGCATCCCTTTTGTACCCTTTGGGGGCTCTTTACCAAGTACAGAATTTATGTAAATATGTAACCTGTCCAGGTTACATATTTTTATATCGTAAATTCAGGTCTCATCTTCCCTACTTCTCCTAAAAGACTATGACCAACTGGAGAACTAACAGTATCATGCAAAAGAAACCAGACAAAGGAACCAGGCTGTGGAATTTTTAAAGATTGTTTTGGGCATGTTTTTATCAACCCAAACAGTTGGAAAATAAAGCTTTCACTAGAGAAGAGTCAAACACCTCCCTCCATCCTTTTCAGTCGAGAGCTGGAAAAAGCTCCTATTTCACCTCACTCAGCCCCTCACGGAGATTTCCAGTAAAGAAAGGGAAGACCACACTTGACATTGTTATTGTTTCTAAGAGAAAGTGCAAATAGTTTTTTGGAGGGAATGGTGAGGAGGCTCTCAGGTCCCCTTCATCCACCATAAACTAACAAAGGCACAAACCTAGTTTCTCACTAGCAGATTTTGGAGGTCCCCTTTAACAAAACAAACCAAGCCTTAAATAGCCCTACCATGTGCCCAAGCCCCAAGATGGCTCCCTTCCATTAAACTCCATCTCCTCATCATGGTGAATAAACCTGGGAGAACAGGCCAGTCTTACAGCATTCTGAAGTTCATCAAAGCCAGACCTTGCTACCAGCCCTCTCCAGGAGGCTGTTGGTTCATACACCTTGAATGACTGCATGTTCCATGCTACCAGATGGGGAGAGAGGCTTGCCCAGCTCTAGTTCTAATGCATGCTAACAGAAAAAGGTGTAGTGTTTGGGTCAGAAGGGAGAGTCCCAATTCAGTTTATGGAATATTCCAACCCCACAGCATCCTCAGCATATTTCAGCCAAACCCCTGGGCTTCCCTCCCATTTCTAAAGTCACTCGGGGTGTGCGCGCCATGCAATGGGTCTGGTGCTTTTGTCATCTAGCTCCCACTAAGAGTGAAGATGGGGCAGGCAGCAGCATTTCAAACTAGATTATTGTATGTTACCCAGCACTGAACTGCCCCCTATGAACTGCAAAAGACTGCCAAAGGGATCCTTTCCAGACCCCGGAAGGACCATGCAGGTTCTGACAGGCTTGTTCATGTCACCAGCATTGCTGTCCAAAGCACTTCTCAGCACAGATTCCTGGGTCTAGCTCAGACTGGCTTCTTCATTAGATCTGGTTAGAAAGTTACCTATCAGGCCTTGCTCCCCACGAGATGCCACAGTGAATCAGGCCTCCCATTTTAGGCAGGGCTCATGTGTCATGGACTAAAGTACGCTCTGTATGTCCGTCTGTCCACAGATTATCTGCGGCTTGTAATTTATTCCCGGGGGTGTGCGGTGAACTCACAAAGTGGTGGAATAAATAAAGAATGTCAGTGAAACAGCAAGTGGCATAGCTAAGCCAGGAAGGAGATCCATACAAGGACTCAGGGCCCCTTTCTTCAGCCGCCCCAATCGGAGAGTCAGAAAACTAGTGTGGAGAGGCATAGTCCCACACTACTGGGAGATCATCTCACTACTAACTGAACAGCCAAAAACCCGGTGTAGCAACTGAAGAGAGCATACCCTCAGGCCTCACAGGAATATCAACCTCTGCTAATACGCTACAGGGGAGTGCCTGCACCCTAAATATAAATTGGTACAATTGGCCACTTCTCCACGTGTTACAAGCATTAAGGAGGCAATTCCTCCCAGCACAGATAAACCCACAAAGTCTGGGTTCCCCCGATGTATTTCCATTAACATTTAAATGCACACCTAAATGTTTCACTACCTAAACACCACTTTCTATAGCTGTCTAACCCCCTGGTGGGTGCTATAGAATTGCATATGCCAAAGGGGCATAACTTTCAGGCTCCTGGAAGTTGTGCCACAATGTCATTTCAAGAATCCTGTGGCATCTTATAGACGAACAGACGTATTGGAGCATAAGCTTTCGTGGGTGAATACCCACTTCTTTCGTATTCACCCACGAAAGCTTATGCTCCAATATGTCTGTTCGTCTATAAGGTGCCACAGGACCCTTTGCCGCTTTGACAGATCCAGACTAGCACAGCTACCCCTCTGATACTTAATGTCATTTCAGGCGCTTCTGGTCTAGGAGCAGCATTGCTGAGGTAACTATAAGGTTCTGTGCCCAACTCTACAGGAGTCAGTCTCCCCAAGTACAGTCTAATCTGACAGACTTTAGCCAGCTAGAGTGCAAGTTACTGGCAGCAGAGCAAGTTGGAGGAACTGAGAGGATAGAGCACTGATTGGACTTGCACAGTCAGCTTACTTTTGGTTTTATTGTCATACCAAGACTAGTGCTGAGTCTGCACTCTCCTCCTTACTGCCCACTAACCACCTGACCCTACCATGTCCATTCCCCAGATGAGTTTTAACAGTAAATTGCAGAGAAGCCTGAACTCTGATTTGCACAGTGGAACCCCTCACCCTTACCCCAACCATGGGCCATTTCCCACATATCCCATATGACAGGTTGCTGAGCAGGAAGATTGCAGAACCAGCCCCTGCCGCACCAGCCCCATTTAAGTGAATAAAGTGGAGCTGGCTGGAAAGAACCTGCCCTAATTGGGGAATGAGAGAGAGCTGCCAGCCCAATTATCCCAGGGCTATATAAGCATCTGAGAAGAAGCAGCAGGCTGGTGGGATGGAGGAGGGTGAGGGAGTGCAGACAGGGAGAAAGCCCTTCCCTCCTGGGTTCAGACACAAGGAACCCAGAGCTGTGCGTATTGTACAGTGAGAAGGTGGTGGGTGCACAAACTTGTAAATAAAAGCACCAGTGGTTTCAGAACCTGAGGGTCTCTGAGTGACTTCATCTGAGCCTAGCAAAGGCAGGAGCCAGGAGTTTTTACCCCCCAATAAATCTCAAACTAAGGAAGCCTGAGAGCCTAACCTCCCAGGCAGGGTAATTTCACTTGCTTTGAGTAGAGCTTTCACCCTTTTCCATCTTCATTATGAAAGCACTAGGGGGCCAAACTGGCTGACATGCTGAGTCACTTTCCTGGACAGGCTGGGGTGGAGAACAGAAGTGATTTAGCCAAAAAGGAGAGCAGGGAGGGGGGGAACAGATACAGACATCAGGGAGGTTTGCACCCTGGGTAAATCCTCTGTCACAATGTCCCCTGCTTAGTGACAGACTAGCACTGTCTGGTCATATGCCCAGGAGAAGCCAGAGGATTCCAACCATCTGATTGAAGACAAGCTGTTGGGCAGCCAGATCTCAAGCTGCTGTCTGGCAAGGCCTGGGTATTTCATTGAAAAATTATGTTACAGCAGCTCAGATAGTCTGCAGTGGAGATCACACTGGCTTGAATGCTGTTGCTGCATGTCCCCAGGGTCAGCACGTTCCTGACATGAAGTCGTGCTCAGCACCTCTCAAACATAAGTTGAATTCTTTTTAATGCACGTCTCTTCTGACGCTAGATGTTCCTTATGCGCAACACCCCATCTCCAAATGTTCTGTACAGGAGAACCCAGAGGTGCTGTGCACGTAATGAGAAACTGGGCCCAACTCGTATGATTACGAGATGGAAAATGACTATTAGATCCCATCTACTCCAAACTGGGGCAAGACTGTCTGCTGCTGTCTATTCTCCGAGGCTTTGTCCCAAACTAGTTTTAAATATGCCCCAGCAGTAGGGTTTCTGATCCTCGTAAGATCCTTCTACACTGTATTTTTAAAAGGAGCAGGAACCGCAACACATCATATATTCCTTGGCAGATAAGGCAACTGCAACACACTGAGAACTCCTAGCTTCCAATCTCCTGTCTGTGTGTGACCTGAAGGCAACTGCAACACACTGAGAACTCCTAGCTTCCAATCTCCTGTCTGTGTGTGACCTGCACATGCTTTCTTGCCATATAGTCACACAGCATCTGCCAAACAAGTGGAGGAAAGGAAAAAATCGCACCAAGTCTGCAGATGAGTCCCCAGTGTATACCAGGGTCCCCTCACAACACACCAGGGCCTGCCCAAGGACCTTGTGGGGAGCAGATGGTGGGGCAGGGCATGGAGACCCCACAGAGTTTATAAAGGTATGGTAGAACCTCAAAGTTATGAACACAAGAGTTACAAACTGACTGGCCAACCTTACATCTCACTGGGAACCAGAAGTACGCAATCAGGCAGCAGAGACCAAAAAAAGGGTAAATACCGTTCAGGACTGTGTTCAACGTAAACTACTAAAAAAATAAAAGGAAAGTTTAAAAAGATTTGACAAGGTATGGTAACTGTTTCTGTGCTTGTTTTGTTTAAATTAAGATGGTTAAAAGTAGCATTTTTCTTCTGCATAATAAAGTTGCATAATAAAGTTTCAAAGGTGTATTAAGTCAATGTTCAGTTGTAAACTTTTGAAAGAAGAACCATAATGTTTTGTTCAGAGTTATGAACAAGCTCCACTCCCGAGGTGTTCGTAACTCTCAGGTTCTACTGTATATCATGGAGCATTCTTTGAGGCCCCAAAGTTTATTTGGTCTGAACACAGGGATTTTAGTTCTTTGATGTGAAATCTCACAGCTCTCCTCCGGGGTCAGGTTTTAGCTGATGTTTACACATCCATATTTCACTGTAGGGAATGGAATTCACTTTCCCACATTAATTTCAGAGATGGGTACCAGAGACAGATTCCCCCAAATACCAGGGACCTGTGGATTGTGTTAGTGTAAATGGGGCTCTTCCTTCCCTTCCCCTCACTGGTTATGAAAAGCAGCAGTCACATCCAACGGATGATGGTACAAATGCCCTAGACTCCCAGGAAATTCCAGCTAGTGTCCCCTCCTTCTAGAGATACTCAAAGCCTCTTTGCCTTCCACTGACAGCTGGTTAGCCCATCAGCAGGGCTCACAGCCCTAAATTAAGGTTCCCTGCAGAGCTGTACTGGAGGTTTCAAACCTATTAATTTATGTGAAACACCTCCCCACTTCCAGGTCCCACCCCTCTCCCTAGCTTTACCACAAGCCTTAAAGGGTAATGGCCGCATCACACATTTTTAATCCCACCCATGTTCTTCAATTCCATCCCTCTTAACTTCTTTAAGTCTTTTCTACAAGGATTTCAGAAGCTTTTACTCACTCTCCACCCCCACACTGACTATTTTTGCCTTTACACTCATCCTTCTCATACACGCAGGATGTGTGAGAGTTTAGGGCTGCTGAAAAGGTGCCAAACTGATGGCCCTAAAAATGAAGAGCTCCCAAATATTTGAACCATATAGACAGTAGGAAAGCAAGCACCCCAGCACCGCCCTACCGCTCTGCAGTATTATAATTAGAGTGCTCTCATAAGGCACAGAGCACTTCACAAATTATGCCATCAGACCTCACACCCGCCCTAGAGAATCTGACTCCCGCCTCTGGGAAAAGAGGAATGAAGGGTGAAAAGAGGAGCTCAGACTCCATGACTTATTAATACTTGGCTTCTCTACTGAGTCTGACAACAAAGAGGCCAGTTAAAGCAGCGTCAAAACAACGTGGACATCTTCCTGCTGGGAAATGAATGAGACCTACCAACTCATCTCACAATGGGCACTGAACAGCCACAAGGTGGGACAGTACCCACCCAGCCACGACTAAATCCAGCAACCTCAAGGGACAAGGTTTGGTCCGGCCATCACTGCCCGAACCTGCATCTCTGTTACGGGCTGTTCAGGGTGTTCAAGGGAAACCTGCCTCCTGCTTTCCCCGCTCCGCCCACTCGCTCCCGGGGCTGGCGGAGCGAGGCGGGAACCGCACGGCAGCGGGCCTGGCGGGGGAGGGCGGTGCCCGGTTCCTGCGGGGCGGCTCGCACGGCGCGGGACGGGGCAGAGCCCGGCGCTGTCTCACACCCCGAAGGGTTGGCGGGGCGCCTCGCTGTTCAGCGCTGTGCAGAGCCGAGCCCGACGGGGAGCCCCGCCCGGCAACGGCCCCGAGCCCCGCGGGAGCGGGAGCGGGAGGAAGGCTCCGGGGGCGCCGCAAGAGAAGAGTGGCCTGAACGGGAGGGGAGCAGGGGGGCGCCCGGCCACCCCCTCAGCGCTGGCCTGGAAGCCCCCCTCGGGCACCCGGACTCTCTGCCCCGCGGGGCCGCCCTGCAGGGGTGTCTCTCCCCGGGCGCCGCCCCGTACCTGAGGCCAGCGCGCCCCCGCCGTCGGTGTAGGTGCCCCGGCTGCCGCCGCCGCGCTCGCTCCCGCGCAGCCCTTTAAATCACCTCCGCCCCGTCCCGGCTGCGGACCCAGCCGCTCCGCGCTCGATTCATCCTCCTTGCTGCTCCGCGCTCGATTCAAGAGGCTAGCGGGTCTTGGCAGATTGCGCCCGACTGCCTTCGGTGCGCAGGCGCAGAGGGGAGAGTCTGGCGTGTGAGCAGCTCAGTGCGCAGGCGCGGAGTTTCCTACGGAGAAGCGTGTGCCGGGCGGCGGTGGAACTAAGTGCTCCCAAGGAGCCATGGCCGCCGCCGGGCCCCTGGGGAGGCTGCGGCGCCTCTGTCACCGCTACCAGGAGTACGTGAGGCAGCACCCGGCCGCCACTGCGCAGCTGGAGGGCACCGTGCGGGGCCTCTCCTACCTGCTGCCAGGTACCGGGGCGGGCGAGCGAGCTGGGGGGACCCAGGAGTCCGGGCGCTTAACGACCGCCTCTACGGGTAGCTGGGGCAGGAACCCAGGCGTCCTGCCCCGCCCACAGACCCCGCTCCCCGGGCGGGCGGGACCCCAGGTGTCCGGACTCCGTCGGACGAGAACTCTGGGAGTGTGTGCCCCACCACCTCTGTTAGCCAGTCCCACCCATTACACAGTGGAGTTTTTTATTGATCTGTCACGAGTTGCATTGACAGGGCCCCACTACATCATAACCATTGTAAATCAGGTCCATCTGCATTGCCTCGAGTTACTACGGTTCAGATAAAGATGGACTTGTATCTCTGCGATTCACACGCTGCTGGGCCAGCAGGATCAGCCTGCTCTGAACTCAAGCATGTGGTGGAGAAGATAATGAAGTCCGTGCTCCAGGTGTAGCTTACGCTGTGGTTGGTCGTTTAACAAAGTAAAAGAAAAAAACAAACCTGAACGCATGGTTAAAATATTTTGGCACATCACCTTTGGCCTGTAAGATGCCAAGAAATGAGGGAGCATCAGCCTGCAGGACACCCCCCCTCGCCTGCTGGACTTGCACAGATATTGGAAGGTTGAAGAAAAAATAATAAAACCTCATCTAGTACTTGGCCAGAAAGAGGCAGAGCAATGGGAAGGGGAGGAAGTAACCTGATATTATTATTATTATTTATTATTTTGAGGGCAGGAGAATGTTAATCTCTGGGCTCCTTGAGAGACATCCTTGATGGATACTTGAAACCCTTTAGCTAAGAATTCCCTATCAGCATTGATTAAAGTAATTGTTTCTCTCTGAAGCAGTGATTGTGGTGGTTTTCAGCAGCATGACAGACCCTCCTCTAACATCGCTCCTTTATTTCCCAGGTCGCTTTTCTGATTCCCATGAACTTTCTGAGCTTGGTACGTATGCTGGTGAACTGATATGCGGCACCAGAACTGTGCCATCTGCAAATGTTGTGTAGATAACCGGCAGACTTTGGGGAGGGAGGGCTGAGCATTGTACCAGGGAAAGAGGTGCAGGTCTGAAACTGGAGTGCTGCTGCTGCATGGCTGGGATTATTCAGTGGCTGTTGTTCCCTAATGCTCGTGCAAGTGTTGCTTCAGTTGGGGCAGGGTGAGGTGAGGCGAGGCGAGGTGTTCCCTTGGGTCTGATGGGAATGTTTGTTTCTTTGCCAGCTGCTAGTCTAGGCTTTTATGGGGCTCCCTGTTCCCTCTGATGCTAGTGGCTGCTATTTGGCCATTGCTTTTGTTAAATTTGTTAACTTTGCCTTCCTGAACTTACTAACAGGTGAGTACTCTTTTCACTGTGTTGTAGGAACCTGGTGATATGAAGCTCTCTACCAGCTGCTGTTTGAACGAAACCAGAAAGAGTGGCTATGTTACTAACTTGGAGTTGGCCAGAGACCCTACCCCACAGCAAGCTCAGTCTATCTCCCACTATCTCCCACTCTGTCTGGGGTCAAATTCCTGGAACATAGTCCTCACTAAAAATCATCATTCACTTAACTTTGCTGTTAGCTGCATTGCCTCTCTGAGCCATCGGGAGTCTGTCCATCCCATCTAGGGTTGCCAGCTTTGGTTGGATGAATTCCTGGAGGTTTCATCACATGACTTTTTTAAATTAAGGATTACTCTTTAATTCCTGGAAACTCCAGGACAATCCTGGAGGGTTGGCAACCCTAGTCCCACCCATTCATCTGCCTCAGTGGAAAGATTTTTCTCCTGAGCGCTCAGCTTCTGCCATATCCTATGACTGGGTGGGGAGAGGGTTCAGTCAGTGGCTAGATCTCTTTCCCATGTGAATCACTGTCTTCTTTCCCAGTGTACTCTGCCTCCAATCTCCTGGTGCTGTTAAATGACTGGATCCTCCGAAAGGAGCTACAGCGGACCCTGCCTGTGGTGAGGCTCTTGTGCACAGGGGGCGGGATTGGCACAGGCATTTCTGTAGAACCTACTGGCCCAGATTCCAGTCCCTGCTGCAGCCCCTTTACACTATTCCCCTCTGGTGGCATAAAGAGGCCAGAACAGCCCTCTGAATACGTGGCATGCACTAGTGCTGTGCTGTCCTGGCTTGCCAGCCCAGAGGAGCGACCAGAGCGCTCTGCACTTTGGCAATTCTGGGCTGTGCAGAAGTCTGTAGGCAGCCCATGTAAGGCTGCAATAAATTAGAGCAGCCTCTAACTTATGCTCTGGACCACACCAGTCACTGAGAAGCTCACAATCTGGGATTCACAAAGGAGGTATAAAGCCACCTTTGCCCTTCCCCTCTTCTGGACTGCATCTCCTGACTGGTGCAACACAGAATCAGGCCCCTTATGCCATTCTATGTACAGTAAAACAAAACAAAAAAATCCAAACCCAACCCTGACTGCTTCTTTCTTGTAAGAATCTCTCCATACCCCAAGCCAGCCTTCAGCGATCACTGTGTTAGAGGTTCCGTTAGAAAGGCCTCTGTTCTGATAACCTGCCTATTCTGTGGGCTTGGATGTGTCAGGCCCCGTGCCAGCTGAAGAATGCAAGTCTATAGCCAGGATCTCAGCTGTCTAGTGAACAAGAATGTTGAACTGGATGAGCCTAACTGGCTTTTCACTGCTGAAGGCCACACGTGAAATGAGTGGGATCTCAGCCAGTCCTCTTCATCAGTGGGCTACACAGCGTCTGAAATCTGCCATTTACTCCCAGGAGCCCCCTTCTAACCCTTCCTCGGTTCACCCTGGAAGTAGAACTTTCAGAGTGGGCTGGACTTACACACTGAGTGACACACAGCCAGAATCTGCTGGCTCTTACTCTCTCCCCCTCTTTGTGTTTTCAGTCACTACCCCAGCAGAAGTTGCTGACATGGCTGAGTGTGCTCGAGTGTGTGGAAGTGTTTGCGGAGATGGGGGCTGCCAAGGTGTGGAGTGAGATGGGCCGATGGACCATCATAATCCTCATCCAGCTGGCTAAGTGAGTGCTCCAGGTGGAGGGAGGAGGGTGTGTTTGTACAGAAAGGGAGGGCTTGTTACCACGGGCTAATGAGTGAGATGTTACCTAGAGAGCATCCAGCAGATCTGAGCTCATGGAAGAAGATGGTGCAAGCCTGTTCCATGAGGCTGTGCACGTTTGGGGCTGCACAGGACTATTAGATTTCCTGCTGCTGGAGATTCTCACCTTTGTGGTGGTGCTCCTGGCTGTGGTAAGGCAGTGTTCAAGTGTTCAAGTGAAGAAGGGACCTGCCAATGATGAGCAGTGTTGGGTCCTGTTGCCATGTGCAGAGTGGCTGTTGGCCCCATTCGCTCAATGCAAAGCAGAGGTTGTGTGTTCCCTGTTTCCTATGGCTGCTGCCTCACCATGAAGCTGGGTTTCTGTAGTGTGTGCCTGATGCTTACACCTCCTGGCTTGTCTGTGCCCCATAGAGCCATCCTGCGCCTCCTGCTCTTGCTATGGTACAAAGCTGGTATCCAGACATCTCCTCCCATCATGCCACTGGACAGGGAGCAGCAGCAGCTCCAATCAGAAGGTGAGTCCATTGCACTAGGATTGCCTCAGCTTCTTGCTGCTTACCAGACATTTGGGGTAGTTTGGAGACTTTGTGGGGCACAGTGGAGTGGGAGTGTCATCCAGTTAGCCCTGCTTGAAAGTCCTCATTAGCCGAGTGGTTTGGGCATCAGGGAAGCTGTAAGAATTCCACAAGCCAAGCAGCTGGAACTGTGCTACTCTCCAGTCCCATCCTTCTCCACAGCATGCACCTACACACACCTTGGTTAACTTAACAGTACTGCTCCCTTAGACTGTCAGCCCTAATGGGATGATGGGCCTAAATCTGGAATAGAAAAGAAGGCTGCAAGACTGGCTAGAGGTGCATTAGCAGAGCTGGGGGAAGGGGCGGCAGGATTGGAATAGCAGGCTGCATGTGCAACCATGTACCTTCCTGCACTTTGCTTGGCTGTGCTCAGTGTTAGCAGTTTCAGAAAAGGCAGACTTAACAGCTGAAACGTAAAGCCATCAGACATAAAGCACTCGGACTCCCTGGCCTCCTGAAGTTAGTACTCTAGAGGGAGGAGAAGGGGCTGCGATGAGAACTTTGTCCTGGGAGAGGGTGCTCCTATGCCACCTCAGAGCAGTGTTAACAGAGAGCTGCAGGGAAGTTTAACTCAGAGTTACATCCTTGATCTCGCTGTCGTGCCTCTCTCCTGGCAGACAAGGAGGGCAGCTCAGCAGGAAAGGAACAGACATATGTTGGGAGGCGCTCCAGCCGCGTTGTGAGGTCCCTCGAAAGCAGTAAGTACCTCTCCCTGGTCAGCTTGTGCCCCGGCATAAACCCTGACATTGCTGTGTCTGCCTTGACTCCGTGGCCAAGCTACCGATTCTTTTGGAGTGTTGGAGTGTAACCAGTGGGAGCTCGCTGGCTTACCCAAGTGGGGGCTGTTCCCACCACTGGCCTGTTTCTCTCTCTTCCCCCATCCCCCCCCACCCCCCCTCCTGAGAGCAACAGGATCGGTGCTTGTGCTGGGCCTGGCACCAGGATTATTTCAGCCTAGGCATACCTGTGTCATGGGATAAGTCTTCAGCATGACTATTCAGCTCCCCGTGCTTTGAAGTAGCCAGATACCAGGAAAGCCTTCTCTGACTATCTGCCCCAGCTCCTAGGGGAGCTCCCTCTGTGTTGACTATAACCAGCTTCTTCTCCATGCTTGGGGAAAGCCAGAGCCACAGCCTCTACCATGTGACTGTAGTCCTCAGAGTTCTCCCATTCCAACCCCTCCCCTGGGCGTCACTGAAAGGCCAGTGTTTGTGCGCTGGATGCTTGAGAAAGGCACAGTTTACATTAGAAATCTCGTCTGCAACTCTGTTTCAGCCCCAGCCTTGCAATCCAGGCACTGGGGGTCTCCCCAACAGAGGGAGGGAAAACAGAACCGAAGAGCAGAGGAGATGAACCAGGCTCCCACCCCTCTGGGGCTTCAGGAAACCATTGCAGAATCTGTCTACGTCACCCGGCCTCTGTTCCACTGTATCCTGACTTGGCTTTTGTTAGTGCCTGTAGTGTGCCTTGTACCCCACCGGAGTACTGCAGCCTCAGTGCGCAGCCTTCCATGCAGCTGTTCATGAATGAACAGGCACAGAAGGCGCTCTAGCCAGGGTCCCTGTGTGCGCTCAGCCATTTGGACTAGAAGAGCAGGTCATACCAGCCTCTTCCATGGGGCACTTACGGTACTAACGTGTTAGAGCTTAATCTTGTAGGGCTGCCTGGAGGGTCATTTTGCCTACCCAGCTGCTCCCAACCATGTCTGTTCTCTCCTTTCCTTGACTCTTCTGTTCCCAGTGTTGAGTTTAGGCATATGGGGCCAGAGATCATGGAAGCCCTGGCTCCTCTCGGGAATCCTGGATATCACAAGGTCAGTTGGAGGGAGGCCACCTAGGGCTTCAGCGTTGGGTGTTTTGGGGTTGAACTCCCAGTCCTGTTTGTCTCGATTGTCCCCATTTGATCCCACTGGTGTCCTGCTGTTCCGTGCTGCATAAGCCCTTCAGGTAGAAGCAGCAGTGGGGGGCAGGGGGTGGAGCTGCAGGTGGGAGCAGTTATTTGTGACAGCAAAAAGTCCCATGCCAAGATTCTCGGGATCCACCCCTGCAGCACCTTCACGCTGCACTGTCCCTAGTTCGGTGGTTAGCCTTTCCTCTGAAGAGGAGCAGGGAGGCCTGCTCAGTGCTCCACTTCACATGAAGCTGAGAGCAGCAGGGACTAGATGCTAAAACTCCCCTGCTCTGGCCATGGATCTCTGAGTTAACTCCCTGCCCTTCTCTTTCCAGCCTAAGTTTACTGAGTGATATGAAAGACCTGAATAAGCGAGAGCGCTTGGAGCTGAGACGCCGAACCATCCTGCTGCTGTACTACCTGCTGAGATCTCCTTTTTATGACCGATACTCAGAGTAAGGGGGCCTGCTGGCTGTTCTGAATGTACCCCCTATAAAGGAGCCATCCCCCAACAGGATATTTGATGAGCAAGGTGCTCTAAGAATATAACAGTGGCCATACTGGGTCAGACCAAAGGTCCATCTAGCCCAGTATCATGTCTTCCAACAGTGGCCAATGCCAGGTGCTTCAGAGGGAATGAACAGAGGTAATTTTCAGTGATCCATCCCCGTCATCCAGTCTCTGTTGTCAGTCAGAGGTTTAGGGACACGTAGAGCAGGGATTTGTGTCCCTGCCCATCCTGGCTAATAGCCATTGATGGACCTGTCCTCCATGAACTTATCTAATTCTTTTTTTAACACAGTTATACTTCGGGCCTTCACTAAGGTGCTTTGGTGCCTCTACCTAGCTAGGAAGCCAGAGTGGGCTCAGGCTGTATTGAAGATCTCAAGCATCTTTCACTCTGACCTGCTTCACCTGCATCACTGTTGTTTGCATTAAAATCCTCACATGGGAAGTTGTGGGGAGCTGGCAGTTTGGGGGTGCAGGATATTCAAGGGCAGCAAAGCAGCTGAGCTGAGAAAAATCCAGTTCTCATTATCAAATGAGGAGGCCTCTTCTAGCACGTTCGACAGACTGGAACATGAGGTCATTGCACTGGCTTCATCCACACTCTTTCTGTTCCCCTAGGGGCCGGATCCTCTTCCTGCTCCGCCTGCTGGCTGATTATGTCCCTGGAGTCGGGTTAGTCACACGTAAGTAGGCAGCTGTAGTGGGCTGCATTTCCACTGGGAGGGGCTGGAGTTGGGGCGTATGTCACAGGCTAGAGTCTGACTGGCAAAGGAGTGAGGAAAAGCCCGTGGGATATTTGCCACCAGAATACCTACCATTAACACTCATGTGCTGGTTTAAATCCAAACAGTAAGGGGTTAAATATTGTAGAGACTTAAGTGCCACGATTTTAATCATTCAAATACCCCCCACCTGCCCCAGTCAGAGTTGGCTGGATTTCAGTCCTGGGTTCCCTGCACAGTTCTGCCAGTGCACCTCAGTCCTGACCTCCAGTGCACTCTGCTGTGCTGATCCTGCTATGCTCCCCATACACAGCTCTGCTGATGCCCCTTCGTCCCATCTTCACCCACCTCATAAGCACTGAACTGTGCAAAGCAGAACACAGAGTGAGCAGTAACCCTCTCCAAATTGCTACCAGGGACCGTTACTCCAAGGTAGTTTTGGATGGACTGTGAATTAAAGAATGGAAACAATCTTGCATTGGGTGGAAGGGAGGGATAGCTCAGTGGTTTGAGCTTTGGCCTGCTAAACCCAGGGTTGTGAGTTCAATCCTTGAGGGGGCCATTTTGAGATATGGGCCAAAAATTGGGGATTGGGCCTGCTTTGAGCAGGGGGTTGGACTAGATGACCTCCTGAGGTCCCTTCCAACCCTGTTATTCTATGATTCCTCTAGCACCTCTTCCAAAAGGATCGCAAAGCACTTTACAAAAGGATCGCAAAGCACTTTACAATCTACAAAACAGAGTCTTCCCTCTTCTTCCACCTCCTGCTGAAACACAGCCCTCTCTGGAGCGGACCACGGGAGCAGTGTAACACTGCATAGCAACGCTACATGAGTTTAGCCAGGAACTGAGGGGGACTGTGTCTTTGCAGCTGATCTTTGGTGCTGAGTTGGGTTACTGCCCCTTCCCTATAGTTTGGCTGGTGCTCTCCTATCCACAGGTTTCTTCCAGCGTGGGGAGCTGCCATCCTGGGGCAGAGGGGAAACCTCTTCGCCAGTGCACAGGTGTCAGTGCCTCACCTGTTGCCTCTGTTGTCCAAGTTTCAAGGTCATATGAGTCTTGCCCTGCTCTACTCCCAGTGGGCACATCAGCGCCGCCACCCAGCAGGGCACAGTCGGTGATTTTGCTTGGGGAAAAGCTAGGAATGGCCTAACAGGAGGCTGTGGGCTGGGATTGAGGAGCATCAGCAGAGACGTATGTGGGAAATCCATGCTCATAGTGTACATCTTTAAACTGTTGTTCCCCACTGTGGCTCACCTGGTCTCTCGTTCTCTCATTTCAGGACCAATGATGAATTACCTACCAGCTTGGCAGAAAATCTATTTCTATAACTGGGGCTGATGGGGAAGTGCCCCTTTGCTGCTGTGACCGGGGCTGACTCAGAGTGGCGACAGGATGTCTCTGTGGAGGGATGTTTCTGTCGTATCTATTTTTCAGTTAAACCATTGAGTAGAGACTCCCATTCTCCAGGGGGGCTTGTAACTTTTTTTACATAGCTGTGAACAACGGACACTATATGGTGAGAGACCTTTGCCACCCCCTAGCCTGTACAATACGGTGGCTTCAGTGCTGGTCCAGGACCTCTTTTTTTAAGCATTTAGCTTTTGTATGGCCGCACAGTAATAAAGTCAGAGAGTGCTTTTGGGACCGCCGGTCTGCTCTGGGTGCAGGGACAGATCCTGTGCCCAGCTTGTGTTAACAAGGCCTTTCCCTCCTTGCCCAAACTATTGGAGGCTTCTTCCTGCTGAGGAAGCTGGCTGTGCTGAAGAGGCAGACTAAGAGCCTCTTTCCTCCCAGGATTTCTCCCCCAGTCTGAGTACTCTGCCCTTCTGCAGCTCCCTTCCCCCCAGGATAACCCCTGCTCTCTCAAGCTCATTCAGGGGTGTTCTTCCCATACAGGGCAGCTAGTCCAGTAACACAGATGTTTGCTGGGGAGCTTTGCAAGGCAGGAACATTCTTTCCTCCCCCCAGCTACTGGTTTGGGGGCATCTCAGGCTGCTTGGCAGCTGACTCCACCATAGCTAGCTCTTGCAGCAAGGCCCACCTCTGCAGTTCCCTGTTGCAGAGACTCTCACTTATTGCCATGGCCACCATCTTTCTCTCAAGCACTCCCTTCAGTGCTCTTTCCCTTGGAGAATGCAGGGCTCCATCATGCCCACGTGCTCCTCAGTTGGCATCTGCCTTGCCCACAGCTGGGACTTCTGGTGGTTGGTTCAGGCTGTTTAATTTCATACAGCTATCCTGTGGGTATTGCATGCCACAGTTTGTACATTGCTTTTCTAGCAGCTAATGTACGCTAAAAGGGCTCGCTGAGCAGCTGCCAGCCGGGGAGTGGGGGCTGGAAAGCAATGTCAAGGAGGCTGTGGCTGGCCAATGCGGGGAGTGCAGACAAATCAATTCAACAAACATTTACCTATGTGCAAAGCTTAATGGCCAGGGCCCAGCTGAGCCCTATAGCAACTGGAGAAATGGGGGTGGTTAGTCTCTTTGCTGGCTGAGGAATGGTAGAGGGAAACACAGCACTGTTTTGCCAGAACTATGCATGGAGCAGCCAGGGGTGGGACAGACTCTCATTCACGGAGCTACAGAACATTTGGCCCTGGAGTGTGAGGTGTGTTCTAGGCCTGGGTTTCTCATGCTCAGCTCTGATGATGCAGTCTCAGTCATGCCCAGCCACCCTGCTGCTCTTCCAGGCCTGCCCTGCCAATGCCCCTTTGTTCTCTCTCTCCAGGGAATACCTTTACAATAGAGGAACCGTGGGCTTGTTGCAGTCTGAGCAGCTCCCATATTTCTCTCACTGAGCTCAGTGTATCGTAACCATCTTCTAGTCTCACCAGCTCTTCCCTTTGTGGCAAGTTTCACTGAACAGGAGTCCTTGAGTAGTTCCCCGCTGGTTATCAACACCCAGAATGACACCTCAGCAAGAAGTCGTTTCACAGAGGGGGGCACAGAATAGGGTGATGATAATGCCCCTACTTAAACTGGCTTGGGGGCCCCAGATACTACAGTGGGGGGTGTGCAACATGTACAGCAGGGACTTCGCACTGGAGTGCTTGGAGTAGAGCCTGTAATGGAGCAGAAGTTGCTATATTCCCTGCAGGGCTATCAGATCAACCAGCGAGAGAAAACCTGGGCCTCACGGTCACTCCAGCACAGGACAGCCAGTTTGGATAGTATCATTCATGCAGTATACTTCAGGTACTACACGGCAGCAGGCAGTGACAGCATATGGTCCAGGCTGCAGCAGCATGGAGCCATGAGCTGGGGAATTCAGTCCAGAGGCGCCTAGTGAAGGGAGAGAAAGGAGGACTTCACCCAGCGTAGGCAGACATCTGCAATGAGATGGATGGAGATCGGGAAACTGCAGAGAAGATGCAGATTGCAGGAAATGGTGAGGCTTGCGGGAAGAGACAAAGGCTTTGAGGCAAACATTTAGAGAGTTAAACATGAGGAGGGCAATTCTGAACGCTACCAAAATGATGGGGGATCCAGTGGAGACTACACAGCATGAGCTGTGTGTTTGTGACTGCTAATGCCACACTCCAGTTAGAGCGGCAGCCTGAGGAGAGCGCGGGAGGATGCTTAGGTCAGGAGTGGAGGTAATGGATCACTCTGTGTCAGGAAGAGCTTCCAGATCCTGGGCTGCATGTGATGAGTAGTGGCCTAAGCTGCTCCTGCAGGAGATACCCTTTTTAAATTAGCTTATGGGGCTGGCTCTGTGTTGGGCCCCACCCAGTTCGGAGAGAGGCTCTCAAAGCCTCTGTGGGCTGCTGTGATGTGAGGTGGTAGGTGCATTGAGGAGGCTGAAGGAGGTAGATGGCTATCTTGCCATCACAATTACATTCAAAGGGGCTAATATTGTCCAGACACCTATGTTGTTGCCCTAACACCTGCATTATCCCCAGCTTGCTACTCGGGGCCATGCTTCTCTGCTGCTCTAGCTCCAGGCCTTGCCTCTGCTAGCATCTCCTGATGTGTTACCCAGCACTCCTGCTACCAATGCAAGTGATCTTCATGTGTTTGCTCCTTTTGTGATGTCACTGTAGGGACTCATGATGTCATCATGTTCCACCAATGAAAGAAAAGGAGGATAGGCGGAGTCCAGCCTGCTTCTGCAAGGACACAATGTAGTTGGGCTGGACTTCATGAAGCTGCACCTGCTGCTGACACTCCTACTAGGGGCTGTGCTCCCTGTGCCACTTCCCCAAAGGTAACATGGCCCCTGCAAAGTTTGTGCCCACTCCTTCCTCTGCCCCCAGGTGCCTGCCCGAGAACACATGCAGGAGACTCAAGCATGAGCTGAGCTGGGAGCTGGATACAGAAGGGTGGGGATCAGAGCTTAGGCCAAAGCAGTGGGAATTGCCCTGTTTGAACCATGCAGAAGAGCTGGAGTGCGCACAGCCTAGCTGCTGCACCTTAAACCTTCCCCCACCCCCATTCCAGCAGGGAGCACCTTTCCCTTCAGAGCCTGCCTCTGCACTACTGCAAGCTGTAAAATGCACCTGTCCTTATTGAGGGAAGCCAATGCACAAGTCACCCTGTCCACATTAAGGACAACCGTCAAATGCATGTAACCTGGCCAAGTCAGCCTGTTTTCTGGAGCCCTGGCTCTGCTCCACCATTTAAGCTCTAACAGTAGGCTAAGTGCCTCCTAGGCCAAATGCAATTACCCACCATCTCATTCCAGCTCTGCTGCTGTCTTTTATGCCCAGCACCCTAAGACCTATGGCTAGAACCCAGGTTGAGCTTCAACTGGAAATGCGCCAGCAGCCCCAGCGCTGCTGCTGGGAGACTAGTGAATGCATCCGCCCTGGGAGCTTCCTGCTCCCCTGACCACGCATTTCTATTGCAGGCTCAGCGACTTAGTCCCTGAGGATTTCTCTGCTCCCCTAGAGCTCCCACAGCAGCACTTCGGCCTGGTGGACGGTACCAACTTACTCTGCTCTAACATGCTGTCATGGGGGGCATGGACAGTTCCTGTTCAGCCTCCCCAGTGCACAGCAGGTGCACTGCCTCCTGCACCATCAAAGCCAAGTCCCCACAGCCAGGGAATGCAAGAGGAAGGGTTACTATGAGGTGGGGTGGGGGCAAGGCAGTGGCTTCCTCAGGGGCACACACCTCACTGTTTCCCAGTCACAGGTCTGTGGGGGGCCAGTCACTGCCACTTAAGGTTGTAAGCCTGATTCTCAAGATTTGCCCTGTGCAAGGCTCCTACTTCCAGGGGCAAGCAGGCTTTCCCCCTTCCCCCTGCAGTGAGCATGGAAGAGCCTGGTTTACTGCATAAGGGATCCACTTCAAAGCCTCAGCTCACCCTCCTCAGAGGCCAAGGAAGGATTATTTCCCCAAACACTAGAATATAGGAGCAAGTTTCAGCTGAGGAAAGCAGGCCTAATGTCACTGCAAGCCCTGGATTGGTAGGCGATTACTATTTTAAAGGCTAATTCAGGTGAGAGACAGCCTCACTTCGCCAGCAGGGTCTCCCATTACCTGCAGCTATGGCTCACCCAGCAGCCAAGCCCCCTCCTTAGCAGCCTGTCTCTGTAGAGCCAGCTGGCCATGAGTCCAGACTGCCCCACCCCATGCCACAGTTCAGCTGGCCAGGCTGTGGGGAAAGCCCCTGAGAAGCCAGCCAGTGCCAATTGGGCCTCATTTGCAGTGATTTTCCCTCCCTGTGCATGGACACTTAACAGGCACGTGCTGTTCATTGTGCACGGCACAGGAGTTGCTGCTACTGCAGGGTGATGGCTGCACTGCTCTAGGTGCTGCTACAGCCCAGGCTTACTTTTCGTCGTTCCCAAAAGCACACACCACCTCCAGAGTGGGGGGTGTACGTGTGAGTGCTGGACCCAAACTTGGCTCATTAGTGGCCGCAGGCAGTTTCCCCACAACACAGGCTGTTTTGGGCCCAGTGTTTCTCTCCCTCTCCATCAGCAGCTCTCTGTCCTTCCATAGATTATGGTATTAAACCGAAGTACCCCCAGTTCGAGACTCGAGCACCCCAGAAGCAGCCAGCAGGCCTGCACCAAGCACACAAGAGCAAGCGGGATGAGCCAGACTTGGCAGAGTATTATTATGACAATGTCCTGTGAGCTGCCCAGGGACTTGTTGCAGTGGGGGGTCTCCATGAGCCCTAAGGACTCCAGCTCTGGCCCTGTGCACTAGTTGCTTTATAAAGGTGCGCTGTACAGCAAGACAGACTGAGGGGCTGCTCAGTGATGTCTGTTGGGGTGGGGTGGAAGGTGAAGGCAGAGGGCTGCCACTGCTCCAGACTAGTTTCCTTCATCCCATGGATGTTTCTTCAGCTGCTGGAGATGGTGTAGCTGAAGATGAAGCCCCTAAAATTACTTCTCCCCTCTAATGAAGGCTGCCTGTCTCCACCTGAGTGTAGAGGTGGGGATCCCAGGCAGAGAGAACTGAGGTCACTTGTCCATAGAAAGCCATTCTGTGCAGCCCCCCGGCTGCCACGTAAGCTGCTCTGCCATGATGCTCAATCTCCCTTGGGCTTGAGGTGCTGGGTGGGGCTCTCTGAAGAGGCCCCTGGGAAGGAGAAAATGGGCAGGATGCCCACGTAACAAGGCTGTGACAGAGGAGCTGCAGGCCTTGCCCAGTGCTCTGGTGTGACACACAGACATGTAGAGCAGCTCCATGAAACTTTATGTTTAATAGTTTTGCCACCACAGCAGATCCAGCTGAAGGCCAGAGACCTTGACTGGAGGGGAGAAGTGTCATCCCCTAGATATTAGCACACCTCACTGCAGTCCTGAGCCCCTTGCTGCTCCCTCTCTTGTCTCAGGGTCCCAGCTTGTCTCTCAGGTTCCTGGCGCCTCTCCCTCTCGGTGGGGCCACTGCCATCGTGGAGGCTGGGAAGGAATTCTTGTTGTGCTCATCCCACTGTGGATGGACTAGACCCACTGCCTCTCACTTTCAAACTTGCATCCCAGTATGCAAGTAGCCCACAGCCACTGGCACCTGCAGCTGGTGGGGTGAGGAGCAGATGAGTTCCCCCCACCTGGAGACTGAAGGGCAGGGGCCCCCGGAGGAACTGTTCCCCTCCCACCCATACAGGATGAGAGGGCACTGACTCTTCTACTCCCCGCTCCTCCTCCTCAAACTCACTCCTCTACAGGGAGGAGAAATAGGGCCCCATAGTCTCAGCCCAGGCTAATATTCACCCCTGGAAAGCAGGGGGTTCTCTCAGGCTGTCTGGGTGGGAATGGCAGGGAGGCTACAAACCAGGCTGCTCTTCCCTCCTGGGATGAGACTTATCTTCCATGTGGTACCCCTCAAGTGGTTCCAAGGCTTTTAGCAGTTGCTTCTCTCTGCCATGCCCATGCCACCCCGCCCCTCAGGGGGTGAGGTGGAGCTGCCCCCTTCCCTCTCAGTCAGGACTTGGGCTGACCTGTTCCTACCAGCTCCAGTTCTCAGCAGCTGATGGGGCTTCACAGTGCGAGGCCAATGCTGCCCTGGAGTTAAAAATCAGCCTGAGGGAGCTGTAGAAAGCTGGCTAAAGCTGCAAGCCAGGCCAGGAGCTGGGAGGCGTCCTCACTCCAGCCCCAGGAGGGAGGAGGATGAGTGCTCGCTCATCACACCAGGCCAGCCCTCTCACTTACACAGTGACAGGGCTGCTCTGTCCTAGGCCAGCTCCAGTGCCACAGCTGCATTCCTGCCCCAGGCTGCCTGTTCCCCCTTCAGAGCCCACAGCCGTACTTCTTCAATATAATCAACTAAAGGAGTATTTTACAATAAACCCCATTTTTCATCTCTCCCCCTCGCATCCCCCAATCCCCAGCCCGAGGAAGGAGAGTCCTGAAAAGAGGCAGTCCTCCATGCACCAAGGGAGCCATCCCCAGCTCTGTTCCTCCTCCAGTGTCAAAGCAGCTTGTCCATGCATGATGGGGAATGGGCGAGTTCGCTGGCCCTGTCTGTACAGAAGGGTGCCTGGCCCAGTCCCTACTCCAGGTAGATGTCCTCTGTGGGGCAGGTGTACTCCACATATTCCTTGTAGAACTGCTGGAAAGCCCTCCTGCAACAGACAGAGCAGAGAGCAGGCTGAGGTGCGGTTGCCACTCAGTGCACTGGCAGCTCCCCCATCCAAGCCGTGTGTACCTTGCATGCACATCCCCCCGTTGGTCAGGGATTCTGAACAGGCCTTCAGCCCCTATCAGAATTCAGGGATTTGTTTTCATAGAGTTCTAGAAACGAGCTGGAAAGACTCCATTAGGTGCTTTCTAGTCTATCCCCTAGGGCCTGGGGCACGATTGGCCACTACTGTCTATCTCCCACGGTTCTGTCAGCCCCCCTGGAATGTCTCCAGTGACAGTCTTCGGTCTTTCCTTTTGGGGGCAATCCCTCAGTCTCCTACACATCCCTGTCTACTCCTCTGTGAAGTTTGCACATCTTGTCCCCAAGAGGCCCTGGGGTTTGTTTCAATGCTGTTGGGGTTTGGTTCCGTTTAACCAAGCACAGGCTTGTTGCTGGCCGCCGTTCCTGTCATAGAGGGTTACGGAAGCAGCCTATTCTTGCTGGGCACTCCCAGGATTCCAGGGGGCTGTAAGCTCTTGGGCAATAAGAGGACAAAGGTCTTAGCTCCTGGCAGTCCTGCAAACCCTCCATCCTTTGCTCCTCCCCCTGCAGCAGTGGTATGTGAATGAAGGCACAGAGGCCAAATCCATCCTTGAACCATTCACCTGACATGGCACAGCAGTGGGGAAATGGCAGGGACACAGATCCATAGGCCTCACCACTGAGTAGCTAGAAGGACTCAGCTCAGCCACGTGGTGTCGCTATTGAGAGCATTTATGTGGCACTCAGGGACACAGAAAGAAAAGGAGTACTTGTGGCACCTTAGAGACTAACCAATTTATTTGAGCATGAGCTTTCGTGAGCCACAGCTCACTTCACATCTTCATCACGTCTGATGAAGTGAGCTGTGGCTCACGAAAGCTCATGCTCAAATAAATTGGTTAGTCTCTAAGGTGCCACAAGTACTCCTTTTCTTTTTGCGAATACAGACTAACACGGCTGTTCCTCTGAAACCTGTCATCAGGGACACAGAGTGGCACACAGCAGCAGTTCCCAACCTTTCTGGGCAATTGCTCCATTCTGGGGTGGCTCAGGGGACTGGGGAATGGGATCCAGAGCCTTTCACCTCTAGGGCACCTGCTCCAGCCCAGCCCAAGGCAACAGTTATCACCATACAATGCCTCAGCTGGTTGGGGCCTCCTATGAAATCAGTTATTGGCTCTCGGTCCAGTGTCCAAGTCACAAAGCCACAGCACAGCAGTCTTGCTCTAACTGGCCCCTATTCCTAGAGGACGTCAGCCCCCAGATCTTGTCTACACAGCACCAAACTGCCATGGAAAATACTTGAGAGTTTAAGTACCCTAATCCTCACTCTCTCCGGCCGCCCCAACCAGAGCTCCCCACTCCCAGCTCAGCTGGGCGGCTCCAGTCTTAGCCCAAGGTCCATGGCAGGTGAGAGCACCACAATTCAAGGCAAGGCAATAGCGCCTCCCCGGACTCACCCTACAGACTCCGCAAGCGGCTTGGTTGACTCCTCTGAGACGAAGACGTGACAGGCAAATCTGTGGTCAGCTGGGTGTTTGGTGATAAACCCAAAATATCTGGGAGAGAAGAGAGCAGGTGAGGCTGGAGCAGAGGCCATGCAGAGGGCTGCGCTGCAGAGGAAGAGGTCTGCCCACTGCCCAGGCTCTATGCCCCATTAGAGCAACAGCCCAGGAGACAGGAATTACTCACAGCAAGGCCTGACTTACCCTTTGGGAAGGGGTGGGAAGGGCATGGAAACTGGGATCGAGCCACTCTACTTCCGGTGGCAGGGGGACAAAATTGGGCTGGGGAGCGCCAAGAAAGAAGGACTCCAAAGAGTCACTTGTGGCGCTTGTGCAAATGCCCAGCCCTGGGCACGGTGAAACAGGGAAAATTCCCAACCGGAAAAACCCTTCCACTGTCCAGTGACTCAGCTTTGGTCTGATAATCACTCACTGCACCTTCCTAGCCCCATCTTTGGAACCCACTGCAAATACCTTTTAACCCTCACAACACCCTGGGGCAGAAAGCATCCAACTCCCAGGGCTGGTCCATGCCTGCAACTGCGGGGAAAAGTGGGTAGCATTTACAGGGAAGGGAAACCCATAGGAAGGAGGAGGAGGAGAAAGATTATGACAGCTGGAAAGCCCCCCTCTCCCAGGGAACACAACTAAGTCTATAAGTAGAGAGCAGGCTGAAAAGGAAAAGGGGCCTCTCCCCCAGGATCAGGATCATGGAAGCCCTTGACCCCTTGGGCACTCACTTGTTGTTCTTTGGATGGTATCCACAGAAGGAAATGTTCTTCAACTGGAAAAAGTGGCTACATTTATTACCCTGTGGGACAGAGAAAAGAGCTGTCAGACTCAGGCTGCACTGCTAGGGTGATACGGTGCTGCCTCTATGGGGCAGAGGAGGGTAACACACTGCCCATCTCACCCGTTGAGATCCAGAATCAGGTTCCACATGAAAGTGTCTCTTGGTTCTCCATTTGTTGCCATCATAAACCTCCATACAAATGGACACAATTGGTGACTGCTTTGCAGAGGTATGGACTGCAATATAGTGAGGTGCTGCAGGTCAGGACTGGGGAGGCATGGCCAGGGCTGCGGGGAGTGGGGGTGGGTCCAGGACGGGGATAATATATCAGGACCGAGGTGCATGAGCAGGGCTGTGCATGGAGCCTGGGACTGGAATTTCAGGGGGTGTTGTGAACGAGGGCTGAGGTGCCTTGTGAGAGCTGAGGGAAGCTTGCTCAGCATTTGCAGGCACGATTCTTGGCTCTAGCTCGTAGCTTGAACCTCTCCCTGGCATGAGCTTGCAAGAGGCACTGTCTACATGTGAAATCACAACTCTTCTGGGAAGGACTATAGCTACTCTTGTTACAGGTTAGGCTCATGATTCCCATCACTGACAGCTATTAGCGTTCACAGCAGGCATAGCATTTTCTTGTGTGTGTGTGTGTGTGTGTGTTTCTTTTGACAGACAAGGTGGGTGAGGTCATATATTATATTGGACCAACTTCTGGTTAGAGTCGAGATACAAGCTTTGAGCTTACACAGAGCTCTTGCTCAGTTCCTTTGTGTTTCCTTTGTGCATTTGAGAGCACTTTTAGCATCAGTGTCACTGTTTGCCCTGTATAGTCAGTTTTTCCCTTGCTGAAAAGACCTTTATAAACCCCAGCCAGGGAGCAGAAAATAATTTAACATATATAAGCTATGGCCTTTCCCATCCATCCCCACCGCTAAAACTCTCCTCCAGGCTCTCATGCTGGCCTTGACAAATGCAACCTTGCCCTGCTCACATCCATTCAGAATGCTGCATTGCCCGCCTGTTACATTTTCAAACAAGCACCTTTGCACTTTCTCCCATGCTGCCCCACCTGACTGGGAGGAGCTCCTTGTGAACACCTGCAAAACTAACAAGTCATTATGCACCTTAAAGCTCCTCTGCTGTGACACCTACTAAAAAACCTGACAAAAGTTAGGCTCCTGGTGTGCTGAGACCACTGCCTATCATGCCAACCAATGTTGTCTCATTGTTTCCCTGTATTCCCCTGTCTGTGTCCAACTGAGGTCTCATCTTATACTTAGCCTGTAAACTCTTTGGGGCAGAGACCATCTTTTTGTTCTCTTTGTACAGCGCCTAGCATAAAGGGTTCCTGGTCCCTGAATAGGGCTCCTAGGCACAATGGGAATGCAAAATAATAATAACAGGAATTAAATCCATCTCTCAGGCCCAACTGTTTAAAGGGGTCCTATCAGAAACTGGAATTTTTAAATATTAGTTTTAAAAATAATCAAGTTAATAGTGTCCCTTAAATACAATCCGAGTAAAATCCAAGCTGCTAGTACCTGGCACCATTGAATTACTCCAGCAGGGAAACTGCATCACCCCTGGGGAAGGGTTTCTGAATGGCTTTGCCTAAAGGCCCCATGTGGCTCTGCACCTGCCTCTTGTAGGCTCTGCATAGGGTACTTATGCAGAACGCTAATCAGAAGCCTCCAATGTCCATCTAAAGAGCTTTGCTGTTCAGATCCAAGAGCAGCACTCAAAATAGCAGCAGAAGGGTTTAGAAACAGCTCACAGATTATCAAAGCAGCTCAGCTCACTAACATTCCAGTGAAGTAGTGCACCCACTGGCTGGGAGGGTGGACCTCAGTGTTAGGGCCTGGTGTGCAGGGGGATCCTGCTCCCCTAAGGGGCTGGGAGGCTGGATTTGACACAAGGGCCCTGGGAGGGAAGATCCCGTTGTGTTTGGGAGTGGTGGGTCCTACTATACACATTCCAACCCCTCAGGATGCATTTCTGGGGTCCAGGAACAGCCAATCAGGGAGAGGTGCAAATCAGGGATATCTCATTGCTTCTGTAAGAATATTGTCCTTATTTTAGTGGGCATGAGCTAATGTGGAGCTGTGATTGAAGGGTGATATGCTGTGCATTAGGAATGTGATCAGGTGGAGCAGGGATAGCCCGGACATGTATGTGAGCAGAGCTGAGGGTCAGGGGGTTTGTTACCTTGTTCTGCTCCTTGGAATCATCAGATTTCACAGCAATCTTGACTCCTCGCACATTGATCTCCAGGATGCAGCTGGAGGGTGGGTTAAAGTGCACAGTGAGGCGGCGGGTGGTGGCGATCTGGGGGAGACAAAGGGACAGACTATGACAAACCCAAACCACATGAGTACTTACCGCCCTTACCGCCAAATGAGGTCTCAGCCCCCTCCCATCCCCAGGGAAATGATCGCCTTGCTCCCAGATCTTCTCAGAAAGCACTTTGCTCTGCAGGCAGGAATATAGGTTCTTTGCCCCCTTGGGAGACCAGGACTTGAGGGCTGCTGTACCTTCTGCATAGCCGCACACAGCACATCGTTGCCTTTGTGATATGGAACCTGGACTGAGCCAAGGAACTTCACCCGGAACTGATCCATCCAGTCACTGTTCTTGGTCAGGGCTGAAAGATAAAGCACAAAGCAGATGAGAATGTGCAATCCCCTCCCCATATCAGTGCATAATGTCCTCCTCCCACACACAGCATCAGGGCAAGCACATGCACCCCCCCACACCCCACCATGGCGTCAGTGCGCATCCACACAACACGTACACACCCATAGCCTCCCGGGCCTAGGGATGCACCCTTCCTAAAGTTCCGAACAGGCAGAGGTCCTGGGACACAGAGCTATGAACAGAATTGGCTAGGTCTCTACTTGCTTCTTAGCTGAAGTTTGTGCACAACATAATCCTCTCTCCACCCCAGCAAGACTGGCAGCCTCTGCTCAGGAGAGGCCACAGGCTGGAATAGCAAGGGATGTGCTGTAGGTCAGGATTGGGAGGCAACATACGAGCTGTAGAGGGGGGCCCAGTACCTGTAATGTGGTCAGGATCCTTGGTGACCTCAATCGCATAGTAAGCAGGGAAGATGCCCCGGTCGCCTGTCCTCATGTTATAGGCCTCGTACCAATAATCTTCTGCCTGCACCTCCACCAGCAGAGGGTCGTCCACCTCCAACTCCAGCTCATCCGCATGACGAGGCACAAACCTGAGGGGGGAGTCAGCAGCACTTTTCCAACCAGGAGCACTGGTTGCCTAGCAGCTACAACACTGCCTAGCAGCTAGGGACAGGGAGAGACGGAGAATCCTCTGTGCCACAGGTTCAGGGTAATTGCTACTGTATCTCCCCCCAACCCCCATCCATGGTCCACTCCAGAATGCCCAGTCAGCTCTCCAGCCATCACCCCAGGGGTGAAAGTAACATTCAACACTTACCAGTGCGGGGCCTGCTCCGACCCCTGGAAGGGGCAGGGCCTCGGTCAGAAGGGGCGGGACTGGGGTCAGCATCCCCCAGCCAGCCCATCCGCAGTAGCGGCAGCGGCGGTTGGAGCCCCGGGCCCTTTTAAATTGCCGGCCCTGGGGCAGCTGCTCCTTTTGCCCACCCTGTCAGCGGCCCGGCCGGTAGGGACCCAGCAGGGCAGCCGACGGGGGCGCCAAAAGGGCAGCGCCGTTAAACCACTGCCGCAGCAAAGGACCCTGCTTCAAGTGCCGCCGCAGCAGCACGTTAACGTCGGCTGTGTAAGGGCCAGTACTAACAGCCACTTTTTACGGGTACGCCATACCAGCCCCTACCGGCTTACTTTCACCCCTACCATCACCGCTCTCTAGGCAGGGCCCTTGTCCCACTCCCTTCTGCCCAGGGATTTTAAGGCCGCACAGCTCACTGCCGCACACTGTGATATCCCCAGCAAGCCAGTCTGTCCAATGGCCAGCGCCTGTGCGTCGCTGTCTCTCCCCGAGGGCTGTGAGCAGTGCATCACCAGCAGCTACAAGTTACCACACAGCTCCTTCTAAGCAAGCCCATTTATTCTTACACTAAAAGCATTACAGAGAAAACATAATAAAAACAACAAAGCGATTTAAACACACACTAACCATACCAGGCCAATTACAAGAGTTCGGCCACTAGTGCTCCCCCTCCCCCCAGAAGCGTGCTGGTGAGAGGGAAGCAGAGGTTTGGACTGGGCTCAGTACAGCCAGGCACAGAGCAGCAGCTGTTGTGAGGAAGTCCCCCCTTCCCCCATCTTCTGGGCTAGAGGCAGAACAAGCATTCTGGGAAGAAAGGCTGACTGGACGGGGGTGTGTAGGGTGTGTCTACACTCACCTAAAGACAGCGCGGTGAGTCTGTTCCTGCTCCTCCCCATTGATCGTACAGGAGAACAGCCCAAACGATTCTGCACCTGTGTTTGCAAAGGGGAACGTTACAGTCTCTAGGGGGATGAATGAGGGAGACTGTTCTCAGGACCCACTCTTGGAGCAGCTGTGCCCTGGCATGTACTTCAGGGTTTCCTTATGTGGTATCGTGTGTGTGTGTGTGTGTTGCGTTCAGGACTGGCATGTCAATGCCAGCTGCGGGAGCAGGCTGTCTGGTAGAACTGCATCTCTCCTCACGCCCAGCTGAGGACCAGAGAACTCAGCCTTGCACAAAGCTCCAGAAAGCCCTTCAATGTGACACTGGGGAAAGGCACTTGCTCCCAAAGGCCTCTAGAAACAGGCACAGCCCAGGAAGCAAAGCCAACTTCCTCACAGCACACCCCAGCCCTGCAGCGACCCCTCTGGGCAATACTGGGAGTTCAATTCTCCTGGGCCCATTCCATCTCGGGCTGCTCAAGGAGGCAAAATCAGAGACAGATGAGCTGGTGGCTTTGTGTACAAAAGGACTGAGGCTCACGAGCTGCTTTTGCATAGGTGCCATAGAGCAACTGTCAAGTGGAGAAGGGAAACCCTTTGTAGCTTCTGCATGGGGCAGGTGGGGAGCGCTATGGAACCGGTCACGCAGGAACTGCTGGCTGGCAGGCGGACTCTGCCCAGGGCGCCCGCACAGAACTCGCAGGAGGAGAATAGGTCACAGGAGAATTAAGTGACCAGAGTTTGGCCTCCATAAAGTGGGCTTGGTCCCAGTTGGACTCAGACTCAGAGTCCCAGCCAGTGAACTGGACAGCAGAACTGTAGTGTGGTAAAGGTGGGCAATTTCCTCAGGCATCTCAAAGGCCAGAAATTAGGTGGGAGTCATCTCATTCTTCACCCCAGCCCTACCCCTCAGAAATGACCCTGGTCTCCATTAATGTCCCCGAGAGCTGGAGAACCAGTAGAGGCTTCCTGCTTCCAAGTCCCTGTTTGACAAACCAGCTGTGGTTCATCAGAACGGCACTTATGTCCAGCGAACTCCAGGAAGGCAGAGGATATGAACAGGGCATTAGGGTAGACAGGGTGTATTTCTGGGGGAGGGATAATATGAGCAGCACAGCCAAGGGGGGGAAATTCAAGCTAGGGGGACATTACTGGTGGCCAGTGGGGGCTTACACAAGCCCCACCCTTTCCCTAGTACACTATTCTCAGCCAGCAAACCACAGATGGTTCACCAGCTGAGGACATAGGCAGGAGGACCTGATAGAGACCAAAGGGGTATTTCTGGGGGGCACAGAGAGAGACATGGCTGCATATCCTATTTGAAGCAGGATATACTGTGCAGGTAGCTTTTTAATTTTTTTTTTTTTTTTTTTTTTGCACACATCTAGGGATCAAAATGGGAGTCTGTCGAGTTTCACTCCAAGGTACTGCATGGTGCCCTGGGGGATCCAAACTGAGAACGGTATTCAAGACAATGTACATTTTTTACACTATGCGGGCGTCAATGTAGAAAAACAGCTAGATTGTTTCCAGTCCCACCATTTTATAGGCTTTAAAACTCCACTTTTGTAAGTGCTCCAAAATCTGAATGGTTACTCACATTGCTTTGAAATTTGGTGTGCCTCATCAGGGTGCAGGGTAGCGTTAGTGAACCACATTTGAGGCCATTTGACAGAGGGATTCCCAAATTACAGGTCTCCCCCAAAAAACCACGGGTTTCCTTCTGCTGCCTTGTACTGTTAAACAGCGAGGCACTAATGACTGGATGGGCAAATCACAACAGGCCTCCTGATGACTGTGAACCCACCCTTCTATTAACATAACTAAGAATAAGTTAATTACAAGCCCCCACCTAAGACGAAAGGAGTCTTGGACTGAGTGACTAGAGGTTGCTGCAATTTGTGAGTCATGGGTAGGGTTGCCAAGTGTTCAGTTTTCGACTGGGAAGTCCAGTCAAAAAGCAGACCTGGCAGTATCCAGTCAGATGTACTGACTGGACACTAAAAGTCCATTACCACAGGCTGGGGGGAGAAGTCGGGGGGAACCAGGATCACTTTACAATACAGTTACAAAGCCCTCTGCCACCCCCACCCTCAGGCTCAGCACTCACTGGAGGAGCCCAATCTATGTTGAGCCCCATCTCGTACCACTCCTTCCCCACTCAGCCCAGGACTCACTAGAGGAACGCGACCGGCCACTCATGAAGACGTTGAGGAACTTCTTGGAGAAGTGGATGTCAGCCTCGGGGGTGGAGTCCTCAGATAGGCAGACTGAATCCCGCTTCAGCGCATCCTCCTCATACTCCTCGCCGATGGCCGACTCGTAGGGTGAGGAGACGCAGTTGTCGTAGACGGTTGCTGAGTCACTCTCGTCGCTGTAGCCCGAGTAGCACTGCTTCAGGCTGACGAGTTCCAGCTGCACGTTCTCATCTACCACCAGCGTGTACTTGACTGAGTCGTAAGAGAGGGCACTGGTGTCTGAGCTCACGGACGCCCTCTGGAGGCTGTGCCCATGCCGGTAGCCACCGTTGCTGCTGCTGCTGCACGAGGTCCTGGGCAGGCTCATCTTCTCGGGCGAGGACATGTAGTCCAGCACCTCGTCCTCCTCGCTGATGGAGGGGTTGGGCTTCCCCGTCAGTGGGGGGTAGCTGGAGGTGTCAATGTCAGAACTGATGGACATGCGGTTCTCGCTGGACTGCGACAGGAAGGGCTTCTCAGGCTCCAGTGGGTCCGAGTTCTTCTGCACAGGTGTCAGGTAGATCTCCTCGGTGGCTTCTAGCCTCACGTCTGTCTGGTAGCGGATGCGGTCCCGGTGGGCTTCCGGCCCCCTTGTCACCACCACCACACTGGGGTTGTGGGGTGGGAGCCGGCTGGCAGCCTGGTGCTTCTCAGGCACCCGGGAGGAGACAACGCAGGCAGGGGCAATCTGTGTGGCGGCCGTGCGCCGGCACGGGCTCTCCGTGGATGTGCCCCGATCTTTGGTGGAGGTTGTGCTATTTTGGTGATTGACCTCATCACTTAGGCAAACGTGGTCATGGGGAGGGGTCTGCTCACCTGAGGGGTGGGCAAGAGAGAGAGAGAAAAAGAGAGCAACATCCACCCATCAAATCCAGAGCACAAGCAGCCTAGGAGCACTCTGTGCTGGGATACACAGTGAGGACACACCCAAAACATCAGCAATGACAGCTGCTGCCAGGCCTCCCACCCTATCCAGGGGCTGGGACTCAGGTTATGGGCCCAAGAAGAGTTCCCTGCTGAGCCTATATCCCATGCCAGCTGGACAATATTCAGATTATCCTCCTGCATATCCATAGGCCACAGTAGAAACAGGAGCTTATCCTGGGCTCTGCCTCCTGAATGCTACCCCCAGAAAAGCTATTCATGCTCCAGGGTTGCTACAAAAACATCTGAGGACAACCCATCTCTCACTTTTGGTCCAAGCTGGAATGCTACCAGCTCCCAGGACAACAGGAAAGGAAGGACCTTACCAGCTGGGGACAGGTACGCAGTAAAAGGGGGCAGGCAGAGGGGAATCAACTCCCAGCTGACTGAATGTGCCTCCATCAGCCTGTGGATAAGCACAGCACCCACCTCACTGGACACAGGCCAGAGGGAAGGGGCACTGGGAGGATGCAGCACTGTGGTTGCTCCTCTGAGATCCAGGCACTGGAGGAACTGCCAGGAGACAGAAGGGGAAAGAGTGAGAGAAGCAGCCTCCTGCTGAGAGCCTGGGACTCACCAGTTTTCAGGGGGGATGACGACCGGGACACCCGCTCCTGCCAACTGTGTTTTTTCCCTAGAGAGTTGTTATTCAGAGTGTCCTGCGGAGAAGAACAAAGCTGCCTTGTAGCTGGAACAGTAAACAGTGCAAAGCACAAAGATGCCCTGTCCCTCCCCCAGCCCACCACTCCACTGCCCCAGCCTCCCTCCACATCAGCCAACATATTGTCCATGTGCATTGGGGGATCCACAAGCTAATCCCAGATCTGCAGCTGCTGCTGGGAAAGCCTGGGCAGTAGCTTGGGAGCTAACCCAAGGCACAGGAGGGAATGAGCCACAAACGATGAGAAAGAACCTGATCTGGATTTTTGTACCCCAATCCTAGAGTGGCACTCAGGGCACTGCCCCAAGGACCCACACAGATTTTGTTTTCCTTTGGCAGGAAAATCCTGAGCAAACCTTGCACCTACCTAGGATTTGTCATCTACACATTGTGCGCACGGCCTCTCACCTGCATGCTCTTCCCCCCCAACATTCACTTTCTGATCTTCACTGTCCATGTTACCAGAGGAGCTAATGAATTCTAGCACACTAGAACCACCAATGAGAGACACATTAACTCCCTGGCTGGGGAGCACCAGGGGCCAGGTCATGCATCTGGCAATGCTTGGCGTGAGACGCTCTAGACACTGGGTATGTGGCATAGGAAGTACAGGCCCTTCAGTGTCATTGGGCACAGAGCGCCAAGAGAAATACTTGTGAGCATGGCAGGCAGCATGGACACACACTGGTTGTTCCTCTGCTCCTGGGCCTCTGCTGTGTCCCACACCGCTGCAGGGCACAGCCAGCACTGTGTACATATGCTCTGCTCCCAACACAGCAATGCCAGGAAAGAGAAAAAAGACGTGTTATCACCAGGACCAACATTTCCCCCATGGGCAACATAGCTGTCCCACTGCCTATTGCCACCCTGGGCATGAGGGCCACAAAGATCACTCTGTTCGGTTCCTGACCCAGGACCTGCTCTTTCTGGCCTTGTCTGCACTGGGAAACTGCATCTTGTTAGAAAACACCATAACTATGATGTCTGAACTAATGTGATGTTCAACCCAATTTTGCCCTTACTGTGGATAAGGCAGGTGTGTTTAAAAAACGTTAGCGGGTCATAGTTAATCCTAAGGGGGACTTGATGCATTTTCCCAGTTCAGACATGGCCTCAGTGAGATGCCATTCAGAGAATCAAGCTGGTACAGGGCATCAAGCATCCTGCAGGTGCTACTCCTGAGTGTTCCTGGCAAAGTTAGAGAAACCATGAGTGCAGCAAGATCCCACAACCCCCACCAGCTGCTTCCAGGGATTAGCTGACAAATTCTGAGGGGTGGGCACTGGGGTAGGTCTACACTGCAGGTAGGAGCAAGCCTGGCAGCCTGGGCAGACAGAAGCACACTAGCAGGGCCTGAGCTAGCATGCTAAAAACAGCAGTGTGCATGCTGCAGCACCGACAGAAGCTCGGGCTAGCCACCAGAGCTCAAGCCACCCTATAACCTAGGTCCAAGCTTGGGTGGCTAGCCCAAGCCTCTGTCGGTAACGTGTGTCCACACTGCTATTTTTAGCACCCATGAGTCTGTCTGCCCAGTTAGGAGGCTCGCTCCCAGCTGCGGTGTGGACATATTCCCAATGAATAGGGTCCACCACAGGGAGATGGACCATCCAGTCTGGTATCCCTCTCCCTTCTGTGCTAGGGCAGATCCATGGCCCATCTAATACCTCCATCACATTCTCTAGGGCTCTGTCCCAATCTAGCATTGTGTCCCCCACCCCGTCCTCTGTAGACTCATCCACGTCTCAGACGCAAGACATCTCCTGAGGTTAAATCAAAATATCTCCTATTAGTCTCATCCCACCCCTCTAGTTATACCTCAGTATACTGCCCTAAAGATTCCTTCCCCTCCTTGGGGTTTACATCCTTCAGACACCTGCAAACATCACCTTCCCCCTTCACGTTTAGTGATCATCGAGCCAGCCTAAACAGAGCCTTATTAATCTCTCCTCATAAATTGACCCCTCCAGTCCCAGGATGTGAGCTCTCTGGGACTGAGGGCCCCAGCACTGAGTGCGGGATCTGAGGTGAGATCTCTCCGAAGTCCCCAATCTGGGACTGAGGATTTTGCATACCCAGCCCCCAAAATATCACTGATGTTTTGCAACCATCTCACTGTAAATTCCTGTCCTGTTTGCTCCCTCCCAACCCCCCATCCCTGCAGAGTCTCTCTCAGCCTAGGGGGAAGTAATCTGCTCTCTGGGTTCTCCTCCCATTGAGGATCAAGGTTTTGGGTTATATTTCCCCAGCTGCAGGATGTATATTGCCCCAGGCTGAGTCTCACTTAGCTGTTTCCAGTGTATGTGTCATGTCTCTGGGGCCGTTTGGATTTTCTCTGCTGTCAGCAGGGTTTGCAGATCCTCCTAACACTCCTATGCCTTCCCCAAAGAGAGGGATTCAGATCTGCTAGGGAATTTCTAGCTCTGAAAGTCTGAGCTGCCTAATAGTCACCTCGTTCCTCTTTCCAAGTGCAGAGAGCCAAGGGCAGCCTCTGAAAAGGCACATGCTGTATAGAGAGACTGCCAGTTCCCTCCCTCTGCCCAGGAAGGGGGAGACCCCCCGCACCAGAAGGGCTGGTGCAGGCTGCCAACATAGCCCCCAAAGGCCCTGCTCATGCCAGTGCAAAGAACTAAGTGTGCCCATTTGCCTCATTGCAGCTCCCAGTCACTTGTCAGAATGGGATCGCAGCCAGCCAAGCTGCCATAGTGACCACCTCTGCCAGGGCTCCTGCACACTGTACCCAGAGGGGCAGCCCTGGCTGCAGAGGAGGTAGCAGCGCCCAACCCCCTCTCCATCAGTGCATGAGCTGGCCAGGGGACTATAAGAATGTGCAGGGCCCCTCGTGGTGGGCATCGGATGCAGCAAACCCAGCATGAAGAATGCAGGCAGCTTGCACCGTGGCCCAGGGATAGGATGCATTGAGGTTACTATTGCGGAAATGGAGAGAGAGCCACAAAGGGCTTGAATGGGGGATGACCAGATACTCTCATGCCCCCACAGAGTCTGATCAAGCAGGTGTTTGGTCCCAGCAGCCAGCAGATTGATTTCCCTCCCTCCCCTGACCCTTGGAGTGCCTCAGATCTCAGGGTATCTGCATCTGAGCTCAGCCCCGCAGCAAGGCTTCCCCAGAGCATCCTCCCCCAGAATGATGGGAAATGGAGTCAGAAGCACCCCCACCACTGAGCACCGTTGGGCAGCACCAAAGGGAGATCTGAGGGGCCCTGCACTCTGTCATACACCAGAGCTTATGTCAGCTCATTGGGGTCCAGCACACACCCAGATGTGCCCAGTATTTAGCCACAGAGAGAAGGAGGGGACAGCAGGCCATGGAAGGGGAAAAGTATGGGCACCTGGGCTGGGTGGTAGTTAGGGCGATGCCAGCCACTCCACGACACTAACAAACAAGGTGCTCTGGGAGTCCATCCCACACCGCAGAACAGAGCAGTGTAAATGGGAATGCCCTCATGTGCTCTAGTGAGCTGGAGCATCTACCTGGGAGGATTCCCATGCAGAGGGAAGTAGCAGCTTGAAAAGTGGTAGGACAGTTGCCCAGACAGCAGCAGCAGGCTGGTTCCTGGGGCCATAAGGTGGTGAGTGCAACTGAGTTTGTGGGGGATGCCTGCAACTGAAGCCAGCGGATGGTCTTAGCCCCTGCCTTTGGAAGAATACATGAGGCTTTGCCTCCTCCCTGCCCTAATGGTGGGGATGCTAAAGGAGGGCTCTGAGCAGATCCTGGCTGTAGTCTCTACAGTGGGAGCAGGGGAGGAACACTGATTTTAAACAGGAAACACAACCCCCTTTTCCTACCCAAATGGAAGAGGGAGCTTGACTGTGCGGGGAAGGGTCTGGAAGCAGCAGAACTGGGCACGAGTTGAGAGCCATCAGCCCCAAATGGGATACAAAGGAAACTATTGCCAGATGCTATAAGGAAAGGGATTAAATGTAGTTCCCAACCTCCGGCCCCTACCCCACTCATCTTGCTGCTGTCACCACCTGACATGCCTTCAGAGAAGCCAGTCAGTGCCCCTTCCTCCTAGTTCCTCATCCAAGTGTCCAACAGTCCCAAAGGATGGACTAGTGGTTAGGGCACTAGCCTAGAACTTGGGAGAGCTGTGTTCAATGCCTGACTCCTCCACAGGCTTCCTGTGCAGCACTGGGGAAGTCACATCTCTCTAGTACCAGTACAGTGGGGGAGAAGAGTGCTTTCCCATCACCCTTGGGCATGGTGAGGGTAAACACACTAAGGAGTGTGAGGTGCTCAGATCCTATGGTAATGGGGATCTAAGATAGACAAACTCTTTTCAGACAGGACCAAGTCCATGCCTACAGCACCGCAGACTAGACAGAGTGGGTGGTGTCCCAGGGAGGGGCAGCACTGCAAAGGAGAGCCATAGGCAAGTCAACAGGGACCAAGAGCAACTCTGAGAGACTCGCTTGGGGGAAGATCGTTGGGGACATAGGGAAAAGCAGAGGCTGCCAGAGGCTGAATTTGCCCAGCCTCACCATCAGCGGGATCCACTTCAGGCCCAGAGGTAGAGACGCTGCACCAAGGGGCCCAGTTTCAGCTCCTGCCCTGTTTGCAACATGAGTCACAGTAAGAGCCTTCTCAAAAAAAGGAGAGAAGACCGGAGGTGAGTGTGCCAGGATAAAGCAGGGGGAGGGGAGGGTACCAGGCTGCAGGAGGAGTGCTGCTGGCCATACCCATCAAACCTATGACAAGGAGGAAATGAAGAGAGAGGACAGCCTCGTGCCGCTTGAAGGATGGACAGAGGCTGAGGAGGTTGTGAACAGTGCTATTTGCCTGCAGGCCTTCTGGCTCCCCAGTGTAACTCTCTCACTGGGACCTGCAGGCACTCATCACTAACAGTGAAGTCATGTGCTTTTACAATAGCAACCCCTTATCTGGAATGGCTCCAGAGGCAGTTCAGCTCCCAAAAGTGACTCTAAATAAATGACATAATTGGATTCCATGATAGCGACTCCAGATCACATGGGCCGAGACTGCAAAGAACGGCTTTCTTCCTAACTGCCTATGCCACACACTCCTCTTGGGATCTGGGAGCCAAGCGGGGCTCTCTCCATGTCATACACAGCAACTCATAATACAGGTTCTGCCACCAGAACAGAACAAAAATGCTGCTGATGCATAGGGGATCGACTCTCCCACCCTCTCGGAGCCAGGTACGTTCTGCAGGGCTAACAAGAGGAAAGAGCAGTAAGAATGTGTGTTAGTCACTGAAGTGAGCAATTCTGACTCTAATACACATACATGTGCAGGGGAGCAGGGCTGTGGGGAAGGAAAGGGCCATTGGTGCAGAGGGTATGTCTATACCGAACCGGCAGTCACACCCTGCGATTGCAGTAGACCAATCTAGCTAGCTTGGGTCCTAGACCAGTGAAGCTGTGGCACCACGGGCTTCAGCATAGGCTAAACAAGCCACCTGGACAATTATTCGGGTAGGCAGCCTATGCTGAAGCCTGCGCTACCATGGCTTCACTGCTCCAGTATCCAACTTAGTAAGATAAAAGCTAGCTTGGGTGCGTCTACATGAGCTGCAATCACACTCTGTGACTGCAATGTAGAATGACCCCTAGTCCCTTTCCAGACTAGAACTATTCAGAACTTGTGTTTGGATTCCTGACCCAATCAAGCTACCAATCCAGCTCTGAGTGATACATGCAGCCCCCAGCCCCATCCAACTCCAGGGGAAGACCTGAAGCATCGACTAGAGTCGCTAATCTGATACTATAGTATTTTCAGGGCAAAGGCTGGCTGCTGCCTCCTTACGAAGAGGTTATAATGGCAAATCCAAGGAGGAGGAAGTGAAAGTGAAGAAGAAATCTCTCCTTCCAACAGTAACTCTCGCTCCACTCTGTTTGGAGGACTTTTCCACTTGCTCTACTCTACATAACAGCAGAAGCTGGGAAGAAGTATTATCCTGGCGTTAGAGGCAGACGCTCCACAAAAAAAGAGGCTCCCCTGCGATTCAGCTGTTTCTCTCTTCCATCCAGCAGCCCTCCTGTCTGGCACCAACATTTCACCCCCTCTTCACTAGGGTGCTCTCTCTACATTTATTTTCCTTTTGCCATCACAAGAAGCCAGCAATGCCCCACCATGTCAGTGCCTATCCAGGCTGCCCTGCACCAGCAGCATTAACCAGGATGTGATGCTCAGATTCCTACTCTCCCAAGCCTGTTCTGCGGACTCAGGGCCTGAAAGGATTACAGCAGGCCCCAGCTGTCACTGCCAGGCACCTCGGGCTCTGCACTTGTCTGTCCATCTGGCAGCTCCACGTGCACAGGACCACGAGCAGTTGATTTAAAAGACAGCAAGAGCTGCTTGGAAAGGAGCCTGCTTGAAAACGTGACTGGCCTGGAGACCCCCCTCTCCCCTAGTTCTGTCCCAAGGGGGGTGGGGGGCATGCTGGCCAGGCAGGTCTGAGACCAGCATTGCTCCTGCACAAGACCAAAATGAGAAGCAGTTTCCAGCCCCCAGAGATCCAGCCCCAGATGGCTCCAGTTAGTCTTCCCTCAGTGAAAAGCCCAGGAGGCAGACCCCAACCCCCAGCTAGGTGTGAAGACCCTTCCTGGACAAAGGCTCCCCAACAGTACAGTCTCCACAGCCTCAATGGGGGCACCAGGCGCAGCTGCCTATAGGTACCAATGAAGAGGGGGAACAGGAACATAACTGGGGCAAGTTTCAACCCATATTCTGGGGGAGATGACTCAGCTCTGGTGACTCTTTGCAGCACAATGAAGAGAAACAGCATCATAAAGGATTCAGCAGCCAGTGAGGTCAGCCAGCTCGATAGGGCATTTCAGCCACATGGACACTCCCCAACCCAGCCAACCCCTGCCCCACTGCACACACCCATCCTAACCCCCAGTCCTATCCATCCTCCTCCCACTCTCCCTTCCACCCCCATGCACCATCTTCTCCCACTGCACATTCCCACCAACCCACTCAGCTTCTGCACCCAACCCGTCTTTCCCCATACTCTCCCACCCCTCTGGTTCTGACCCTCCTCCGCACCTGTCCGTTCTCCCCAAAGCACAGAAAATCAGACAGACACCCCCGTCAGACATCCCCACTGTGTCTCTCCCCAAAGCCATTGCCCTGGAATTTCGCCAGGGACTTGCTTCCTGGATCAAACTTCCTGATTCAGAGGACAGAACAGAACCTCCAGCCCTAAGCTAACAGGACAGCAGGGCATTCCCCTCCAGAGACCTAGCCCTCTCCTCTGATCTGCTAAGACCAGACTTCATCTCCTCGCTCCCTCTCTGATGCCCTCTGCTTGCTCCATCTCTACCTTGGCTCCCCTTCCTCTCTGCCAAGGGTTTGTTACTTGCTCTCACTCCAGAATGGCAGGCAGCTGCTGTAATTCTCTGGCTGCCAAACCTCCTCTTCCTACTTCCTCCAAGCCTCCCTCCCTCCTGCATAGCCCCTCCTCCCCCCAATTTCCAGCACTTCTGCCCACACTGGCATCACCTGCCCTGCAAAAGTTTCCCACCTTCCTGAGATCCATGCCATCTCATGTCAGCCTCTGCCATCACTGATAGCTCCTAACTGTCCCACCCTATGGCTGGGGGGCTCTATCCTTGGCCCCATTCTCCTCTCCCATGTTCCCCTCTTCTCAGTGTCTCAACTGGAAATTTTAAATCAGCTGCCAGTTTTAGGCTGATGCAATCCAACGCCATACCCACCAACTCCTCCCCATCTGTCATACACAGAAACACCTGCCTCTCATTTCTTTCTCCTCAGCTGAACGTCACCAGGATGAAAATCCTCTTACTTGACAAGAGAAGCCACCTCTCAATAACAGAGAATGATAAAAATAGCCTTTTGTATGTATCGCACCATGCACTGCTTTGCAAACTCTGCAGGAGACAGCCGAGCGAAGGGATTCCTGCCACTGCACACAACACTGAAATGCAGCCCCCTTGCAGATAGAACAGCAACGCTGCACAGTTGCTTAGGAGAGAAAGTGAAGAAGCATCTTCTGTCTAGCTGAAACTGCAGGGGGAATTTAGGGCAACAGAATGGAATCACCCGAAGCACCACCAGTCAGGACATTGGGCTCCTATCTTACTCAGAAGACAGCACCAGCACCATACCCTCTAGCACTGACTGTGCTGGGACATGGGGGTCAGCAAGCATCCCCTACCAAGTCACCCGCACTACCTGCAGCAGCCCCTGCATGTTCAGACTTAGGAGCTCTCCCATCCGCATCCTGACCAGGCTGACCTGCCTTTTCCTCTGAGAGCAGACGGGTGAGATAGACTGACTACAGCCTCCAGCTGAACCATCGAGCCCCTTGCTATAGCCCAAAGCTTTCCAGTACCCATCACACTGCTTTTCCCTGCATGTCCTCCTGGATGACTTCCTCTCCCACCTCTGGCCCAGCACACTCTGCTCAATGGCTCATTCATAAATTTGTCACTTCATGACTCATTTACTGAAGCTCTCCCCTGTGGCCTCGCAAAGCTGCTCCACCTGAAATCCAGCCCCCAAACCCCACAATCACTTCTCCACCACCAAACTGACCTGCCATGGCTATGCCCTATCTACCTCCTCTCAGACTCCTCATCCCCCCTGGAGGCTGACTCTTTGCTCCTGCCCCTCCACTCCCTGCCTGACCAGTGCCCCACCAGGCCTCTGTCACTGTCCTGTGGTGACTCACCCAGACCCATCACTGCCTCCCGCCCTCCAGACAATGATTTCTAGGGGTTAGTAGGAGAAAGTGACCCTGGACAACCCCGCAGTACTCAGGGCAGAAGGCCCTGGCTCAGCATCTCTGCCAGGCCAGCATCCTGGTGCTGCCTTCTTGGATTGCTCAATGGGAATATCGCAGGGGACACCATATCCCTCCAAGCCTCACCTAATTATCTGGGTGTTAACAAGTGATCTCAGAGGAGAGGGACATGTGACTCCCCTGCCATTCAACGCTCCAACCCAAAAGCAAGGGAGAAGATTTCAACCCCCCCCACCACACCCACTTTCTGCCTCCACGTCACTCTCATGGTTTCAGCCGCTTCCATTCACCAGCTGAGCTGTGTCATCCCAAACAAAAGCCTCTGGAAAAGGGATTAACCCCCTCCTCACCCTGCACCAGAGGCTGAGTTACATAGGCTGGAGCTTGGCCCAATACCACCCAGCAGCTCTCACCTCCCCAATTGCTACTGCCACTGCCGAGCTCGCTTGAGGCCCCAAGGAGATAACTGGCATCTGGGGCCATCGGGAGGTTGGGAATCCTCCCTAGGAACCCAGGGGACAGGGAAAGAGAGAGGGGGATTTCAAATGCACCCATCGCCACCCTAGGTTCTAGGCCCTTCGTCCCCTGGACATGCTCCAATCCAGACTTACCTGGGTCCGAGGCACCTGTGGGAAGAGGTTGAGAGTTGTGGGCCGCTTGGGTCTGTAGGTGTCCATGGTTACTGGCGGGGGCTCCTTCTTGAGCGGCTCTGGGGCGGTTTCCTCTTCGGCAGAGGTCTCCCCGGCAGCATCGATCAGGTCCAGCTGAAGCATCTCTGCCTGGAGCCGGCTCGCCTCCCCGCTGCCCACCCCCAGGCAGCTATTGGTCTGCAAGCTCACATGGCTCTGGGAGGATTAAGAGACAGAATCATGAGACTGGGAGGGAAGGTCGGGCAGTCGCATCGCATCACATCAGCCCCTGAGGGAAGGAGGGAGGGAGCCAGAGCTGGGCTGCAGCAGCAGCAAGGCTGTGCTGAGCTGCCTTTTATTTTCAAGGGGACAGGAAAAAATATTCAAGTCTCCAAGAGCAGCTAAAAGCAAAGGTTTCCATGTTCCCGCACCGCAGGCACGGGGCACCGACACAGCTTCTTTATTAACACAACCGCTTCAGCTCCCTGCCCAGACACTGCAGCTACAATTGCAGCAACATGGCTATTCTCTGGTTCATAACAAGCGGCGACATTGTAAGTGCCATCGGCAGGGAGGGAGGGACACAGGGGCACTAAGATTGCACTGGCTGATACCATGAGAAATACATTAGGTTACACCAGAAACACAGTTTGAAATGCAGTCCCTCAGTCACTCCACAGAACCAAAGGCAGCAGAAAGATCCTGTTAGTCCAGCAGCAGCTCCTCCTCCCAGGGCCCAGGCACGACTGGTTCCTACAGTCAATTCTCCAAGACTGTCCCAGTCTAGCTTTAAAAGTCCCAGGTGATCGCACTGCCAGCCCTTCCCCTGGGAGATTGTTCCACAGACTCATGCATTTCACTGCCAGGGCGTATCTCCTGAGAGTTTCCCTTCTCCATTTCACCCCATTCTGCCAGCTATACCTTTACTTATCCAGTTAAAGAGCCCAAATCTGCACGGGATGCAGCAGAGCTTGTTTCCAGCTCTTGGACTGTAGGTGGTAGAATTTTTCCATTGTCTCTTTGCTGAAACCGATGGGGTTGTTCATGATAAGAATTGGACTTTAAATATTAGTACGAGTAGCTTGGCCCAGGGTAGATACCTACATCTATTGTGCATACATTGATATAGAAATAGTTCCTCTCTGTCAGAAGGGCAGCCCTGCCCTGAGCACCCTCATGCTGTAGGCCACAGCACAATAAGTGCACCTGCCTCAGTTTCCCTCCTTCTGAGTCCCCAGAAATGAAGCTGCCCAGTCTTCCCAAGTATAAACATTGCCCCTGTGAGGTTCATTTAGTACGGAAGTCCCATGTACAGAAACCATAACAGAAGTCCCACAGCCACAGTGCACATCTCCCCCAGCAACATGCAGTCCTCACCTCCTTCCCCAAACCATGGGTCTCCAGCACAGTCCCAGTATCCCTTACCACACCCCAGCTCTCCAGGGCAGTCCTCTCCTGTCCTCGTACCAGGACAGCCACTCCAGCCCTTCCAACTGGAGTGCAACCCCCTGCTTCCCAGCATGAAACCCCCCAGCCTCTCTGCTGGGAGCATCCCTCATTCCCCCGGCCTTCCCATGGTTCCTCTGGGTCCAGCTCTCTGGCCCAGGAGATGCCAACAGCTAAGTTCCTCTGCCGCTCCTCTGCCGTCAGCCTTCTGGCTCTGGCTTGGGGATGCCAGCTAGCACACCCGTCTCGCTGCTCTCCTGACTTCAGCCTTCTCCCAGGAAACACCTGCTTCTTTCTAGGACTCCTCCAGTCCCCTGATTGCTCTCCCCTGCCCTTCTTGACTTAGCCAGTCTGCTCTGACTCACTGGGACTCCACCCCCTGCCAGGTCTCTCTTTTGCTAGATCTCCCTTCATCACTGGGTATCCCCCAGTCCATTATAGCCCCCAGGTGATGCCCCACCATCTTAACTGGCCGTGGGAGCACCTGTACTGGCACGGGGGCACTGGATACACTTCATTTGCTGGGGCCAGTCACCCTGTGACACTCTCCTTCCTGGATGCTAACACCCTTCAAAGCACGTGTAAACTATCAGCTTCCCGCTCTCCTGGTTGCTATATAGTCAAATTGGACAGATTGAGCTTGTTCTTGTTTTCTGTCTTGGTATCAACATTGGTGCCAATCATCAGGGTATCAGAGTGCCTTAGAACACCCCAGAACTATAAATACAGTCTGTCTTGGTTTCTCTGTCCCAGTTGGTTGGATTCTCTTTTTAATCATCCTTTATTTTAGCAGATGCCAAGTTCGCTCTGCTCAGAAGGCACCAAGACTCATGGTTCTTCTGATCCCTTCCAGGAGCAAGTCCCACAGCTGCAGAAAGAGCTCTGACCCCTGCAACTGCAGGTCTCACCCTTGGGATAGACAATTCCACTCTCCAGAGGACCATAGCTGCCACGTACAAGCATGATCTCAGGAGGTGAGGGCTAGTCTGAACTGGGTTGAAACCTTGAACTGAACTCACCATCCAATGGGGCGTCAGTGTAGGGGATTGGTCTAGATGACCTCCTGAGGTCTCTTCCAATCCTAATATTCTATGATTCTATGTAGGGTTAGGGCACTGAAATGATGAGTTCTCAGTGGCCTGTGCTGCTGGGTAAGCAGGTGGCTGCATTTTGAACCAAGTGGAGCTGCTTAAGATAAATGGTTTAATTCCTGTAGTGTGTGTTGCAATAATCAAGCCTTGAGGTCAGACACTGGTGGGTCCCTGTGGCCAGCAGGATGGGCTGAAGTCTCCCGAACAGGCAGAAGTAGGAGAGAGCATTTTACACAAAGAGTGCCAGCCGTGAATCCAGCAGGACTCCAAGGCTGTAGGCAGACCTGACATCCTCAGAGCAGCTGCCTGGGATACAAGGAGGCATGATGGTGGCAGTGGATATTTTGATCTGCTTCCATCTCCCCATGAACATCAACTCCATCTTTCTTCATATATCAATCCCTTTTGCCTTTCATGTCTCTGCCAGGATCCAAATACTGCCACCCATAAAATTCTGGCAGCAGTAGCTGCTGCCATCACACACACCTAAAATGAGCCTTTGGCCCCAGTGTCTGTGCTGTTGGTACTCATAGCTGTTACCAGAGAAACTCAGTCTCCTGTAATCAGGTCCTGGCCGGGAGTATGTGAGCACCTGCAGACAGCACATCACTCTGGCCTCCCACTGAAAACCAACCTACATGCAAAGTTTCAGTCCTAATCTACAAGGCCAAGTACAGCATTGGCACAAACTATACCAGGAGTCACTGGGAGGACTCTGCTCCCCCAGCCATTCAAGATTCCTCCCCATAACACTGCAAACAGGAGAGCATCACTGATCCTTGAACTGTACTCTAGGCTTGGCCTTTCCACTACCTCACTCCCATGTAGAGAGGGATTCGCCTCTGAACTGGTGAGGAGCAGCATGGATCATGAGAACACTGAGTCCAACCAAGAGCATATGGGTGTGTGAGCAAGCACATATGAGAGAGCCAGTGTCCATCAAGACTAAGGCCCCAATTCTGCAACTGGATCCACACAGGCAGATGCACCTGTGTGGTGCCCCGCTGATGTCCGTGGGACTCTGTGCAGTCATCGTGATCACTACTGGCTTGGGGCCTAAGGCAGCAGGGGAGACAGACAGATGATGCTGCTGCTTGCAACCTCAGAGAGAGGGGTTCTTGCAAGTGAAGTGGAGTAGTGTAAATTAGTTGGGTGCTGCACAAAGACAGGTCCCATAGCTAACTGGTCTGTAAAACAGTAAACGCCCCTACGCTGCAACCTTGTGAGTAGGTGTCTACATCCCCCAGTCCTGGGCTGCTGCTTGCTTCTTCCAGGCCATAAGGATGGTAGCTGTGACCTGTGGCCCTGCAAGTTGGAAGGGGCTGGGGTATAGTGGAAAAAACAGGGACAAAGCCTGCAGCTGAGCCAATTTTTCCAGCTTATTTTTATATAAAATGGGATTTATGCAGGAAATGCTGAGCAGCTCCAAAATGGCAGAGCTGTAATTCCTTCTAATATATTAAGCCAGGCTTTGCCCCTGATCCCTCCCCCTGTGTAATCCCCAGCAGCCTGAGAAAGGCAACTGCACGCTGTACTCACCACCCCAGCATCTGCTGTACCAGCACAGTGGCGCTGTGAATGCTACTGGCAGTACTAACCAGCCCTATCCTGGGCCTGCTGAGATATTCCAGGATCCCCTTAGACCTGTTGCTCCTGGCCTCCGCTGCCACCTGCAGGGCATTTCTAAGAACTACGTTATAATAAGGAGAAGAATGGTGGGACACAGGGGAGTAGAGCTTTGCTTCTCGAAGGCATTATGATAGAAACAAAAGGGCAACTGCAGCTGAAGTCAAGGGCAGCTGTAGCTGCTCAGCACTTCTGAAAATCAGACCCGTGTGGCTCAAGCTCCGCACCTGAACACCGAGGCACCCAAAATTAGTGGCCACCTTGAAGCTAGGGTTGCCAACTGTCTCATTGCACAAACCCAAACATCCTTGCCCCACCCCTTCCCCGAGGCCCCACTCCTGTCCCACCCCTTCTTTGAGGCCCCGTCCCTGCTAACTCCAACACCCCTCCCTCTGTCGCTCGCTTTCCCCCACCCTGGCTGGGGCAGGGGGTTGGGGTGTGGGAAAGTGTGAAGGATGCAGGCTCCGTCCAGGTGGCACTTACCTTGGGCAGCTCCTGAAAGCGACTGGCACATCGCTCTGACAGCAGCTCCTAGGCAGGGGTGCAGGGGGTCTCCAAGCGCTGCCCCTGCCTGCAGACACCACCCCTGCAGCTCCCATTGGCCTCAATTCCCAGCCAATGGGAGCTGTGGAGGTGGCGCTCGGGGTGTGGGCAGTGCCGCGGAGACCCACCGCCCCTCCCCCCTCCAGGGGCTGCAGGGACATGCAATCTGCTTCTGGGAGTGGTGCAGAGTGATGCAGGTAGGCTGCCTTAGCTCCGCTGCACCACCGGATTTTTAGCACATAAAATCTCCCAGATTGGCTTCAGTAGTCTCCGAGAGATAGAGCCTGATTCCGGGAGACTCCTGGCAAAACCGGGAGGATTGGCAACCTTAGTTGAAGCAAAAAGAAAAGGAGTACTTGTGGCACCTTAGAGACTAACCAATTTATTTGAGCATAAGCTTTCATGAGCTACAGCTCACTTCATCGGATGCATAGTTTGCCCAAAATTTTTCAAACGCTGGGCCACCACTTAGACCCAGAGATGCCCGTCTCCGAGACAGAGGGACCTGGTATTCAGCGATGACTGAGGCAGGTTTAGGGCAATATATTTATTTAACAAACAAGTCAAAACCCATATGCAGTAAACGGAATTTCTGTTACTGTACTCTAGCCTGGCTATATTTCCTGCCTCAGCCTCTGCAACTGGTTCCCCATCTCTGTGCATGAGTCAACAGGCGATGTGACTCTGGACAGTATTCTGCAGGAGGGATGGCAATTATAATACTCCTTGCTTAACCCTTTGTAGCAGGCCTGCCCTTTACAGTTTTGTGCTAAATTTCCTGCTTGAACAAATTCTAACAACTAGAGGGATTATCAACTTTTTTACTTATTGTTATGCTATCAACAGGTCTCAGACAATCTTTATGACAATTTCAAGAGTCTTCCAGAAGTACCATTAAGCAAAATGTCCTTCCATGTCTTCAGTGGCTTGTTCAGTCTTTTTCCTGCAGTCCAGAACAGGATTGATCCATGCTGGTTACTGTACAGCCAGTGTATCTGCTCTCACTCTGCTGGCTGCTCGTTTGCTCTCTCAGCCACATTCTGAGGTACTTTAGAAGACATCTGAGCAAAATGCTTTCACTTTCTGTTGATCATGAAATATGAATGAGATGACATTCCTTTAATCACTGCAGCTTTAGTGGCCACTATCTTTTAAAATTCAAACATAGTCTTTGAGTATTTAAAAACAAAAGAACTATGGTAAGGATCTTCCTCCTCTTTAATAATTTTCTATCGGTTTTACGTTGTCTGACCTCTTTGCTGAAACTCAGTTATTTGCCATCCTTTGGTTATGCCTTGTGTCTCGTAATAGGCCATGTCTATTATACAGAAGTTTTGCTGGTAGTTTTTCACATTGCAGAGGTGCTGCTCTGTAGCTGAGCAGAGCTAAAGATGGCTCTGCTCTTGCATCAATTGCTTTTCTGAGAGAGTCCTTCACTATACTCTACAATCTGCTAATCCATCCCTATCTTTGCAGAAACTTCTGAATTTCAACACGAATTCCTTATTCTTGAGGTGTGGTCCCCTGTCCACTACTTCAGACCATGTCATTTTATGGAATTCCCTGCTACACAAACATTGATTTAATGGACCTGAGCCGGATTGCATTGAAGTTGTGATACATTTAAGTGTCGAGCTTTGGGAAAGTTGCTAAAATAGTCTACAATAAGGTCATCATGTTTTTTTCCAGAACAAACAAATCTAATTCAGACTGTGTCCTCTATTCTCTCTGTTGTACATCTCTGTACTTCCATCAGGTTTCACACACACTCACCATTTTGTCAACGTCACTGTTCTCTATGGACAGAATATGACTTCTCCTGTTCTTCTTGGTTTAGTCATTCCCAGGAGTACTTCCTCTATTTTTTCCAACTTTTCCCTCCCACCACTGGGGGAATGACTTGTGGAAATGGCTATATCTGTACCTTTCTCTGCAGGTTCACCTGTATATTGGGAATGGGAGGGTGAGAGAGGTGTGGATTTCTCCATCCATTACCTATAGCTTGTATTACTCCTCATAGTATCTCATCCTTAGTCTGTTTTCCTCTTTCTAATTCATCCCATATTCTTAGTGATACCACATGAGGCTTTTATCATCAGGTTCACATGGACTGTCATGGCTTGTTCCAGGTCACCTCATGGGTCAGCAAGTGAAGCATGTGGTCTTGATAGTGCATATGCCGCTATTTGAAAATGCCAGTAATTGCTGTATTCTTGACTGTGCTTCTCCACCTCCTTTTATGTATCACAGTCATTGCTTTATGGTCCATTTCAGGTTTGAAAGGTACAGCCATAGAAAGACATGAGACTTTGTACAGCCATACACAAGGCCTAGCATCTTTTGATTTGCAAATTCTCTGACACTGTCACAGCTCTTGCAGCATATGTGACAGGCAGACATTCTGTCCCATGGCTCCTTTTAAAACATCTGTTGAGTGTTTGAACTCTGTGTGTTGAAGCATTACAGCACTAGTGCTGAAGTCAGTACATATTACAAATCCTTTAACTCTGTCATACTCCAACATCCAGATCCATTCTATATCTATGTGACGGCATTATCTTAGGTGAGTTGTTTGAGCTGCATAGGTGGGTACAAACTTACAGTTCTAAGTCAAGATGCCTTGCAGACTCAGAATGCCTTTATCTTTGGGTCTCTGCATATTCACTAGTGCTTGAATCTTGAGAATCTGTCACTTTTTGTGGTCCACTTCTCTGCTCAGTAGGTGATTTCAGTAACTCAAAATGGACACTTCGACCCTGTTCGTTGTTTCTTCTTGTGGTTTCCAATCACTTCTGCAGTTGTCCCTGAAGTTCAGTTACGGAGCTGCCCCAAATTATGATAGCATAAATGTACATTTTTTCTCCTGAGAGACATTCCTGCATCTGGGACACTGTGCAGAGAAATACTTCCTGGTGCCAAATATATTCTGAAAGGCAACCTCACAAGGCAGCCAAATGGTGCATTGAAAGTGTAAATCTCAAAGCTTTATGTCCAGAGTATCTGCCAAAACCCTGCTGATGCATCCAATTTGCTAAAGAATTTGGCTCCTGCCATCTCAGCAAATGTTTTTCTCCTTGTGGCAAATGTAACCTCCCCTTGTGATGTTCTTGTTCAGCTCCTTGGGTCAGCACCAAGTTCTGAGTCTGCCTCCCCTTTCACTCAACAGTTACTAAGGAGTGAATCCTGACTGTTGATTCTCCTGTTCTATGAATGATGCCGTCTGTCATGTTTTGCAACTTTTCCTCTGGTTTCTGTAGGAACTCATCTGCTGGCATGTAAAACAGACTCCTGACCGCCTGTAACTATCTATGTCACCAGGATCACATCTGGGATCACATCTTCATTTGATGCAGCTAGTGCTTTCACATATGGTTCAAGATTAATATCTGTTATTCTGATTCCCTATGGTATACACCCTTGGTCAAGCTAAGCATCTCATGTGCAGAAATAAACGCCTGGTTGCTTTCGTCAACGAGCTACTACAAACTCTTGTTTTACTGCCTTGCCTCTGAACTCCCCCAGGACTGGAACTGGAGCTGACAGCTCTATGTCACCTTTGACTTTTCAAGCTGTACACTTCCTTTAAACCTCTCTATTGCCATTTCTATCATTGCTTTCACTTATGCTCCTGGGGTGATTTTGTACATTCCAAGTAGGCCATTTGTGCATATTTTTAGTAGCCATTCTTCCGTGTGCAAGGTTCCTTTCTTAGTTGTATTTATGAATAACTCATTCTCATTCTCCACCTATTTACCATTGTGGGCAGCATCCAACACTATCTGTATGGCCCTGAGGATGTCACATGGGCCGCAGCTCTGTGCTGATTGGGCTGTTGGTTGAAAAACACTGCCCTAGAGGAATCCTCAAACTCCACTTTTAACCTGCACGTTTTTGCAAAGTGGTTATTACAGATTTTACATGTGTGTATACATCACATGACATACAAAACACTACACTGAGAAAATGTTATGGCTGCAAAGTCAAGCACAGCACTCAGAAGTTAGGAATTGTCAGTGCAACCTTAATTTGGCCCCCTGGTGCATATGTCTTATGACACAGACTTTAATTACATGATCATATACTATTTATTTCCACAGGTCCCCTGCCTCCTTCAGTGCACAGGATCCCAAGTCAGTGTCCCAGTGCCTCCACCCCAGCTCGGCCCCTTGTCCCTAGTCTCTCCCTTGGACCCTCTCTTTGCTCTACGTCCCAGTTTATACTCCTGCCCCCCTCCCCACCTCCAGCATCTCATTCTTATGCATTCACATCAGGCTCTTTCCTCATCATCATCCATGCTGCCTTGGTACCAGTGAAGGGAGCACTGAGAGCACAGAAAAGTGTCTCTCTGCTCTCACTTCTCAAGTCCTGAGACACCATGGCCCCTGGCTGCAGGGAAAGTGCTGCTCAGCCCCTGTAGTCCTGGGCTGGAACATGCATAAGACAGTTGGCACATATGAGCACTGAGGGGCTGGATCATCCTCAGGATGCACAGAATCTCCAGAGAATTTAGCTGCCAAACTCTAGCATGTCTCTATTGAGTTTGTGCTAACTGATTTCCAGAGGCTTACGACTTGGCCAAATTTGGGTGGATCTTCATGGGGACAACAAAAGCCACATTCCTGATGCCAAATTTCAGGTCTCTGGATCAAAGTATAGAGGCACTAGATCTCCTCAACAAAATGGTTGTAAGAATTTTTTTATAAATGGGCAAAACAATGTATTTTTCCCTAATCTTGTTCCAAGAAACCAGTGAACTGTCTTTGCTGACATTTTTTGGAAAATTTCAACCTGAGACTGATATCCAACATGACAAATTTTAGCCCAGATGGTTAAAGTTTAGCAAAGTTATAACCGACTGCAAATAGGGTCTTATAATGGCAAATGTTGGGCACCCTTACTCACAGGTTTCAGAGTAGCAGCCGTGTTAATCTGTATTCGCAAAAAGAAAAGGAGTACTTGTGGCACCTTAGAGACTAACCAATTTATTTGAGCATAAGCTTTCGTAAGCTACAGCTCACTTCATCGGATGTACTGTATGCTCAAATAAAAGCTTATGCTCAAATAAATTGGTTAGTCTCTAAGGTGCCACAAGTACTCCTTTTCTTTTTACTCACAGGTGTCACTATCTGCACCCCTTTTAATATCCTGGATATTTTCTCAATACTGGATATCCTCTCTATGCTAACTTCAGCTGCTACATTGCTTACATCCTTCCTTGTTTGGTTTCCTCTTACCCTTTTATTTTTGAAAGCTTTTCCTTCCTTCCTACCTGTCTACCTACCTACCAAGTGCACTGAGCCTTGCTGGCCTGTCTTTACATTTCTAGTTATTTCCCTGCATGGCAGATGCACAATAGCCAAGAACTGCATTAGTGTCAAGATTCTCTAAAGTGCCCTGCATTTTTGGGTTCCCAATTTGAAACACCTTGAAGTGACCTGATTTTCAGAAGACACCCATCCTCTGTAAAACAGGCCTCGTTAAGGTGTCCCAGGTTGGCCACCCAAAAACTTCGGGTACTTTAGAAAGTCTTGATCCCTGCCTTTCCAAGTATCAGGTCTATGTCCTTCTGTTCCTTTCACGTACCTCTTTACTGTTGGAGCCCAAAACCCTTCAGTCCGTAATGCAGGAGTCCTGATAATCTAAATTCACAAAATTGGATTTTTAATTTTAAGTCTGGGATGAATTCTTAACATTTCCCCTTCTTTGTGGCTCCTTATCCAGAAAAATCATTTTTCATATGGAACATTTTTTTCTAAAGACACAACGATTCTCACACCTGTATATTACTTCTTCAAAGCTTTCTTCTTTAATATGGAAGACTTCGTAAACATCCCATGTTTCTGCTACTGCTCAACCCATGCAATTTTGCACTCATCCTCCATTTTATTAGCCTCTGTGGCTCACAGACAGTTCAAATGGCAGTTTGAACTTTTTTCAGGTCTCCTCAGTATTCCCCAGAATGTTTAAGGCTGGTGAGGGATTTACATGTTACACATCCACAGGTTTCAGAGCAACCATTTTTATTTCACCTGTCTCCTCACTGTACTCAGCATCCCTTTTACCAAACATTTCCAATCTGCGTCCTCTTTCCCTGCATTCACCTGCACTTGAGAGAGAGAATCTGTGCAAGTCAACAGGACATGCAGCACTGAATATGGCAACTTAAAACTCCTTGCTGAAGTTAAACTCATTATCGCACAGCTGGCACATCACTAGATTCCAGCAGCAAGAAGAGGGTTAACACAACATTTATAGAGCGCCTAGCCTGCTGGTGCTAGGGAGCTGATAAAATTTTTAGTTCTAACATACAAACAAAGGGGGAAATTCCCAAGTCTTGCCTTACCGTTTTATCTGTCACCAGCAACACCAGAAAACCCACCCCCTCCACTAAGGCCAGAGAAAACACAGGAGCCCTTCAGCTTGAAGGTCAAGCAACTTTGGCTCTGTCAGACCAAGGGAGAAGTGAAGGTCAGTTCCAGAACTGAGGGGCACTCTCAGAACCCCCCTGACAGCTGTCCCCTCTTTTAGCCAGGTGTCCATAAGCTCAAGCACCTCTGCAGATCTCAGCAGCCACAGGACCCATGAAGAGAGGTAGCTCACTGCTAAAGAGGTCCCAAACCACTTAGAGCCAGATTTTCAAGGGTATTTAGGAGCCTAAAGAAGTGGAGAGGCTCCTAGTGGGATTTTCAAAAGCACCTAAGCAGGTTAGGCATCTAACTTCCTTAGGTGCTTTTGAAAATCCCACTATGCCCCTACATACCTTTGAAAATCTAACCCTTATACGTCAAGAGCAACACCTCCAACTCTACCTGGAAACTAATTCTGACCAGCAGAGATCCCCTACCACCTGTGCAGCACACCCTCTCTGAAGCACAGCTTAATAAGTAGGCAGCTGCATTCCGCACCAACGCCAGGTCCCACATGCTCCCAAGGGGCAGCCCATGTGCAGTGCACTGCAGCAGAATCACCTCAGGGTGCCACGGGCAAAAGATCTGTGCACTCTTTATACAGAGTATGCCCAAGAAAGAGTGCTCTTAGCCACAGCTGCTGCCTGGGTATCCAGGAGCCACTGGGATCTTAATGGCAGGAAAGACCCTTAGTCAAGGAGGGGGTTGATATACCTTCTGCTATTGCTTCCACTGGCCCACAGAAAAACTTGGCTGATCCTCAGGCAACTTTGCCCTCAGATTTGATAAGTTTGCTGTATTGCCAGACAAACAGAGACCCAGAGCTGACTGTCTGTGTGCCCACACCTCCTCAAGGAGGTATGACAGCCCACGATGAAACTGGAAATCAGGCTAGGGCAAAAACATTCCAACTGCTCCCTATCCCCTAGCCCATCAGATTCCAGCTTCTCACCCACCTACAACGCCTTACAGAACATCACCCTTCACCCAGAACCTACATTTCTGCCACTACCCTACGCTCACCCTAGCCCTTTCGCTGTCTTGGATTTGCTTCTTCGCTTGCGGTGTGCCCTTTATGCTTGAAACTTCATCAGATTCAAAAAGGATTCAGCATTTAAATGGATAATGGGAACACCCAGAGTTACATTAGCTAAGCTTAGAAACATACAAGGAATATAAATCCTCCTGCTTCAGTCGAACCAGCCACGAACTGATGGGGTAGAGAAGAAGCTTCCCCCAGGAACAGGGGACTCTTTGATTGTCCATTTCAAGGTTTCTTGCACCTTCCTCTGAAATGTCTGGTACTAGCCATTATCAGAGACAGGGTACTGTACTACAAGAACCACTGGTCTCATCTGGTATGGCATGTCCTATCTTCCATTGTCTGTCCAATTCTCTCTCCTCATTCAAATCCCCCTAAGATCTTCTCCAGAAATGCTCCTCCCCTGAGCTCCTGCCTGGATCAGCATGGAGCTCCCTGGGGACAGGGGCATGTCTTTCGCTTGTTCTCTGAGGGATTTATTCTAGCTGCGGAAGGCTAGCTCATTAGTACCGTGCTCCATGAATAAAACAGAGAAAAGGCACAGACATAGCAAATCCCCTGGCCTGCTTCCAACTGCTCAAAGGGCTTTCACCTTTCACTTCAGCCCCCTCCCACAGCGAGAGAGAACCACTCTAATGGTGGCCCAGTCATGGTGTTGCTGACAGGAACTGCCAGAACTTGGTGCCTTGGAATCATAAGGACATCAGCAGGAAACTTACAGATTTACCTGAGATGGTTTCACATGCAGTTCCTTAGGTACCAGGGCCTGCAATGGGGTCAGACTGAAAGAGCTCTCCCTTGGGCTGGGAGTAATAGAATCTGTGCCAGGGTCAGATGGGGAGATAGCTCGTCAGGGTGCGGGTAGGGATAATGGAGTTTTGCACTGGCATCAAAAGGGACAAGAAGGCCATCAAGACGGAAGGTGGGAGGTTAATAGGTTCTGTGCCAGGGTCAGATGGGGAGAGACTTCCATTGGGCTGGGGTTAAAAGGGTCCATGCTGGTCACAGTGTGGTCCACAGAATTTGACAGCATGGCCTGATGCTGCCATATCATTCATACGGATGCAGCTGATGGATACTGCAGAGCCCAGCTGCCAGGCTCCATATTGACCCAAGGTGGGACCTGCAATTTCCACGAGCCACACCAGTGTATTCAGAATTAAATCAGACAACTTTGTCCCTCCTGCCCAGGTTCCTGGCTCCCCACTCCACCACATCCCCAAGGGCTATTGGCATCCTTACCCGGGAGGCCAGGCTGTCCTTACAGTGCAGGCTGATTCCACACTCATCGGTGATTTCAGAGAGGTCTTCATCCTCAAACTCTTCAAGGCTGATGTCATGGGTGAGCCTGGTGGAGGCAAAGACCATGCAGTTACTGCTAGGAAATGCCCACAGAGCTGTCTGGGCAGCATCAGGCTCCCAGCACTGGGCCCATCAGGAAAGGTGGGAGGGAGCGTGACACTTACAAGATGCATTGTTAAATGGGGTGCATACCAGCAGGGAGCATTGTACCTGGGCTAGAAAAGAGGGATTGGGGGTAGTTTCTCCAGTCTATATTGGGAAGACATGTGAGATCTACCTCTTGAATAGGGGTAGAGCTCCCCACCAGCTCTGCTCCTCCCACAGTGCCAGGTTTGGATACAGTCTGTGGTGACCCTGCTGGATGCCTTCTGTCGAGGTGTCTTCAGCATTGCTCTTTATCAACAAGGCCCAGAAAGCTGTCTCTCAAAGTGTGTTGGTGGGGAGACCGTGGCCAGACCCCTTCTGGGAAGATCAGCATGTGTACTGGTCTGGATAGTGCTGTGCTGGGGTCTGATGCTCTCCAGGCAGGGCCTTGTGGCTTCCAGGGAGAAGAGTGCTACTGTACATATTGCTGCTTGGCCTGGGCTCAAAGAATACCAGCTACTGCACACAAAGGAAAATACAAGGGGTCCCAAAGTAGGAAAGGGCTGGGGAAGGAAGTAGAGGGGGCAGGAAGAATCTGCATTCTCTTGCCCCTATTCCCAACAACAACGCATAGCTGGGTGGAACCAGAGAATTAACCTTTTAGGAACAAGATCCTATATTAGGAACACAGGAAGTGTCAGCCCAACTGAGATGGACTAGGATCCATCTAATCAGGTAACCTACTCTGACAGGAGTCAGTGGCAGATGCTTCAGAGGAAGGTACAAGAAATCCCCAGAGTGGACAATTATGTGAATCAACACATTATGTGAAACAACCCCTGGCAGTTAGTGGCTGGTTTATGCTCTAAAACACAGGAGATGTATATATTTTCCTTTTTTACATTTACTGTCTATCATTATCCATAAAAATACTCAATTCTTTTTTGAATCCATCTAAGCTCTTGGCTTTCAGTGGTACTTTGTGGTAGTGATTTCCACAGGCTAATTGTGCCTTGTTTACAAATGCATTTCCTTTTAGCAGTTTCATTGCACACCCCCTTATTCTTGTATTCGGAGAGCATGTGAATAGGAGCACCCAATTTCCCTTGTCCAAACATTAGTTATTTTATATACCTCCCTCATACATCTCTCATTTAGCATGTCTGTAAACCGAACAGTTTCTAGTCTCGTCTACATACAAATTTGCACCATTTTAACTAGAGATGTGGTTTTAAACTGATTTAGTGGAACTTTGTTGTAGAGACTGTTATTTCAGTTTACAAGTGGCTTCTTTTTGTTCAGAATAATATGTTTAAAAACAGATTATGGTAAACCAAAATACGCTACTCTTAAACTGAAATCAGAGCGGCTACACAGGGGTTTGCACCTGTTTAAATTTAAATCAGTTTTTAAGCCAGTTTAGTTAAATTAGTGCAAGTTGTGTGTGTAGATAAGGTTGCAGGCTATTTTCTCTACTCATACAGAAGAGCATTTTCATCACCAGTGTCCGAATCTAGCTGGAGCAGAGATTTTGTCCAGAAAACCGCAATGGCTAACATGGTCCATGGAGAAGAGAAGGCCCCAATAGAGGAACAGAGGCAAGGTCACGCTGGGATCTGGAAGAGCAGGAAGGGGAATGGGTCAGGGCTCCAGGTGATACAAGTGAGGAAAGGCAGGTGGAATAATTTACATAATCCACTGCTTCTCAGAATGACCTTTCAAAGACCCTTGGCCTATCTCACTCTTCAGGTTTGTTTAGATCCCCATCGGTCCTGGATGCCTAGGCAGCAGAGTTATTGTGCCAGAAAGCAGGAACCCGCCCCACCCTACCCCCTAATCATGTCCTTGCTGAATCCTCCTGAGACACCAAGGCAGCAGCAAGAAACATCCTTCCCTCCTGCTGGTAAGAACCTCAAGGGAATAGATGGCATTACGTCTAGAGAAGAGCATGTCAACTTGTCCGCTCCTAGAGAGACAGAGAAGAAAACGGGTAGGGAGGGTAATCTCGTCTCCTAGATATTTCTAAGGATCTAGCTCCCCTCCGAGGGTCCCTCTCACATGCAGCCTCCTGACAGCGTCCAGCAGTGGGGAAGAGGCCATTTTGGGCAAGGGCATTGGGGCAAACCTCTGGGACTTTTACTATCTGCACAGAGCAGACAGGACCTGGGGGAAAGAGAGCCTGCAGCAGAGTGCTCCCTTCGGCTGATCTTTATTGCAGGGGTCGGCATTTGCACTGCTTCCTCAGCTGCTCTCAACAAACACCCCCTCTCGGCTTCCTCTTCACAGGCCTGAGCTTCCTCTGCGTTACAGCCACCTGGTGTCACTTATTACACTGGGACAAAATGAGCATGAAATGCTGGCATTCTGATTTGGGGGAGTTTGACACACACTGACACACACTTTGACACAAGCTGCCAAGTGAGGGGGAAACCAGACCCCATGTTCCCCAGCTGCTTCCCCCTCAGACTGCTTTTCTGTAGGAAGTGGGGAGAGAAGGTCTAGCAATGAACCATCAAAGCATGAATCGATTCCCTCTCCAGTTACACAGGGTCAGACAGGTTCTGCCACTAATGCTCATTCTCTCATGCACTGCTGAGAGTCAGGGCCCTGGGACAGAGAGAGACCCCCTTGTAGCTGAGCAAAACGGGGCCCTTACAAGATCCACGACTTCTCAGAAAGGCCTCTCAAAAAGCTATGGCTGCCCGCACTCCAAATGCTGCAGAACTGACCTCTTGGGGTGGCAGCTCCAGGCTCTCCCAGTGGGATGGCTGGAGAGCAGATAGTGCTCAGCTCTCTCTCTGGGACAAGGCGCAGCCATGCAAGCTAGAACTTTATCCGAGGGCTGCTTGCTGCAGTAAGCACTGGGGAGCCCACACGTTTATAGCCAGCCACGGGAAGCAGATATGCCAGGCCAGAGCTTGGAAGAATCACCTGGGGGCACCAAGATCTCCAATCCCTGTCAGCCCTCCCTCTCCATGAATCACCTGCGTTAACACTCCCCTTTCCTAAGGAGGTTCCCCTGCTCTCACCCCCTCCACCTGCTGCTAAAATAAACACATTTCCAGCAACTGCTCCTGCCTCAGGCACTGAGGGGCTCCCTGCGTGTGAGCCCATGACTGCTCTGATGGGGAGGACCCAGCAGTCTTGGCTGCTCTGGTCTCCTCTATACCCAGCTACCATGCAGCCCCATATGCAGCAAATAAACTATGGGCCAAGTATCTACCAAGTTCACTCCTGCTCTGCAAGCATCACATGCAGAAGGAGGGGATGCACCCAGAGGTGCTTGACTGCTTCCCAGCCCTCCCTTCCGACAGTTCCCTACCATTTCTCCCACTGATCCTCCAGCCAGCTCTCCTCTTCTGTGCTTGAATCCATTCTCAAGGCCAGCTGCATTTAAGAGGAACCCCTTTCTTGTTGTTTCAGGGCCACAGTCCAAGGAAGTTCTCCCCAGGGAGAGGAGCCAGGCTCAAAGGAGCTGAACTCTGTGTGTGCTGCCCCTCCGCTCGCCCCACCTCAGAGCCCGTTGCTTCCTGCGCCACTTTCTGCCTCCCCACTGCGCAATCTAGGGGAGCTCATTAAAAATAGATTGAATCAGCTGTCTTGGAAAAAAAATAACCCACTGAGCTGAGATGGTGCCAGGCCCTGTGCTCTGCCTGGGCCGCTGAGTCTCTCAGCCAGCCAGCCAGGCTCCTGCTCAATAGCAGTTCCTGCTCCCCCTTCCCCAGCCCCGTCCTTATCACCAGCAGACATGGTAGGGGGCATTGAGTTACCACATCACTGATACCAGCTCTGCAGAGACACCTTCTCCTGCCCTTGCAAGGCCCCTACTTGGTCTAGTCAGCCTCTGCATGGACCACAGTTCCAGGTGGAAATGGGCAGTTTGTGGCTTTTACTTGTCAATGAGAGAACCATCATTTCATCTACAAAAAGCAATTTAAAGGGGCAGCACAGTATTTAGACACACATGAAAGTTCCTGCCAAGGACAAGGTGGGGCTGCTCGTGTTTCATGTGCTTTCAGAAATGATCTAAATCTTCTCCCCCCACCCCCACATCCCTCTGCTGGCCCATTCTGGGTACAGTCTCTCTGCCCAGGGTCCGGCAATGTTCTGGTCCAGGACAGCAGTGAGCACAGCCAGCTCCCCTGGGTCAGGTGCTAAGGTTGGGTTCATTTCAAGCTTTTAAGAGAGTGGAGGGGAGTTAGAACAATATCAACAGCTACTCTGGTAATCAAGCATTCAATTCCACAAGTTTAACAGGAACAAGCAAGATCTGCCCAATGACAGCATCATAATAGACAGACCTCTTGCTGCTTTTGAGCCCTGACACAGGGAGTGCAATGATCAGGGCTTGAAACACGTACCCAATACATACTAGCCCAAGAACTAATCTTACCAGACAGGGCAGAGTCCCTGTGTTGTAACACCCCCAAACCACACCCCTCGTGAGTTAAACAAATTAACTATGTGTACTTTTTAATGGGTGCTGCACTGAAATGTAAGGTGTCACCAATTAACTTTCTATTTAATATCCTTTAAAAAGTGTAACTTACGTAATCTTCCTGGCTTTAATTCCACTTCCCCCATCTTCTTTCTTTCCTATAATAAATCATGAGGCATCTTTTCCTGTATTGTTTTTGGTGTCTATTTCCTCTTTTCCTCCTCTCTCTTCCTTTCCCTATATTTTCTTCTCTATATCCTCCCCTTCAATTTCTCTCTAATTTGTTTTCCCATCTCTCCCTCTCTCCCCCGCCCACTCCCTCACACTGAGGTGTCTGGTAACATTCCAAGCCTTAGGAGTCAGAGGACTAAACATGCTAAGCTAAAGATCGATGGGAAGATGTGGACAGCTAACTGTCCAGTAAAAATCAACCCCATTCCAGCTGCTGGGAAATGGGAGGTGCTGGAACCTCTACCATGGAGCTGTCCCTGGACTCTGCTTGTCATAGATTTTAAGGCCACAAGGGACCATTATGTTCTTCTAGAGTCTGACCTCCTGCATAACACAGGTCATGTAACTTCACCAAGTGATTCCTGCTGCATCAGATTCATAACTTGTGGTCAAACTAGAGCAGATGGTTTAGAAAGAGATTCAGTCATGATTTAGAGATTTCAAAAGATGGGGAATCTACCACATCCATAGGGTAATTCACCATGGGAACAGTTTACCTCACTGTTAAAAATGTGCACCTTATTTCTAGTCTGAATTTGCCTAGCCTCAACTTCCAGCCATTGGATGTAATTATACCTTTGTCTGTTAGACTAAAGAGCCTTCTGCTATAAGCAGTCTTTTCCCCAAGTAGGTACTTGTAGACCATGATCAAGTAACCTCTTAGCTTTCTCTTTAAGTTAAAGCTAATTAGAGGGGAGCTTCTTTACTCTCACTCTCTGTAAGGCAGGTTTTCCAGATCTCCAATCATTCTTTTCTGAACCCTTTCTAGTTTGTCAGCATCATTGTTAAAGTGTGGACACCAGAACTGGACACAGTATTCCAGTATTGGTCATTCCAATGCCACATACAGAGGTAATAACACCTCCATATTTCTACCACTATTCTTTTGCATAATACATCCAAAGACTGCATTTGCTGTGCCACAGCACCACACTGGAAGCTCATGATCACTTGACCATCCACCATCACCCCAAAATCCTTTCCAGACTCTGTTTTCCAACTTATAGTTACCCTTCTTACAACTACGATTTACAGTCCTGGTTCCTAGATATACATTTGACTATATTAAAACTCATGGTAAATTGGACTCACTTGAACAAGTGATCCAGAGTGCTCTGTAACTGACCTGTCCTTATCATTTACTACTCCACCAGTTTTTGTGTCATCTGCAAACTTTATCAGCAATGATTTTATATTTTCTGGCAGATCATTGATAAAGATTATCAAGGGCTCACAGGCTCCATCTTTTATATCAGCTAGTAGGTGTCTGATACATTTTAAGTCCCTCAGCTGATGGAAGGGAGAAAGAGCTCTCTCTACCTATTTCCCCCTGCCCCTCCCATCCAGAAACTTCATGGCTGCTGCAAGTGTAGGTCTCCATTTGCCCACCTCCATTTTTGATCCTCCTCCTCAGTGACTAGCTCCTACACTTGCCTCTGCTGCTGCTCAGAGCTTCCCCAAGCAATAGCAGAGTGAAACAACCCTCATTTCGATCAGTTTCACCACTGTCTGTAAAAATCTGAATAACTGCTGTCAGACCCAATAAGGCTCTGGTCAGTTTTCACTGTGAGCACTGGCAGAAGCAATGGAGCCATCAGTCTGCAGACTCAGGCAGATGTAGTTGCATCAATTATACCTAGGTGACTTGAAGATTTTCCTCACAACCATACGAGCCAGAAAATTTGCTTTTTAATGAAAGTTCAGATTCTGTATAAGTTGAAGGCATTCACCTGGAGAAGCTTCCTATTCACCCTAGGTGAGGGGATTTTTCAAGCCATGCTAACAATAATAATAATGATGATTAGCATTTACATAGCATGTTTCACCTCTCTGGTGCTCACATGCACAGCCCCCTTAAAAGAAAGGAAATATCATCTGCATGTTACAGGTTGTGAAACTGAGGCAGAGAGAGTAGAAGGGACTTGTCCAAGGTCACAACAGCAAGCCAGTGGCAGAGGCAGGAACAAAACCCATGACAGTCCTGTCTCCCGGTCCCATGCTCAGTCTGCTAAACCACACTCCCTTTCAGAACCAGGAATAGGACCCAAAGTCCGTGCAGGCTCAGTCCACTAGACCAGTGTTTCTCAACCTTTTTGATACCAGGGACTGGCTTGCTGCCTTCCTAAACTGTGTCTGGGAGATCTCAAGGACTGGTGCTGGTCCACAGACTGGCCCTGGAGAAACACTGCACTAGACCACACAGTCTCTCTGCCTCCTCATTCTGAAGAGAACAAGGAAGTAGATCTAGACTTTGTGCAGTGCATGAGGGAGTATGCATGATGGCTGTTGGCTTTACAAGGTAACTCTTTCAGAGTTGTCCCATCTACCCACCATTCTTTGGAGAGGGGAGGAGGAGGGAGAATATAAGGCAGTCCATGACACCCTCCCACTCCACAAGATGAGCGCTTATGCAGGCTGATGTGGGCAGCATGGTAAATTGCCATATTAAAACATCAGAGGGGTATCCGTGTTAGTCTGGATCTGTAAAAGCGGCAAAGAGTCCTGTGGCACCTTATAGACTAGCAGACGTATTGGAGCATAAGCTTTTGTGAGTCTGACGAAGTGGGTATTCACCCACAAAAGCCTATGCTCCAATACGTCTGTTAGTCTAGAAGGTGCCACAGGACTCTTTGCCGCTTTTACATATTAAAACATGTTCCTTTCCATTAATTTTACCATCATCAGAGTCATAATTCTTTGTATTATTTCATGGACCAAGACTGCACCCACCCAAATCCTGTCAGTAGCAAAAGATTCAGTTGTCACGTCCCTAGCTGCTCTTGTCCAACCATGCCTCACTTTAGTAGGTATGTGTCTGTTATTAAATTAGCCTTCACTCCTTGAAAGGCCCAAGGTGGAATAGCAAGGAATGCTGCAACTCAAAATTGAGGTGCATTGACAGAGCTGTCCATGGTGCTTTTGCATTAAAAACTGAACACCAGCTGATCTTCTTCATTCCTGCTCCTGCAGGGATCCACACTGGCTTGGAAGAAGTCATTAGATTCCCCTCAAGGTGCTCAAACTCTTCCTAGCAACAGCTCACACCTGCATGAGCATCAAGCAGACAGCCAGGTCACTTCCTGCAAAATGCACCAGGTCCCAGAGCATGGAGAGATCTCCTTATTACCCAGCAGGCCAGTCTCCTTGTTACCTGTGACACTGTGTGTAGCAAGAGTTTTCTACCCAGGTGACTTAACATAGGCAAGGCAAATCACAAATGTGCCTTTGCAGGTGACACATCTTGCCTCTATCAGCACCTCAAAAGCTGCAGTCCCCAGTTACCAAAGCCAGTGGTAAAAGTTGCATTTTAATAACTTATGTTTCTCCAGGGCACTAACATACAGAAGTCACTTTACCTGCCACTTCAATGCAGCCACCTCTAGGGTAGGAGCTGGCAGCTGATTAACAGACACAGCCATGTATGCAACAGTTCAGGAAAGGAAGTGAAGAATAATTCTGTGTCCATCTGAACCTGTGGAGGGAATGTAGGATCACAGAACAGAATCACCTGAGCTGGAATTTGGCCAGGATAGCAAGGCTAGCACCCTGACTTACGAAATTGCAAAGAGATCTTTGATGAACAGAAGCAGTCAGGACTTTGTTCTGATATTCCATCTGCAAGTCAGCACCGTACGGGGGCATTCAGTAAAGCACTAGTTTAGAGGGAAACACCTTTGTGGCTGGGCTCCAGTTCCTGTTCCCCCCCACAGGAATCAGAGGGTCTTTTGCTTAACCCAAAGAGAAACATCCTCAGAGAAGCCTAATTTTGTATAACATTAAAACAAATGCCCTGCCCATTGCCTCTGAGCTGACTACTCAGCCACCCCAACACATACAACAGACAAACCAACCTGCAGCACAGGGCTTGATTTCCACCTCAGCCTAGACTCCCCTGAGCTTCCTGGGGAAATACAAAGAGGTTCATTCCCTTTTCCTAGAGACTGCCCTCTCTTTAGAAGTCCTTCTAATAGGAATGCTGCCCAACTCCCTTTGTTATAGTCAGACTCCCAGAGGGATTCAGGTATTGTCACTCAACTTCCCTGAACCATGCAAATAGCTCCTCTAGGGGGTAGCTTTCCCAGGAGCCCTGCTGTCCAGCATCTAGACTGATGCTATGGCTCTTCATTAGAAAAGCTGGAAATGGGTGTGCCTCAGGGCCAAAAGATCCCCCCAAAACATCTCTGCCACCCACCACCCCCTTCTGTTACATTCCTAACACCACTTCCTGCAGCATCTCTTCCAGGTTTTCTCTGGATGGCTCCCTTCCGAATACTGGTTACCTTCCAAGTTCTTCTCAGACTCAGTACAGAGTGATTTGTCCGCAGGCTGCTAAAGGGAGCTCCCCCCCCCCACACACACACTTTCTTCTTTCTCAGACCTGGTCACTGCTACGGACAGGGTACAGATTCATTGGTGCTCTGCACCTTATGCAGTCATTTACACCAGTGTAAAGTAGGTGTAAAACACCACCAAGTCAGAATGCTTACCCGGTGGTGTCAATGACTACACAAGGTGTAGGGTTGTGTAGAATTGGGCCTGGAGCCACTAGCAGCTGCAAGCTTTGCATAACGCTTTGCACCCCACAGCTGCTTTAAAAGTGAAGCTCCTACATCAACTATCGAGAGCTCCTTTAGGAACAGAATTTCAGGAGAAACATCTTTCACTTGTCTCCATCCCTATCCCCTCCTCCCTGGGCACAGACTAGGAAACACTAACACAGCTGGAACAGCCTGACTCCTGTCCCAGCTCAAGGATGAGCAGTGGACAATCCTTCCCCAGAGAGCTGGCAAACAGCTCTGGTGAAAAACCTTCTGTGAAACTCATCCTGCTGGGCCCTCACCCTGGCTCAGACAGCCCTGACACACTCTACTCTGGCCTGCACAACTGGTCATCCTCGACATGGCCACAACCAGACTACAGAACTATTAGCAGCCACACAGAGGCCTCTTCCTCCAGCTGACAGGTAATTTAGAGTTAGAAAGTCCAATGAGTGGCAGGAAAAGTTTCTGACATTAACACTGCAAAGAAAGGTATCCTGCTGCCTGGTCGGGTGTCTCCTTAGTAACTAGGGTTGACTGGCCCCCAGGGCTCTAGCCCTTAAGGGGGCAAGCCACCCTGTTACAGGGTAGAAGTAGGAATTGGAGGATGAGACAGTGCAAAGAAAAACTTGGGCTGAATCTCAGGAGGTTCTTGGCAGTACGGTACATGAGGCTGTGGGACTGTCTCCCAAAGAAAGGGAAGGGAGCCTCATTGCTTGGGATATTTAAAGCTGATGGGGGCACAACCCTGGAGACTAGATTGTAGGGACCAATCCAGCCTTTGGGTCAGGGGACAAATGGACTAGATGGAACCTAATGGGACTTTTCCATCTCTAACATCTAGAATTCCCCTCACTGAGACAAGGTGACCACCCAAGGAGGCTGCCCTAGAAAAGAAGGGCCTCATCCCACACTCTCCCCACACTGTTGCTTCCCAGACCCTTTTCAGATGGTGTGAGGCCTTCATACTAGATAACTGATCAAAACTTCTCGTCCCCACTCATCGCCTCCATTTGGGGGCTATCTGGCAGTGCTGATTCTCTTCCATGTTAAAGGGGATACACCACCTCATGGCTCTGCTGTCCTTTGCTGGGAGCCTGTGTGTTGCCATTCAGAAGGGGTAGGAATAGCAGCAGCAAATGTGGGTGGGATTCCCCTTGCGCCGGGAGCACAGCATTCACATGTCCTCATGGTTCATTCAGCACTTCACTTCACCCTTGACTGAAGTCTCTGCTGCCCTTTTCAGCCCAGAACAATGGAAGCCCTAAGGCAACCCAAGAGTGGGAGGTCTCTCCTCTCACAGGTGCTGGAGCTGAGTTGGCTACAGTAGAAAGGATGGGTTTGGGGGGCAGGATGCTTGCCAGTGACTTTTGGACTCTGTCACCCCAGATACTCTCTGTTTACACAGCTTCCCACTCCCCAATGCTTACACCTGCCAGATAACACACCCTGGCATGGAAGCAAGTGTGTGTGGGGGGGTGTCCAACTCCCCCTCACACCCCTAAATATTTCAACATTATCTCTGGGTCTTCAAAATTCACCCCCAAATTCAGAGACCTCAAAACTGTTTCCTTCAATCCCAAGATCCTCATCCCAAACTCCAGGCTCCTGGAATGATTTGCCCTAACTTCAGAGACCTCTGAGTTCTCTCCATTAAATCACAGGGCTCTGACACCTCCCCATACAAGGTATGACTATTCCCTGCTCCCTTTCCCATTAAAAGCTGCTTCCTGAGAATTTGGACTCCACTTCTGGAGACCTGGACAACAGAAGGAGCTGGCACCTTGCTCTTTCTTACCTGGGTGTTGCTGTTTACATTGGAGAGGACAGAGCCCAGGAGACAAACGTTGTATCTAGGACAGCAGCACACAGCAAGCCTGAGACTGTCACGGGACCAGGCTGAGCTGAGCTCTGCTGCTCAGCTCACATTACCCAGCTCTGTGGCTGAGCCTCTTCTCCATGGTGGACCTTTCCAGAGGCAGCTTTAATTGCTTAATTTGCATGGTTTATGCAGCCATGTTGCATGCAATGGCTTCAAACAAATCAAACAGGCAGCATTAGAACTAAAAGAAAGAGAGTGGACTGCTATTTACAGAGCCCCACAAAGCTGTTTAGCAGAGGAAACTCCAGAATCAAATGACAGTCTGCACAGGCAGGGGCAGGGCCCTTACAGGTAAATCACCCAGCCTCACAATGCACAAACACCACATCAGCTTCCCCTCCAAAACGATGGCAGATAATCTCTTTCCTCAACTGTCAGATCCCTGGACCCCCGACAGAGTCAAATGTAAAACATTTACCTCTGATCTCAGGTGTAGAGCATCTCTCCTGCCCCCCAGAATCTCTCAGCATAAACAACACAGAACAGGTCTCACCTCCCTGCCCAGCTCAGACCCAATTCTAGGCTTAGTGCCCCACCATTCAAGACACACACATCTGATAATCAGAGAACAACTGCTCAGAATTTCAGAAAAACAAATGACATCAAGCCCACCAAATCAGAGGAAAAAATAGTGACAGGGCCTATATATGGTCAAATGCCAGGCGCTGCCCCTGCCCCCAGTGCACTCCTTTGCTAATCCTGCTCTCCAAAAGTCATTGGCAAGCATCTTGCCCCCCAAGCCCACCTGTACCCTTATCTGAGCTAGGCAGCTGTAGGTTCTTCAATCCACCTCCGCTCCTGTCCCTGCTTCTGCCTGGGGCTGTCAGGCCATACTGTGAACAGTTTCACAGCCTTCAGATTAAAGGGCTCCATGTCCCAGATGGATGGGGGTGCTCAGTATTTCTGAGAGGATCAATTCTAAATCTGCAGCACCCATCTGGGTTTGTTTTCTGTTTCAGGTCTGTAACTGGGGTAGGGGTTTCTAGGGGACATAAGAAAGGGGTTGTTTGAGAGGAAGGAAGTATTTCCTGGGGAGGAAGGGTGTTTTGGGGGGTTGGAGGAAGGCTTTTGAGAGGGGTGTGTATGGAGGGGGGGTTGGGAGAAGATGGGGGAGGCGTTGGGTCTTGGGTGGGAAGTAGGAAGGATTTGGGAGGGGGAGTGAGAGGACTGGAGGTAGGTGTGTGAAGTGTGAAGAGTTGGGTAGGAGGTGGGGGTATTTGGGGGAAGTGTATGTGAGACATCTGAGGGGGATATGAAGAGAGGGTTCTGGGGGCAGGAGGTGCTAGAGGAGGCTGTGGAGGGATTTGGGGTTGGAGGTGGGGGGGGGGGGGGGTTGTGTTTGCAGCCCCTCCCTACACAAAGCCAGCAGGGAAAACAGGGCCCAGAGCCCAGCCCTCCCCACTGGGCTGCAGGGAGACAAGCACGAGCCCCCCAGAGGCATCGTTCCCCATACCCCCGCCCCCTCCAGAGAGCAGAGCACCGCCCGCGGCAGACACCACCACCTCTTCCCGGGCAGGCGGCTTCTTCGCAGCTGCGGGCGGGGACAGCGGGTTTGACCCCCTGGCCTGGGGGGAGGGTGACACTGCCTCGAGCCTGCGGCGGGGCGAGGGGACCTGGCTGGCTGAAGCCCCAGGCGGGCATTGTTCCACCCGGCCTCCGCCCAGGGCAATGCAGCCTGTGCGTGCCCGCTCGGATGAGAGGAAAGGGGGGGCTTACCCCTTCCCTCGCCCAGCCTCGGTGGGGAGCGGGCACCGCCGCCTGGTTCCCAGCCTCGGAGGGAAGTAGCTCGCAAGCTGGGGGAGCAGAGGATGCAGCAGCAGCCTGTGCCCAGCCCGGCTCTGCAGAACGGGGATAGGTGGGGGAAGGGGCAGGGCCAACGCGATCTGCAGCGAACCCCCCCCTCCGCACCCCGGGAAAGGGACTGAGGGGTTTGGGGTGGGGGGAGGCTCCGGTACCTGAAATTGGGGGGCGAGGCCAGGTGCAGCCCCAGGAACGGAGACGATCCGGCCGGGGACGTGGCTCCTTTCTCTCTCTCCGCCATTCTCTCTCTCCATGCAGGCGGAGGGAGGGAGGGGAGATGGATGCTGCTGATGCTGGCAGGGGAGGGGAGAGCAGGGCCGCCAGGCAGGAATTCACTTGGCGGGCACCGGGGCTGGCAGGGAAGGGCGCTTCTGAAAGCCAAAGCCGAGGACGCCCCCGGGGGTGGCAACTGCAGGGAGAGATGCCCCCGAGCTGGGTGCTGCAGCCTGGCTTCCCCTCCCGCCGGGCGAGCTGCAGCAGGTGGAGGGTGCGCAGGGGTCCCACGGGGTGGGGCAGCTGCCGGGCGCGTCCTGCTCCTCGTGGAGCGCCCGGGACAGACGGGAGGTGGCGGGGTGAAGGCTGAAGCAGGAGCGAGCAGAGCTGGCAGGGAGGCGTGGGAGGGGATTGGACTGGCAGAAGGCAAAGAGGGGGATTAGCACGGAGATGGGTGTGGGGGACTGGCAGAGGGTGAGGAAGAAGGGTAGCCGGAGCTGAGGAAGGGAGGTTGACATGGGGTGAAGTGCTCTGATACTCTGTGAAAGCCTCCTGGGAAGGTGGGTCCTTTGAAGTAATGATAGCTCATTGATAGAAAAAGCAGGGGCCATGTCTAACATTGAGGATCTAAGGAGTGGGAGGGGAACAAGGAACTATTGACCCTCCCCCACAAAGCCAGGCACCTCCTTTCCACCTTGGAGACCCCCCAGGGTAGCAGCAGGCCCCCCTCCCCCCCCCAACCCCACAGGGATGTCTCAGCACAGCGGTTAGGATTGCAGGCAGAGCAGCAGAACCCTGCCCCAACCCATGCCATTTGGCAGCCAAGCAGCTGAGGGGAGTCCAGCAAATACAGCCTGGGCCTGGGCCTGGGCCAGGGCCAGCAGAGAGGGGGCAGGCTGGTGCTAAAGATACTAGGCAGCAGCCTCCAAGGGGTCTGGAGAGGGTGGGTATTTTAATTTCCTATGCCCTCCCCACCGCCGAGGCAATGCCCCATCAGCAGTTCATCAGCACCCTGACCCCAAATGGGGATGGTGGGTCCTTTCTCCAGTTTAGAATACAAATATTTTTCCAAGGGTCCTTTCAGAAATTGATGATAAGGAATTTCCTCTCCTGCAGCACTACTTTCCCCAGGGATGGTTCTGTCCTGCATCTCAGGCCCATGGCCAAGGCCACCACGTCTGCATTATGGTCAAAGCAAGGGGAGGATTAAAGCCAGATTTCAAACCATTTTAATTGAATTAAAGAGGTGGCACCATTTCTGTGAATGGCAGGATCTAGCAACCCATTCCGTCCACTCGCTGCCCTTTAAACAGCAGGCCAAAACTACCTCCTCTACTTTAACCATCTCACCAGGTCCAGAAAGAATCCCATGCTGATTCTGCACTGAAATGGTATTTAAATCATTCCCATAACATTTGTAGCGCTGCTTAAGGAAATAACATACATGAAGCCACAGTACCAGGTTTAGCATGTCCTCCCCATCTACTCCTAGGATCCCATTAAGCTGCATTGTGTTTAGAAGCATACAACTTACAGTTTTGGTTGCTTGAGGTAGTATTTCTAATCCTCCAATGGGACTTTTAACATGCTGCTAAGTGTAGCCGTACCCACTATTATCAATTTACTCTATGTATGTGTGACAGCTGTGCCCTGGGATACTATAAGTAGATGGCACTGGACTGGCCATTTCAATCTCTGCGGAACAGTAGGTATCATAGCTCCTTTCCAAGATTTGAAGACAATTTACTTCATGGCTAAAATTCAGAGTATCATCTGCTTCTTCAGAGTTGAGAGTCCCAGAATGGTCCCAGGGGTTTTGATCTCCTGCCAGATATGAGTTCAAAAAGGATAACATTCATGGACTGGTTTAGAGTCATGGGCCTTTGCTTTGGTTCATCACTTGGACCAGCTTTGGCGAGATGGAATGAGTTACGAAATTCTCTATGAAACTATACAGCTTCATTATTGTGTTGTCTTTTAACTTTGCCTCCACAAACAGACTGTTTCCTCCTGAAGAAAGATTAGGATATTTAGAGAACTAGACTTTTTTTCCTTTGAAAATCCTAAACAGACCTCCTACTCCCAACCTGAGCAAAGGTGCAGAGAGCCTCACTTGTAACATATTCCAGCCTTCATGGGTCAGGTTCTGAGAATTGCTTTAGAGCAAAGGAATCACCATCTCCGATCTGATATTCAAATTGATTAAGTGGGCCCAGTGAGTCCATTCTCCTCCCAAGAGAGCCAGTACATTCACATACATGAATACATGTATGTGAATGTACATGTATGTATGTACATATACATTCACATACATGAATACATGTACATACATGGTCTTAGGGTGCTCACACTGGTACTATATGCTAATCTTTATACCGGGGTAGGCAACCTATGGCATGTATGCCAAAGGAGGCACGCAAGCTGATTTTCAGTGGCACTCACACTGCCCGGGCCCTGGCCACCAGTCCGGAGGGCTCTGCATTTTAATTTAATTTTAAATGAAGCATCTTAAACATTTTAAAAACCTTATTTACGTTACATACAACAATATTTTAGTTATATATTATAGACTTGTAGAAAGAGACCTTCTAAAAACATTAAAATGTATTACTGGCACGCAAAACCTTAAATTAGAGTGAACAAATGACGACTCGGCACACCACTTCCGAAAGGTTGACGTCACCTGTTTCATGCCACCTTCTGTATATCTCTGTCATATCCTCTCATCTTCTCTCTAGACAGTACTAAATGTTTCACTTTCTGCTTCTAATCATTTTCATCACCCATCTCTGGACCCCTCCTATTTCTGCCTTTTAAGCTTATATTATTTATATATATGAGTGACCAGAACTGAACTAAAACTGACAAAGTTTCTTGCTGCAAAATGAATAGTGGTCACTGTTTCAATGTTTCCTGCTACAGAGGCAGCTCCTGAGGTAGTAGATGGAATACTAGTTAAACAAAACCTGTTCCCACTATTGTGCTCACATCAGCTTTCACACCCTCTTCTCTATATATAATTCTTCCCTATCCACACACCATTTAGATTTTACATTAATTTGTTCTGGTGCATTGGTTCAGGAGCTTTGCTTTCAAACTCAACAGTTTCAGCCACTGTCTCCCTAAGAAAGAGAAACTCCAGAGAAACTAACTGAATACCGAAGCAACAGCTTAGAGATTAATGCATCCCAGTAGGTATACTTGTTCTAATAGAAACCTATAGAAAAATCTACAAAAGCAACGGAGTGTAGGCCTGTCTGTCATCTGGGGGGAGATTACTAGTTAAGACAAATGTCATAGGTCAGCCTGACTTCAAAATTCACAGAAAATGACAGACCTAAAATACAGCCATGCAATTTTAACCCTGACCTCTGGACTAGAATGCTCACAGCTATATTTAATTAACACTCAGATTAGCACTCAGTGCTTCTGGTAATTTTCATTCACCGTACTCACACCATCCACCGCAACACTGCATCTTTCACCCTGCCCTATCTTAACAGCTTTTGTCTGGTTCCCTCCCCTTTTTTCACACCCAGTACAGATTTTCTACCTTCACATCTTGAAGCCAAAAAGAAAAGGAGTACTTGTGGCACCTTAGAGACTAACAAATTTATTTGAGCATAAGCTTTTGTGAGCTACAGCTCACTTCATCGGATAAATACAGACTAACACGGCTGCTACTCTGAAACCTGTCATCTTGAAGCCAGTCTCTTCTGAAGCCAGTGTCAAAGCAATTCTTCACTGCATCTTGGTGCTTGAGAATAGCCAGAGCCAAGGCAGCTGCCCACTTACAGAACGGGTTGCTGCTTGGGAAGATAAGATTAAAGATTGGGCCTGAGGGTAAGGGCAACTCCTGTAGACCTGTAGTGACTAGAATTAGCTCATGGCCAGACAAAACTGATGCTCTTGGTTTGAGGAAATCCCCTCCCAGTCACTGGATGGAGCAATTTAAAAAAGTTTCTAGAATTTTTTCTTTGCACAGATCTAGAGATCAAACTATTGATGTAATGCAGGCCAAAAATGGTCTCAATCTGTCAAATTTTACCCCAAGGTAGTACTTGCCATCCACTAAATATTTGGGGGACCCAAACTGGGAACAATTTTTAAGACTGTGTACATTTTTACACTGCACATGCAACAACACAGGAAAAACAGCTAGACCGTTTTCATTCCCACTATTTTATAGGCTTTAAAGCTTGACCTCTGTAAGTGCTCTAAAATCTGAGTGGTTACTCACATTGCTTTGAAATTTGGTGTGCCTCATGGGGGTATGGAGTAGTAGCAGTAATCCAGAATTGGGGTTATTTGAGGTGTTTGCATTACAGCACCTCTCCTCCTCAAAAAAGCCCAGTTTCCTTCTGCTGCCTTTTATTGTTAAAGGGAGAGGCACTAATGACTGGATAAATCGCAACAGGCCTTTTGATGGCTGTGAACAGGGCCGGGTTAACTTTTTGTGGGCCCAGCACCAAACATATTTGTGGGCCACCATGGGGCAAGGTGCAGGGGGGCGGGATGGTCAGTCTCCAGAGTGAAGGGCAGGCTAGGGGTAATGAGGCACAGCACAGTCAGAGCAGGGCTCCTCTGCGGAGCCCTGCAGGAGAGCACTGTTTATGAACCTGCAGCTGCCAGACGCACACTGCCCTGCCCTGTGCTGCCAGCATGCCCTTTCCCCTTGAGGGCAGGCCCGCACCACACTGCCCCCCTGCCCAGTGCCCCACCCTTATGCCCAGTGCCCCCTGTCCCAGAGACCTCCACCACAGATCTCTATGCCCAGCCTCCACCCCTCCTACAAACCTCCCCTGCTGGCCTCCCACCACAACTGCACAGCACCCTGCACACCACTCGCCCAGCACCCCCCACCCATAGATCTCTCCACTGCATACCACCTTCCTCACAGTCCCACCATCACAGCTGCACAGCACCCCATATTCCTGAGGGGATTCTGCACCAAAAAATTAAAAATTCTGCGTGCAATATTTTAAAATTCAGCAAATTTTATTTGTCAATAAATAAATGTGGAGGCTCCAACATGGTAGTAGAGAGTACAGGCCACTGGTTGCATGGAGGTGAGAGATTACCCTGCAGCCTCCCCCTACCCCACCCGGGGATAGGGACTCAGCAGTGAGGCTGCACCTAACCCTGACACAGTACAAGGGCCAGGCCTGTGCCAGAAACACCCTAGGCCCCTGCCCCCCTGTACCAGGCACACCAGGTGTGGGTGAGCAGGCTCATCCCGGCAGCAGGATCCAAGTGCAGAGGAACTTAGTGGGGGGGATCTAGATGGGGGTAAGAGAGTTCTCTGTGGGGCAATCTGGGTGCGGGTGTCTCAGTGGGAGATCTGGATGCACAGAAGCTCATTGTGGGGTAACAGGTGCAGGGGCAATGGGCCTCTGCAGGGGATCCAGGTGAAGGTGTTTGGGGCTCAGCATGGTGGTGGGGGTCTAAGTGCAGGAGAGGTGGGGTTCATTTGGGTGGGGGTCCAGGTGCAAGTGGTTGGGGTTCAGTGAGGAGGGTGTTGGGGGGCTCATCAGGGTGCTACAGATGCAGGGGAGGTGGGGCTGGTCAGGGTGAGGGTTTGATGGGCTTGAGTAACAGGGGAGCCCCAGTTTCTTCCAAGGGGATGCTGCATGCTTCTGCCAAGGGGGCTCCAGCGTCCCCATCTCCTGCCCACCCCACCACCTTCATCCCCACTGCCTCTTCCCCTCCCACCCCCGCTTCCCCATCCCATGCCCCTTCCACATTGCTCCATCTCCTCCCCAGGCTTCGGGGTAGGAGGGGACTGCCCCCAGCACTCATTTGTCCCTCCCAGGCAGTGTCCACATTCCACCACTTCCTCTGTAACATCTAGGATTTAACAGTTTCTCCACCCACACAGCTAAAATTCGACAAGATCCTCATCTCCCACCTTAATTAAAAATATAGGCAGAGCTGTCATCACCATCAGCAATCCCTCAATTTGAGGATCTCTACCACAGATTTACATATGGAGTCTGATCCTGGAACCACAGATCCATCCACAGTAGGTACCAACTTTTCCTGGTGGGTCAGCTGCCTGTGGGTTGTTTTTTTCCTTCCTTCTCTTTTTTCAGCTTTGAGGGCAAGGTGCTTCTCCTCAAAGCAGGCCACTGCCTGATGGAGGATGTGGCACCACTGAGGTCAGTTGGTGGCTTGGTCCCCCCAGCTTGCAATGTCCACATCAGTTTTCATGAGATACGCTTTCAGTAGGTCTTTGTAGCTTTTCGTCTGACCACCACAGGATCTCTCACCATGGGTGAGAGTAGAGGGCTTGTTTTGGGAGGCGAGAGTCTGGCATTTACAATGTCCAGCCCAGCAGAGCTGGTGAATGGTCAGGTTTGTGAACACTAGTGTCACTCATCCTCTCTGCTCCAATGATGGTGGTCTCACCCCACCCCATCAGTTGAAGTGCATAGTCTCTATTCTTCCCATGCCACTCTCTCTACATGGAATACCCTCCAAGACTGCCTGAAAAGTCACTACACTCTCATCAAGACCTAAAATAAACTGTGTACTTTGCCTCTCTCCTCCCTTCACATTTATGTTTTCTCAGATTGAGAGCTCTTTAATGCAGGTTATGTCTTGTATGGACCACACCTAGCCAACTGTGGGTGCAACGGCTGCCAGAATACAAATACTGGGGATGATGGAGAGGAGAATTGCACATATTCCCCTCCCCTGACATCCACAAAGCTTTGCAACAGGCTACTTGAAGACTTTTTGCCCCAGTACAGAAAGTCCCTCCAACCTACACCTGACTCACTTGAAATAAGTGAAAACGCAGCAAGTAGAGGGTTAAAGACATTTATAAAACAATGTCATATTTACAGATAAATGGTTGTATAAGCATGAAATCTTCCATATGACAGAAGTCACAATTTCTAAATTCTAAGTGTACAAAGTGCATTTCTTTCCCCTTCTCTCTGCAGCAGAGGACAGTGGTGTCTCCTTCCCCTAACCCCTACAGCTACTAGACTACTTTACCTCGGGGTAAAGATTTGGAGACAAAACCCCAGCTATGCTGAATTACTGCATTATTTCTAAATCCTCTCTAGAGAACATTAGTTTGGAAAAATAGACACCCAAACAAGGTCAGGAGGGGTGACTTAGTGTTTGCTTGGAAAATCTGGTCAATAGATTCCACTGGAAAAGGAAATCTGGGGTCAATGCCCTAGTGTTGTTAGTAGGAGGGAAAGATTATTTAGCCGCTGTTTAATAAACTAACTCTTGGTTCTTAAACAACTGTCCCACCTCCCCATATTGTAAACCTTTCAGATGCCCCTGAATCAGTTTCTACTTGTAACCCCAGCATCATTTATGACTTCAAAGTCTGGGTCCCAAAATTGAATCCAAATCTATTCAAGACGGGAAACTATGGTTTTCCACTGTCATGATAAGGGAGCAGGTTATTAGTAGGTGAAGCTATATGTGAACCTGACCAGCTGTTTCGGCTAGGGGCTAGGTCTGTGCTAAGTAGGGGTTTCAGACTGAATAACCATGTAGTGCCAAGAACAGCTACTGGAGACAATTCCTTATGAAGGCTGCAGGAACAGAAGCTCCTCTACTCTATTCCACGCATCATCTGGGGATGCAGCCTGAGGGCCTGCGAACACCCTATTGAAACAGAGCATGAAATACAGAACAAGACCAGGGGATGTATGGTTAACAACCTGTATGTCCTACAAAGCTGTCAGGTTAGAATACAAAGCACTGAATGCAGGTGTGTGGGGAAAAGGATGTTGTGCAGGGTACATGGTCACATGATTACACAATGCAGAAACCAAAAAACACAGATGCAAATGCACTGCAACCTACAGGAAGGGGAGCGGACATCCACAAAGAATGGGCTATGGAGCCCAAGGAAGACTCGCTTATAGAAGTTGCCCAACAGCGCAGCATCATTCTAATGGTGCATTCACTCCACGTCAGACACTGCACAGGTTCCACACTGGACATTGCTCACTTTTTGTTTGAAAGGTCTTCTTCTTAAGGAAAAAGTGCAAGAAGGGTAGAGTCCAGAGCCCAGTATGGCCAGAATGGTTTTCCCCACCAGGTGTAGCTTTCTCTGCTACTTAGAGGAGCAAATTTCTGGGAGAAAGCTTCACCTATGGTCAAGTCATAGGCTTATTTTCAGAAGAGTCAGCCTTCTCTTGAAATTTCGCCCCCAAGATGACCCCTAGAAGCAAAAGCCTGCTTTCAACTGCCTATTCTAGACATCTGCCCCATTTGAAGACTGGCCAGGGTCACGATCAGGCACCAGTATGAATGTTATTTGCTCAGTGAATCTTAAAGGGCTCCTGGTCCATGAAGGGTGGTCATGGTTACTGCCATACTGATGTCCCATTACTACAGCTTCATCTTTTTCCCAATCCCCCTACTTTGCTGACTGTCTCATACAGGTGGATATTTCAACATGCTTTGAGACTGGAGTTGTTCAAACAGACACCCCCTTGATGCTTGGAGAGTCATGCAGACAGAAGAATTGGCCTGTTTTGGGGGTGATAGACATTTCACTGCCTGCCACTTAATAGGAAGGGTGAATATTTTTTTTTGACATGCAGATACTGCTCCCTGTAATTATGCAGCAAATGGACCAGTGCATGAGAAAATGGGAAGGAAAGATACACCTGGGAGTGAATGGAAAAAAGAACTTCTCTTCCAATCTGGGCAGATTCCAGGTTTGGCCAAGAAGAGACAGGTTTAGGTCCCAGGGCTTCTGTATGCCAGTGAGCCAAAATGTACTCAAGCACAAGTGATGCAATATCTCTGTGTGGCATCCACCAGAATTACACATTCACACTGACACCCCACATTTTCAGCTGTTGGTCAAAAGCTTTGATCCCTCTGGAAGCAGCACCCCTCCACTGCTGTGGCGAACACTCCAGCACCCCAACTCTTCCCTTGTGATTCTCCCATCTCTGGCTGCAGCAAAAAAAGAGAGAGAAAGGAGCATTTAGGTATCAGTCCCCTTTACAGAACTAGAGCTAGAACAGAACACAGTCAGCTTCTCTCCAACAGGACTGTTGGGAGCATTTCAAGTGACGTATGAGGAACAGCATCTTGCCCCCACAAAGATGTGCTGCTCTCCCCCCCCAGCCTGCAACATTTGAAGCAGATTGGGACCAGGCTGTGAAGTCGGATTATGTTGGACAGCTGGTTCCTGTGAGAAGGGAGCAACACCCTGCAGAACAGGTCCATAGGTTAAAAGCAGTCTGTGTTTGCTAAATTAACAATGCTGCTGCCCTCTGATGGCCAGCTAAGCTAAAACCTTGCCAAGCAATATAGTGACATGACTATAAGAGACAGGAGACCCACTCGAAGTTACTTGGTAGAATTGTGGGGCCATCAAAACCACAGTAAGACAGTTTTAGATTTTTAAACTACTGACAGCATTTAAAGTTGGGCACCAACATCAAGAAACAAGACTGAGGAGGGCCACAGTCCTCCAATTATCCCAGAGCAAGATCATGGGGCTACTCACGTTCACAAGTTCTTGCTGGGGATCTCTGAAATGTGCAGACCCATCACTTTGGCTCGTTTGTACAACTCTTCAGTGCACAGCTCCTCTACTCCCTCATGTTTACGCTTTGGAGAGGTCTGGCCACAATGCAACAGCCTCTGCACTACAGAGGGAGAGGAGAGTCACTGCAAAGTTTCCTCTGGCCCTGTGGCTTCTCACATTTACTGCTTTAGGCATCTATGTGCCGAGACAGCAGGGGAAAAGGAGAGCCTACAATGCCAAAGCAACGGGAAGTGCAGCCACAACCTCCCCCCACTTTTTTTTTTTTTTTTTTTGGGACACACAAATGTTAGCATAGACAGGATACTGAATCTCAGCAACTCCAGCCCAGGACAATCACCAGAGTCTTCCTACTCTAGTAAAGGGCTAGTTTTATAGAAAAATTATTTCCAACTCCCCACCCCTCCATGTCCAGACAGGTTCCATAGAACTATAATCAGTGATTCTTTCTGGCATCATGTACTAGAGTTTTGTGGGCCTTTTAGGAAGAGCTCTCTTGGGAACTCCCAGCAAGTCTAAATTAAAGTGAATAACATCTATACCAGGCAAAACACAGCCCATGGGCCAGATCCGGCCAGTCTAACATTTCTGTCCGGCCTCCTCTGCTCCCTCGTGATCTCCGAGTCCGGGCCTCTAAAAGTCCCACGACACAGTGGGGCACTCAGGCATGTTGCCTGCCTGCTGTGGCCCCAGGCCGCCCCCGGAAGCAGCAAGCTGCTGCTGGCACATCTCTGCGCGGAGGTGGGAGAAGCGGCTCCGTGCGCTGCCCCCCTCCCCGCAAGGGGTGTGCAGAGACGTGCCAGCAGCAGCTGGCCACCGCCACTTCTGGGAACAGTGTGGGGCCACAGCATGCAGGCAGCCTGCCTGAGCACCCTGCTGCACTGCCAGCCAGGAGCCGCCTGTGGTAAGAGCCTTCTGGCCAGTGTCTGCACCTTGCACCCCCTCCTGCACCCCAACATTCTGCACCCAAACTCCCTCCCAGACCCCTGCACCCCCTCCATTAATATAGTAGAAATGTGTGGCCCTTAACTACTTGCCAAAATTCGTGGAGTGGCCCCCCTGTGAAAATTGCCCACCCCGATCTATACCATTTTACCTGTTCCTTGCTGAAGTAACGTTCTATCCAGTTATGGGCTCCAAGTGCCCATTAACTTGTCTAGGTAATTTACCAACAACTCCTGCTCACCTGTACTGGTGCTGCTGCCCTGGCCTGCCATTGTGTCTGTGACCGGGCTACTGAGATCTTCCACACAGGAAGGGACAGAGGCCAACAAACCTGGGAAGAGAATGATCACTGACTTCCACTGAGGAACAGGCTCTTGCTTTTCATAGGGAGCTCAGACCACGCAGAGTGCAAACACGTAGTGGTGCACGTGTCAATGAAAGAGGAGCGAGGTTTAAATCTCAGTTGGCTCAGTGCTTGCTGGGGACACAGGTCCTGGCCCCCACGATCCCTTCTCATTGGGATCTTATGCATGGGCTTTAGGAGTGAAGCACAGGGTTTCTCATCTCCAGTAGACTCCTTCCCAATTTCAGTTACCTGACAGCTACTCCCAACCTTCACAGCTTGCCATACTGAAATGCTCACGGTCTGTCTGCATTTCCAGGGAATGCACGTACCCTGAGAGAAACTTTGGGCAGAAGCCACTTCCTCCTGCAAAGGGCTGGTCAGGAGCACAGCTGCCATTTGCTGTATTATGAATTCCCCTCCCATCCCAACCATCTTCTCTACTTCAGCTGAGACAGGGTTAAAGTGCAAACTGCAGCAAGTGTCTCACAGCACCTCACACTTACAGAGGCCCCTGTAGCGTGACAGCTGCTGGTAGATCTGTTTCATGCGTTCAATGTTTAGCCGGCTGGTCTCTGCATGGTTCACCATGGGTTTGGGGTAGTCCACCCCAATGATGCACTTGGCTGCCTTCTGCACTGACTCAGGGGCATTCCATGGCTCGTAGATGTACCGTGAGGGGAAGCCTTTTAACTTGGGCAAATACCGCCTGCAGCACATAAAGAGATGACACCTTATTCAGAGTACAGCCACAAAGAGTTCGCAAGTATGGGATAAGCAACAAGGCAGCTACCCAGGCAGGCAGATTGTGAAGCTGTGTGTCACTGCCATGCTAGGATGTATGAGAAGCATCCATCCATATTACTCACCTAACATAGTCACCACTGGGATCTGTGCGGCGCCCAAAACCGACGGGGCAGTAGCAGTGGAAGAACTGCTGGAAAAAAGCACTGCATGAAAGCCACATCCAGCTGCCGGCGTTCACACTGAAATCTGCATCCAGCAGTAGCTCATCAAACACCTGCAGTAATAAGAGGGAAAGTTGGTGAGGGAACCAACCTCCAAGGGAAAGACCCAGCAGCAGGGAACACTAGAAGATAGATGCTAAGTATGAAGTTGAGGCAATCAGGAAACAAATCTCGGTAACTGGAACAAAAAGCAGACACCTGATCAATTAATCTACCATAGTTCCTTACATCTCAATCATTTCCAATGAGAAGCCTTGTCTGGTCATGTTTTCGAACACTACCAGTTAGCTCCTGCTGCTTTGGACTCTGCTGTACAGTTTTACTACAAGATTTGGACATCAATCCTAGCCTTGGAAGTGTAATGTAAGCATGCAGAATAGACACTGAAGGAGCACAACAGTTCTGTGCAGCAGAACAATCAAAAGTGAATAAGGGCTTTTCCTTCTAAGTCTCACATTATCCATCCCCCACTCTGAGTGGAAGCAGGATATTACTAATAACCCACTGAATTCCTGTCCAATTTAGTTCCTAGGAGTTGTGTATTCCAATTTCCACTGTCTATTAGTGTTTTCAGCCCCTTAGGGCAGGGATGCCTCTGCCTCCACTTGGGCTGGGGGCACTTTTTAGATAACAGCCCATATTAACCAATGGGTCCCATTTACATTTACTTAGTAACTGCAGACTCTCTCATCATCACTTTTAGGACTTAACTGAACTAGGCAGAAAAAGCCAGGCTTGTGACCGAAGCAAAGCCAGCTAGATCATCCTCTCTTCCACACTACTCTACATGCCAAATGATTGCCATGACAGAACTGCCATCCCAGCAGAATGTGCCAACAGGATTTTGCCCTCCCCATGCTCTGTTGCCTAATTCTGGAAATACCAGACTTACCCTGACTCCAGACTCCCAGCTGATCCAGAGGTCACCCCTGGTCAGGAAGCAGGCCACTGCATGCCTAGCCAGGTGGTGGATCCAGCCTTCTTGTTTCAGTTGGGTCATGATAGCATCAATCCAAGGGAAGCCTGTTTTGCCCTCTGCCCATTTTGCCAAGGCTTCAGGATTCCTGTCCCAGGGGATCTGGATGCAGATTGGGTTCCCCTCCATGCGGTCAAATTTGGGATTGTTGGTGGCTGCCGTGTAGAAAAATTCCCGCCAGAGAAGCTGCCCATATAGTGAGAGCGGTGGTGTATTGTTACGCTTCACCTGTGGAAGAGGAGAAACAGAGACAAAGAGATATTAGCCTTTCCCATCTCCTGTACCTGGGCAGCTCACCTCAACCCTCCCTCTGCCCCATCACTACAGGCAATTCCCACTCAGAGACCAAGACTGCTAGCAACATTTGGAGCTGTGGAGCTATCCTCTGATCAGCCCTTTACCAGACACCAGACTCATTGGGGCAGAAAGCACCTCTCTTTAATCTAGTCTGATATTCTGAAGGAACTGATCTCACCAGAACAAGAGGACATGCACTAGAGCCAACCTAGAGCTAATGATTATGAGGGCTCAGGCTTGAGAATCCAGATAATTACTATATTTTAAAAGTAGCTATGTCTACAAGAGTCTTGCCATTTTTGTAAGTTTCCCCCAGTAGGGGCAACTATATTTAAAGAGCTGAGCACTGCTTCATAGCCAGGGGAGTTAGGGGCAGGGAGGAATATCAACCTACAGCTTCTTGGGCCAGAAACAATGGAACAGGACAGAACTGCAAGGGAATTAACACAACCCGTCCTAGGAACCAGCCTGGCCCCAGGCCTGCCGGCTCTGGAGGAACCCCTCACCCTCCCATCCCCCTTTTCTCACCTTTTTATACAGCTCCCAGAGGCGGTAGTAGAACAAGCGGCAGGACAAGCAGCCGAAACGCAGATAGGGACTGAGCCCAGTGGGGCTCGCCAGCAGTGAGTTAGCGTTCATCCTTGGCCTTTCATAATTTGCAACCCAAGCCTAGGAGCATTTGGGAAAGAAAATGGGTTTCAGAAATGCAGCAGTCCAAGGAGCAGGCTGCTGGGCAGGGACACAACTATCTCTAGTAGGTTCATTAAAGCCCCTTACATTTCTCTGACAGGTTTCAGAGCAGCAGCCGTGTTAGTCTGTATCCGCAAAAAGGAAAGGAGGACTTGAGGCACCTTAGAGACTAACAAATTTATCTGAGCATAAGCTTTCGTGAGCTACAGCTCACTTCATTGGATATGTTCAATGGAAAATACAGTGGGGAGATTTATATACACAGAGAACATGAAACAACGGGTGTTACCATACACACAATAATGAGAGTGATCAGGTAAGGTGAGCTATTACCAGCAGGAGAGCAGGGGGGGCGGGGACCTTTTGTAGTGATAATCAAGGTGGGCCATTTCCAGCAGTTGGGGGGGGGGGAGAAGAAGGGAGATAAACATGGGGAAACAGTTTTACTTTGTGTAATGGCCCATCCACTCCCAGTCTTTATTCATTCAAGCCTAAGTTAATTGTATCCAGTTTACAAATTAATTCCAATTCAGCAATCTCTCCTTAGAGTCTGTTTTTGAAGTTTTTTTTTGTTGAAGAATTGCCACTTAGGTCTGTAATTGAGTGACCAGAGAGATTAAAGTGTTCTCCGACTGGTTTTTGAACGTTATAATTCTTGACGTCCGATTTGTGTCCATTTATTCTTCTACATAAAGACTGTCCAGTCTGGCCAATGTACATGGCAGAGGAGCATTGCTGGCACAATGGCATAGATCACATTGGTGGATGTGCAGGTGAACGAGGCTCCGATAATCTGGCTGATGTGATTAGGCCCTACGATGGTGTCCCCTGAATAGATATGTGGACACAGTTGGCAACGGGCTTTGTTGCAAGGATAGGTCTCTGGGTTAGTGGTTCTGTTGTGTGGTTGCTGGTGAGTATTTGCTTCAGGTTGGGGGGCTGTCTGTAAGCAAGGACTGGCCTGTCTCCCAAGTTCTGTGAGAGAGATGGGTCGTCCTTAGTTGGGGGCTCAAGATGATGGCTAGTGACGTTCTGTTATTTTCTTTGTTGGGCCTGTCCTGTAGTAGGTAACTTCTGGGTACTCTTCTGGCTTTGTCAATCTGCTTCTTCACTTCAGCAGGTAGGTACTGTAGTTGTAAGAATGCTTGATAGAGATCTTGTAGGGGTTTGCCTCTGTCTGAGGGGTTGGAGCAAACATGGTTGTATTGCACAGCTTGGCTGTAGACAATGGATCGTGTGGTGTGGTCTGGATGAAAGCTGGAGGCATGTAGATAGGCATAGCGGTCAGTAGGTTTCTGGTATAAAGTGGTGGCTATGTGACCATCGTTTATGAGCACTGTAGTGTCCAGGAAGTGGATCTCTTGTGTGGACTGGTCCAGGCTGAGGTTGATGGTGGGATGGAACTTGTTGAAATCATGGTGGAATTCCTCAAGGGCTTCTTTTCCATGGGTCCAGATGATGAAGATGTCATCAATGTAGCGCAAGTAGAGTAGGGGCATTAGGGGATGAGAGCTGAGGAAGCGATATTCTAAGTCAGCCATAAAAATGTTGGCATACTGTGGGGCCATGTGGGTATCCAAGGCAGTGCCGCTGATTTGAAGGTATACATTGTCCCCAAATGTGCACTAGTTAGGGGTGAGGACAAAGTCAAAGTTCAGCCACCAGGTTTGCCGTGACATTATTGGGGATACTGTTTCTGATGGCTTGTAGTCCATCTTTGTGTGGAATGTTGGTGTAGAGGGCTTCTACATCCATAGTGGCCAGGATGGTGTTTTCAGGAAGATCACTCATGGATTGTAGTTTCCTCAGGAAGTCAGTGGGGTCTCAAAGATAGCTGGGAGTGTTGGTAGCGTAGGGCCTGAGGAGGGAGTCCACATAGCCAGACAATCCTGCTGTCAGGGTGCAAATGCCTGAGATGATAGGGTGCCCAGGATTTCTAGGTTTATGGATCTTGGTTAGCAGATAGAATACCCCTGGTCGGGGTTCCAAGGGTGTGTCTGTGCGGATTTGTTCTTGTGCTTTTTCAGGGAGTTTCTTGAGCAAATGCTGTAGTTTCTTTTGGTAACCCTCAGGGGGATTATCACTACAAAAGGTCCATCCCCCCCCGCTGGTAATAGCTCACCTTACCTGATCACTCTCGTTACAATGCGTATGGTAACACCCATTGTTTCATGTTCTGTGTATATAAATCTCCTCACTGTATTTTCCACTGAATGCATCCGATGAAGTGACCTGTAGCTCACGAAAGCTTATGCTCAAATAAATTTGTTAGTCTTGAAGGTGCCACAAGTCCTCCATTTCTCTGACGGTATCCCTAGTGAACTGGCTTCATCCATTTGTTGGCGATGTTTCAAGCTGATCATTCCAGCACTCCCACAGCAGTGAGAGGCCCACAAATCACTTTCCACTCAAAGGGAATTTGATCTAGTCATGCTGATCTGGGAGGGAGCTATTAGCTCTTGTCTGCAGCATAGGTCTGGGCCTAGGACCTCCCAAAGGTACATCCTAGTACTTCAAGTACATCCAACTCTGAGCTGCATGAAGAGAGATCTTAACTGTCGCCCTGACATATGCAGCAGGTGACTCCAGGAGGAAAGACTATCATTGAACATGGCAACCTGCAATCACATAAAGCTGAGATTCAGCACTACCTGCGTATTATGCTGAAGTTTTACTTGCATCCTGCCATGCTGCATTGGGGGAAGTTGTGAACTGCACAATCATCATCAAGAAAGGCTAGCATTAAAGAGAACTCCGTCATCTCTGTCTGAGTAATTTTGTCTTGTATTGTTACTAGTAACACCTTATACTCCTGTTCTTATTGTTTCATTTACATTGTGTGAAGCAATAAAGAGAACAGGGTCAACAAAAAGTGTCTAGATATTACAATGAGTGGCTCAAGGTATAACGTGGCATATGTTGTATTAACAGTCCTCACATGCCCTGCCTGGGAAACGCCCGGCTGTTTGCACTTGTCCTGTTAGTGCACCTGCACAAATGTCTCCAAGTGAAGATTAAAAAGGAGGTGGAAGGCTGTCTGCAGCCAGCACTGTACCTTGATGGAAGGCTCTCTTCATCTTTGCTACCCCAGAGAGAATGGGGCTCAACACCCTTCATGCTCCACGGGCACAGCAACACCAGCATTGCTTAGCGAGTGAATTCCACCCCTAAATGCACATACATCAGTGAACTTCCACTACGGTTTGGGTCCTCTGAAGCCTAGAAGTGGGGAGGGCACATTCCCTATGCCCCACACAGCCTGGGTCCTACAGAGGCATTCCCATCAGCACAGAGCTGTGTCTGCTGCTACAAGCAGCAGAAACAAGGATGACAACCAGCATTAATATTCCTTAGCCAGAGGCCTCAGCATGCAGAAAGTACTATTTTCTGAGTGAAAGTGGGTTGGTTACCTTTCTTTCCAAATGCTTATCCAGCCGGGCCAAGGCCTCTGTCTCCCCTCCTTTCCAAACTGCTGGGGCAAGACAATCCGTGGGGAAACCTGAGAAGAACAAACAGGGTGGTAAGGCTGGAAGCCAACACTATGCAAAGAGCCCAGCAGGGCTCCAGCAGCAACAGTATCAGACTTGAAAAAGACAGCTCCTGAGTTCTCTGAACATTTGGTTTATTGTTGCTGCTCTGGTCCTTCTACAGCAAAGCAAGCATGACTGCTCTGACACCTCAGTACAGAAGCCTGTCCCCAAATTAAGTTCTCCAGTCAGCATTCTTGGGGCACCCCACCATCATTCATACACAGACCCTATCAATGTAGGGTGGTCATCTACTGCAGTGGTCTTCAAACTTTTTGGCTCGCGCACGCCAGGGTAAAGACCGGAAGACCTATCACAGATGCGCCGCCAGAGGGGAACACCAACCGTGGATGTGCAGAGCTACTGATGAAGAAAAAAACGGCGGAGTGTCATCCAGCGGTGCTCCTGCACACCCTTTGGGGGGGTGCGCACACCCCAGTTTGGAGACCACTGATCTACTGCATCCTCCATCAGGCTCAGTATCAATGATAAACCAAACAGCCAGCAGGGGGCATGCTGTATTAATTCAGATGGATTATATGGATCCAAACAGTTGAAGGTGTTGACATAATCATAATTACAAAAGCTAAGGCATAAAATGAGTTAAATCTAGCAAGGATCATAAAATGCAACAAGATGAAGTTCTTTAAATACAGTCAAGAGCAAGAGACAGACCAAGCGTAGGTCCTCTACTTAGCAGGGAAGGAGAGCAAACAATTGCTGACATCAAGAAAGCTGAAGAGTTTAATGCCTATTTTGCTTTAGTCTTCACTAAAAAGAAGAATGGTGAACATATAACTCAACACAATTAATATTAACAACAAGGGGAAAGAAACGTAAGCCAGAATAGGGAAGAACAGGTTAAAGAATATTGAGATAAGTTAGATGCATTCAAGTTGGCAGGACCTGATGAAATTCATCTTGGTACTTAAGGAACTAGCTGAAGCAATCTCAGAACCATTAGCAATTATCTTTCAGAACTCCTGCAGGACGGGTGAGGTCCCAGAAGACTGGAGAAGGGCAAACATAGTTACCTGTCTTTAAAAAGAGGAACAAAGAGGACCTGAGGAATTATAGATCAGTCAGCCAAACTTTGTTACATGGAAAGATACTGGAACAAATTATTAAACAATCAATTTGTAAGCACCTAGAGGATACCACCATTATAAGGAATAGGTAGCATGAAGTTGTCAAGAACAAATCATGCCAAAGCAACCTAATTTCCTTCTTAGACAGGGTTACTTGCTTAGCGGATAGCAGGGAAGCAGCGGATGTGATGTATCTTTATTTTTGTAAGACTTTTAACAGTCCCATGAGATATGGTCATAAACGAAGTAAGGAAATATGGTCTAGATGAAATTACTATAAGGTGGGTTCACAGCTGGTTGAAAGACCATACTCAAAGAGCAGTTATCAGTGCTTCACTGTCAAACTGCAAGAGCATATATAGTGGGATCCCGCAGCAGTCCGTCATTATTCAATGTTTTCATTAATGACTCAGATAATGGAGTGGAGAGTATGCTTATAAAATTTGCAGACACCACCAAGCTGGGAAGGGTTGCAAGCACTTTGGAAGACAGGAGAACTCACAGCAACCCTTTTTTCGCAAACTGGCCTGAAATCAACAAAATGACATTCAATAAAGACAAGTGCAAAGTACTTCACTTAGGTAGGAAAAAATCAAATGCACAAACTGGAAAATAATTGGCTAGGTGGTGGCACTACTGAAAGGATCCTGGGATTATAGTGGATCACAAACTGAATATGAGTCAATGTGATGCTGCCGTAAAAAAGACTAATATCATTGTGGGGTGTAGTAACAGGAGTGCTATATGTAAGACATTGGAAGTAACTTTCCTGCTCTATTTGGCACTGGTTAGGCCTCAGCTGCAGTACTGTGTTCAATTCTGGGTGCCATACTTTAGGAAAGATGTGCACAAACGGGAAAGACTCTAGAAGAGAACGACGAAAAATGATCAGACATATAGAAAACCTGACCTATGAGGAAAGGTTAAGAAACTGGGCACTTTTAGCCTTGAGAAAAGGAGACTGAAAACAGTCTTCATATATGTTAAGGGCTGTTATAAAAGATGACTGTGATCAATTATTCTCCATGTCCACTGAAGGTAGTTCAAGTAGTAATGGGCTTAATTTGCAGCAAGGGAGATTTCGGTTACATATTAGGAAAAACTTTCTAACTATAAGGGTAATTAAGCTCTGGACTAGGCTTCCAAGGGGGGCTGGGGAATCCTTATCACTGGATGTTTTTAAGAACAGGTTGGACAAACACCTGTCAGGGATAGTCTAGCTTTACTTGGTCCTGCCACAGCACAGAGCGCTGGACTTGACTTCTCAAAGTCCCTTCCAGAGCTACATTTCTATGATTTCATAACCCAGTCACTCTCCAACATTAAAGAATTTTAAACAAGTTTAGGGATTTGTTGTACAGAAACCACACCCTGCTTAGCACCATGGCAAACACACTATTAGAAATCCCTCTAACCTTTTATTAAAGATACAAGAGAAAAAAGGAAAAAACAGTTAAAGCATTTGAAAAGTAAGTATTGAGTAAGGTTTTCATTTTAACATCCCTTGTTCACTTGAGCTGGGGGATTTTCCTTCTAAAAACTCTCCTTGTTTGACAGTGTTTTAGATTGTACTAAAGATGGTAATAACTGTCCTTTTGGGGAGATGGACCAAAGCTGCTGCTGTTAAAGTCAGATCCTGTTTTCTAGAAGACTAAACACAAACTTACACAAAATGAGAGAAAAGAACAGCAAGGATAGAAAATGCAGCTTCTATATCTTATGTTGACTCTTGCACCCTCACTGCCGATAAAAATACAGACACAGCACCCGGTCTTATCAGCCACTCCAAGACCTGGCAAAGTTGTACCAACACTAGGCTGTTTAAGACATTGCATTTAATTGGCTCTTTCTGGTCACAGGCTTACAGCAGCATTACAAAATACAGTCTTCGCTGGCTAAGCCAGACTCTTGTAAGAGAGAAGGATGAAGGAGAGTGATAAGAAAGAGAAGAAAAGGTAGGAAAGGAAAAGGACAGATGGGGGAATGTGGTGGAGACAAAGTCTCACATCCCGGGTGGTGTTTGGGATTCAGCTGGAGGAAATGGCTGTGTCATCTCGGTCCCTCCCTCATCAGGACATCTCTCAGGATCACGATGCCCAGGTGGGAGTAGCAGCCATGATGATGAAACACGCTCCAGTAGCCAATTTTCCTTCCCAAAGTCTCATTCTTTAGGAACCCAAAAAGGAGTGATGGGTGGAACAGCCTACCCCCTCATTGTTTAGTCCACCAGTTAGGTCCAATAGCCAATATACCAATTTTGGATTATTAGTTTTCTGGTTCCACACTTTTCTTGTGAGTTGTATCAGTAGGCCTTTTTGTTTGGACTAATTCAGTCTGTCTCGCTTTTGCACCTTTTCCGACCACCATTTGTTGTTATATGTTAGCGTGACATCTTATGAACTTACACTCACACTTTTTACAGTTGAGCTCACAATTAGGGTAAATCTGGGAGGCCCAATTATTACAACAGGCACCTCTGCCTTATCAGATTTGCTAATCTAGGAAATATCTTCCAGCCAACCCAGAAGTATCCCATCACATAGCCAGCAAATCAAGGGAGACTCTTAGTTTCTCAATCTAGTACTAGTGAAGATACAGGACTAAACAGCACTGAGCACCTACGTCATATTAATCCCCAGAACAAATACAATATGGGCAGCAGCAATGCAGTTTTCCTATGCAGCTCCCTGTTTACAAAACCATTGCGGAGTTCAGATTCAGATAAAAATGAAGAATGTGACTATCCTCAAGAGCCAAATCCCCCATTATTTTCATATATAAGGGCTTCTGCCGAGTCCTACGAACTTTTCACACAGCCCTCCCCGTCCCAGCCTACGTAGGCAGCGTCCCACAGTACCCAGATACTACTAGAAGGCTGACAGCTGCACTGTTATCTACATATAAACAATACTCCTAACATAATCAATAACCTTGCCCTTTGCTTACGTTTAGGTTCAGATCCTTGATCTGGGGTGGGGATTTGTGCATCACCCTCTGCCTTGAGCATTCTTTTTTGAGTAGAGCCATCAGCAGCTGATGAGACTGAAGCGGACAAGCATGGAACTGTGAAGCTGGCAGAACAGGTGGCAGCTCATGCCAAGACCACTAGGCCTCACTGAGCACTGACAAATTCATAGCTAGAAACCAGCCTGGCTTATCTGAGCGTTAGCATGGTTAAAATAGATGTTAAGTTTATAAGAATGCGTTTAGTGGTTAGACTTGATGAAATGTTTATAGGATGCTGCATGTACTGATCTGACTTACAACATCTGTACCTCTCAGTATAAAGTTATATTGAGTGTTTTCATTGTAAACCTCTTGCTGTGTAACACAAGAAACAGGAAAGAAGCATTAAATAAATGTAAGTGCTGGGCCTGCATTGAAACCAAATGAACCATTTGAAACAAAGGACAAAAGACTTTCTTCCCACCACAACCCCAAACGATGAAGAGGAGATGGCACAAACAGTCCCATCAGTTTGGGCTCTGAGGGAAGAGAATACAAATCCCTGACGAGAAGGAACTGGATCATTATGCTGCTTGGAATTTGGAGAGGGAACTATTTCTAAGCATAAGCAAGGGATCCCTAAGCTGCTAGGCTTGGGTTAGCTTTAGAGGACATAAAAGCTTGCATATCATAACATTTTCTATCACCTTTTGGAATCTAAGCCCCGGTCTACACTAGGAGTTGGTCGAATTCAGTAGCATTAAATCGATTTAACCCTGCACCCGTCCACCCAACAAAGCCCTTTTTTTCGACTTAAAGGGCTCTTAAAATCGATTTCATTACTCCACCCCCGACAAGGGGATTAGCGCTGAAATCGGCCTTGCTGGGTTGAATTTGGGGTACTGTGGACACAATTAGACAGTATTGGCCTCCGGGAGCTATCCCACAGTGCTCCATTGTGACCGCTCTGGACAGCACTCTCAACTCAGATGCACTGGCCAGGTAGACAGGAAAAGGCCCGCGAACTTTTGAATTTCAATTTCCTGTTTGGCCAGCGTGGCAAGCTTCAGGTGACCATGCAGAGCTCATCAGCAGAGGTGACCATGATGGAGTCCCAGAATCGCAAAAGAGCTCCAGCATGGACCGAACGGGAGGTACGGGATCTGATCGCTGTATGGGGAGAGGAATCCATGCTATCAGAACTACATTCCAGTTTTCGAAATGCCAAAACATTTGTCAAAATCTCCCAGGGCATGAAGGACAGAGGCCATAACAGGAACCCGAAGCAGTGCCGCGTGAAACTTAAGGAGCTGAGGCAAGCCTACCAGAAAACCAGAGAGGCGAACAGCCGCTCCGGGTCAGAGCCCAAAACATGCTGCTTCTAGTACCCCCCGAACCCACCCAAGGCTGCCTCCCGGACCCGCTGGGTGGAGAAGGGACCTCTGGTGAGTGTACCTTTTAAAATACTATACATGGTTTAAAAGCAAGCATGTTTAATGATTAATTTGCCCTGGCATCGCGGCTCTCCTGGATATACTCCCAAAGCCTTTGCAAAAGGTTTCTGGGGAGGGCAGCCTTATTCCATTCACCATGGTAGGACACTTTACCACTCCAGGCCAGTAGCACATACTCGGGAATCATTGTAGAACAAAGCATTGCAGTGTAGGTTTGCTGGCGTTCAAACAACATCCCTTCTTTATCTCTCTGTGTTATCCTCAGGAGAGTGATATCATTCATGGTCACCTGGTTGAAATAGGGTGCTTTTCTTAAGGGAACATTCAGAGGTGTCCGTTCCTGCTGGGCTGTTTGCCTGTGGCTGAACAGAAATGTTCCCCGCTGTTAGCCATGGGGAGGGGGAAGGGTGGAGGGGCTAGCCACACGCTGGGGGGGAGGCAAAATGTGACCTTGGAACAAAAACATGTACTATGCATGTAATGTTAACAAGGTTTACTGTGAAAGAGTGTACACATTGTTCTAGAAAATGCATCTTTTTAAATACCACTGTCCCTTTTTTTCCCCCCTCCACCAGCTGCATGTGTTTCAAGGATCACAGGATCTTCTCCTTTCCAGAGGCTAGCGAAGATTAGAAGGTGGAAAAAACGCACTCACGCTGAAATGTTCTTTGAGCTCATGCTGTCCTCCCACACTGACAGAGCAGACACGAATGCGTGGAAGCAGACAATGTCAGAGTGCAGGAAAGCACAAAATGACCGGGAGAAGAGGTGGCGGGCTGAAGAGAGGGCTGAAGCTGAAAGATGGTGGCAGCATGATGAGAGGAGGCAGGATTCAATGCTGAGGCTGCTGGAGGATCAAACTAATATGCTCCAGCGTATGGTTGAGCTGCAGGAAAGCAGCTGGAGCGCAGACCGCCGCTACAGCCCCTGTGTAACCAACCGCCCTCCTCCCCAAGTTCCATAGCCTCCTCACCCAGACGCTCAAGAACGCAGTGGGGGGGAGGCCTCCGGCCACCCAGCCACTGCACCCCAGAGGATTGTCCAAGCAACAGAAGGCTGGCATTCAATAAGTTTTAAACTTTTAAAGTGCTGTGTGGCCTTGTCCTTCCCTCCTCCACCACCTTTCCTGGGCTACCTTGGTAGTTATCCCCCTATTTGTGTGATGAATTAATAAAGAATGTATGAATGTGAAGCAACAATGACTTTATCGCCTCTGCAAGCGGTGATTGAAGGGAGGTGGGGAGGGTGGTTAGCTTACATGGAAGTAGAGCGAATCAAGGGGTGGTGGGGTTTCATCAAGGAGAAACAAACAGAACTTTCACAGTGTAGCCTGGCCAGTCATGAAACTGGTTTTCAAAGCTTTTCTGATGCGCACCGCGCCCCTGACCTCTGTGCTCTTCTAACCGCCCTGGTGTCTGGCTGTGCGTAACCAGCAGCCAGGCGATTTGCCTCAACCTTCCACCCACCATAAACGTCTCCCCCTTACTCTCACAGATATTGTGGAACGCACAGCAAGCAGTAATAACAGTGGGAATATTGGTTTCTCTTAGGTCTAACCGAGTCGGTAAACTGCGCCAGCGCACTTTTAAATGTCCAAATGCACATTCTACCACCATTCTGCACTTGCTCAGCCTGTAGTTGAACAGCTCCTGACTACTATCCAGGCTGTCTGTGTTTGGCTTCATGAGCCATGGCATTAAGGGGTAGGCTGGGTCCCCAAGGATAATTATAGGCATTTCAACGTCCCCAATTGTTATTTTCTGGTCTGGGAAGAAAGTCCCTTCCTGCAGCTTTTGAAACAGACCAGAGCGTCATGTACCTTTCCCAGCCATCCCACGTTGATGTTGGTGAAACGTCCCTTGTGATCCACCAGTGCTTGCAGCACTATTGAAAAGTACCCCTTGCGGTTTATGTACTCGCCGGCTTGGTGCTCCAGTGCCAAGATAAGGTATGGGTTCTGTCTATGGCCCCACCACAGTTAGGGAATCCCATTGCAGCAAAGCCATCCACTATGACCTGCACATTTCCCAGGGTCACTACCCTTGATATCAGCAGATCTTTGATTGGGTTGGCTACTTGCATCACAGCAGCCCCACAGCAGATTTGCCCTCTCCAAATTGATTCCTGACTGACCGGTAGCTGTCTGGCATTGCAAGCTTCCACAGGGCTATTGCCACTCGCTTCTCAACTGTGAGGGCTGCTCTCATCTTCGTATTCTTGCACCTCAGGGCAGGGGAAAGCAAGTCACAAAGTTCCATGAAAGTACCCTTAAGCATGCGAAAGTTTCGCAGCCGCTGGGAATTGTCTCAGACCTGCAACACTATGCGGTCCCACCAGTCTGTGCTTGTTTCCCGGGCACAGAATCAGCGTTCCACCGCATGAACCTATCCCATTAGCACCATGATGCCTGCATTGCCAGGACCCGTGCTTTGAGAGAAGTCTGTGTCCATGTCCTCATCACCGCGCTGACATTGCCTACTCGCCCAGTTTCGCTTTGCCAGGTTCTGGTGCTGCATATACTGCTGGATAATGCATGTGGTGTTTAATGTGCTCCTAACTGCCAAAGTGATCTGAGCGGGCTCCATGCTTGCCGTGGTATGGCGTCTGTACAGAAAAAAGGTGCGGAACAATTGTCTGTCATTGCCTTGACAGAGGAAGGGGCGACTGACGACATGGCTTACAGGGTTGGCTTACAGAGAATTAAAATCAATAAATGGGGTGGCTTTGCGAGAAACAGAATGGCCCCCTCAAGGATAGAACTCAAAACTGGGTTTAGCAGGCCGTTGATTTCACGGAGGAAGGGAGGAGAAAACGAATACAAAACAAATCTGGTCTATTTCTTGTTTTGAGCCACTTCATCTATCTTTATAGATGTTGCTGGCAGCAGTCCGTGCAGTACGACTGCTAGCCATTGTCATCTCCTGGGTGCTCGACAGAAGACGGTGCAGTATGACTGCTGGCCATCATCTTCTGCTGGCTGCTGATTAAAAGACAGTGCACTGCCGGTAGAACTCAATCGCCATGAGACGAAACTTAAAAGGGAAATGACCTGGCTGAGTCACTCCCATGTTTGCCCAGGTGCCCCTGACCTCATCGAGGTCGGTTAAAAGAGCACCCAGGACTATGTCTATGACGGCTACCAGTCATACTGCACTGTCTGCTGCCAAAGGCAATAAACTGCTGCTGTGTAGCAATGCAGTACCGCGTCTGCCAGCACCCAGGAGACATACGGTGACGGTTAGCTGAGCGGGCTCCATGCTTGCCGTGGTATGGCATCTGCACAGGTAACTCAAGAAAAAAGGTGCAAAATGATTGTCTGCCCTTGCTTTCAAGGAAGGAGGGAGGGAAGGAGGGCCTGATGATATGTACCCAGAACCACCCGCGACAATGTTTTAGCCCCATCAGGCACTGGGATTTCTACCCAGAATTCAAATGGGTGGCGGAGACTGCGGGAACCATGGGATAGCTACCCACAGTGCAACGCTCCTGAAGTTGACGGTTGCCTCGGTACTGTGGACACACTGCCGACTACATGCACTTACAGCATTTGTGTGGGGACACACAATCGACTGTATAAAAACGCTTTCTACAAAACCAACTTCTATAAATTTCAACTTAATTTCGTAGTGTAGACATACCCAAAGACTAACTCAGTGATACTCTGACATCAGTGGTTCAGGAGCCAAATTTGAGATTAACATTATGCAAAAGAGCCACAGTAGTGTGAATTCATTATTTACTATATATTAAAAATTATTCTCACAGCAAAATGACTGACTAAGTATTATTTTGTCAATTACAATTGATTAACATAATAAAAGCACCCTGATTGGTTGTTAATTAAATCAGTGTTTTAATACCATGTGCTGCAAAGAGCCACTTGCGACTCCTGAGCCTCAGTCTCACTGCTGGAACTCATGTGTGTATAGGTTTACCTACTTTAACTGTGTAAATAACCCATTCCTTTTTCTTAGTTAATAAATTATAGGATTGGCTACAAGTGTTGTCATCGTGTGAGATCTAAGATGTAACTGACCTGAGAAAAGCGACTGGACCTTTAGGCTTGGGAGTAACTTGAATACTGTTGTGATTTTTCGTGTAAAGGATCATCTATGACAAAGGCAAGTTTGCCTGGGTGGCAGGATAGATAGTACCTAAGAGGACTGTCTTACTTCATGGTTAAGTTGGTTAAGCTATAATGCTTGAGGAGATCACACTTGTTGCTTGGCTGGTGAAATTTAAGTACAGAACTCTCAACCTATTTGAGTGAGTGCGCCCTGCTTCTTGAAAGTCTGTCCTGAGGTTGGCACGCATGCTTGTGAACTACTCCAGATGGTCTGACAGGAACGATTCATACATATTCTCTCCCTCCCCTCTCTACCATCAATTTCCCTCCTCCAAATCAAATCCAAGCACTTACACAGCTTGGAAGCAAACACCGATTCCCTCAACACCAATGGGTACCTAAGGGTGAATGGTAGCAGTTTTAACAAAAACTTTTGTCTCTGTGAGTCTCCAAATTAATCCTTTTTAGTCACAGAGAAGCAAGTGTAATAGTCTCAGCTTAGCATGATTAACACTCCCGGATTCGTCACAAGCAGCCTGTCAGGGACCAGAATAGCAGAGGATGCAGTGGGTCAGGACTGAGCAGCACTGTGAGGGCCCCAGGGCTGAAAAAGCAGGCAAAGGATTGCAGCTCACACCTGAGAGGTATCAACGAAGATGTGGGAAGGAAGGAGGGGAGTTTGCACTTAGAATCAAGCATAACACAGACAGATGGACAATCAGTGGCTCATTTTCCCAAATTCCATGACTCACTGAGTGTACTGCTCCCAAGGCTGTAGCCTGCCCAGATCAGATGAAAACAGTGAAACCATTTTGGAAGCATTCCTGCTGGCAGAAACATTCTAATAGAGTGTGTTTGGTTGGCAGTTAAGCCCCCTCAGCCCTAGACACATACCCAGCTCCTCCAGAGATGGGACTCCATACGTGTCGTCATGATTCTCCTGGATCTCTGATTTGCATTTCTCCATCTGCTGGCTTGTTATGCTGTTCACTGGCTTCTTGGGAAATTCCATGCGGCTAATGATCGTCTGGAAACGCTTGTATGTGAGAGGTGGTTTGTGGCCATTCAGCTCGATTATTCTAGACACACAGGCCCAGGAGACAAGAGTTGGAAAACAGCTTTATTCTCATGGGAGAAGTGGGGGAAGACCACTCAAGCACTAGCCCCCTTGGACTCAGGGACATTCTTTTCTCTGGATAGAGAAATCCCAGACAGATTCACCCTCCTCCATTTGGATCTGTCCCCTCAGCGAGGTATTAAAGAAACTCCAGGCTAACCCCATTTCCAGGAAAAGACATCTCAGCCTACACCAGTCCCCACGCCATGGCCTGCTCCCAGAAAAACCCAAGCCTGAAACAATCTGTGCCCCCACCCAAAGTGAGATACCCAACCTACAACAGTCACCCTCTTTTCTATTGCTCCCCCAGATGAAAAATACTAGTTTATTTGTCCCACCCTGCACTCTCTAGATCAGCAAAATCCAAGTTTCCATTATTTCATGTGCTCCCCACCCATCTTTGAGAAATCCCAGCCTGCATCTAGCCCCCACCCTGCACTAGACAAATCCCAGCCTGTGCTTGTTCCTGTTTCCTCCACACTAAAAAACAAAAAAACAAACCTCAGTCCATCTGTCACTCTCCCCTCCTCTACCCCCTCAGAGGAAAGAAAGCCCAGTGTGCCTCACTCCTCTCCTGGGAGTAGAAAAATCCCCATCCCTCCCCCACCCCACCTGATCACAAGCAATTCTGTCACATACTCAGTATGTCATTTACTTTTTAGTGTTCTAACTCATTTCAGCTCAAACCAAGAGCACAGGCAGCAAGGTAGCCACAGCTCCCTTCTACCTTCCTAAGTGCCCACAGCCTGCCCAAGTCTCTACTGGGGAATAAAATGTGATGCTTCCCAGAACAGGTGTCTCCCTCCCCAGAGCTAAAAAGAATTTGGAGAAGACCGCTTGGCAGAGTCTCCATGAGTAGAAACAGGGGCATTTTTCCTCACCACTGTCCCCAGCATACTGCCAGGAGCAGAAGAGTTAACAGGAAAACAGGGAGAGCTTACAGTGCCAGGTTTATGTAAAGCTGAAACAGCCGAGCCAGCACTCCTACAAGAGCACTTGCAGAAGCTCCACCCCTCCCCATCCCGATAGTCAACACCTTATGCAAGGACTGAGCTTGGAGCCTTGTGTTTCAGGAAATGCCATGTGCCTCCCTTCCTCCCCATCAGCTGCACGTGTAGAGGGGAGGAGCTCCATGCTCGCCTGGGGCCTTCACAGAGCAGCTGGTCACATGTGATACTGCGTGATAGGTCTTCCCAGCTCTATACAACAGCCAGAAGGAAGGAGGCTGCTCTCTAACAAATCTATCATAGCTGCTGCTGCTGCTCAGATCTAGGTCATAAATGCCAGGACCTCTCGTGCATACTGGGAGGGACAGGGAGCCTTTTAAAGACAGAGCATGGTCATGTTAAAGAAAGATTTTCAACAGAGACTCCCACCACATTCCTTCATGTGGATAAAACAATGTAAGATACAGGGTAGGAAACACTGAAAAGGAGGAAGCTTTTGCTGGTATATAGCAAAGTCACCCAAACAAGCCCTGTGCAGCTTGAAGGAAGCGTTTTCTTCCCTGCACCCTTCAAAAAGTAATTCAGAAACTTCCACCCTTATGAATACACCCTCATCCCCTACAGTCTTCCCCATTTTTTGCACTATGCCACTTGCCCCCTGGAACTCCACACTGGAAAGAGGTAGGAGAGAAAGAAACCTGAAACCTTCACATCTGTCCCTCCAATACGTTGTAAGAAGCTTCCCAGTACATCTACATCACTGATGTCAAGGCCTCATGCTCCCAATTACAAGTACAACAACTGCTCCTTCAACAGGTTTGTGCCAAAGTACAGTTTAGTACTCCTGAGAGTGACAATCCGATAGTGTTGTGCAAGTTTCCCCTCTTCGCCAACTTCTGCTCTACAGAGGTGCCTCAGCCATGCCTTATCACACTACCCATCCTCTTTCATATATGTGTTGATGCACTCAGTCTGCAGTCCCCTCTACTATCCAGTCCTAGGATTCCCACCCACAGCTCTGGCAACGCCCTTTAATCATGACAGTAGCAATCCTCTAGTCACAGGATCTGCCTTGACCAGAAATTGCAATTTGGACCAAACTGTGGCTTTTGTGATGAGCCCTCCTTTCACTAGAATTTAAACAAGGATGAAAACCTTCTGTGCCTTCTCTTCTCTCAACCAAGCAAGTTACTGGGGCAGGCTTAGGAACAGAAGCCTTCCTAATAGATGGGGCATGGATGTCATCTTGTATATATTTTTACAGCACCTAGCACAATGGTTGGGGCCTCCAGAGGCTATTAGTGTCTGGCACTATCCCTTGTCCACAGTACTACTTTGCCTCAGGGAGGAGGGCAATCCAGACCTGAAGAAGCACATTTATGACAGTTCGGTGAATAGGTTATCATAGGCAGTTTGTCGTAGCCCATGCAAGGGCCTTCCCAGATCTCTTTTTACAGCAGCAGATTTGAGTACTATAGCCCCACAGACTTTGCTTCTGAGTCAATCACCCACAAAAGCCATTTTGCTGGTTTCACCTTCTTCAGTGGCATCATTCCACTGGCTGGCTTGCACATGGGAACCCTTCTTGTGTATGATGGAAAAGGACATGTTCACGCATTTGCTGTTTGTGAGGATGTCCTCAGCCAACACTTGAGGATCATGCTGCTCAACTGGCAACACAGGTTTGGATAGGTTGGCAAGCCATCTGTGACTGCTTGGACTACTGTGATAGCTAGCTTGAACAAATGAAGCTGTCTACTGTTCAGTCTCCCCATGTCAATTTATTCAACTACTGTGATACAAATACTGGATGAGCTCTCCAAGGTATGGACTGTGCATTATTTATATGTACAGTGCCTAGTACAAGGGACCCTCACTGGGTTTCTTCAGGTTCAGAGAGGAAACTGGAAAGTAACTGCAATGTACAGACAGTGTACAAAGGACAGACTATTCCATTCCTCCACACAGTACCAAGGCAAACATTATATAAAAGACTACCAAAGGTTAAGAGGTGCCTTGATCAAACTGTAAGTACCTACAGAGGAAGAAGATATCTGATACCAGAGGGCTTTAATTAAGCAGGCACGCTTAAACTCCAAAGGCTGAAGGCTCAAGTCAGAAAAATTCAAATTGGAATAAAATGCAATTTTGACATTGAGGGTTATAATATGTTGCCAAGGGATGTGAAATTCTCCATCACTTGGTGTCCTCAAATCAAGATTATGCCTTAAAAAAAAAAAGAGACATCTATTCTAGCTCAGGTTTCAGAGTCGCAGCCGTGTCAGTCTGTATCCACAAAAAGAAAAAGAGTACTTGTGGCACCTTAGAGACTAACCAATTTATTTGAGCATAAGCTTTCGTGAGCTACAGCTCACTTCATCGGATGCATTCAGTGGAATATTCTAGCTCAGCCACTTGTTATTTGTTTGATGCAGGAGCTGCCAGGTTAAAATTTATGGCCTGTGCTATTATAGGGGGTCAAACAAGATCATAATGCTCCTTAACAGAACACTTTATAGATTTTTATTTATTTATTTTAAGGCCAGACCTGCCTGGCCTGGAATTAGGGAGAAACTCTCACAATGGCCATCAGCAAGTCTGGACTATGAAGGATTTAGATCCCAGGGGACAGAAAGCAGGGAGACCCAACTGGAGGAAGAAAATGACCTGCCATCAATCAGAAGGGAATTGTCAGAGCAATTGAGAGACAAGGACTTAGGCCACACTGAGCCAACATCTAAGCTGTTATCTTTTCAATTTGAATTCAATCTGACTGTAGTTAGTGTTCACTGGGGATTGTCAGTTCTAAAAATGGGTTACACCATTTATGCTGAACATGATTATTTTTCTACAATCAATTCCTGCTTGGCGAGTTTGTGCAGGCCAGCCCAAAGAAACGAAAAGTCTTCAATTTCTAAGTATTAACGGAAACATATCTGAAGGGTAACCTATCTCAGGCTTTTCAGTCAGAAAGGGCACAATAAGGGAGCATCACAGGCAGGGCTGCAGAGAGCAGGACACACCAGAACTACTCAATGACCACAGAAGAAAACAGTTCAATGGGACTGAGGCAACATCTATCCCAACATTCTCATCACCATCAGCACTTTGAGATTCTCTTGTAAAAGGAATGACTCAGTGAAATATAATCCCTACAACCCCCCATCTGCGCTCACATGCAAATCATGCTTTAAATAATTGCCAAATTATGTGGATCAGGAGACAAACCTTCCCCAGACTAGAACTCTCCTACAGTCCTCAGACAGCACAGTATCAGCCCTGTCTAAGCAGTATAACTGCCTCTCCTCTACCTCTTACCTGTCCAGGTCATAGAGTGTGTGAGAGTTTTCTATCACCACCTCCACGCCAGCTTCCTTTGCTAGTTTGATGATAGCTGCATCTCTCTCCTTCCCAAATGGTTCGGAGTCATACTCAAAGGTGAGACGGGTCACTCCCCATTCCTGTGAAGAACACAAAACAAAATTGTCATTACAGATACCAGACCTCCCAGCAGCTCACTGAAGAGAGTGACAAAGGTTCCTTAAGGTGACGCCAATGAAGTCCTGGAATCTTTTGCTTTACAGGAAGCTAGGATGTGATGAGAGAAACCATGGAGGGAGCCCTGTGGACAGATGTGGTAACAACAGACATGGAATAGAGAATCAGTGGCGTATTCTGTTTTACCACCACTATGAAAGGTCAGGGTAAGAATCTTAGCATTATACTAACGCTCATCAATGTTACTGAACTCCAAGATTGCAGAACTTTAAGAACCTCATTCCTCCCTCCTCCCGCAATACATATTCTCCCTTTGTCTGCACTGCCAGTAAGACTATAACGGCATGGTTCATTTCCCAGTTCTCTGACACCACTCCAATACTGAAATATTAGGGCTACAAAGTGCAGGGGAAATTTTCAATGCAAACTGCTTATAACTTTTATGTATTTATACAGAGAAACTATCAAGAAGTTTAAGCCAAAAATGTAGGTTCTGAAGTAAAGTTTTCCAAGATCCCTTGAAGGCCACCACACAAGAGAACTTCTGTCCAACCCTGGAAGCCAGAAGTGAGGGAGAGAGGAAACCAGAATAAGGAATGACCCTAAGGAGAACACTAGTATGGCTGTCAACTTTGTATTTCAAAAATACAGGCCAGACCTCAGACATCCCCTCTGGGGACAAGCCCCTTCTCCTCTACCCTCCTTCTAGAGATTCTCACGCTTTCGGAGTTGCAGGTGCTAGGCCAGGCAGCAGCTCCTGTTCACCTCCAACTCAGCTCCTGGTGCCTGAAGTTGCTGATCTCTGCCAGCTGCAGCACTATATTGCATCAGAAGTGGGGCCTGAAAGAATGGGTGTGGACTGAAGGAAGGCAGCATTTGAAGGAGACCTTGCTACAGATCAGCACGGGTGCCATTTCAGATTTCAATGGAAGGGGCAACTTTCAGTGGTGGTCCAAGGATTGAAATGCAGCCGGCTCAAATTTGAGTGGCACTGCAACGCTGTGTGCCAGACTGCAATGCCACTCAAATTTGTCCCAGTTGCTTCTCAGTCAGCAATGTTACTTGAATTTGGCCTGGCCCCCACTCTGTCAGCATGACTGTCAAGCAACCAGCAACACTTTGCAAAGTGATTTTCTACAGGAAGATGCTGGAATCCAGACTTGGGGCATTCATCCTCCAAATAGCGGTACTGCTTTTGCCTTATCCAAGCTACGAACCTGGCAAGATATCAGATAATACCCTCTAGAACACATTATAGACTACATGGACTTGGTTCTGAAACACAAAGGCCTGAGAAGAGCTGGGCAGCTGCGCTGTCTCTTTCAGCCCTTTGCAGAACATGATTTGCTCTCTAAATCCATGGCCTAGTTTTCTCAGCAAATGAGTGCTATGAGAAGGGAGTTAATGGTTTCCACAGTGACACTCCTGAAGTCACTGTCAAACACAGAGCTAACCACATCTATGGGCTGCGGCAAACACTCTGCTGAGCACACCCAGAGAGCCACGGGGGAATGGGGGGGAGGGGGGCTTTAAAAAGTCACAAATAGGAAGTGACACAATTAACATGGGGTCACATTTTCCCACTGAAAAGGCATGGGACACCCTCTCCCCACTACCCCCAGAGGCCCAGTCTCCTCTGAATTGCTGTGCGGGAGACTTTGCCTTTTCCTGAACAGGAGCTGAGGGTTTAGCGCAGCCAGTAACACAAGCAAAATGCGACAGCAGAAGTTTTGCCATTTTGCATAAATTAGAGACACAGTGATGCTGAGGTGGGGGGTGGTACTGGGAAAGTTCATAGCAGGAAACAACTCCCCACTTGTCTCCCATGTTTCCCGCTCCCCCTGGAAACTCAATTCTAAAGTCAGTCCTCTCATCAAAAATAGAGGCAAAAGCGGGTTTTCGGGGATAACATAAAACCCAGTCTTATATATGCAATGGGGGCAGAGTATTTCAAAGTCAATATCCACCCCTTCCAGCTTCACAGTGCCTGGCTATCATTTGCCTTTCCCCAAACTAGGAAGGACAGCATTAACAAAACCTATTACCCAAGTGTTTAGATGTCTTTCACAGCCAGTCCTCTCCCCATACTGGAATTTGATTTGTCATATTAGTTTTAATTATATGATAGATTAACAAGGGACAATGCCACCAGGTCACACACAAAATACAGGTTTGGTTTAAAAGAACATCCATGCATAGAGAAGGAAGGAACACATTTTATCACGATAAAAGTTAAAAACCTCTCAAAATTCAGATATTTCTTTATAGTGTTGGAAAGCTGAAAACCATGGCATCGGGCTAGTAAAAGGCAACAGAACATAAATGACTAGAAACCGAGAAACTGTCTGATAAATTTCAAAATACACAAAAAGTAAGTTAGAAGTTTCAAATGCAGTTTTCATCCTCCATGTGACTGAGTGGCAAGGAAGCACTTAAGATTTATATTACACAGTATTTCTATAAAAAAAGTCACCACAAGCCATTTTGCTGCCTTGAATGCCTGGCAGGACTATTTTCCCAAAAATATTCAACTCTAGAAGACGATTTAAGTACATGCAATCAACCACTATCTTTGGTTTCTGAATATGGAACAGACTGAAGCCAAATCCACACATACAAAAATAAACTACAGACTGTTAACACTCTACAGCACACAAGCACAGTGGGGGCTTTTAATGATCTGTGACCTATCACAGGGTGGCAGTGACCACAGAGTTTGTTTTAGTACAGGAGGTCAAACTCCAAATGACTGGTTAAGAGGAAAGAGGGGATTTTTTTTTTCTTAATACACCTTGTGGTAGTGACAAAGCAGCAGAGCAAGCTGCACATGCCATCTCCCATTGATGCAAACATCCTTTGTAGCCTAGTTCTCCACAAGTGCATCTCTACCAGCAGTAGAATAGACACTGCTGTTGCATTACTATTGTGCCATCTAGCACTGCTCTGAGTAGCATTAGACAACATGGCATGAACACTTGAGCCTTGTTTATACTGATTCCTTGGTTGCTACTGCTGTTGGAGCTGCATGCTTGAAATAAACTACAGGTATGAAGTCTGCTATTGCAGACAAGGCTCAAGAGCATGCTTTGCAAGCTTCACCTGCCCTCTTTCTAAACCCACTGCATCTTCCTTTCTACCCCAGCGGTTGTCATTTGCACTATTTATAAACAGGCATTCACCCCCATGCTCTAATTACCCTTACAAAACACACCACTAGACAATCTCTAATTCTAAGACCATCTAAGAACACCCCTCAAAGAAACCAAATGTAACCATATGTCCTTCTATTATATGCCAGCTCAGTACTGCACTGTTTGGGACACTAGCTCTATAGAAAAAGATCTAAATCCCAACAAAACTCTTTAAGCTCAAGTTTAAAAAGCTTCATGAACATTTGTATTCATATGCAGTACTTTATGCCTAAAATACCTGACAGTGTCTAACAACCAAACCTAACCACTTAGGAACCACGGGCTACAGTGAAGTTTAGGCTGACTCCTCTTTGGGCAAGTCAATTACAACTACTGCTCTTTAAATTTAAAATATAAAACAGCTGGCTGAGTTCCATGAAACAAGTCAGTAGGTTTCCTTTACTTTTAATAATCCTGGAATTATATTTAGTCCTTAACTAAAATAAGGAGAGGACATGGACTGTAAATAGCCAGAATTTATTTGCAGCCTACTAGATAAAAATAACCTGGATTCAGGAAAGGCTAAAAGCAGTATAGAGGATATTTTTGTAACGTGCTAAAACACAGTTCCAGAAAGAATAGCAACAAACCTTCTGACCCCTGGTAATTGGATTCCCCCTGCCTCTCTTGCCAAGTGGACAGCTATGACTGCTTTCTGTGCCCTGACAAAGCTCATTCAGACTCACTTGAACTGCATATTCTTCCCTTATTCTCATCATCTATGGCAAGCTTTGAGAAGCAGGGCGGATACAAATCAATGATTTTTGATTTAAAATTAATACATTTTTCTTTAAAAAAGTCTGTTTAAACTATGAAATTACAACCACCTATGTTAAGACCTAAATTTATTATAATCTATTAAAATCGTATAACTAAAAAATGCTGCATCAAAAGGTCCTCAAATTTTAATGAATTAAAGATGCTGCTTTTTAAATTATATATAGAATCATGGGGAACATCTTTAACTTCTGAAGTCCACTCAGGCCATATAAATATGTCACAATATCATTTATTACATTATCTACATTATTTTTGGTCTTTACTATAGAACAAAAGCTGCTATTTACACTTTTCCACATATAAGTAGTTTTGGTTTCTGTTGTGCAAAAAACCTTAATGATTTTTGGTCTCAATTTAGTTAGCAGGTGCAGAGAAACTATTTTCTCATTTGGACTAGTTCATTCAAAGCTGAGATACTGATTCAGAGTTGAGAAAGCAGGAATGCTTGTTTTCTTTTTCCAGTCAATAAAGATAAAACAAGCATGAGAGGAGGAGATCTACTAATTAAAAACACATGATGGACATGAGGCCAGATTTTTAAAAGTAGTTAGGTGCCTAGTGGGATTTACGAAGCACCTAAGAATGTTAGGCACTTAATTCTGGCTCATTTCAAAGGGAGTCAGACACCTACCCTGCTTAAGCATTGTTATAAATGCCACTAATTACCTATCTGCAACTTTAGTTGCCTAAATAACTTCTGAAAGGCTAACTCATAGAAGCCAGAGCAGGTTAATACTTCCTTTGTTTAATAAAGTAGTTTTAAATACATAACATGTTTGATAAACTGGAAAAAAAAATCCAGCACATTAAATAAAACTATATTGTATAAAAACAAATTTTAAAATGGCATTTTTGTACATTAATTTTCAATTTCCATCCAAATGGAGCTAGACACAAATCCCAAATAAAAATTATATAGTAAATAAGTATGAGCCATTTACTATTTTTAACACAATAAAAAAAGGAAAACAATCTCAATAAATATATGTTATGCTAAATTATTGCTTAAATAAATGTGTATAGTTATCTTCCTGGTTAGCAAAAAAAACCAAACCAAATTTCAGGTAAAGGCTACTTTTTTGCAAGTCAACATATTTTAACAGTTATACCAACCAATAAGATTGAACCTCTCTAGGAAAAGAACTACAGTAACAAAAATGTAGAACAAGATTAGAATCAATTATTTAAATGAAGGCATCGTGCATACTGATTTAAAATAAAACAGGGCTGTAGAGCAACCTGAGGACCATCAGTGACTAGGGTACAAGGACATATGGAGTAAAAACGAGAATCCCAAAATGGGATCTTATGTCAAGAGACATGTTTAGCCTCTTACTTTGAAAAGTCTTGGGAAGACATCTGTTGGCTGCCCTCGTACCACAAACAAGCAGGAGCCGAGTTTTCTTAAACTGTTGTCCAAGTCTTCCAGGGACTGGAGTAGGAATCTGTGGAGGAGAAATAAACCTAGTTAGCAGTATAGCTCAAGGACTAGTGTTAAGATCACACAGCCAGTAAACCTAAGATTCAATTCAGCTCCATGAGCTAAATGTTAAGCCAGGAAATATGACTTCCAAGAATTCTGCTCAGTCCAACAGTTGGCAGAAACAGAACAGAGAGACTGCTGTGCCAGCCAATTCCCTACCAACCACACTAACGCTGCCCAGACAAACGCAAGATGTGCAAGAGCTCTCCAGGTCCTCCTTGCTCTTGTAATCCCATCTACTTATGATAGTTACTCTCTGGGCTTTTAATGCCCATCTGGCAGTTAGAGCGTCCTTCAAACTGATACTTCCCAGACATAGTAATATCTATGTGGAGAACTTCAGACAATAGAGCATCTGGCAGAATATACTGTAGAGAATAATCTTCTGCTGGAGGGATTTTAGATGTGAAATAATATGGCCTCTCTCCTCCAGGCTCCTATTTCAAAGCAGTGTTCCACAGAAAGCCACGGATTACCCCAAAGATGACAGTTCTGGGTAGGTACAGGCCATGCACAGCACAAAGTGACACAAACATTTCTATCCCATCAGTAACAGAGGCCAAACATACAACCAAGACTTCAGAGATGCAGCATCAGGACAGCTTAGGACAGCTGCAACTGTGCTATAAATTTGTATTCCACTGTGACCTTGACAACTAGTTCACTTGTCCACACTGCATCTCCTTTCTTACCTGGGATACTAACTTCACTCCTGACTCAGCCCCAAAAGCTGCTGCCAAAAATGGTCTCTCACAGTGTTTTGACCTTATGTTTCACATACATCACTTCATTAACTATAACTAATGCTTCCTTTGTTTAATAGACCAGTTTTAAATACAAAACATGATGGGATACACTTTTCATTCTTGTGTATCCAGCACAGTTAAGGTTATTCTATTAGTTAAATAAAACTATTTTAAAATGCTGTTTTTGTGCATTTTAAATTGAATTCTAAATTTCCAGCTTGATACAAATCACAAGTAAAATCAATCAAATAAATAGGAAATATGACAGTCACCATTTTCTGACAAAAAATAAAAATCTGACTAAAAAGTTAAGTTATACAACTACTTAAATTAATGTGCAGAGATACAATGTAACCTCCTGGTTACCAAACAGTAGTACCTAATTTAGTGTAAAGGCTATACATAGTAGGAAATCAACATGTTTTAATGTCAACAGCCAATGAGAATCAAACTTAAGAAAAAAAACTAAGAACAAATGCAAAACAAGATTAAAATTACTTAAATCAAGTTTCCTAGCTTCCTCAATTAAATCATGATTTAAATCAAGCCACCCTACTTCACTGCTCCCTCTGTGCTGCATATCAACTTCAAGTTTCTTTACGTTGTTTTCAAGGCCCTACAGAAAGCAACTCCCCATCTACATCTCTGCTGTGTTCTGCTTTTGCATAATCAATGGGTTTTTTGTGATGCTGCCAGCCTTAATAAACTTTTCATCTGTTCACTGGCAGCTTCTCAATGCCATGACACTTGGAATTCCTTCCAAAATTTATTTGCCAAATGTCTACCTCACCTCATTCAAATTACTCCTAAAAGCCCACTTTGCAGGCACTAGTGTTTTGTGGGTGATGCGGCAGATCATTTAAGAAGCCTTCATACACCTAGGCCTGACAGTGGGCATATGGCTAAACAATTATATCGCATAAACCAGGAACATCCTCACTCCTCCTCTGCTCTGCTGGGGTCTGTTGGATCCTCACTTGTCTATCTAGTACATCATTTAAACTGCAAGCTCTTTGTGGTAGGGACTTGTTTATGCATTTCCTATGAAGCAGGAAGACAGTGTTTAAAGAAAGGGGGCACTGGACTCAAGACCAGGAGTTCCAGGGTTCCACACTCAGCTCTGCTGCTTACTCACTGTGCTATCTCGAGCATCCCAGTCATCCCAGTCCCCCATCTCTAAAATGGGGATACTTACCCTACCTATCTCAGTAAGGTATTGAGGGGGTTAATAATAAATGCAGGTATTACATTCGTAACACATGTACGGGCACTAAGACAATATGTAATTTCCAACATGACCAATTTCACAGAGTTAAGTAAAACATGGGTTAACATATCTGCCTCATGATACAGCTCTGTGGTCCGACTCCTAATATAGGTCACCAGTGAACGCAAGTGGCAGAAAAGCAAGCAAAATACAACTCTCTCCTATACAGAGGCAATCTGAGTCCCCAATTATTGTTATATATTTACAGAGCACCTTTCTGCCTAACAATCAGGTGTAATGATCTCATACATTGAGAATTGTAGCTCTGGGGATGTAACTGTAGGGAAACATGGGATTCCTAATAAATTCCTATGTAACTTAAAATGTATTCTCATAATAGGTTATCCAGGGCAGAGGTGCCCAAAGATGGATCATGACACAGCTTCAGGTGATCCTCCGGCACAACTGCATTCTTTAACTCCACGTGACCTGTGTAATTTAAGTACAAGCTATATAAATGTAATGTTTTGACCTGTATATGTTAGACAGAATATAGAAAAAAACTATTTAAAAAAAAAAAGAAGCTGCAACATGTTAAGTTTAATTCTCAAGAGTATAATAGTGCATTTCACTGCAAGATAACCTAGCAGCATATATGCAGTCTGCCATTCACAACTCTAAAAAAAATGGCAAGCAGTACTGCAATCTGACATGGATCACTTTATTTTTCGAAAATGAGAAGGGTGCACTAGGAGAAGAAAATGAAAGTCCTGGACCATCTACAACTACACAAAATGAACCGGCCGAAAAAAATAAAGTGGTAAGAACATATGACGACACACACACGAAGCTTGGATTCTCCTTTACCGGATTGGATGAATACCTGTTGCATTAGTGTGTTATAATATAACTTATTTTATATTTTTACATATGATTATTTTCTAACTAGTAGAGAGTAGGGTGGGGTCTTTACTTACACAGCACATAAATTCAGATTTCTAAAAAAATTGAAAATATAGTGTTCAAAGTTGGACAACTATTTTGTTTTAAAATCAACACCACACACTTTTTAAACAATTTTATTAACATTGTTGTTGCTTATTGTTCAGTTTTATACAAAACTGTTTTTTCCCTTTTTGACCACCACATTTTGCCCTCAACATTTTTTAAAATTGTAGTTTCACTACAACTGTTTTGTTTCAAAGATCCTGAAGCATTTCTTTCAGTGCATATTGCTAGAGATTTCTATCATTACAATTGTTTACACTAAAATGAAAAGGAAACATGTACACTGGCTATTTACAGTGTTATAGTTTATATGTAGGTAATAATTAAAATTAATAATTTTCCTCAAGAAGTGTTAGTAGTGGGCCGCAGTGCCTATTGCAATGGCACTGGTGGGCCTCAGGGAAAAAAGTTTGGGAATCCCTGATCCAGGGGACCAGACAGCTTGGAGTGGGGGACATTAATGGGATAGGGAGTCTTTCTACTTCAGTTTAAGTTGGAAGTGACAAAGTCTCACCTACCAATGGCTGTTTGACGGCCCATGTGAAAAGGGTCACAAGCAGCCTGTTCATTTCATAGTGAATGATGCCCGTATCACTAAGAATAGTGCCTAGGTCAATGGGGCCCTGACTGGATCCTATAGGCACTTCTGCAGTAGAAGCAGAACCACCACAGTTGCTCCCAATTCACTGTGTCAGTGGAAAAACCAAGGATTGAATGGGTCAGAGATTAACTAACCCCTCTCACACAGAGCTGTGGTCCCCCCAGACCACGAGTGAGTCACTGGTGCAGCAGCATAATCCTCCCTTCTACCCAGGCTGCTCCTGTTTTGTGACTAGATTGCAGCCCTGAAAACTAAAGTTAAGCCAGAATAAACTTCACAGAAAATTTTGAATACCCAGATTTCTGCATTTCTAGTTGTTTCGGTACTTTTAGAATTTTGAGTTGTGCTATGTAGTGCTTTTAAAAACCATTACCAGAATCCAGAATTTAGCAATAATCTTGCCACTCAAAGACTAAGTGGTGATGCACAACGTAAGTGACTGATGAGTTAGTCCTACAATTTCCCAAATACTTTCCAAAGAGCATGCAGAGGATTTTTAACCACGTGACTGTTCCCTCATTAAAACCTTGCAACTGGACACAAATTCTGAAGGGGTGCAAAGAAGATTAGGTTATGCCTGCTCTTGCCTTGGTGTAGAACTCCTGCTTGTGTGCACAGCAGCATTGTTAAGGTAAATCCCCACTTAGCTGTCCAAATATGCAGGCAGCCAAGACCGTAAGATCAGTATTATATAATGTTAGGAGAACACAACCTGGATGCCTACTAGGTTAAAAATCCTGCTCCCTGCACAGACATTGCACACCCAGCACATTCCTTCAGTTCCATAACTGAGGAACCCCTGCCCCCCCCCAATCTGTCCACCCAGTCCCTCTCCTCCCAGAAGCAGCCAAAGTATACTTCCCTAAGACTCTGCGGGGGTGGGAGGGGGAACAGGAAGAGGATAAGGGTTTGTGTATAAGTACACACACACAGAATGGCTGAAAGCTAGAGACAGGGTGTTGATTATTGCTGTCATATAGCTCTGAGGTTTCAGGGACTTGTACAGAGTAACTGGGAAAAAGGAGTTTCCCCAAAGTGAAACATGCACCAGCCACAGCTGCTTTACATAATCTGGCATCCTGTATGTTATGAGATTTTTCTAAAACCCATAGCACCTTCTCACATGGTCAGAAATGAGATTCCAAAGGCTGCAACTGAGCTGGTGACATGAACAAGGTAACTTCTGCACAGAACTGGTTTTGAGCAAAGTTAGAAGAACTGAAAGTCCAGACTTAGCGGTAGCATACAGAATTTTTACTGTGCAGAGACATTTAGAGTAGCAAGATCAGCTAGACCCACACAAATAAAGTAATACCTCAAAAACATTCTAGCACTTAGGAAGAAACTCTCTCCCTCCCCCGCCCATCCTTAAAGCAACATATCTTTAAAGTATGTGATAAATGTTACTTTCAATGGAAGGGTGAATTAATTTGGGGCTGATACTTTTACCATTATTCTCCACTGGAGCACAGAATATTGGAAGACACAGTTTTTCAGGGCCAAGATCTGTCCTTTACCAGCTGCTTTTTAACACAGCTGAGCGATGTTTGAGGGCACCCAGATTCTCACAAATTAAGCACTAAAACAATCCTGCACTGGCCCCTGATGATTAACTAGCTATGACATAGCAGGTCTTTCCCATCTCTAACACCTAGGATTCTATATGCCGGGTCTAAGGCCAGCTACAAATTTGAAGCATTTCCAGACCAGTGGAACAGGAATGGATTTCTAATTAAAAGAGGTGCAGCACTGGCATTACATACCAACACCTTTCAAAAGCTGAGCCAGACATCAACAACAAGATTACGCCCATCTGCAGGCTTCCCGGCACGATCCAAGCTTTTCCAGTTTTTTTCAGACTATAAACAGTCTTTAGAGGTTGGTCTGTAGTTTGTATAGTGGGGAGCACAGGGCATGCCCTTCAATTATGTCAAAAAGTAGACATTTATATACTGTTTCAACTGCCCTCATTTCAGAATGGATCACAAAACTGGTCAAAACACAGTTAATGGCCAATGACTTAGAGAAAACTAAGACAGCACTTAAAACCACCACACACAAAACTCATAAGTGCCTAAGGTAAAGAATTCCTCTTTTCACTTCCTATTCAGAGACATCATGACTCAGAGTAGAGAAAAGGCTTGTCTACTATTGCAAGTACAGGTCAGCACCCCACTGCTTGTTCTAACTACCATCAGGGAGAATATATAACTATGTAGATGAAACACATGAGGTGGTGCACTTCTCTGCTGCTGTAGCACACGTTGTTTGTGGACCACTAATGTTTGGGAAGAGTCCACCCCTACTGAAGCAGTAAGTGGCAGAATGACGTAAAAGGCACGCACAGCTTGGTCTCTACAGCAATGAAGTACATACCCACAACAAAATACACGCAGCCCATGTGTTAAATAGCACATTGCGCAACCATCCCCAGTTCACCGACATAACAAGAAGCAGATCACGCTTCTTGCTGACATGTGACGACGTCAAAGGGAAACCTGTGCTGTTTTCACTGGTTCTGGTCTCAGAATGACCCAAATATCCATGTAAGGGGGCTAAGATGTATCTCACTACTCACTCGCGCAGGGCACCCGGGCAGACTGGTGACCGGCAACCCAGACGCACCGATCCCAGAGCAGCAGAAGACAGCGACCAAATGAACACGCAGCCAGGCCTCTCTTACCTAACGCCCGTGTCCTGGGGACCAGGCCCCTACAGCCTAGCAAAGGCAGCAGCAGTCGAGGCTCAACGTAGCCGGGAAGGGGCAACAAAATCGGGAACCGTTCCCCAAACGGCAGCGGGAGGACTGGCGGGGCTGGGGGCCGCCACCAGCCCCTCCCGAGCCCACCTGCGCGGGTACGGGCAGCACACGTGCCGCAGGGGAGGGGCTCCGCTCGGAGGCACCAGCCGCGTAGCTAATGCATCGGACTCCCCACCCCCCTGGGGCCGCTGCCCGGGGCGCCCAGCTCGGGAGCCGGGGGGGCGGGAGGCAGCCCGCGAGCCGGGGCGCCCGCTCCCCCCGCTTACCGCCAGCGGTTGATGCCCACGGCGGAGGAGGCGGCGAACCAGGGGTCCAGGATGTAGATACATCGGACGGAGCTGGCGTCCCGCAGCGCGGCCTGCAGCGCCGGGTTGTCGTGGAGCCGGAGCCCCCGGCGGAACCAGTGGACGGAGCGGGCCAGGCCGGGCGGACTCGAGCCAGCAGCCGCCATCTCTGCCGCGCGGCTTCTCCAGACCCCGACTCCCGCCCCACCCACGCGCCCAGGCCGCCTCCGGCGCCCCGCCCACATCGCCCGTCATTGGCCGGGGAGTCCATTGGGCAAACCCTCAGCGGCACGTTCCTGCCGCGTGCCGAGGGGGCGTGGCTGCGGCGAGTCGGGGGTTGCGCCGATGGGTCAGGAGCAGGAGCAGGAGGAGGGAGGAGGAGGAGGAGGGGGGCGAGGGGGGAGAACAGGCCTACGGGGGCCGGTTGGGGCAGGGCTGGTCCCGCGCAGGACCGGTGTCTGTTACTGCGATGGGGCCCGCATGCGGCTGCCGTTGCGAGGGGGCGGCCCGGCCCGGCCTGGCTGCCGGGTCGGCATTAGCTGCCTGGGAATAGAGAACCCCGCGGCGCCCAGTGACCGCCACCGCTCGGCTGCACGAGCCCCGAGCCTGCGCCCCTCCGCTCAGCACCGTTCACACTGCAGACTCCTGGCGGGCTGCCCCGGCGCCGCTACACGGCGAGAGTGGCCTTGCCGCCCCCAGGGATGCCACACGTTCCTAGGCCCCAAACCTCATGAGATTTACAGAGAGCCACACGCAGGGAATTGTGGGTCGCTGCCTTCAGGGTTGAAGGTTTCAAGCTAATCTCAAGGACTGAATTTTTTTTAAGGAAAGATTCAATCCTGTTCACATGATTTCGGGGTCAAGGGCTTTAAGAAAAAGACTATCTCAAGTCTGATCTTAAAATCACGAGAGTTGGCAACACTGTTTTTAAAACCCAGTGTTCTATCTAATTTGCCTCCCATCCTCCTCGTTCCTCAGTGAGCTCTGTGAGCAGTGCTAACAAAGTGTAGCTGTGTCCACAACTTCTGGGAAATCCAGGTGAGACACACACCTGACTAGAGCCAAAAGCGTTATTCAGGCTGAGAAATCCTTCTCCGAGCGCAGTGATTTTCAACCTTTTTTTATTTGCAGACCCCTAAACAATTTCAAACGCAGGTGCAGACCCCTTTGGAGATCTTAGATATAGTCTGTAGACCCTCGGGGGTCCGCAGACCACAGGTTGAAAACCACTGTCCTGTGAATCCCAGGGAAATTGGTCCTGTGATGCATAGAGGGCAACTATGGGGGATACAGATGATGGGGGATTCCCAACACAGCACTCTTTAGGAGGACAGACTATCTGCTTAGTGACTGCACAACCACTATTATCTGACAGGTTTCAGAGTAGCAGCTGTGGTAGTCTGTATTCGCAAAAAGAAAAGGAGTACTTGTGGCACCTTGTTAGTCTCTAAGGTGCCACAAATATACTCCTTTTCTTTTTACTATTATCTGAGGCACTCAAGAAGCACCCAGAATCTGTATGGTGACATGGTGCTGGTTGCTTGAGACCATACTACTAGAACAATTCCTTGCAGAATACAGGAGTGAGTCCTATTCATACACACAGCAGCGAATATGCATGGAGGGAGAAGGGTAATGTCCTTCATGCAGCCACATCTGAGCTCAGTGCTGAAAATCTCAGCAATTCCACTGATACGAGACCTCATCACTTAACAAACATGAAACTATGGCTCTCAGAATGTGATTACAGGCCAACAAGTCTGAGGGGAGAGGCTACGCCTACAATGACAATTCAGTGCCAGGTTCAGAGACAGGCAATAGTGAAAGGCCAGGACTGCTACCATGCTGAAGCAAGTAGAAGGAATATAGGGTCTCCCTGTGTACTAGGAGCACTGCAGAAACCACTATTTATCTTGCACACTTTGCCAGCTCTGCAGACCAAAACAGTCCCCAAGGTTCCAATCCACACTTTTATTAAACAAGTTTGACAATCACAGGTCGGTATTTGCAACCTAAAATGTATCCCAGTAGAAAAATTAATTAACAGAGACCATGGAAAAAAATTCATCCCCCGACCAAAAAAAATGAGGCCTTCAATGAGGCAACTGTGATTCAGAACTCCAGTGAGGTTTAGGCTCCTGGAATCAGGAACAATTCACCCAGCAAGAGGAGGAGTGGAGAAAAGAGAGAGAGAAAAAAAATGTCCTACTGCTTTCATAATAATGGCCTGGTACTCTTTGGGACTTTTTAGGGCACAGCGGGATAGATCACACCAGCTCTCGCCATGCCCCACTTTAGTAATCCTTGGAAGGTGAAGGAGCTCAAAGGTTAGATAAAGCTCAAACAGTATTTAGTAGGGAGGAAGAATCGATGTCTGAATCAAGATGAGAAAAAGGTAGCTCTGCTGTAGCCACAATGGCACTTGAATGAGACAGGGTGGGACACAGAGGTTTCTGTGCTAATCAGACTCTTAAGTGGGAGCCTGGATATGAATTCAGCCCAACTGCATTCACCCCTCCTCTGGGATTTCTTGGTAAAAGAGTTGCAACTTCTCAGATAGTTCTTGGTGCAGCTGAATTATGGCATTTTCCATGCTCAAGCATCAGTTTTCACGCAGTTGGCACCCCTTCTAGTGAGGATCACCAGGTAAGGCAACCATTGAGGGGCAGAGAGCAATACACCCTGAAACTGGCCTAATTATGAGAGCATTATTGCCAGAAAGGCAACTCTGTCTCTAATACAGAAGGCCAATGAGAAATGTCTTGAATTCCCCAATTCATTATTATGGGGTACTCACCCCAGAACAGCAAATGGTTCAGAAACCCACAAGAAAAGAGAGCCAGCTACTCTTTCACCAAGGCAGAATCCCAGGTACCCAGTAAAGGAAGGACCCAGCAATATTATGTGAAAGGGCCAGCACCACTCCCCTGCCCAACACAAGGAATGTTGCTAGCTTTTGGAAGTTTGATAAAAATCCTTTCCCATCCTTTTAGTCATTTATTGGACAAGCAAACCCCTTGGGCGTGGGAGAAAAACAGAGTTAACATACAACCTTGAAGGATCCACACCAGGAAATACTGTGTTCTTGGACAGGCAATTTAGAGGTCCCAGAACTGTTGGTGAGGGGATTTCCAAGTGTATATTGCAATGGTGTAGGAACAGGAAGGACATCCATTTTCATTTATAATTAAAGCTAGGTTATGTCACAGAGGTCACGGAAGTCACAGATTCCGTAACTTCCGGAGACCTCTATGACATTTTCTGCCTCAGCCCAGGGTGGTGGGGCCAGAGCTATCAGCCGCCGTGTCTCCCCGCCCCCGCAGCCCTCAGCTGCCGTGGGGAGGGCTTGGCCCTCAGGCGGCAGGTGCTGTCCCCCTTCCCTACAGCAGTGCTCAGGCTCTCGTTCTCCATCCCCACACCCAGGCTTCAGTCATCCCCTATTTGCCCTCCCATTATTTTTAGTAAAAGTCACAGACAGGTCGTAGGTTTCCGTAAATTTGTGTTTATTGCCCACGACCTGTCTGTGACTTTTACTAAAAATAACTGTGACAAAATCTTAACCTTACTTATAATAGGAGGCAGGAGTAGCCTGGAAAGTCTGGCTACCTGCCCCTCCTCTACATTTAGGTGCAAGATCTCACCACTTCAATTCGTGGCTAATCTAGAAGTAGCTATTATCTGTTCCCAGTTACACACACCTCATGCCCTTTTCCCTCTCCATCACCAGGGGAGCAGCTCGGTGTCCATATGGTGTTTAAATGGTAACAGCAGTTTAAAGAAGCCCCAGTACTGACAGAAGGTTCCCCTAATACACCCTCGTCCCATCAACAAATGCCTTCTCCTGTTCAAGAAACAGGGTGAAATCCAAAGGAAGTAACATTCTCCTCCCCATCACAATTTTAGTAAACACACTGTATACACGGGACACCTTTGGTTTCACTCTTGACACCCCTTCCTATGCACTGCATAGTTCAATGTTTTCCTGCCCTGAAGGTTTCTGATCCTGGCTTCTTTCCCATTGAAGCTCCACTCCATAGGCACAGCAGCAGAGGTGCAGACTGGAGCTGGCCTAGACGCCAGTCTCATTTTTCTCGCCTGTTTTTGGAGTGGATTCCTCCTGTGCCTTCTTCATCTCCAGCCCTTTCACCCACGTGTAGGCAAAGGAGCCTCCCAAAACCATCATGTTGCTCGTCCACCACAGGAAGCTTTTGGTCTCCTCATAGTAGCAGACAGCCAGCACTGTCTGGGCACAGGCCTTGGCCGTCCCAGACACATTGTGGGTGAGTGGGCTGGTGAACTTGATCTGGAGTCCCGTCACGTAACCGATTGCAAAGCCGAGCACTCCTCCCAGGGTCATCATGCCCCAGAAACCAGGGTTCCCCAGCTTGTCAAAATGGTAGAGGGTGTGGAACTCACCAAGCAGCAGCATGAGGGGCAAGAATAGAACACAAGCATTCATATTGTTGTAGAAGGTCAGGCGCCAGATGCTGCCATCCACGGCGGGCAGCACTTTCTTGGTGTAGATGGCATTGAGTGAGACACAGAGACTTGCCAGGATCCCAAAGATTACGCCGACCCATGACAGAGTGCCCTCTGCTCCCTCTTGGTCTATTCCCAGCCAGAACCCACCTGCAACCATACAGAATTAGTGACATACTGAAAGGGAATTAGAGACACCAGAGATCCAAACACTACGCACACTCCCTTAAAAAAATCCATTGTTAGTTGCTTTTAAATGGGTCTGTGACTCTTTCTCCCCACCACCTTATATGGAGGAAGATGACCCGAGTGCAGCACCAAGGTTAAGGTTCTCCTCTTTGGGTTTTTGTTTGTTTGTTTTGTTTTTATAATCTTTACAATCTCAGGAATGTCAAATCTTGTCTTCACTGGTTTTGTCTGAGGTTTTTTTTTAATGCTTAAGAACTGAAAACTCCCTAAGAAGTAAACCAGTCTAACTAAAACTTCTATCAGTTGCTCAACTTTCACTCTCTTGGCTCTAGGGCTGTCATTATTTCTCTACTTTTCCAGTCACTAGAGAGTCTTCCAGCCTAGAGAGAAACCAAATTTCTAAAGTTAAAAAAAAGGGGACATACTTTACAAGACAAACAAAAAACAAAACAAACATCTCCAAAAACCTCCCAGGCTCTTTTTCTCCATAAATTGGGGGACAGAGGGGCGGAAAGGGGAAGGAGGAAAGGTATAAGCTCAACTATTTTTTCTTTGAAGGTCACCTTTGAAGTTCATCCACTTTTGAGCTGTTGCAAGACATCAAACTGGACACACAGGTATAGCCAGACTCAACAGGCTCTACTCACCTATAATGACCCCACAGGTTATCAGGGCATACAGAGAGGTGCTTTGCTTGAGGAGCAGATAGGAGAGCAGGACATTGAAGACAGTGGTGAGCGAGCGCCCCACGTTGTAGAAGGCCACACCAACATATTTGAGGCACAGGTTGTTGAAGGTGATCATGCTGATGAAGACCACAGAGAGGGGGAGGATGCTGCGGGACGCCTTGAGGTCCATGCGGATGGAGGGGAAGTCCAGGTAGCCCAGGGGGCAGCAGGAGGCCAGCAGGCTGAGGGCCTTGCAGAAGAAGACAGTGACAGCACACTGATAGAAGGTGACAAAGAGTGGGGTGTCGAGGCGCAGCGAGGGGCTGTCCAGGAGGTACTTGTTGAGGAAGACCATGGTGATGGAGATGAACCAGTAGAGAGAGACTACCAAGGCGATCTGGACAGCCTTCAACAGGAAGGGGGTCTCCCTGCTGCTGCTGCCACCCTCCTCCTGCTGCAGCAGAGAGTCAGAGGAGCCGCTCAGAGCCATCCTGAGGATCCCAGAGCGCTTTAGCTGCGTCCTGTTCATGACAGAGGTGCAGAGGGGGGGGAAGCAGAGAAGCTGGGGTCAGTCAGGCAGAGCGGGATCCCGGCCCGGAGAGGGGCAGCCCCCCTGCGCTGCTGGGACCGAGTGCGCCCCTGTGCGCTGCAGCGCAGCGGGGACACACCGTGGGGCGCGGGGTCGCACAGGCGGACGCTGGAGCCAGGGACCTGTGGGCGGAGCCGCGCTCACTTCCTCACCCGCCCCAGCGCTCGGCTCCGCCCACACAGGCGCTGCGCCGTGGTAACAGCTTAAAGGGGACGTGTCCTGCCAGAGCCAGGTCCCTGGCTCAGACACCCACCGCCCTGCCCGGGGTCCCGGTCCCGGAGCCCCCCGCACTCTGATCTGTCGCTCACCTTCCTCCTGTGCAGGGGGCTGCTGCTGCTGCGACCTGGCTTTCCGGATCGCTGTCGCTTCCTGATCCTGCACCTGCAGCCCCGCCTGCTACCCTGGGGCCCTTGATTCACGCCCCCCGGGGATGAGGCGTCACGCTCCCGTTCGCTGCTGCCCGCCTCCTCCCTCCCTCCCTTGGGGACACCTGCAAGTGCAGCCCGGCTCCCTCTCACCTGCCCAAGGGCACAATAACGTTTGGGTCGGAAACACGGCAAGGGCAAGGAAAGCCGTTTCCAGCAAGATTTTTTCCAATCCAAATTGTCTGTGATCGTCCCTGTCTTGCTAAAGCCCATTTATACAATCCCTTAATTTTGGGCCAGCCTTGAGCGTGACTTTTAAACCTAAGCAAGAACGTTTCCACTGAAATAATAAAAAAATTCTGAGCACAATCTGGCTAATGTTTAGGAACCATTAAGAAAGGGATAGAAAGTAAAACAGAAAATATCACAACCCTACTACAAAAATCCATGGGTGCAAACCCACTGAACTGTGACCAATTCTGCTTGCCCCATTTCAAAAAGGGTATAGCGCAGAGGTGAGCAAACTACGGGCTGCAAGCCAGATGCAGCCCACGAGCCATTTTAAGCGGCCCCCTGCTCCAGTGCTCCTGCTAGGGTGCTGTGTCAGGGCTGCACCACGCAGCTTCTGGAAGCTGTGGCATGGCCCCACTCTGGCTCCTACATGCTCCAATGGGAGCTGCAGAGCTGTGCCTGCGGATGGGGCAGTGTGCAGAGCTGCCTGGCTGCGCCTCCGCATAGGAGTGGAGAAGGGACTTGCCACAGCTTCCAGGAGCCACTTGAGGTAAGCGCCGCTCGGAGCCTGCATCCCTTGCTCTCCTCATACCCCAACACCTTGCCCCAGCCCTGATCCCCCTCCCGCTCTCCAAACCCCTCAATCCCAGCCCAGAGCACACTCCTGCACCTGACTCCTCATCCCCATCCTCACCCCAGAGCCTGCACCCCCTCCCACACTGCAACCCCAATTTTATGAGCATTCATGGCCCACCATACAATTTCTATTCCCCGATGTGTCCCTCAGGCCAAAAAGTTTGCCCACCCCGGTATAACGGAACTGGAAGAGGTTCAGAGACGGGCAACAAAGCTCATCAAGGGTATGGAATGGCTTTCATATGCAAAGACTAAAAAGATTAAGGCTGTTCAGTTTAGAAAAGAGATGACAAAGGGGGAAATATGATAGAGCTCTATAAAATCATGTATGGTGTGGAAAAAGGGAATGGTGAAATACAATACAATACAAAAAGCAGTGGTCACCCAATGAAATGAATAGACAGCAGGTTTAATACATAGAAGAGAAAGTACTTCTTTACACAGGGCACAGTTAACCTATGGAACTCATTGCCGTGTGATGTTGTGATGGCAAAAGTATAATAGCATTCAAAAAAATACTAGGTAAGTTCATGGAGGATAGGTCCATCAATGGCTATTAGCCAAGATGGTCAGAGCTGCAAGCCCCTGCTTGGGACAACCCTAAACATCTGACTGCTAGAAACCAGGAGGTGGATCCCTCCAATTGCCCTGTTCTGTAGACTCCCCCTGAAGCCCTGGTACTGCCACTGTCAGAGACAGAATACTGATAGGGTTGTCAATTTTGATAGGACGTATTCCTGCAGGTTTCATCACATGGTGTAATCTTTAATTCCTGGAGACATCAGAACAACCCTGGAGGGTTGGCAACCCTAGATAGGGTTAGATGGATCATTGGCCTGATCCAATATGGCAGTTCTTATGTTTCAGAGTAGCAGCCGTGTTAGTCTGTATTCGCAAAAAGAAAAGGAGTACTTGTGGCACCTTAGAGACTAACCAATTTATTTGAGCATAAGCTTTCGTGAGCTACAGCTCACTTCATCGGATGCATAAAAGTGGAAAATGCAGTGAGGATGTTTTTATACATACAGATCATGAAAAAATGGGTGTTTATCACTTCAAAAGGTTTTCTCTTCCCCCACTCCACTCTCCTGCCGGTAATAGCTTATCTTATGTTCTAATGTTTGTAAAATATCTTACTCTTGGTGGAATTCTGCAATAAAAAAAATAAAAAATTATGCACACAATATTTTAAAATTCTGCATATTTTATTTGTCAAAATAATACAATATAATCACACCAGTTTCAATTATTTTTGGTCATTTATTTCAAAATACCTGTCAGCAAGTCTGTCTGTAACAATACAGACAACAAAGAAGATTCAGGAAATGTTTTTTTGACAAATAGATTCCTTACTAGGCATATTAATACAGAACTCTGAGTAATAATTCATTTAAACTACAATACAGAATGTATTTCCTGCACCCCTCAGAAGCAGTGCAAAGGCTTGGGGGAGTCAGGGGTAATGGAGAAGCTGAGGGAGAGGGAAATAAATTGCTGGGAAGGAGCCTGGGTGTGAACTTGGAGGATTGTTGGGTATGGGTGGGAAAAGTATGAACAGGTTTTTTTGGTGGGGAGGGAGAGCAGGGAGGAATTGTTAGGAAGCTTCCCCCATGGAGACCCTGGCTAACCCCTAGCCTCTCCCATTCAGTCAGGCACATCTGCCCCTGATCCCAGCTGTTCCTGAACCCCCATGTGTCCTTTTGCCCACATTCAGACACCTGCTCCCCCCATCCCCATGTGGCCCTGCACCCCCTCCCCTTTTCCCATGTATCTCTGTGCCCCCACTCAGCCACTCCCCTGTCCTTATGTGGCTCTGTACCCCCCTCTCCTGTCCCCATGTGTCTCTGTGCCCCCACTCAGCCACCCTCTGTCTCTAGGTGTCCCTGTACCCCCTTCCTGTGTCACCATGTGTCTTTGTGCCCCCACTCAGCCACTCCCCTGTCCCTATGTAGCTCTGCACCCCCCATCTCCATGTGTCTCTGTGCCCCCACTCAGCCACTGCCCTGTCTCTATGTAGCTCTGCACCCCCTCCTCCATCACCATGTGGCCCTGTACTTCCCTCCCCCCGTGGCCCTGTGCCTCCACTCCCATTCAGCCCCTGCCCCAGTCTGTCCTCCCCCATTAACCCTTATGATCCCCTGTCTGACCCCTGCTCCCAGCATGCCACGCTGTTTGTCTCCCCATAGCCCCTGTCTCCTGACCTGGCCTTACAGGCACTGTGAAGAAGGCACGCTCTTTCTCTTCCCTAGCTGGCGGGGAGTTGCTGCTGCTGTGTTCTATTGCCACAGCGCCCTCTGGTGGGCAAAATCCGGAACTGCAGAAGTTATTTTCTGCTGGGAGCAGCTGCTGTTCTTGCACCACAGCACCCTCTGGTGGGCAAAAGCAGAACTGCAGCAACATTTCCACAAAAGCTTTTTTCTGTGCAAAAAATTAAAAGTATGCACAGTTCATTAATTATGCACACTCACAATAATGCAGAATTCCCCCAGAAGTAATATCTGCTTGAAGGAGCCTGTTAGACCTACCCTCTCCATTCCCCCACCACGACAGTGCTATGGCTACACTTTGACAGCTGTTGGCTGCCTACCATGGTAATCTGCAAGATCCTGCAATTGGAACTGCACAGTCAATGGTCACACAAAGGAGGAGCTGATTACAGGATCAGTGCTAAAACCATTCTAGAAACTGGGCTCCTCACAGCTGCAATAAACCTCATTACTATTACCATTACATTGTGCTTTGCCTGGGAATCAAGTAGCATGGGTAAGAAAGAGTGACTCCTGTATATTTTTAGTGTCCCATGGGAATGGTGTGACCCATTTTGCAGCCTGGCTCCACTGACAGAGCAGCAACTCTGCTCTGACTGGCACCAAACTAAACTAAAAGGAGCTTTTCTCCTGGCCTGCTCTGATGAGTCAGATTTGTCATGTGATGCTAGAGAATAGAATAGAAAAACAGCAGTGTCTTCACAGGGATACACTGTAGGGGCTCTACCAATCATTCCCAGGTACTACCACAACAGAAAAAATAATAATTGTTAGAGAATGCTAGTGCCCAGACAAGGGCCTCTTGTTGGGCACTTTGGCTGTTGGAGAGGGAGAAACAAATTGCCCCTTCCCCTCTCCCCATTATTGCTGTAGGAAGATATTACAGCAAAGGTGTCAAACTCCTATGGAGAGGGCTGAATTCCATTTCTAATTAGGGGCAGCCCTTACATACTCCCTTCAATCTACTGGGGAACTCCCATGGACATCAATGGGAGGTTTGCACAAAGATCAAGGGTCAAATATGGCTCACATCTACTAATTAAACATGTTGTTATTATTTCTTCAGACCTTATTGTCACATTCAGCATTGATCCTGAAAGCTGTTTCATCTTCAGAATACTTGCTGTTTCTGTTCTTTGTTGTTCTTCTTTCCCTCTTCTCCTTTCTCTATTTAAAATGTCTTATTGTGAAAGATTTAAGAAGCTCAATCTATTTAGTCTATTCAAGAGATGCTTAAGAGGTGACTTGATCATGATCTATCAGTATCTACATGGGAAATATATGTCTGATAATAGACAGCTCTTTAATCTAACAGAAAAAGGGACAGAAAGACCCAGTAATAGAATGCTGAAGCTAGACAAATTCAGAAGTAAGTTGTCAATTTCTAACCGTGAGAATAATTAATCATGTGAATGACCTGAAGAATTCATCATGTCCTTTATCACTCAAAGTCTTTAAATCAAGCTGCAATGTCTTTCTAAAAGTATATGCTCTCATTCAACCAGAAGGTATGGTCTTGATGCAGGAATTACTGGTAATATTCTATGGCCAGTATAATGCAGACAGATAAGACTAGATGGGAGTTTCTTGGGGATTTAAAATCCATGAATCCATTTCTTTCCCATTTCCCTGTCTTTTTGTTCTCTCCCTTTCTTCCCTCTGCATTTTCTTCCTTGCAGTTTCCACACCACAGGTGCCTCATTCCAATCCCTTCTCTATTCCATTTGCTAAAACGATCACAGATGAGATAGTTAATGCTGACATTTAAAGTGTCATCCTTAGGCTTGAGAATCAACATCCTAATGAGTTTTGTATGGGTGGGGGAAGATCATATCTCATTGTTTCAGGCTATCTGCAGACTCAAGAAGACAGTGCTACATCAATCTGTACTTGCTTCACATTTGGAAGATTTTCTTTGCATTCACAAAGCCTGGAAACTTACTTTTAAATAAGAGATTAGATTCTGCAGAATCTGAATGTCATGTGGACAACAGAAATATATTAAGTGGACTGAGTGTTTGACACCTTTGTACTACAGCCTATAGTTTGGGTCTTACCAAATTCACGGTCGTGAAAAACATGTCATGGACTGTGAAATCTGGTCTTGTGTGTACTTTTACACTATACTATATGGATTTCACAGGGGAAACCAGCGTTTCTCAAACTGGGGGTCACAACCCAAAAACAGGTTGTCGGGGGGTTGCAAGGTTATTGTAGGTGGGTCATGTTATTGCCACCTTTACTTCTGTGCTACTTTCAGATCTGGATGGCTGGAGAGTGGTGGCTGCTGGCTGAGGGCCCAGCTCTGAAGGCAGCAGTGCCGAAGTAAGGGTAGCAATACCATACCATGCCATCCTTACTCCTGCGCTGCTGCTGGCAGTAGCGCTGCCTTCCAATCTGGGCTCCCGGCCAGCAGCTGCCACTCTCCAGCTTCCCAGCTCTGAAGGCAGCATCACTGCCAGCAGTAGTGCAGAAGTAAGGGTGGCAATACCACAAGCCCCCTACAGAAACCTTGGAAACTCCCACCACTACCCCTTTTTGGGTCAGGACCCCAACAGTTACAACACTGTGAAATTTCAAATTTAAATATCTGACATCATGAAATTGATTATTTTAAAAATCCTATGACTGTGAAACTGAGGAAAATGCACGGTGAATTTGGTAGAGCCTACCTACAGCACAAAAGATTTGGTGTAGGGGGTTGTGGCCGTCCCTCCCCATCAGTCTTGGGGGGAGGCCATACCCCCTTGCTGCTGCGCCTCTGTCTACTGGGGAAGTAGCGGTCTCTGAGGCCCTGGCCCTCTAGGCAGGGCCAAACAGTAAGTAGTCCAAGGCTCAGGCCAGTCAGGGTGGAGCACAAAACAGTCTAGGGGCCTCAGTACCCACCCCAGGCAGGGTGGAGCACCAAAGAGTCTAGGGGCCTCTTTCCCTCCCCAGGTGGGGCAGAGCAACAAACAGTTTCTTGCCTGACATCCAGATTCAGGCAGATGGCAGACAAACACCAGCCTCTTGGCCTAAGGTGGGGAGCTGCCACCCCAGGGGTGGGGTTGGCAACAGGGGGTAGGAGGACCTGGGCCCACCCTACTCCACTGGGTCCCAGCCCAGGGCTCTAACTGTAGCAGAGGGCTCTGCCACTTGGTCAGTGGGGATCTCACCGAAACACACTGACCAAGATTCTGGCCACACAATTGGACTATGGTCTGGTTTCCCTGGGCTACTTCCTACAACCCCCTTGCTGTGTACATATGTCTCATGGGAGTCTTCTGTCTCACCTAGGCTACACTGCTAGTAGCAGTCCCAGCAGCTCCTTGGCATTCTCATCAACTGGAAATCCCTTTGGCTCCTCAGAGCTGCAGAGTTTCCCTTCAGGTTCCCGCTCCAGCAGCGGGTGGGAGGTATCTGTCTTCTTCACCGCTCCAGCCCAACTGAGTTGCAGGGCCCACCTTTTATACTTCTTGTTCTGTCTCTCCGCTTCTGGTGGGGTGGGCATGGCTTGCCTGGCTTTGCTCACCAGAGGGTTAGAGTGATATTTACCTGCATCTTGGGCTAGCCTGAAAAAGATAGTTCTGAGGGGTGTGAACTGTCCCATTCTCTTCAATGGTGTGTTAACTTTGAAATCTAACCACACAGGTGTTGTTGCCAACACTGGTAAATATTCCACTGCTAATCATTCTGACACCCAGCAATGTGATTACTCACAATCCCAAACTGCTTCCCCATGTACCAAAACCCAACTGTCCACTACTCATGAGCAAAAACCTCTGTCTTCCACCTGACAACTTCTAACAATAGTGATGCATTTTCAATACAGAGCTCTGCAGCATATTGCAAATTGAAAATGTTGGAGCAGCATAAAATAAATTAAAATTAATATAAAATAGGGCTGTCAAGCAATTAAAAAACTAATCACGATTAATCATGCGACTAAAAATAATCGTGATTAATCGCACTGTTAATAATAGAATACCATTTATTTAAATATTTTGGATGTTTTCTACATTTTCAAATATATTGATTTCAATTGCAGCACCGAATACGAAGTGTACAGTGCTCACTTAATTTTTGATTACAAATATTTGCACTATAAAAAACAAAAAATAGTATATTTCAATTCACATAATACAAGTACTGTAGTGCAATCTCTTTATAATGAAAGTTGAATTTACAAATGTAGAATTATGTACAAAAAATAACTGCATTCAAAAATAAAACAATGTAAAACTTTAGAACCTACAAGTCCACTCAGTCTTACTTCAGCCAATTGTTCAGACAAACAAGTTTGGTTACAATTTGCAGGAGATAATGCTGCCCATGTCTTGTTTACAATATCACCTAAAAGTGAGAACAGGCGTTCGCATGGCACTCTTGTAGCCAGCATTGCAAAATATTTATGTGCCGGATGTGCTAAAGATTTATAGTCCCTTCATGCTTCAACCACCATTCCAGAAGGCAGGCGTCCATGCTGATGACGGGTTCTGCTCGATAATGATCCAAAGCAGAGTGGACCGATGCATGTTCATTTTCATCATCTGAGTCAGATGCCACCAGCAGAAGGTTGATTTTCTTTTTTGGTAGTTCGGATTCTGTAGTTTCCGCATTGGAGTGTTGCTCTTTTAAGACATCTGAAAGCGTTCTCCACACCTCATCCCTCTCAGATTTTGGAAGGCACTTCAGATTCTTAAACCTTGGGTCGAGTGCTGTATCTATCCTTAGAAATCTCACATTGGTACCTTCTTTGCGTTTTGTCAAATCTGCTGTGAAAGTGTTCTTAAAATGAACACGTGCTGGGTCATCAACCGAGACATGAAATATATGGCAGAATGTAGGTAACAGAACAGGAGACATGCAATTCTCCCCCAAGGAGTTCAGTCACAAATTTAATTAACGTGTTATTTTTTTAATGAGCATCATCAGCATGGAAGCATGTCCTCTGGAATGGTGGCCGAAGCATGAAGGGGCATATGAATGTTTAGCAGGTCTGGCACGTAAATACCTTGCAACACCGGCTACAAAAAAGTGCCATGTGAATGCCTGTTTTCACTTTCAGGTGACATTGTAAATAAGATGCAGACAGCAGTATCTCCTGTAAATGTAAACTGACTTGATTGTCTTAGCAATTGGCTGAACAAGAAGTAGGACTAAGTGGATTTGTAGGCTCTAAAGTTTTACATTGTTTTGTTTTCGAGTGCAGTTATGTATAAAAAAATCTACATTTGTAAGTTACACTTTCACGATAAAGAGATTACCTCATACAAGTACTGTAGTGCAAGCTGAAAAATATTATTTTATCATTTTTACAGTGCAAATATTTGTAATAAAAATAATATAAAATGAGCACTGTACACTTTGTATTCTGTGTTGTAATAGAAATCAATATATTTGAAAATGTAGAACATCTGAAAATATTTAATAAAATTTCAATTGGTATTCTACTGTTTAAAAGTGAGATTAATTGCGATTAATATTTTTAATCACAGTTAATTTTTTTGAGTTAATCACGTGAGTTAACTGCGATTAATCAACAACCCTAATATAAAACTAAATAAGGAACAGGCGATGTCAGTGAATTTAGTCTCATTTAATTCAATAGTACCCTCAGATTAGCTGAAACTGTTGCAGAATCTTTCACCTGCTGTACTGGAGGCTGCAGATTTATCTGTCTCAACTAGAAGAATTCATACTTGAGCTCAACATTTTCAAATAGCCCCTTGGCCTCAAGCAGGAGGTGAGTGCTGAGGAGATTTTCAAAGTTAGGGTCTGGATGGTGCCCAGTTGTCAGAATGCTTGCTCTAAACTGGCCAGCCAAATCCCTGGCAGAGCAGCAGAGCATCCAACAACGACCTTTTGCATGTTCTCCTGTGTATGTGTGTAGAACTTGTGACAGACCCAGACCAGTGGGGTACAAGAGTCTGGTCCTATTGGGATCCAGGAAGTGGGCGGGCAGAGCTCGTCCACTACGAAAGGATCCCGCCCCCCAGCCTAAGGGGGAGATCCACAGGGCCTGGAGAGCTAACTAATTACGGGGGGCAACTCATGAAAAACAGGGACGGGAGTGCGGTCAAAGGGTCAAACGAAGGGAACCGGACGGGGACACCGAGCAGAGAACCCCGGACAGCGTCCACTGCTCCTCAAAGGCGTCAAGGGAGTCGGTGGATGCCGCCCAGAGGAACTCCGCCCGGAGGCGTGAACGGACAGAGGATCAGAAATAGGCCCCGCAGTCGCAGGAGACTCCATCGGCCAACCTCCTCACCCTGGTTTTATAGATGGCCGCTTTAGCCAGGGCCAGGAGGAGGTTGACCAGGAGGTCCCGCAACTTAGTGGGGCCACGGACAGGGAGTGCGTAGATAAGAAGGTGAGGAGAAAAGTGCAACCAAAACCGTAACAAAAGATTGGTGAGGAGCCGGAATAGGGGCTGCAACCTGGCGCACTCCAGATAGACGTGCGCCAGGGTTTCCCTCACGCCGCAAAAGGGGCAAGTGTCCGGGATTGGGGTGAACCGCGCCAAATACACGCCTGTGCTCACGGCCCCGTGAAGCAGCCGCCAACTGATATCCCCGGCGGGCCTCAGGACTAAGGTGGAATAGAGGCTGGCCCACCGGGGCTCCTCACCCTCTAGAGGTGGCAGGAGGTCTCGCCACTTTGTGTCAGGGCGGGACGCGAGGGTGAGGACATGAAGGGTGTGGAGCACGAGCGTGTAGAGATGTCGTTTTGGCACGGTCTGGAACCGGACCGGCTGCAACTCGCGCAGCCGGCTCACGGTGAAGGGGCGGGGGGGTCAGTCGGGTCCACGGGGCAGGGGCCCGATGAAAAGGTCCGGAGGGCCTGGGGTGGAGGGTGGGCGGGGCGCGCCCTCTCGCAGGACCCGGTTGAGGTAAACCCGAGCAGCGGGCGGCAAAGCGGCCCTCACCTCCTGAGGTACGCGCAGGGCAGTACGAGGTCTGGAGAGCCCCATGCGCTGAGCGAGCGTCAGGGGATCCAGCCAGTCTCCCCGGTTGTAGTCCAGGAGGTCTCCGACTCTGGTGACTTCCGTCAGGACCAACCTCTGGCGCACCGAGGGGGACTCCGCCGCCTGCACACGGAGCTGGGGGTTGTGTAGCAGGGGCTCCGCGAGGAGGTCTTCCCCCATGGAGGCCGCCACGGACCTGATCGCTGCGAACAGTTTCCAGGTCCGGAGGAGGTCCTGGTAGAAGACCAGCAGCCTGGAGAGGTCTCACGGAAGACCCCTCGGGTGGAGATAAAGGAGCTGCCGGTCATATCAGAGCCCTCGGAGGCGGCGCAGGAAGGCGTGCGCCAATATGCTCCACGCCGGACTACCTGCACCATAAAGGAGCCTCTGCAGGGCTTGGAGGCGGAAGACATGGACCTGAGTGCGGAGACACTTCTGCCCCTGGAGGAGGGAGGGCAGGGCCGGATGGAGAACCCCTGCAGAGACCCAGTGCAGTCCTGACCAAAAGAACTCCAGAATCAATTTCTGGAGGTTGGCCAGGAAATCCGGGGCCGGAACCAGGGTGTTGAGCCGGTACCAGAGCATGGACAGGACCAGTTGGTTGAGCACCAGTGCCCGCCCTCGAAAGGACAGACACCGGAGCAGTCCTGTCCATCTCCGGAGCCGCTCCACCACCCTGCCCTCTAAACCGTGCCAGTTCTCCGGCGGAGATGGATGTGTGGCAGAAAGGTAAACGCCGAGATAGAGCAGCGGACCCGTGCTCCACCGGATGGCTTGAAGCGCGGGTGGGAGGGAGCTCGCCTGCCGCCAGTCCCCTACCACCAAGCCAGAGCTCTTGACCTAGGCGGAGGAGGCTGCCGAGTACACAGCCTGGCAAGCCTCCACCCGCGCCAAGTCGCCCGGGTCCTGGACCACGAGGAGTACATTGTCAGCGTATGCCGACAGGACCAGCCGCAGCTCCGGCTCCCATAGCGCCAACCTCCTACGGAGGAGACAGAGGAAGGGCTCGATCGCCAGAGCGTACAGCTGGCCCGAGAGGGGGCACCCCGCCGTACTCCTCGCCCGAAGCTGACCGGTTCAGTCAGGGTCCAGTTGAGCCTGACCAGACACTCTGCGGAGGCGTACAGCACCTGGAGAAAACCCACAAACTGGGGACCCAAGCCAAATGCTCGCAGAGCGCCCAGGAGATACCAGTGATCCACCCTGTTGAACGCCTTCTCCTGATCCAGGGACAGGAGGGCGAACGACAGACCGTCCCTACACCCGAGTTCCAAAAGGTCCCGGACCAGATATAGGTTGTCGAAGATGGTGCGGCCCGGGACGGTGTAGGTCTGGTCTGGTCGGATCACGTCCGCCAGCACGGACCCTAGCCGCAGCAAGATGGCTTTCACTACGACCTTGTAGTCCGTGCTGAGGAGCGAGACGGGACGCCAATTTTGTAAATCGCGGAGGTCCCCCTTCTTTGGCAATAAGGCAAACACGGCTCACCTGCACGAAAGAGGGAGGACCCCGCTCTGCAAAGACTCGGCCCAGACGGTAACTAAGTCTGGGCCGAGGACGTCCCAGAACTCGCGGTAGAACTCCATGGTCAGCCCGTCCATGCCCGGAGATTTATTGGTGGGCATGCGGCAGAGGGCTTCCAAGAACGCGGCCAAAGTGAGAGGCAGCTCTAGCCAGTCTCAGTAGCCCGCGCTGACCATCGGGAGTTCGTCCCAGAGCACTCTGCAAGCGTTAGGACTGGTTGGATCTGGGGAGAAAAGGCCTGCGTAGAAGGCCCTGGCCCTCCTGCACATTTCCACCAGATCTTTGAGGGGGGTGCCGTCCTCTGCGAGGAGGCAAGTGGTGTGCTTCTTGGCCCCCCTCTTTTTCTCCAGGGCATAGAAGAAGCGGGATCCACGATCCATCTCCCGAAGGAGGCGGATGCGGGATCGAACAAAAGCACCCCGGGACCGATGGTCCTCGAGGGCCCGGAGCTCCTCCCACTTCTCCCGGCACGCTCCGCAGAGGGATGGATCCTCAGGGCTGGCAGCCAGACGCCTCTCCAGCTGTAAGACCTCCCGTTCCAACTGCCCTATCGCCGCATCCCTCCGTCGGCTGGCGCCCCGGGTGTAGTCATGGCAGAAGAGCAGGGTGCGCACCTTCCCTAGGTCCCACCACTGCCGTGTCGAGGGAAAGGCACGCCGCTGCCCTCACCAGGCCAACCAGAACTCCCGGAAGGACGCCACGAAGCCCACATCCTCCAACAAGCTGTTATTAAAATGCCAATAGGCCGGCCCCGGCCTCTCTGCACAGAGAGAGACCGTCACAGTGGCCAGGTGATGATCGGAGAATGGGGCGGCCGGATGCTGGAGGAGTGGGCCTGTGAAAGATGGAAACGTGATAAATAGATGCGGTCCAACCGGAGTAGCGCAACCGATGGGCCTCCACCCGGACAAAGGTGAACGTTGAGGCGTCATCTGGGTGGTGGTCGCGCCAGACGTCCACCAGGGAGTGATGGTCGACTATCTCCCGGAGGACGTCCGTGGCGGCCGGACACTGCTCGGTCCCCAAGCGGTCCCGCTCCTCGAGGGTTGTATTGAAGTCCCCGCCCAGGACCAGGCACTCGTGAGGATCCAAAGCGCCGAGGAAGGCGCACGCCTGCTGAAAGAAGCATAGCTGCTCCGGGCCCAATGTCGGGGCATAGATGTTGACAAGATTGACCATGAGCCCCTCCAAATGGACCCGGGGCCTCCGGACGTGCCCCATCGCCCAGCAGAGGTAGCACCGGGCCTCCCCTGTGGAATAATGCACCCGGTAATGGGCCCCCTGGTAGGGGATCAAGAAGGACCCCTCAAGCGCCTCTCCGTCACGCGCCGCCGGCGGCAGTTGCAGCTGCACTTGCCGGCGGAACGAGAGGACGTGACAGAGGGCGGGGTCCTTGCAGACCAAGGGGAGAGGGCTCAAAACAGAGATGGGCTTCTCCAGGATAGAGAGGGCAGGTAACAGGGCAGCATTAGGAAGGAAGGGAGGGACGGAAGTCAGAACCAGGCAGACGCCCAGGTCGTCCAGCGGCTCAAGGGGGACGAACACTCCCCCCACCGCCAGGCCCTTCTCCACCGCCTCCTGGGCGGCGGCCTCCGATGCCAGGAAGAAGACTACCTTCCTGTACATTTTGGAGGCCGCCACAATGGCCGTGGGCCCCACCGCCCTCGCCAACGCCCGCACGTAGGTCTCCACGTGGGGCGAGGCGGGTACCAGGAGGCAACGGACACCGTGCTTCCTGGTCATGGTGGGAAAGGGGCCCCAGCCGCTATAGCTGGTAGCGGAGGCGGTGGGCGGGAGAGATGACGTAATGGTAGGCGGGGGGGCTGCCGACACCTGGGCGTATGCCCTGGGGGCCGGAGAGGGGGGAGACACCCGCAGAGCTGGTGGAAGGAGCAGCGGGGTGGGAGGCCGCGGCCAGTGGCGGGGCCGCGGCAGTGAGGGCAGTCCCTGCCATGGAGGGCCTGGACTTTTTGGCAGGGCCCTTCCCCTTCTTCCTACCCTGGCCCTTCCCGCCGGCTGGGGGGGCTCCCCTAGAATCTAAGGGGGGGGAGGGACATGGCAGCAATGGAGGTCACCCCAGAGCCTGCCGCTGCTGGTGCCCCGGCGGGGGCGGTGACAAGTGGTTTGGCAGTGGCGGCTGAGGTAGAGGCTCGGGGGGGTGACGGAGGGGCAGGCGGGGGAGGGGTATCTAGGGCTCCTGGAGGGGCCCCACCCATCGTATCCCCGCCATAATGATCAGGGAGGGAGGGAAGGACACCAGAAAGAGGAGGGGAAAGGGGAGGCAGGTCAACCACTCCTCCCCGCTAGGCTGCAGGCAGGGTAGGAGGCAACCAAAGGGGATGGGCTGGACAGGGGGGCTTTAGAGGGCTTGTGGGGGACAGTCACCGACTCGGAGTAGAAAACCAGCTCCTCTAGCTGCACTAGGGGAGGAGGGTCATAACATTCGGGGAGTGCAGTGAGATCAGGTGTCAAGGTTCCTCCCCCACTCTGAACTCTAGGGTACAGATGTGGGGACCTGCATGAAAAACCTCCTAAGCTTATCTTTACCAGCTTAGGTCAAAACTTCCCCAAGGTACAAAATATTACACCCGTTATCCTTGGAATGGCCGCTACCACCACCAAACTAATACTGGTTACTGGGGAAGAGCTGTTTGGACGCGTCTTTCCCCCCAAAATACTTCCCAAAACCTTGCACCCCACTTACTGGACAAGGTTTGGTAAAAAGCCTCACCAATTTGCCTAGGTGACTACAGACCCAGACCCTTGGATCTTAAGAACAATGAACAATCCTCCCAACACTTGCACCCCCCCCTCTCCTGGGAAATGTTGGATAAAAAGCCTCACCAATTTGCATAGGTGACCACAGACCCAAACCCTTGGATCTGAGAACAATGAAAAAGCATTCAGTTTTTTACAAGAAGACTTTTAATAAAAAATAGCAGTAAATAGAAATAAAGAAATCCCCCCTGTAAAATCAGGATGGTAGATATCTTACAGGGTAATTAGATTCAAAAACATAGAGAACCCCTCTAGGCAAAACCTTAAGTTACAAAAAAGATACAGACAGACAGAAATAGTTATTCTATTCAGCACAATTCTTTTCTCAGCCATTTAAAGAAATCATAATCTAACACATACTTAGCTAGATTACTTACTAAAAGTTCTAAGACTCCATTCCTGTTCTGTCTCTGGCAAGAGCAGCACACAGACAGACCCAGACCCTTTGTTCCTCTCCCTCCTCCCCAGCTTTTGAAAGTATCTTGTCTCCTCATTGGTCATTTTGGTCAGGTGCCAGCGAGGTTACCTTTAGCTTCTTAACCCTTTACAGGTGAGAGGAGCTTTCCCCTGGCCAGGAGGGATTTCAAAGGGGTTTACCCTTCCCTTTATATTTATGACACGCCCCCCAAATCTCAGCTAGGGTGAAACACTGGCTGGGATTTCTTCCTGGAGCTCTAGGAAAAACAGAGTTAATAAGACACATGCGTCTCTAAATATACTACCAAGTACATAAAGACTAACAATATTTTCCACATCTCAAGGACGATTTTAACCAGTTGATTCTGGGAAACTTTCACGGGAGAGTGCATCAGCCACTTTGTTAGAAGCTCCTGAGATGTGTTGGATGTCGAAATCAAAATCTTGGAGAGCTAAACTCCACCGAAGAAGTTTTTTGTTAGTTTCTTTGACGGTGTGAAGCCACTTTAGTGCAGCATGGTCGGTTTGCAGGTGGAAACGCCGTCCCCAAACATATGGGCGTAGCTTTTCCAGAGCGTAGACAATGGCATAACATTCTTTTTCAGTGACTGACCAGTTGCTTTCCCTCTCAGACAGTTTTTTGCTGAGAAACACTACAGGGTGGAATTCTTGATCAGGTCCTTTCTGCATTAAAACTGCTCCCACACCACGCTCAGATGCATCTGTGGTTACTAGGAACGGTTTGTCAAAGTCTGGGGCCCTTAGTACAGGGTCAGACATGAGTGTCGCTTTAAGCTTGTTAAAGGCCTTCTGACACTTTCCGGTCCACTGAACAGCATTTGGCTGTTTCTTTTTGGTTAGGTCTGTCAGTGGGGCAGCGATTTGGCTGTAGTGCGGTACAAATCGTCTGTAATAACCGGCCAAGCCTAAGAAGGATTGAACCTATTTCTTTGACTTTGGGACAGGCCACTTTTGGATAGCATCCACTTTGGCCTGTAGGGGGCTGATAGTTCCTTGACCCACCTGGTGTCCAAGGTAAGTCACTCTGTTTAGGCCTATTTGACACTTCTTAGCCTTAACAGTTAGTCCTGCCTCCCTTATGCGCTCAAGGACTTTTTGTAGATGTTCCAGGTGTTCTGCCCAGGAATCCGAAAATATGGCCACGTCGTCAAGGTAGGCGACTGCATATTCTCCTAATCCCGCTAGGAGACCATCTACAAGTCTTTGGAAAGTGGCGGGTGCATTTCGCAGCCCAAAAGGGAGTACATTAAATTCATACAGCCCGAGATGTGTGATGAAGGCTGACCTTTCCTTGGCAGATTCATCTAGCGGTACCTGCCAGTACCCCTTGGTTAAGTCCAAGGTAGAGATGAACTGGGCCCGTCCCAGTTTCTCTAATAGTTCATCTGTGCGTGGCATTGGATAGTTGTCTGGGCGAGTTACAGCATTTAGCTTACGGTAGTCCACGCAAAAACGTATTTCCCCATCTGGTTTGGGAACTAGAACCACTGGAGATGCCCATGCACTTTCAGAGGGGCGGATTACCCCCATCTGTAACATATCCTGGATCTCCCGTTCTATAGCAGTTTTAGCTTGAGGAGACACCCGGTAAGGTTGGACCCTAATTGGGTGAGCATTACCTGTGTCAATGGAGTGGTATGCCCGTTCAGTCAGTCCTGGGGTGGCTGAGAACGTTGGCGCGTAGCTAGTGCACAGCTCCTGGATCTGCTGTCGCTGCATACGCCCAAGGGTCATGGAGAGGTTCACCTCTTCCACACCACCAGCACATTTCCCTTCGTAGTAAACACCTTCAGGCCATTCAGCGTCGTCTCCTCCCTGGGCTGTAAACTGACAAACCTTTAATTCTCTGGAATAAAAGGGCTTTAGAGAATTAATATGGTACACCTTAGGCTTTCGGTTGGAGGTGGGGAATGCTATGAGATAATTAACAGCTCCCAGGCGCTCCTGGACCGTGAATGGCCCTTCCCACGATGCTTCCATTTTATGGGCCTGGAGCGCCCTTAAGACCATGACCTGGTCTCCTACTTTGAAGGAACGCTCTCTGGCATGTTTATCATACCAGGCTTTTTGCTCTTTTTGAGCATCCTGCAAGTTTTCTCTAGCAAGGGCTAAAGAGGTTCGGAGGGTGTTTTGTAGGTTGGTTACAAAGTCCAGAATGTTAGTTCCTGGAGAAGGTGTAAATCCCTCCCATTGCTGCTTCACCAACTGCAATGGCCCCTTAACCTCACGGCCATATACAAGTTCAAATGGGGAAAACCCTAAACTGGGATGCGGTACAGCTCTGTAGGCAAAGAGCAACTGCTGCAATACTAGGTCCCAATCATTGGAGTGCTCATTTACGAATTTACGTATCATGGCCCCCAAAGTTCCATTAAACTTCTCCACCATGCCATTTGTTTGATGATGGTAAGGAGTGGCAACCAAGTGATTTACCCCATGAGCTTCCCAAAGGTTTTTCATAGTTCCTGCCAGGAAATTAGTCCCTGCATCGGTGAGGATGTCGGAGGGCCAACCTACCCTGGCAAAAATGTCTGCTAGTGCCTGGCACACACTTTTAGCCCTGGTGTTGCTTAGAGCTACTGCTTCCGGCCATCGGGTGGCAAAATCCATGAAAGTCAGTATGTACTGCTTTCCTCTGGGTGTCTTTTTCGGAAAAGGACCCAGAATATCCACAGCTACTCGCTGAAATGGAACTTCAATGATGGGGAGTGGCTGGAGAGGGGCTTTGACCTGGTCTTGGGGTTTTCCCACTCTTTGGCACACCTCACAAGACTGGACATAGGTAGAAACATCCTTGCCCATTCCCTCCCAGTGGAATGACCCCCCCAAACGGTCTTTGGTCCTGTTCACCCCAGCATGGCCACTAGGGTGATCATGGGCTAAGCTCAAGAGCTTGGCCCGGTATTTAGTTGGAACTACCAACTGTCTCTGAGGATGCCAGTCTTCCTGGTGTCCACCAGAAAGAGTTTCCTTGTATAAAAGTCCTCTTTCTACAACAAACCTGGATCGATTAGAAGAGCTGAGAGGCGGTGCGTTGCTCCGTGCCGCCGTCCAAGCTCTCTGGAGGCTTTCATCTGCTTCCTGTTCGGTCTGGAACTGTTCCCTTGATGCTGGAGACATCAGTTCCTCATGGGATTGTGGACCTAGGCTTGGTCCCTCTGGAAGCGATATAGGGGATGGAGCTGTTTCTATTGACTGTGAACCGCTCTCCGCTGGTGCACTATGTTGGGATTCAGGCTCCGGCTGAGCCTCTTGGGTCGGGTTATCGGCTGCTGCCAGTTCAGGTTCGGTGGGGCCCTCTGGTGTTGAGGTTGCAAGTACCGGATTCGGTGCTGACACGGGATCTGGTGTTGGTTGTTCGGCTGGTTCCGGTTCTGGGACTGGTTCCGTCTGGGTCTCTGGGACTGGATCCACTACTGCTGTTGCAGACATTGGCCTGGGGTCCAGGTCCATCACCTCTGGCTGGGTCCTGATAGAAGTTTCCGGAACAGAGCTAGGCCTCACGGCTTGTTTAGCCTGGCTGCGGGTGACCATTCCCACCCTCTTGGCCTGCTTCACATGATTGGCCAAGTCTTCCCCCAACAGCATGGGGATGGGATAATCATCATAGACTGCAAAAGTCCACATTCCTGACCAGCCCTTGTACTGGACAGGCAACTTGGCTGTAGGCAAATTGAAAGAGTTGGACTTGAAGGGTTGAATCGTCACTTGGATCTCTGGGTTGATTAAATTGGGGTCCACTAAGGAAGCATGGATAGCTGACACTTGTGCTCCGGTGTCCCTCCACGCGGTGACCTTCTTCCCGCCCACACTCACAGTTTCCCTCCGCTCCAAGGGTATCTGGGAGGTATCTGGGCCTGTGGACCTCTGGTGTGATTCCGGTGCAATGAACTGTAATCTGTTGGGGTTCTTGGGGCAGTTGGCCTTTACATGCCCCAGCTCGTTACACTTAAAACATCGTCCAGCTGACGGGTCACTGGGGCGAGGAGGGTTGCTGGAGAACGGGGTGGTGGGACGATAAGGGGTCTGGAGGGTTCTTTGGGAGGTAGGTGGGGCTTTGGGCGGCCCCCGGTAATAGGGTGTGGTCTGGGGTGGTCCCTTCTGGTCTCCGCTCCAACTGCGACCAGTTTTCTTCTTCTCTGCCACCTCCACCCATCTGGCTCCAATCTCTCCTGCCTCAATTACAGTTTTGGGTTTCCCATCTAGGATGTATCTTTCTATTTCCTCAGGAACACCCTCTAAGAATTGTTCCATTTGCATTAGGAAGGGTAAATTTACTGGAGATTCAACACTTGCTCCTGATATCCAGGCATCCCAATGTTTCACAATGTGGTAGGCATGTCGGGTAAATGACATATCTGGTTTCCACCTTAGGGCTCTGAACCTCCGACGAGACTGCTCGGGTGTTATCCCCATTCTGACTCTCGCCTTGGATTTAAACAGTTCATACTTGTTCATGTGTTCTTTAGGCATTTCAGCTGCCACCTCAGCTAAGGGTCCACTGAGCTGCGGCCTCAGCTCTACCATGTATTGGTCAGTAGAGATGTTGTACCCAAGGCAGGCCCTTTCGAAGTTCTCTAAGAAGGCCTCAGTATCATCACCTGCCTTGTAGGTGGGGAACTTTCTGGGATGGGAAGTGGTACCTGGAGAAGGATTGCTAGGGTTTGTTGGTATATTCTGCTGGGCCTTTATCCTCTCCATCTCCTCCACATGCTTCCTCTCTTTTTCCTTCTCCTCCTCCACATGCTTCCTCTCTTTTTCCCTCTCCTCCTCCACATGCTTCCTTGCCTCCATTTCCCTCTTGTGGGCAGCCTCTTGGTGTTGTTCTGCCTCCCTTTCTTGTTCCTTCTTCAGCTGCATGAGTTCTATCTGTCTTTCATGTTCCCTTTGTCTTTCCTCAGCCTGAAATTTGGCTAATTCCAGCTGTAGTCGAGCTGAGGATTTGGTCATTCTAACCTCTCTGTTTTTAACTAACTTTACACCCGAGGTTTAGAAATAAACAAACAAAACTTGGCTGTAAAATTTTGCTGTGCTGGAATAGAATACCTATTCTCTGATAGTGACTGTCAGCCTACAGAAAAAAACAATTCCCTTGTCTCTGCTCTGGGCCCAAATTAAAGCAAAAAACCTCCAACTACTTGGAAACCTGCTTACCCAGCCCAAAGAAAAAGCAAATGGGTAGAACACACACCCCCTATTTACTTTTAGGAAGAAAAGAAAAAAAACCCTCTGGTTTGGAAGACTGTGAAGTTCCCTGCAGGAGTTAAGTACCCTGCCTCCAGGCAAAGAAAACCTGCAATTCACAAGATAATCCCCTTTTGTCTCTGCTTGGCCACAAAGCAGAGAGAAACCAAGCTGCTTTCAGTTTCAAAGCTGCTTTCTGGACTTCCTAAAAATTCCTTTTTAAAATCTGTATTTCTAGTTCAAAAAATCTCAACTGGATCTCAAAATGATTTCAGGTTAATCCCACCGCTGCCACCATGTCAAGGTTCCTCCCCCACTCTGAACTCTAGGGTACAGATGTGGGGACCTGCATGAAAAACCTCCTAAGCTTATCTTTACCAGCTTAGGTCAAAACTTCCCCAAGGTACAAAATATTACACCCGTTATCCTTGGAATGGCCGCTACCACCACCAAACTAATACTGGTTACTGGGGAAGAGCTGTTTGGACGCGTCTTTCCTCCCAAAATACTTCCCAAAACCTTGCACCCCACTTCCTGGACAAGGTTTGGTAAAAAGCCTCACCAATTTGCCTAGGTGACTACAGACCCAGACCCTTGGATCTTAAGAACAATGAACAATCCTCCCAACACTTGCACCCCCCCTCTCCTGGGAAATGTTGGATAAAAAGCCTCACCAATTTGCATAGGTGACCACAGACCCAAACCCTTGGATCTGAGAACAATGAAAAAGCATTCAGTTTTTTACAAGAAGACTTTTAATAAAAAATAGCAGTAAATAGAAATAAAGAAATCCCCCCTGTAAAATCAGGATGGTAGATATCTTACAGGGTAATTAGATTCAAAAACATAGAGAACCCCTCTAGGCAAAACCTTAAGTTACAAAAAAGATACAGACAGACAGAAATAGTTATTCTATTCAGCACAATTCTTTTCTCAGCCATTTAAAGAAATCATAATCTAACACATACTTAGCTAGATTACTTACTAAAAGTTCTAAGACTCCATTCCTGTTCTGTCTCTGGCAAGAGCAGCACACAGACAGACCCAGACCCTTTGTTCCTCTCCCTCCTCCCCAGCTTTTGAAAGTATCTTGTCTCCTCATTGGTCATTTTGGTCAGGTGCCAGCGAGGTTACCTTTAGCTTCTTAACCCTTTACAGGTGAGAGGAGCTTTCCCCTGGCCAGGAGGGATTTCAAAGGGGTTTACCCTTCCCTTTATATTTATGACATCAGGGCAAACTCAAACGGGGGAAGGGCACAAGCGCATGGGAGGGGGCATGGGCGCACTGAATAAGGGGCCAATCGGGGCAGGGCTATCACATGGGGAGGGGGGAGAACCAGGCTGGAGGCAGGACAGGGAACCTAGGGGCTGACTTCAGAGGCAAGGGCGGGGCGAACAAGCAAGGGCTGCAGAGGGAGAAGGGTGGGGCAGGCAAACAAGCTGAAGCCAGCGAGGTGCTGGGGTAAAGGGGAGGGCAGAAAGGTTGCAAGGGGAAAATGGGGCAGGGAGCCAGGGACAAAGCCGGGGGCTGTTGAAGGGGGCCAGTCCAGGATGGGGCGGGGGGCACGTGCGCCCACGTGCACTTCCAAAAAAAAAAAAGTCAGTGTGGGCTGGCTGCTGCTGCAGGCCCCAAAGGTGGTGAAAGGGGGCAGCAGGCCAAGCAAGAGGCGGAATCCCAGAAGCAGGATCCTGAGGCAGATGGTGAGTGTCCGCTGGGGGTGGTGGAGGGGGCAGCACCAACAGTGGTGGGGGTTGGGGGGGGGAACACACTGATGGACTAGGGGGCAGGCTCCACACCACACCCCCTGTGTCCCTGCAAATACAATCAAAACCCCCACCACAAGAGCACAGTCCGAAAGTTACTCAGCTTTCAAGCCCCCTCCACAGTGGTCTACAGAGTCCTTGTGCGCTCCCCCAGCAGCAGATGGCCTCATCCCCTCCTCCTTCGGGGTCCGGCAGCTCTCAGGCAGCAGCAGCAGCTACAGCTCCAGGCAGCAACCCGGTGGCCAGGCAGGCAGAGAGGACCCCTCACAGGTAGTGTTGATGGTGGTGGTATTATTCACAGCAGCGGTAATGGCAACGGCTGGGGTAGGGGTCCCTCACTCCCCGCCCTCTGGGGAGCGGGCAAGCAGTCCCCCCTCCCAAGGGGCTGTAGTTGGAACGTAGCAACAGCACCCAAGGGTGGGTGGATGGGTCCAGCAGCTGGCCAGCAACCAGGTGGGGGAGATGGTGTCCGGCCCGGTCAAAGGAGCAGCTGGAGCAGGGGTAGTGGTGACGGCAGCAGCAAGGGCCCAAGGCCCTGCAGCAGGAGTGGGAGCAGCAGTCTCCCTCTTCCCTCCAGGCCAGTCAGGTTCAGCAGAGGAGTCGAAGGGAGATCTACTGGTCACTGGGTGAACAGTTTTCTGTTCCCTGAGTGACCAGGGCAGGGGCTGCACTAGAGCAATCAATAACCTGCTAGAACCAATTAAGACAGGCAAGCTAATTAAGACACCTGGAGCCAATTAAGAACATACTAGAATCAATTATGGCAGGCAGACTAATCAGGACACTGGGTTTAAAAAGGACCTACCATCAGTTAGGTGTGTGTGTGTGTGCGCGCGCGCACAAGGAGTGAGAAGGTGTACTGCTGGAGGTCTGAGGAGTACAAGTGTGATCAGGCTTCACTAGGAAGATCCTGCCGTGAGGGTAAAGAAGGTGTTGGGAGGAAGCCATGGGGAAGTAGCCCAGGGAGTTGTAGCTGTCACACAGCTGTTACAGGAGACACTGTAGACAGTTGCAATCCACAGGGCCCTGGGCTGGAACCCGGCATAGAGGGCGGGCCTGGGTTCCCCCCAACCCCATCAACTCCCTATTTGAGACAAGAGGAGGTGACCTGGACTGTGGGTCCCACCAAAGGGGAAAATCCCTCACCTATCCCCCGGTCCACTAAGTGGGTCAGCAGAGACTGCGGGGATTGTTCTCCTCCCTTTCCCCATGCTGGCCAGTGATGAGGTTAGCTGAGTGAACGGCAGGTTTGAGCCACTAACAAGTGGCCAAACTGAGGGCGGCTGTGAATCTCTGAGGCAAGCAAATCCGCCAATAAGCGCAGGACCCACCAAGGCAGAGGAGGAACATTGTCACAAACTTCACAACAATGCTTTAGCAGAGGATAGAGCAGTACTAGGCAGACACCCTTACAATCTGATCAGAGCACATGCAATTCCAGGGGAGTTTTGTCTCCTTCACTGACCTCTCTGCTAAATCTGCCAGTCAAAGCTGTCTTTTAGCAGCAATGGTGAAGGCAGCTTATGGGGACCTCTGTTTTCTAGGAAGTGAGTTGAGATGCACCAAGTCCTGACTCTTTCCATATAAGCTATAGAGCTCCCTACTCTGTAGAGAAGCAGGCTTCAGGGACAGGGGAAGCTGCAGCGACTAGGTTGGGAGTTACAGGTCAATGCTCCCTGTGGCTCAGCCAGCTCAGCAGTTCCGCGACCCTACATTCCTGGTAGTGGAGCTAAAACTGACTCCTTTGAGCCCCCTTGTCCCAATTTCCTTCTGCCATAGGTCCTTGAGCCTTCTCTAGTGTCAAACCCCCTTCAGCTCTGGGCCCACTCCAGTCTCGTAGATTGTAAGGTCAGAAGGAACCTGAGCCCTATAGCAGGTGTTTCTTTTGTAAGGTTGTGTTCGTTGGAGAAGAAAAGGAAACATTTGGCTATTAGTAAGGTACCAGTTAGATTCTGAGGGTCCTGATGGCTCACCATTGAGGGGGCTAAACTGTGACCTCCAACCTCTTGGATTTCTCTTACAACAATTTCTTTTCCTGCCAATAATATCACAGCTATGACACACATCATCTGATGAAGTCATAATCAGGCACAGATTACACCTTTTTGTCCTTTACCTGCCAGTGTCATTCAAAATTGCTTCACTAATTTAATATAAACATAGAAATTAGAGATGGAAAAGCCCCATTGGGTCCCAGCTAGTCTATTCCCATAACAAATAAAATATTGTTCCCTACACTATAGTTGTTAATGCTTTGTCCCAGAAATGTTCCAAACATTGGGATGTTTGTTGCTTCCCTTGGGAGACTATTCTCCAGCCTTATAGCAGTGTGTGATTGTACATAGAAGCAAATGTGTGCTACTGTGCCGATATAAAGTAGCAAATTGCTTCCACAGTTGCTCTGAATAAGGGCTTGTCTACATGGGGAAACTGACCAGCATAATTTTTCTGCTGTAGCTAAGCTGGTGTAACTGCTTCATGTGGACACTATATTCCAGAATAATTATTTTGTTATTGCTATGCCAATCAATTTCCCCCTTTAGATAAGCCCTAAATCTCTTTTCCTGATTCTGGCTTGTAGATTAACATACAAGTACACGTAATAAAGCAGCAGGATCATGTGATTATCCTCCCCCACTCTCTGGGAAGGTGTCATGTCATGCAGACTGAGTGCTTTCAAGATGTACAGTTGTCATTGGCTTATATCTCAGCCTGGAAAATAAACAGCTTTGACCGGCCCCTGATGTTGGGGAATTTGGCACTGTCTGAGATATTCTTGTTCAAATATCCAGACAGACATCTGCATTCAGCCCTTCTTGTAGCATCCCTTTCTTTGCCCAGCTAGCTGAGAAAGGTTGACATACATGCACATGCTTACTCTTTAAGTTTAACCATTTCTTATGTACATAAGAAACCTTTAAAAAGATTTAGGGTCTTGGCTGGCCCTCAAATATATGCACGTTCAAATAGATCCATTTGCCAGTCATGTGGTATTGGTGAAGGAGGCCAATGCAGCATCCAGCCTTGCTTTATCTGAGAAGAATAAAGGCAGTATTTGCCCTCTCCTCTATGCGCCCTACCTGATTATATACAGCAGCAAGGCCTGCCCGCTAGTTTGGGTGCGACGTGGGCTGAGGAAGCACCCCCAGGGCCCAAGAGGAGGTGGTGGCAGGCAAAGGAAGATGGGGGGGCGGGGCAATAGGAAGCAGGCAACCAGTGCTGGCACCCTCCCAGGTCAGGTGCCCCTCTGTGCTGGGTCAAGGAGCAGTCCCTCCTCATCGCCCGGCAGAGGAAACATTGAGCCTCTCCCGAGAAATAATGCACCCTGTACTGGGCTCCCTGATTGGACACCAGAAAGGATCCCTCAAGAGCCTCTCCATCATGTGCTGCTGGCAGTAGCTGAATCTGCACCTGCCGGCAGAACAAAAGGACAGAGGGTGGGGTCCTTGCAGCCTAACAGGAGAGGGCTGATAGTGGAGAATGGCTTCCCCAGGGTGGAAAGGAAAGGGAGAAGGGCAGCATTGTGAGGGAAGGGTAAAACAGAGGTTAAAAACCACCCATACACCCAGGTCCTTCAGGGGCATGAGGGGGACTTAGAGGCTCCCCCACCGTGAGGCCCTTCTCCACCGCCTTCTGAGTGGTGGCCTCCAATGCCAAGAAGAAGAGAACCTTCCCATACATCTTGGAGGCCACCATGCTGGCCGCAAGCCCCACCACCCGTGCCAACGCCCTCACACAGGTCTCTGCAGAGCCATTTGTTTGGCTAAAACATACAAGGTGTAGTAATAATGCAGTACTTGTGGCACCTTAGAGACTAACCAATTTATTTGAGCATGAGCTTTCGTGAGCTACAGCTCACTTCATCAGCTGTAGCTCACGAAAGCTCATGCTCAAATAAATTGGTTAGTCTCTAAGGTGCCACAAGTACTCCTTTTCTTTTTGCGAATACAGACTAACACGGCTGTTCCTCTGAAACCTGTAATAATGCAGTGACACTAGAGGGCACCACAGACACACAGAAACCACTGTCCTACCATGAGTGGGGATGGGAGCAAGTGAGTAGGTAAAATCCATTCCTGTGTTGCCTTCAGGACTCTAGTGTTGGATTTACCTGTCATTTCCACAGGTGAAAAGCAGGAGTGAATAGGCTCCATTTAGTAAGGGCTGGGAGCTCTGTAATTCTCTTATTGTGTGGCCTGGGGATTGTGGAGCGTACGGCACATCCAGATGAGTGTTCCTGGTCTGTGCACTCAGGCTGACTCCTGCTTCAGCACTGATGAAAGGAGCTGGAGAGGTTACTGGCAAAGTCTCCTCTTGTTATTGCTAGGAGCAGCTTGGTCCCAGCCCTGCTACAGGTCTACCACATTCCCTACTCTTTGTGATAACTAGCCTTCCTGCATCTGTCTGTAAAATCCTGAGCAACTCTCACCAGATCTAGCTAACTTCAGTGTGGCAGTGACCCATCCGCATTCCTACTGTGGGAAATACAGGGACAGGCAGATGAGGAAGGATGCCTCCATCTCCACTCAGAAGAGGCCTGTCTCCTGATGGAATCAAGCCTAAGGGGCTTTGTCACTTTGTTTCCTCCCACCCCCAAGCTTATTCCCTTGGCAGCATCTCTCCCAGAGAGTGCAGCAGGTGGGCAGCATCTGATAATTTATTGGGCAGGCCCCTGGTAAGCGAATCTGAATCCAGGGTCTAAGTGCTCCTGAATGGTGGCATTAATTACTATTAAAAATACACATTTATATCTCTCTCACCTGCTTTAAATCCTGTGAAATTAGATTTCCCACCCATCCCCTCCAGCCTCTGTAGCAGCTTGAGGTGTTTTATGGGCCCATAAAGCCCTGCAGCCTACACTGGCTCTTATTTATGCTGCCTTTAACAGGCAACATGGCTGCCGTGTTGAGCCCCCCTGGGGATTTCATTTTTTTCCCTTGGGTGAAACAGTCCCCTCAGCTTCAGTCCCTCAAAGGGGTGTGTGTGTGTGTGTGTGTGTGTTTTGGGAGGGAGGAGTGGCTGCTGCAGAAAGCAATATGCTGCTGCAAACTCTGGCAGGGATCATCACCTGGAGGCATCACATTTGTTAGAGGTGGGATTACTATGGTTGGAGCCAGTGATGAGCTGCCAAAATCTTAGCAACCGGTTCCCTATAAAAAGTTCTGATTTAAGGGATGTGCCCCAGTATGTATTTTTTGTACCAACAGGGTTACCATACTTCTGTATTTTCCTGGGAGGAATTTTTAAATTTTAAAAATTCCTCCCGGACGGCGATTTTTAAGAACCAAAAAGCCTGACCTGTCCGGGAAAATACAGATGTATGTTAACCCTGCCTAAAGTTCTTTTTAAAAAAGATGGGCCTGAACTAGAAATGAGCTCCGTTTCACATGTGTGGGTCCCTGCCACTCCCTGGGGGTGTGCTAGGATGACCAGATGTCCTGATTTTATAGGGACAGTCCCGATTTTGGGGTCTTATATAGGCTCCTATTACCCCCCCACCCCCGTCCTGATTTTTCACACTTGCTGTCTGGTCACCCTAGGGTGTGCACATGTGCTGCTCCATGCCCCACTCATTGAAGCAGGTGTGCAGGTTACTGCCCTGGGAACTGCAGGGCACCGGTGGATGTGGGGCCAGCTGCAGACAGGGGCGTGGGGCAGGGCTAGCTGGAGGCAGGGGGTGTGGGACTGGCTGCGGGCGGGGCAGGGGGTGCGGAGCTGGCTGGAGACAGGAGGGTGTGGGGTTGGCTGGAGGCAAGGGGGTGTTTGGCTGGCTGGAGACAGGGGCTGGTGCAGGCAGGGGGTGCAGGGCTGGCTGGAGACGGGCTGGTGCAGGCAGGGGGTGCAGGGGTGGCTGGAGACAGGGGCTGGTGCGGGCAGGGGGTGAAGGGGTCGCTGGAGACAGGGGCTGGTGCGGGCAGGGCAGGGGGTGCGGCGGTGCAGGGGTGGCTGGAGGCAGGGGCTGGCTGCGGGCAGGGGGTGCGGGGGTGGCTAGAGACAGGGGCTGGTGCGGGCAGGGCAGTAGGTGTGGGGGTGGCTGGAGGCAGGGGCTGGCTGCAGGCAGGGCAGGGGGTGCGGCAGGGGCTGGCTGTGGGCAGGGCAGAGGGTGCGGGGGTAGCTGGAGGCAAGGGCTGGCTGTGGGCAGGGCAGGGGGTGCGGCAGGCTGAAGACAGGGGCTGGCTGCAGGCAGGGGTGCAGGGGGTGGCTGGAGACCACCTCGGGGAAGTCCCTTCAGCACACATTTTCAAAAGTGGCTTCCATTTCGGGGTGCCCAGCTTGAGACACCTTAGGCCTGATTTTTCAAAGGCGCTGAGTACCCACCGTTCCAGCTGAAGTCAAGGGGAATTGAATTGCAGGTGCTCAGCAGCTCTGAAAAGTCAGGCATGAGGATTCTCATGCTGAGCACCCAACAACTGAGGCACCACAAATCCCCTGCTTTTGAAAATTTGACCTAACTTCTCTGACTTGGTCTCCGTCTATAAAGTGGGGCTAATGATTCACCCATTTCATAGGGGTGTTGTCAATGTATCATCATCATAGATTAGTCAGTCACTACTGGATAGCTGCCAAATATCACCAGAAGGCACACACTGGGCTTGGGGCCTAGTGAGCCACAGACCCCTCATTTCTTTGTTGCAGAGCTAGCAAGGAGCATGCAAACTACAGTTTTTATGTAGGCCCTGCATAAAATAGTGACTATTACTATTTATTTGAAAATATACATTATATATTGGAAGTAGTGTGGGCAACCGGTTCCTACTGGATTGCAACGATTTTACAACCCATCACTTGTTGATCCTCACCTTGATGGTGAGTTTAAAGGTACAGTATGCATGTGGACTGAAAACTGAACCCTCATGCACTGTAGGCTGTGGAGAACTGCTCCTTGTCAGAATTGCCATGGGTAGTGTGTGCAAGGCTAGGGTGGAGGAATGAGTGGAATTAGGAAGTTCTCTTCCTTCCAGGGCCCTCCCATCTAATTTCCCTGTCACTTGCTCAGGCCTCAAAATGCTTCCAGATTTTCTGACCTGTTGGAGACTGGATGCATCTCTGGGGAACTGGCCAAATTTGTGTGCTAGTCGCAGCCTGCCAGGGAGAAATGGATAGATATCGCTTTCTCTCAACTCCTGAGCTGAGCATGTAAATTTATAGATTAGATCTGTCACTCCTGATAAACAATAGCTCACTTCCCTGATGCCACCTTCAAAATCAGTTTTTAAGGCAGGATCAGCTGGGGAAAACAAGGGGCAACTCTTCTTTCTTTGTCTTGGCTTCATTCTCTCTGTTCAAACTGAAATCAGCCTCCTGCTTTGGGTTTGGGGCAGGAGCATTTGAAATAAGTCAGGGTCATGCTAATGAATCTTCCCCAGACACAGGGTTCCAATTGCCACAATAGTCACCTCAAACACGGCTCTCTAGTTGTGTCATTCTTCCCAGGATCTCACAAAAACCCACTCATCTCAAGAGAACTCCAGCCTGGGTCAGCTTCTCCGGTGAAAGGGACTAGGACATAGGCAGTCTTGCCTAGCAAGCACAACTGGGCTGAGGTCTGTCCACCAGGGACAGAAGTCACTGGGCAGGAGATAGAAGAAGTGAAAGGCTAGGTTCCATAAACAAGAGTCAGGCCAGGGTTGGTGAGTAGAGGTAGTACCAGGTTAGGATCATGAGGCAGGAGTCAGGCTTTACATCAGAGATCAGGCGACAAGGCAAAATCTAGCACAGTAACAGGCCAAGGTCTGTGTCCTTGCCCAAACAACTTCCTGGGCCAACCCAGTTAAGTAGGGGCACTTGGCCAATCAGAGGGCTGCAGGTAAGGTGACCATATTTCCCAAAGGGAAAACAGGACACCACATGGGGCTCGCCTGAGCTACCTGACTCCTCCCCCACCCCACGCAAGGCTCACCTGAGCCCCAAGCCTCAGCACCTGGTGTTGCCACTCACCCTCACCCCTGAATGTTCCTCCCTCCTCCCCCCCAGGGTGTGTGCGCCATGTTTCAGCAAAACCTGGCATTTGTCCCCTTTGCTCTTGCCTACTGATGATCAGTTGTCAAGAGCAAATGGGACAAATGCCCAGTTTTCCCAAAAAGGTCAGGTCATCTGGGACAGGGCTTAAAAGGGGGACTGCTTTGGCCAAAGTGGGATGTATGGTCACCTGAGCTGCAGGGTACTGTCATTCTGGGTCCACAGTGCTCCCCAAATGCACCTCTGCAAAGTCTTCCAGTGGCAAGGTGGGATCATCAGCTGCTTCAGACTCTGCAGACCTGGGTTCTAGTCCCTTGCTCTTTCTTTGTTTGCAGATTGGGTATGGATACAAATTTTGTATCTGCACAGGGCACTACCTCTAGCCCCTCACAGAACAGCTCCAGTTCCAACTCAGCTCAGCTCCCTACTGCAGTGGCTGCTCCCCCAGCACACTGGACAAAAGCAGCCAACATCAGTCCTCCCAGTTGTCTTTAGCATTTTACAGCCCTTTATCAGCCATGGGGACCAGCTGGGCTAACAACTGCCCTGATGCACACTGCAGGGCAGGATGCACAGAAAGGAAGAATCCTGAAACACAGCAGCTGCTTTCATGCTGTGAAGACCATTCAGGGGAAATTCCCCCTTTTCTCCTCAAGGTGGCACACAGTTTCTTCTTTGGAGCCTGAGGTGTTTTCTGTGTTGGGTAGGGACAGCCCTTCCCTATTGCTGGGGTGAGGTGGGGAAAGGGGACACTCACAGGTCAGACTCCTCATGCGTCTCATGCTATCACTTGAGAGGCTTCTCCAGTAGCTGATGGACCTGCCTTGTTGGCTGTTCTGCTGCTTATTCTGCTTTAGGCAGCGCTCTTATTATTTAAGGAGCAGCTCCTGGCTTGAGAGCCAGGAACAGAGCTTCTGCCTGTAGCCAGCTCTGGGGCTGTGGCGGCCCAAGCGGGTGCAAAGGGCGCCTGGGAGCGTCAGGAGCTAGTGAAGAAGTTGGGTTCAGGTTTCATTTCAGGCCTGGAAAGAGGGCTTGCTCGGTTCTCCACAAGACACTCAGATGAGCAGAGCCCTACAGGAAGTGAGTGAATTGGTTCCCTGCCCTTGGACTGAAGTTCTCTCTGCACTGAGGGTGCCACCCAGAACGTGGGGAAAGCTAAGTGTCTGATTTTCCTCCCTTCCTCTGGGGTGGTGCGGAAGATTCTCTTCAACCCAAAAGCTTAGGGCTGCTAGCTGAGCAAATAGGTCAGGTTTGGGCTCAAATTTCTTTATCAATCCCAGCCCCTAACTTCCCAAACGCCCACGTAGCCAAGCCCCTATTCTCTGCCTGGCCTGCCACCCAACAAACCCCATTCTAGATCTTTGGATCCGTGTGTCCCTTTGCTTACCTGTAATGTCAGGAAGAGGGATGAGGCACGTGCAGTGATACCTAGGTGGCAAGGGGGCAGCTGTGGGCATGTGTTTGACTGCCATGTATCCTGTTCCACAGGGGAGACTGTAACATTGGGTGGCCAATGGAGTAGGTGCTGCCAAACTAAGTGGGTGTCTGGGTAGCCCGAGAGTGCTACTCTCAGGAGCTTAATGCACAGTGGGTCTCAGCTTCTTTGTGTAAGGGGACAGTTGCCCCCTTACTAACATTCAGTGGGGGTGTTTTAGTTGCTAGCTCCCAGTACTAAAAAGGGGGAAGGGTCGATAGGGAATCAGGACCCTGAGACTGACAACCCCCAGGAACAATGGGGAGAGGCCAATGCTCCAAGTCAGCCTGAATGACAGGGCAAGCAGGCTAATCAGGGAGTCAGGAGGCCAGGGAGGTCCCATCCTTCGTGTGAGCTGGATTTGCCTGGGTCAGACAGTGGGGGGCTGAGCTAAAGAGAAAGGAGAGGCCCAAGCTAAGCTGGGGAGCAGAGCTGGCCGAGATCCAGAGGGAAAAGAAAAGCAGCCCAGAGAGAGCAGACCCTGTCCTGGGAGCAGAGCTGCAGCCCCAAAGCCAGAGGCACAGCCCAGAGAGAGCAGACTTGCCCTGGGAGCAGAGCTGCAGCAACCAGAGCCAGAGGGGCCAGAAAAGCAGCCCAGGAAGCAGGTCAGTGCTGGGAGCAGAGTCACAGCAACCAGAGCCAGAGGGGCCAAAGAAGCAGCCCAGGGTGCTGGAGGCAGAGCAGCAGCAGTGCAGAGACAGAGTGGTGCAGCTGGGGCTGGAGCAGTCTGGAGCTGGGTGCTGTGAGCAGCTGGGGAGACCGAGGGGGACCCTGGGCAGCGGGCCCAGCACAGGGAGATGCCTCAGCCAAGAGGCTCTGCAGGCCAGACTTGGATCGTGACCTGGACAGGGCGGGCTTGACACTGGGAAGAAGGGTCCTACCACTTAGAGGCTGAGAGCGTGTGGCCACCACCAGAGCAAGTGTCCAACCCACAGCATCCCTACAGCACAGCCAGGGCCTGAGAAGAAGGCCTGGGACTTACAAGGAACAGACTGTGAACTGCCTTGACATTCCAGAGACACTGTTTGTGATGTTCCCTGCCACTGAGGTTCCCTGGGGTGATGTGTTTCCTTTAACCTTTCCTATTTTTCCTTATTCTTTTTAAAATTAATTGTTGATTAAATAACTTGCATTTGCTTTAACTTGTATGTAATGGTCAGTGGGTCAGAGAAGTGCTCAGTGCAGAGAGAGTACACTGGAGTGGGGACCCTAGCCCCTGTCTTAGGTGACCACAGCAGGGTTGGGGGTTGAGCCCCCCAGGAATCCTGGGCCCAGCCTTGTTGGGGTTACGAGGACTACTGCCAGACAGGAGAGTGGAAGAGGAGCCCTCAAGGGCAGGGAGGCCACTGGGAAAAGGAAGTGGGAACAAGGACTCAGATCCTTTCACTAGCCCACTTCACCGGGGTAATGCAGAATCCAGGAAAGTTCTCCACAATAGCAGGACTATTCCCCCGCTTACATTTGCATTCGCCTTGTGCTGTGAGCTGGGTGACGGGGCTCATAGCTGCCTAACGGGGATTGATGGCTTTGTGTTTCCTAAGCCAACAGTGTGCAATTGCAGCTCCCACCCGAAGCAGCAGAGTCAAGAAGCGGAAGTGGTGATGCAGGCAGAGTCTCCCACTCTGGTGGAGGGAAGAGCTTCATGAAGCATTAGCCAAAGGGCCTGGCAGGGGGAGCAGGTGCATGAAGGTGACTCTGGCAGGACACACACCTGGAGACCTAGGGTTGTGGCAGAGCTTTCACCAGGCAAGGGCCTGAGAACAAGCACCCTCTCAAGAAGCATGCAGCAGGTAAAGTGTAACACTGATTTACCTTCCACCCTGTCTCACCCTGCCTATAGTCACCCCCTCCCTGCCACACTCTCTCACACACATTGTTCATCTAATCATAAACATGAATGGGAGCGAATTGCTCTTTTATCCTCTCCACGTCACTGTCTTCAAGTTGGTGCATCAGAGCAAATCCTGTATTGCAGCAAGTGCAAAGAGAGCTGCAGGAGCAGGTGTAAACAAAGTACCAGAGCAGTGAAAGCAGCATGCACAAGAGTGCAACAGGTACAAGCTGGGCACTTCAGAGGGGGATGGGGCAGCGAGAGCAGGAGCTGGTGCAGAGAGGGAAACCCAGGAAGAACATGCACATTACAAACTGCCTGAGCTTTACAAAGATAAAATTCCCCTGCAGCCTGTTGTCCTGCACCCCAAGGCCACCTTCAATGGCCCAGTCCACTGTCACAGCCTTAGCCCCGCCCAACCTACTGCACAAAGCAGCCTCTGCTGAGCCAAGTGACCTGAGTGGCCAAAGAGGCTCAAAGTGCTTGTACCACAGGAGAGATGATGTATGGCCCCAGTCAGGGAGCCCCAGGGAGAGAGAGAACTTTCTGGAGAGAAGTTGGCCCAGTCAATGCTTGCCTAGGAACCCACATCCTTTTTAGTGTCTTCACGAGAAGATTGGATGGCCGTAGCTGATAGCAGACTCCTCCTTACGTATATGGAGCCAATAAAGTTCCTAACCCATCTCTGCTGACTCCATGGCACAGAAGCGTTGCCGGGAACTTCCTTTCCCCCAGTCATCCACTTTCTCATGAGCCAGGCAGTGTCTGCTGGTCATCAACCCCATGGGCACTAAAAGGCTTTGACCATATCAGCGTGTGCACAGGAACTGGAGGATGTTCTTCCTCAGCAGGGGAAGCAATGTTTATTGTTTACGGACCACAGCCAGCCACTCAGCCCTATGCAGAAGAGAGCGGGACAGGGCCTGCCTGACGGAGCTAACAATATTAGACACAGCCTGAGCATCCTGGATTAAGCATAGCCCTGTTGTAATGCTATTGAAGTTGATGTAGGTAACCCACAGACACAGTTGGGTCCCATTATCTTCAGGGCCCTGGGTATTTTGTGATTCAGTTGCCATGAACTTTGCAAGAGAATCTATTCCTTGCCCTGGGTACATGCCCTTGAACTTTCATTAAAACAAAAAGATCTAGGGAAAAAACCTTCCAAATGTGACCAATGTATAACAGATGCAGTAAAGCCTGTCTAAGCCTGCAGACAGCCTGAAACAATGGTTTGCAGACACCTGAACTTCCTCATTTATCTCTATCCAGCGTTGACCCTGAAGCCTAATAACAGTGTCCATTGTTAACTATTTTGGATGGTCATTTTAACATTTGAGTAAGGTGCTTATCACCAGAACTATCTTCTATGCCTTCCCAGGTGCCAGGAGTTTCAGCTGTCCCTTCCCCACTGCTAAAGCAATGCAGTTACAGTACAAAATTCTGCAGCACACTGAGCATTAAAAATTGCAGGGCAGCGGAGAAAAAATTGAATTGAATTTCAAATTGAAAAACACAGGTGGGGGAATGGCTGTCATTCAGTTCAGACTGAATTCAATAAAACCCTCCGTTCTGGGTTTTTTTTTCTGAAGCTGCTACAGAAAGTACCATCAGCTGCACTGCATGCCGCAGAATAGGGAAGTGTTGCTGCAGAATTTAGGTCAAGCTTGCTAGGGAATGCATGAGGCCTTGGTTGTTATTAAATCCATTCAGTTAGCACTAATGCAACATTAAGGGAGGGGTGCGAGGTTAGATCCTCCCTAGGATCCTCTCCTGAAGGATCAGGGGACCAAAGAATGAGGGGTGCCCAAGAGCTGCTGTGTCCCAGGACTTATGAGGGGAGAGCAAGAGGACAGCCCTCAGGCACTGTACTCTGGGATCAAGGTCCCTTATGGGGCAGGGAAGGGTGCCCTGCCCACCAACAGCTGAAGGAGGAAAATGGACTTTTTCAAAGATAGCTAGGGAATGCAGGGTAGAGCTCAGGCAAGCAAGGAAGAGGCTGTTGTGAGCATGCCAATGAGCAACACCCTCTCCTCTGTGTGCCCCCCTTCTCCCCCGCCCCCATCATTCCAGCTGGCTGCACAGGAGCATTATCACCGTAATTATATTTGTACTTTTTAATCTCTGGCTTTAGTTGGAGTGATGCTGAGTAGTCTCACACCCAGAATGTTAACGATAGCATTGCAGGGGAACAAGGGAGCCAGGCACCTGAGAAAGAGACAAAGGGAGGTGGGCAACAAGCCCAAAGAGACAGCAAGGCTGCAGCCTGCTCAGCCAGCTCCATTGGGTCACCTCTGGGATGAACTGCGAAGACCGTATCCATTGTCTGGCAGGGAAAACATTAATACTTTGTCCCAGAATAGGAGATGAATGACAGGCATCTGCCTCGCTGCTGGGATTGCCCAAGAGCCCAGGCATAGGGAGGCCGCTGGGTAGGGCTGATTGTTCCACTAGGGGAAGTGAGTAAAGGAGAGAGCTGGCAATGGAACCGACATGGAGCTAGGAGTGCAGCGTGGCTCAGGCGATACCAGAGGAAGCCTCATTCATGCTTGCTTTTTGAACACAGGACATATTACGACATTGTATATGTGCAAAATAATGGGGTTTAAATTAGCTGTTATCATTGAAGAAAGATCTTGGAGTCACTGTGGGTAGTTCCCTGAAGACATCTGCTCAAAGTGCAGCAGCAGGTAAAAAAAGTGAATGGAATGTTAGGAATTATTGGAGTCTTTTTTTTATATGTGATATAGGCCATCGTGTGCCAGCAATGCCCCTCTGCCATGTACATTGGTCAAACCAGACGGTCTCTACGTAAATGAATAAATGGACACAAATCAGATGTCAAGAATTATAACATTAATAAACCAGTCGGAGAACACTTCAGTCTCTCTGGTCACGCAATCACAGACATGAAGGTCGCTATCTTAAAACAAAAAGGCTTCAAAAACAGACTCCAAGGAGAGACTGCTGAATTGGAATTAATTTGCAAACTGGATACAATTAACTTAGGCTTGAATAGAGACTGGGAGTGGATGGGTCATTACACAAAGTAAAACTATTTTCCCATGTTTATTCCCCCCCCCCACACACACACACTGTTCCTCAGATGTTCTTGTCAACTGCTGGAAATGGCCCACCTTGATTATCACTACAAAAAGTTTTCTTCCCTCCGGGCCCCCCCCCCGCCTCTTGCTGGTACTAGCTCATCTTAAGTGATCACTCTCCTTACAGTGTGTATGATAACACCCATTGTTTCATGTTCTCTGTGTATATAAATCTCCCCACTGTATTTTCCACTGAATGCATCCGATGAAGTGAGCTGTAGCTCACGAAAGCTTATGCTCAAATAAATTTGTTAGTCTCTAAAGTGCCACGAGTACTCCTTTTCTTTTTGCGAATACAGACTAACACAGCTGCTACTCTGAAACCTGAGAAAGGGATAGATAATAAAACAGAAAACATCATAATGCCACAATATAAATCTCTGGTACACCCACACCTTGAATACTGCATGCACTTGTAGTCGCCCCATCTCAAAAAGCTTTTCTTGGAATTGGAAAAGGTACACAGAAATACAACAGAAGTGATTAGGGGTATGGAACAGCTTTTATATGACGAGCAATTGACTGTTCAGCTCTGAAAAGGACAACTAAGAGAGAGATGACAGATGGTCTGTAAACTCATGACTGGCGTGGAGACAGTGAACGAGGAAGTGCTACTTATCTCTTCACATAACACAAGAACCAGGGGTCACCCAATGAAATTAATAGGCAGCAGACACACCTACACTGGACATTTCCCCCACCTTCTCCCAGCCTGTGTTAGCTGCCTTCTGCCATTCCCCCCACCTGTACAAGACAATGCAGTAAACGAGCCAGTACATAGCCCCAGCACCATCAGCCTGAGTGTTATCAGTATCTCCACTTACAATCACATGATGGTGAAGCAAATGGGCACCTTTGCATTAAGAATAGGGCCTGAGCTGCTGGTTCTGTCTCCTTACTCCCCATATTATGTCCTGGGTTGCTGGGAGTTCCCAACACTTAACAGCAAGATGTATGACTCTGACTGTGCCTAAACTGCATGAGTTTGCCCACAATACTAGCTAAACTCCCCAAGTCCTATCCCAGTCCATGCTGGCTTCAGACTTCCTTAGTTTACCAGAAGCCCTGCTCAGGAAGTAGGAGGGGCTGATCCCTAGGATGTTCCCTACCATCCTGTTTGTCTGTTCATTCTTGTCCTCAAGCAGATCTCCAGTCTTCTTGGATGTTTGTAAAGATTTTGACCCAAAGATCTTGTGTTTGGGTACTGGGATTGTGACATCAGAGGGTTACTCAGCCAGACACCATGTTCGACTCTAATTATTTGCCTACTGCAATCCCAGTGGTCCAAAGATTTCCTGGAAGGTTAGAGGCCCTCAGGATGTTTGTGGGTAGTACCATGGCCTCCTCCATGGGGGGAGTTTAGCTTCATCCATTAAATCTCTGATGCTCACAGCCCTGGGAGGCAAGTGAAGATCATTATCCTCATGTCACAGCTAGTGAAACTGAGGCACAGACAGTTGCCCCACATCACACAACTCTGTGGCAGGGCTAGAAATAGTACCCAGGAGTCCTGTGCTGAACCTACTAGGCCATGCATCTTCCCACATAAATATCTAATAGTAATTTTAATATTATCTATAAACAACATTAGATTCATCTCCCTACTCTGTCTTGAGCAAACACCTTCCCCTGATTTCCACTTAGTCACCAGAGGGACCAAAGGTTCCTTTGAGCAATATACTGAATACAATAGAATAAAAACCAAACACCCAAATGAATTCAAATCTGCACAGAGGCCATGCCATATTGCCCCAGCCCCTCCTACATCTCTATTGGGTTGGCTGCTGTGGCAGGATGGAGTGGGCCCCAGAGAGAAGGAGGTGCCAAGGTCCAGCAGGGAATCTAATGGCAGTGCTAATCTTGCTAAGTGATTCTGAGGGAGAGAGAGAAAAGGCCGGTGTGTTTGGATCCATCCGTCAGGCCTCACGTGATCACTGTGCACGCGTGAAGAGAGGGAGCGAGAGCCAAAGGGAAACAAAGCCACTTAGGCATGAAACACCTGGAGGCAGCTGAGCCAGAGAGAGAGCTGGAAACAGGACAAAGCTCTAGGGTAAGAAGGAAATGAAACCTGTTGCCATTCTGCCCGGTGCAGATAACTCTGCCCCTCTGTCCCCAACTCCTTAACACTCAATTTTTGTGGGAGAGGTTGGACATGTTGCACCCTGGGGGACAGAGGGTGGCTTGCTCTCGCATTTGGGTGAGAGCCTTGCTCTAAGAATTCTCCTCTTTCTATCTTACATCTTGGCAAAGGTTCCCTGAAAATCAGACGCAGGAAACTGGCATCACCACCCCATCACCATGGCTTACCCTGGCTTTGCCATCCAGACTCCCCAGTAACTGCACCCTCCCCCAGGCCTGAACTCTGTGTCCCTGGGCATGTTAGTGCTGAGCGTTCATTCTGCATTAACTGTGCTGTTGTGAGCCTAATTGCCTGATAAACGTAATTGAATCTTATGGATTACCCGGTGTTATTACATGGAGCCATTTAAAGGGAGTTAATGGGAGCTAAAGTGCTGTTGTAATTCCTCCTGCTCTTGCTGTAGCATTGCAGCTGCTCTCTGTCCTGCTCTGGTTCCCTTCCTCACCACAGCCTGTATCCAAGCTCTGCCTCTGTCTCTGTGCTGGGTGGATATAGGCTGCATCTGCTCCTGGGAGATCTGCACTCCTTTCCCTCTGGAGTTTTGCCTTCTCATTTCATCGGGCTACCACCTGCGAACTGGTTCATTGCAACTTTGCAAGGGAGTGGGTGCCTGAGCCCCACCCAGCGGAGTCAGCTGGAGGTGGCAGAGGAAGCATCCTGCCCTGGGGATCCTTGTGTAGACAATGAGGGCTGTTCTGATGATGTAACGCTTTTAACTGGTGTCTTGTGGGTTGTGTGGAATCTCTTCCTTGCGGATGCAGTTGAATGAAGCACATTATTTTCTGTCTCACGCCCCTGTGGGCTCTTAAGTATTATCATGCCAAACCCAGCAAAATTATATTATTAGTTATCTACAACCAGGCAAAGAGTCTTCTTGAAGATGCATTTCTAGTTGCATTTCCTAGTCCATGGGCTCACACAAACGGCTGCATTTCTTAATCATCAAACTCACCTGCAGCCTTCGGATAGAGAGAAACATGCTTCTCTGCAGGGGCAGATGTGTGACTGAGACTCATGGGTGACGGAAGATCATCTGTATGCCCAGCTATTATAGCATGCAAGGGGAGAAAGATGTGACACACAGAAGTGTTGGTAAGAGACTAGTTTTTATTTCCTGGGTCCAGTCACCTTACATGGGTCAAAGTGATAGACGATTAATACCATGGTCACACAACAGGATGCAGTAGCCACTATGTCTAGTGGCTAAAATTTTCCCTGTCCCTTTTTATAAAAAAATCAAATGAAAACAAAATGAAATCAATTAACCCCAGTGCAGTCAACACAATAAACCCACAGCTAGAGATGTCTACAGTGAAGGTCAGGGTAGGCCACCTGAACCCCGGTAGATGGAAGGAGGTCTCTTATTGGACATCTGTCAATAACCTCAGTGGCTTTCTGACCACACAGCCACTTCTTGCTCACAAGTTAGTTCTTTTGGTAGTGGCCTGTTCAGATGCCAAGATGGTTCTGCCTCATGAAGCCAGTATTTTTCCACTGTCAGTGACTAGGTGGGTGTATGTTACTTCTCTCCATAGGACTCTGGATGTCTTTGAGAAACAGAGAGCCAGTGTTCCCTTTGGTTTGTGCGATGTCTTCTGTTCCTCCTGGAGGACTGACCCTCAGGTGTGGTCAAGGTCAGAAATCTTAGTGCCGATGGTAGACTTGTGACCTTGGCAAAGTACCAGCCTCTTTCTGTTTGGAATCTAACCTTCTCTCCCACTTGCACTGGGGGCAATTGTTTGGTATTTTTGTACATAAGAATATAAGAATGATCATACTGGGTCAGAAATATGGTCTATTTAGCCCAGTATCCTGTCTTCCAACAGTGGCCAATGCCAGGTGCTTCAGAGGGAATGAACAAAATAGGCCATCATAGAGTGATCTACCCCGTGTTGTCCGCTCCCAGCTTTTGGCAAACAGAGGCTAGGGACACTCAGAGCATGGGGTTGCATCCCTGCCCATCCTGGCTGATGGGCATTAATGGATCTATCCTCCATGAACTTATCTTTTTTGAACCCAGTTATACTTCTGGCCTTTACAACATCCCCTGGCAATGAGTTCCTCAGGTTGACTATGCATTGTGTAAATAAGTACTTCCTTATGTTTTTTTTAAACCTGCTGTCTATAAATTTCACTGGGTGACCCCTAGATGTTGTTTTATGTAAAGGAGTAAATAACACTTCCTTATTTGCTTTCTCCACATCAGTCAAGTCTATCATATCCCATCTTAGTTATCTCTTTTCTAAAATGAAAAATCCAAGTCTTTTTACTCTCTCCTCATAGGGAAGCTGTTCCATATCCCTACTCATTTTTGTTACCCTTCTCTGCACCTTTTCCAGTTCTAATATATCTTTTCTGAGATGGGGTGACCAGAACTGCACACAGTATTCAAGATGTGGGCAAACCATAGATTTGTATAGTGGCATTATGATATTTTCTGTCTTATTATCTATCCCTTTCCTAATGGTTCCTAACGTTTGTCATGTCAATGCTGCTGCACATTGAGTGGATGTTTTCAGAGAACCATCCACAATGACTCCAGGCTCTCTTTCTTGAGTGGTAACAGCTAATTTAGACCCCATCATTTTATAAGTATAGTTGGGATTTTGTTTTCCAATGTGCATTACTCTGTATTTATCAACAATGAATTTCATCTGCCATTTTGTTGCTCAGTCACCCAGTTTTGTAGTATTTCCTCTGCCCTAGCTTTCTGGGTGTGATTCTTTTGTAACTATTTTAGGGTTAATGATCTCCATTTCTTGCCAGGTTCTCTTGTTATTACTAGTAGTACTGTGGTAGTGCAGAGAGGCCTCAACTGAGATCAGAGCCCCCTGGTGCAAGGCACTGTATAAACACATAGGGTACTTATACAACAATTAAACACACACGGCTGGCCCAGGTCAGCTGAGTTGGGCTCCCAGGGTTCGGGCTGCAGGGCTGTAAAATTGCTGTGTAGACATTTGGGCTCAGCCTGGAGCTCAAGCTCTGGGACCTCATGAGCAGGGAGGGTCGCTGTGGGTCTTTTATTCCAGTGTAGGCATACCCATAGTGAAACATGCTCCCTGCTCCAAGCAGTTTACAACTTAAATAGACCAGATCAACAAAGGGTGGGAAAAAGGAAGGATTATTATTACCCCTGTTGTACAGATGGGGAATGAAGCATAGAGAGATTAACTGAAGGCTTTGCTTGCTGAAGGCCATGCAATACCTCTGTGGCAGAGCCAAGAATTGGGCCCCCAATTGTATACTAGTGCCTTGAGTAAAAGAGCAACTATTTTCTCTTCCAGACCAAGATTCAGGAGGCTTCATTTGCTCCATATTTGTCAAATAAAAAAAAAATTAGGCCTTGCCTAGACTAGAGGGAGAGAGATTGAATTAGCCTTCTATCAGCAGGAAGCACCCTCCCAGCCACACACAAATTGATTTTTCATTGCCCCATCAATCAGTATGGGAGTGGGGTAAGTCTCAGGGCATTTTAGCTCAATAGATTAAAGCACATGGATGCATTTCACCACCAAGACAACAAATAGTCTTCCTACAGTTCCCTAGCACCCTCTGGAGGTATCCCACAACACAGAGCAAAAACACTGCCTTAAGTACATGTCACCAGTGAGCTATGCCAAAATGAGAGAGCGAGCGAGCTCTTACAGTGGCACAGCACCACGAGTGTAGACACCCTCACAGTGTGAATGAACATGTTAACTCATTCAATTGCTATCACACTGAATGATTTTCCTACTGTAGGTAAGGCCTCTATTTACATACACCACCCTGTAATAAGGATTGATATGCAGAAATGCTGGAAAGAGACCAGTCTTCATTTCCAGGCCAGGGCCTTGGTTCAAGGTTTCAAAAGGTTATATCCCCTCCTGACATGTGGCAGGGGTCAATATCCACTGATTCCAGTGGCTGCTGTTAGGTTTCTCATTCCATTTCCGTGTACACCTCAAGCCAGCCTCTGATAAAACAGTGCATTGTATGTTTTGGTGTAGTGCGGCATTTGTACTACACTCTCAGCATAAGGCCTTGTCTGCAGCTAGGGTTTTCTGGGGGAAAGTCACCCACCTTAGCAGCTCCTAATCACCTTATAACACAGGGATCGGGAGCCACTGATGGGTAGGTGCTAGCTAATTGGAGGCCTGCTGTGACTGCGGTCTTCATGGCTGAGATTTCATGAGCCTGCCCTCTCCTTGATGGAGGGGAGAGGGCACCACAGCAGCCCAGACATAAGCACAGATGTTTCATTTGCTTCTTGGATCCCAGCCTGTTTTTTTTTCTCTTCCCCTAATTCCAGGATTTGGCTACATCTCTTGTCCAATTCATATTCCAATGTCAACACTGCATAATTTTCCGTGAACACAGACAGCTTCTCCTTGGAGCTTGAGGGGGAGGGGAAAATGAGCCAGCTCAGTACCAGCCACAAGTGGAACAAATTGTAAGGACGGAGCCAAGTCCTCTGTGGGACGAAGGGAACAAGAGAAGGGGGGTCTCCGCCACTGCACACCTGTCTGTTCTCCTCCCCTCCCCTTCCCTGCTCTGCCCTGCCATTCTCAATATCATTTGTTTGGCCACAAGTGAAATGAGTTTGCTGGTCCCAGCCCAAAGCTTGGAAAGTATCTGGACTATCAGACTGGAGGCAGCTGAGCTGGGTTAGTTTAATCCCTTGCTGTCCAGACTGTGACCCCAAGAGGGTGACTATGAAACCGACTGATGGTACTTATCTGGCAGCAAAGTGTTGGGGGAAAGGGAGGAAGAACACAGCCTCCAAGCAACAAGCAGCTCCCCTCTGCCTTGAGAATCGGAGCCCTGCCTCCTCCTGCAGACAGCTCCCACTGCAGCCCAGTCTGCCCTGGGGGATGCTGAGCCATGCCTTTGGTTGGGTTTGGCACAGGCAGAGCTCATGGCAGCTCAGACAGTTTCCTGCACTAGTCTCACCCTGCATCGAAACCCTCAGAGAATCCCCTTTTAAAAAACTGGCCTTTGAAGATGCTAGTTGCCATGGAAACATGCTTTAAACATGCTTTTTTTCTTTGCTTGATCTTGAGAGCTTGTTACCATAACAACTGGGCCCTGCCCCTCCCTTAGCTCAGTCTCCCTATTGGGTTTTGAGCCCCATACCAGGTTATCACCATTTGCTGAAGAAAACCACTGAAAGGGGGTGAAACCTCAAAGGAGTCAAGAGTGTTGCTGATGACTCCGACCTGCAAAAGGCAGTGACAGTCCCCCTTGGGGACAGTCTCCCCCCTTTCTTTGTCATTAGGACTACTCTGAAGTGTAGGGGGGTGGGGGGGCATTCTTGATGTTGGAACCTGAGGGCTTGTCTAACACATGCAGAATCTCACCCCAGCAGGATGAAGCTGTATCTTTCAGTCTCTGTATTGTGGTAACACACAGAGTCCCCCCACATCAGGATCAGGGTCCAATTGAACTGGGCACTATATTGACATGGAAGGGCTTGGCCCCTGCCCCCATGGGCTTAGATCTCTGCTGTCCCTGGGACAGCTTGTTCCCTGCCTCCTTTTTCTCTTACTGCCTCATTGGTTTCTCCCCTCCGTACAGTGGCAGTTTCTTTGTAGTGGGCCCTTTAATTGACAGGGAGGGTTGCCTACTGGACAGAGCACTGAACTAGGCTTCAGGAGACCAGAGTTCTGTTCCCAGCTCTGCTGCTGAGTGACGTTAGGCAAGTCACCTCACTGTACCTCATTTTTCCCCATGTGTAAAATGGGGATAATGATACTAGCCTCCTTTGTAACATGCCTGGAGCTCTACTGATGAGAAGCAATATACAAAATCTACATAGTATTATTAATTACCCCCAGCCTTATTTAGCTGTGTCAGTGGCCAGGTGAAGTGCTGGATTTGAACTGGTGTGTGATGCCCTCTAGTGACAACACACATGAGAAGGAGCTTTTGTGAGCTACAGCTCACTTCATCGGATGCATGCAGTGGAAAATACAGTGGGGAGATTTTATATACACAGAGAACGTGAAACAATGGGTGTTACCATACACAGAGTGATCAGGTAAGGTGAGCTATTACCAGCAGGAGAGAAAAAAAAACAACAACAAAAAACAAAAAACCTTTTGTAGTGATAATCAAGGTGGGCCATTTCCATCAGTTGACAAGAACGTGTGAGGAACAATGGGGGGGTGGGGGGAGTAAACATGGGGAAATAGTTTTACTTTGTGTAATGACACATCCACTCCCAGTCTTTATTCAAGCCTAATGTAATGGTGTCCAGTTTGCAAATTAATTCCAATTCAGCAGTCTCTCGTTGGAGTCTATTTTTGAAGTTTTTTTGTTGAAGAATTGCAACTTTTAGGTTTGTAATCGAGTGATCAGAGAGATTGAAGTGTTCTCTGACTGGTTTTTGAATGTTATAATTCCTGACGTCTGATTTGTGTCCATGTATTCTTTTTATGTAGAGACTGTCCGGTTTGGCCATTCCCCATGTTTATTCCCCCTCCCCCCCAAACTGTTCCTCACACGTTCTTGTCAACTGATGGAAATGGCCCACCTTGATTATCACTACAAAAGGTTTTTGTTGTTGTCTTTTTTCTCTCCTGCTGGTAATAGCTCACCTTACCATACACACTATAATGAGGATGATCAGGTAACACCCATTGTGTCATGTTCTCTGTTTCATGTATATAAAATCTCCCCACGGTATTTTCCATTGCATGCATCCGATGAAGTGAGCTGTAGCTCACGAAAGCTTATGCTCAAATAAATTTGTTAGTCTCTAAGGTGCTACAAGTACTCCTGTTCTTTTTGCGGATACAGACTAACACGGCTGCTACTCTGAAACAGGAGAAGGATGCACACTTGGGTGATTGTTCTTGAGACCAGGCTGCTGTTTTGGCAATGCTTGCTGCCTTACAGAAATATAGCCCAAAGAGAGGGCAAGAACCTAGTGCAATGACCCAGCCTGTCCCCTTGCTCCCCCCGATGTTGGTAACTGCACTTGCCACATATGGGAATTGAAACGGCTCCTGCAAGGGTTGCTGGAGCATTGGAGACACAGACTTGACAGAAGCTTCCATAGCAGTGGTGGGTGCGGGGGGTGGACAAAATGGGTTGTGGAAACCCCATTTTGCTGCCTGCTGGGTGTGTGTGTGGGGTCCCCGTGAAGGCTACACCTCGGTGAGGAGTCAATCAACGCAGTAATGGTGTCTCCAGCAGAGGCCCCATCCTGCAGCTCATGGGGACTGCAATAAATGAAGGATGGGGGGTAGCTCCCTTTTATGGACACCCAGCCAGCCAGTTAGCTATAAAATCCCTGTTAGTAGCTGTTCTCTACTTGCTTTACCTGTAAAGGGTTAAAAAGTCCATAGGTAAAAGGAAGGGAGTGGGCACCTGACCAAAAGAGCCAATGGGAAGGCTAGAACTTTTTAAAATTGGGAAAAAACTTTTCCTTTGTCTATCTGTGTTGTTCTCTTGGAGAGCAGAGACAGGGCTGGAACTATGCTGTAAAAACTTGTGCCAGGTATGAAAATCATCAGATCGTAACTAGAAACTACTTATTTGAAACCCCAGATATGTAAGTAGATCAGGAAATGTCTAGGAAGACATGATTAGGTTTCTCTGTTTCATTTCTTTATGGCTTGTGGACTCTGCTAACCCCGGGTGCTTTTGTTTTGCTTGTAACCTTTAAGCTGGACCTATCTTGATGTTTAATTTTTGTAATTGTTTTTTTAAAATCTAGCAAAAAGCCTAAATTCCAAATGTATTTTCTTTATTTTTTGTTTTTAATAAAATTTACCTTTTTTTTTTAAGAACAGGATTGGATTTTTGTGCCCTAAGAGGTTGTGCCCAGGTTGTTTAATTAGCTGGTAGCAACAGCTGATTTCCTTTGTTTTCTCTCTCAGCTCTTCCGGGGGTGGTGGTGGTGTGGTTGTGTGAAAGGGCTTGAGGGTACCCCATGGGAAAGAATTCCCATGTGCGCCTTCCTGGGTTCTCAAAGGGGTTTTTGCACTCGGGTAGTGGTAGCATCTACCCATCCAAGGTCAGAGTGAAGCTGTAAACTTGGGAGTTTAATACAAGCCTGGAGTGGCCAGTATTAATTTTTAGAATCCTTGCGGGCCCCCACCTTCTGCACTCAAAGTGCCAGAGAGGGGAATCAGCCTTGACAGGGACCGTCTCCCATGAATAGTTTCAAAACAGCCTTCACTCTGAGCTTGTTCAAACAGAGGGGACTTTAAATATTAAATGAACTCCTCCTCCTCATTGCTTTCTGCTTCCCAGGGGTATTTTTTTCAGTTTGGACAAGAAGAATAGATTGCTCAGGTTTCTCATTTATTTCCAGCCGGTTTCCCATTCTGAGTCTCATGCACTAGCCCAGTGCTGCAATGCTAGGACCGCACACACAGCAGAGGAATGTTAAAATACTTGATCTCTGATTTCCACGGGAATTTTTAAGAGTTAATGGAAACGTTTCCATTTTTGTACAAATCCCAGACTGAGTCAAACAGAGCCTAAAATGCCACCTTAAACAAACTGCACAACATCAGCTTTGGAGCAGTCTAGGACAGCTGCAGGACCTTGGAAGCACGCAACTTCGAGTTTCAAAGGACTATTATATTGAGATGTGCTAAAGCGGATGGGACCAGGGATTAGTCAATCTGTAAATGTTATGTGTACCTTTGGGAGCTGGGGATTGTATTCTATCTCCAAGTGGGAGGGTTACCAAGCTTCTCCCAGGAATCAGAACTGGAGGGGGGTAATTACTGCAGATCCCAGGAGAGCTAAAACGGCTCTGAAGAAGTCCCATCTCCTGGGGAGAGTTGCATATACTGGCTCAGATCGGGTTCAAAAAGGCCCAGCAGACAAAGAAAGGTCTTGGGTGTGAGGGGTCAACCTGAAGTAGCTGAGGGGTCCTGCATTTTGATCCAAAAACTGACATGAGATGGTAACCAAGAGAGTAACCCTGCTGGAAGGGACTGACAGAACCTGCCAAGGTCTCCCTGTGGAAGAGCAGTGGCTGGGGGTAGACTGTTTATTGCTTTAGGATGTGTTTTCTCTGCAATGCTCTCGTCCTTGTGCTGGGTTTTGTGAAAGCTGACTGGACACTGGTAATCGGGGCAGTGGACCCGGGGCGGGGGGTGGTAGTAGGGGCTAGCACCCCTGCAATGGGGGCTGGTCTATGTTTCTATCCTTGTGCATTGTTTCATTACACATTCTGGGAACCAATGTTCCCTGTAAATTGTGTGCACCATGCATGGAGACAGGGAAGGAGACAAGAGTGGGACCCAGAGAGGCTGCAGTGGCTTTTGTGGTGCCTGGGATCAGGCTGGGGAGCACATATGAACCAGGGTGATTGTGTTGGGGCTGGGAATAACCCATGAGAGAGACACAAACAGCAGGGACCCCTTGCCCCATCCCAGCCTGCAGCCAACTGCCCCCCCACTGAGTCTCAGTAGCTCCCCCACACTCCCCATGCTAGAGCATCCACTCCATTCCCCCACACTCAGTGTGAGCTTCTGCTGCTAATCATTGTCCCTTGTGAGAGAGCCAAGCTCAGATGCTGGAGTAAGGTCAGAGCTGCTGGGATGGACAGAGTGAACTGCAGGGGACTGCAACCTAAATCCCCAAACTGGAGGGAGAGTGACCAGGTCCCTGTTCATAAAGAGGTGAGACCTGAGCCCTAAAGGGGCACCCTTGAGTGGGCCATGAGGGAGGCAGAGTACAGTGAACCCCAGAGCTGTGACACAGGCCCCTAGAGGGAGGTGATTGCTGTGATTGACACACCTTTCCATTCCTCTCCTCCAGCCTCCACCTCAGACACACACCAATCTGCATGCATGCAGGCAAACAAACCTGTGAACGCATCGTTGTGTGTCCTTTCCACACACTTTTCCCCGTGTACACTCCTACCTGGTGCACATGCACAGACATCCACTGACACATTCACCTCTCTCTTCTATGTTGAAGGGAAATTGCTTCCACTTGCTGTTTACACCATTCTTTTAAATTTAATTTTGTGAGAGTGAGACACTAATGGGGGAGCAGGAGCCAGGTACAATGCAGACAGGCTCAGCATAAGCTTTCCATGAACAGCTCTGCCAATGCACCTCAATCCTGACCTGCACCTGGGGCTCAACCATTCCAGCCCTAGGCTCCCCACACTCAGCTCTACTCAAACACCTGCTTGCTGTTCCAGCTGGGCCCTTCCTACATAGCCCTCAACCCTGATCCATTGTACACCCTGCTGCTCCAGTTCTGGGTCCCCACGTGAAGCTTTTCTGAGGCACCTCAGTCCTGACCTGCAACACCTTCTTCTATGCCAGTCATGGGCTTCTTCTGGGTAAATGCCAGTTACACTAAATTTCATAGTGGATTTGGAGGGCGGACAAATGTACACTGGAGACTAGGCTGAGACCCGGCAAACTTGTTCCATTTGTAGCCCAACCACAGTTTGAGCTAAGCCCCAGAGACTTATACCCCAGGCAGGTTATGCCCCCCATCCTCCCATCTCTTCTCAAGCCCTGTATTGGCAATAGTAGAAGCTTTTCTGCACCATTTATCATAAAGGCCTTGATTAAACAATTTCCCCACAGATTATTAGGCAGCTCCCAGGAATAACTCAAGGAATATTTGCATTTAACATAGCTTTAATCCCCTGCTGCTCCAGGCATTGCCAATCTTGACTCGTCTTCTTACTGTAGATCTCAGCCTGGAATGTCTGAAGGATGCAAGGCAGGGAAGGGAGCATGAGGACTCTGTCTCTTTCCAGCATGGATTCACCAAGGGAAGGTCATGCCTGACTAATCTAATCGCCTTTTATGATGAGATTACTGGTTCTGTGGATGAAGGGAAAGCAGTAGATGTATTGTTTCTTGACTTTAGCAAAGCTTTTGACACGGTCTCCCACAGTATTCTTGTCAGCAAGTTAAGGAAGTATGGGCTGGATGAATGCACTATAAGGTGGGTAGAAAACTGGCTAGATTGTCGGGCTCAACGGGTAGTGATCAATGGCTCCATGTCTAGTTGGCAGCCGGTATCAAGTGGAGTGCCCCAAGGGTCGGTCCTGGGGCCGGTTTTTTTCAATATCTTAATAAATGATCTGGAGGATGGTGTGGATTGCACTCTCAGCAAATTTGCGGATGATACTAAACTGGGAGGAGTGGTAGATACGCTGGAGGGGAGGGATAGGATACAGAAGGACCTAGACAAATTGGAGGATTGGGCCAAAAGAAATCTGATGAGGTTCAATAAGGATAAGTGCAGGGTCCTGCACTTAGGACGGAAGAACCCAATGCACAGCTACAGACTAGGGACCGAATGGCTAGGCAGCAGTTCTGCAGAAAAGGACCTAGGGGTGACAGTGGACGAGAAGCTGGATATGAGTCAGCAGTGTGCCCTTGTTGCCAAGAAGGCCAATGGCATTTTGGGATGTATAAGTAGGGGCATAGCGAGCAGATCGAGGGACGTGATCGTTCCCCTCTATTCGACACTGGTGAGGCCTCATCTGGAGTACTGTGTCCAGTTTTGGGCCCCACACTACAAGAAGGATGTGGATAAATTGGAGAGAGTCCAGCGAAGGGCAACAAAAATGATTAGGGGTCTGGAACACATGAGTTATGAGGAGAGGCTGAGGGAGCTGGGATTGTTTAGCCTGCAGAAGAGAAGAATGAGGGGGGATTTGATAGCTGCTTTCAACTACCTGAAAGGGGGTTCCAAAGAGGATGGCTCTAGACTGTTCTCAATGGTAGCAGATGACAGAACGAGGAGTAATGGTCTCAAGTTGCAGTGGGGGAGGTTTAGATTGGATATTAGGAAAAACTTTTTCACTAAGAGGGTGGTGAAACACTGGAATGCGTTACCTAGGGAGGTGGTAGAATCTCCTTCCTTAGAGGTTTTTAAGGTCAGGCTTGACAAAGCCCTGGCTGGGATGATTTAACTGGGAATTGGTCCTGCTTCGAGCAGGGGGTTGGACTAGATGACCTTCTGGGGTCCCTTCCAACCCCGATATTCTATGATTCTTTAGGAGAGGACCCTTGGGTTCCTTGGCCTTAACCCGGGAGGAGAGGTTTGGGCCAGGCATGCTGCCTGCTGCTGGCCATACTCTGGTTGTCTCACAGCAGCGGCAGCCCGGCTAATTTAGTTTCTATTCCAGACAAGCTATAGCAAATAACCTGTTTCCTTCTGATCTGATTTGCTGCCAACAAGCTGCTGTGGCCACAGCTCCAGGTTCCTCCCCTGCAACTGAGTGATTCTGCATGTGCTTTGAATCCTGCATAACCGGCGCTACCATCTGGGAGGGGAAAATTGGGATTAACAGCAACAAAATGACAGAGGAGCAAAGCAACCCACCTTATTCCCCCTCCAACAGCTTTCCAGTTTGTTGTATGGACAGCAGTGGGAATGTATGGTCATAAAAGGGAAGGCATGAGATAGGCCCTAGGTGCTGTGTAAAACCCTTGCCAAGCTCTGCCAACATGACTGAATCCTGACCCACAGCACACACGCTGCTATTTTGGTCCCAGGCATCCCCCCACAACTTTGGCAATGTCCATTACTCGTGTCCGACAACACATCTGCTATTCTAGCCCTGGACTCCCCACCCAGCTCTGCTAAAGCTTGTCAAGCCTGACCTGCAGCCCTGCCATTATTCCAATCTCAGGTGTTGCCTGAGCAATGGCTTCCAAAATTAAGTCAATCTGTGATTCACACAGTCATACTAGAAACCAGGCTAAGACCCAGTAAACTCATTTCACCCATGAACGATCTAAAGAAGATTTGTATGCAGGCCACCCTGGCTGAAACACAAACTCATTAGCACCACTCTCCCAGGTCTCTTCCTCTTCTTAGGAAACTTAGGGTCTTGGCTGGGTTTTCTAGAGGAAGCAGAGACAACACAATGGAAAATTGGATTCTGACCCCTATGGGTTTGTTTCTTCCACACAGACTGCTGCAGAGCCAAGACTAACTGAGAGCACATCCCTGGCTGCAGCCATTCCAATTAATGTCCTGCTTGCTTTAGCAATTACCTGCCAGTGGCTCACAGCCCACTTACAGATGGGGATCAGCTGTCAGGGTTTAGAACAGGCAAAGTGAAGAGCAAACAGGCAGGGCACTCTTCTCCAGGAAAGCCCTAAGCTCCAGTGAACCAGGCTCTCCCCTCTGACAGGGAATCTGTGTATGGGGGAGAAAGCAATAGGGAATGGTGGGAATAAGCCTCTCATATTAGCAACACTCGCATGCTGTGTGGGTTCCAGAAACAGGAAAGATACACCCCTACCTCTGATGGTAACGCTGAGTAGGAAATGGTCCCCATTCCCCAGTCACAGAATTGTTAGATCCAGATGGAGTTGGTGTACCTGGCCCTGTTGGTAAGGTAGAGGGCTGGCGGGGCTAGGAAAGCTGTTGGGACCAGGGCTGATTCTGTGGTGATGTCAGACATGCGCTCTGTGCAGCCTTTTAAGTACACCCAGGAAAGGATGTTACAGACCCCTGCCAGGGCTGAGTGCTTCCCAGGCAGATGATGATGCTAGACAAATATTTGTAGAAGTAAACAACAGACAGACACAAACTGCTCTCTGCACTGGAAAACTACACCCTGCTGAAAAATGGTATCAGCACAGTGTAGCAATATGGTGCACTCTTTAGTGGGGATTCTAGGTATAGTTCTTCTTAGAACAGGATATACTGCTCAGAATCTTTGCAGGCAGCCAGTAGGTATCCAGTATTAAGAATACTAAGCACTAAAAAGACAGGGCATTAGGCCTCCTGAATTCCTGAGGTTGGCTTAAAAATAATGATCAAGGAGTTGAGTTTTTATGATTTACCTTCTGGTTTCTGAGTCTCCAGAGTACACTCACTCAGGTCATGTTTTCAAGCTTTTCTACGCAGCCACAGCCATAAGGGCTAGAAACTTAGCTTTCATTAAAAACAACAACAACAAAACAGATTCTCACATGCACATACCCACAGCATCTGGGGCTTCAGAAAAGACTCCAAATATCGTGAGAGTTGGCAATACCATCTGCGTTTCCACAGTGCGTAGCTGACAGCAAACTTCAAGCTCTCTGTCCTGAATCCCACACATCCCTTGTACGCTGATCCCTTCCCATTGTTTCTGCTTGTCTCCCCACCCTTCTCGCTAGCCCCTTCACAAGCATTGTCTGCGTTGCACTTGCAGACCAGGCCTTGTCTGATCAGGTGAGTTCTGTTAATATATCTGTAGATTCAAAGTCAACCTAGCTCACTATGGAAGTATTACAGGGAGCTGAAACCCTGCAGCAAAGCACTGCCCCAGACTGCTAAACGCAATTACAGCAATTCTAAATTAGTTGAAGTATTAACACAAAAGGAAGTTACAAAGGCAAATGCTATTCCACAGGTGATGCATAAATGTCTCCAGCATTCTCCAGTGACTACATGTACCAGCTGCAGTGACTTTAACACTGATTTAAATGACCACAAAGCAATTTCCTTAAAATTTCATCTAAAACTGTTACTAGACTTCAGTTTTAAACAAGTTACAATTGTTTCCATAACATTAGTATTTGCTTCATACTTTTCAGAGCACTAAATTCAGTCAGAACATTTTTCTTTCTGGAATTTTGTGCTGAAGCTTTTTTGCTGAAACCAAAAAACCCCTCACTTTTCTAAAGTCATAGTTTATAACTGCTGTTTAAACTTTACATTATCTCTACAGATCATCATAACAAGGAGAGTTTAACTAGAAGGGTTACACATTCACAGATCTCCCAGCTCAAACCCCTACAGCAGAGTGCTTTGTGGTCACCTGAACTGTTGATCTGGAAACAGAGAGTGTCAGATTTAAAGAGATAGAATATGAGCTATCTAGATCTCTGTTATTTTACTCACCTTTGTGTGGAGCTAACTTTTAAAAAAATATAGCCTAAATTTCCATTGAAGAAATACTGCAGCATACAACACCACATTAAAGTTCTACATCTGTCCTTTCCTCAGGGCAGGGACCTTATCTGTATTTGCTAAGCATGGCTGGTACAATCCCATGGCTTCAACATCACCAAGCTCATGGCACCTCCTGGAGGCGGCTTGTGTTTCTGTTTGGTGACTGGGAATGAGCAGTGATGGGAAGTATCTGGGGCTGACTTTGGTCAATCAAACTTGCAAACAGCTGTACCATCTCAGGCTGTGGTCTTGTTTGATCACAAGCAGAGCAGAATCAGGCCAGGTGTATGGATGAGAGATCTATGAAGAATGCCCAGACACTGCAGGAAGTGGTACTGGAAATTTAGCAGGGAATGCTGTTTCTTCTGGGACAGCACTAACCCTAGTGTCCCAGAGTGTTGGTCTGTTTTTTTTCAAACAAGGCTTAAATGAAATCCTGCTTGCTAAATAGCCCATGGTGCTGTTTGTAAGAATCAAAGCATTAATTTTATGTTCTGGCCAAATTCCAACTTGGGTAATTCTATTCTGCCTCCCTAACTCACCTGAGCAGTGTTCATTAGATATAATATTATTTTACTTCCTGTTTTAAAAAGTTGTATAATATTCATGGGCAGTTATTAAATGGCTGCCAAGTTCCACCCCAGAGGTAGCTGCATTTCTATGGCAAGTATACAGTCCATAATATAATTAGACAAATGATGTTCATGAATGGTGGTAGGGAGCTCTAGAAAGTAGGGGCAGGATTCTTTTGACATGCAGCCTGCTGTACCCCGTTTGGGGAGCCTTCTCTCCCTCTCTGGGCTCAGGCAGCAAGTGGCAGTGCATTAGGGATGTTGCTGCTGGCATCTGTTATAACACCACACTCTGATGCCCGTTTTAAAATCTGCAGGTGGCGATGAAATTCCACAAACCATTAGCGTAGCCAGAAGCAGCTGAGCTGCACAGTCTGGGCCCAGAGCCCTTTCACTCACTGTAGGGATGGGGGCCCTACAGGGGTCAGTGCCCTTTGATTGTGACTACCACGGGTCCTTGCTGGGAGCTACACCTGCCTGCTGTGTTAGCACACAGTGCTTAGTGGGATGTGGATAAGTAGAGCAGCACAGGGGGAGGCAGGCACGGGGTTACTCTCATTAACACACTGTTAGAGACAAATTAACAAGCTGCATGCTTGTTTGCTCCATTTTCTTCCTGGTGATCCTGGCTGCAACTTCCTCCTGCTGACTGGGCAGCAGGCAGATCTTCAGTCCTGGGCACACCTGCTAGCAGGACTGCCTCTTAAATGTCTGGGATGTGTCCAAAAAGCAGGAAGGTCCCTGGCCAGTGTTTGGCTGGAGCCCACAAGAGACCCAGGGTATATCTACGCAAGAAAAGCTGTGGACAGGTCAGCCTACCTGAGGTACCTTGAATCCGAATAGTAAAGTAGTACAGCGCAGACTTCAGAGTGAGCTAGCAAGCCCAATATGGACCCAGGCTTGTATGACACACGCATGAAGTCTTCACTGCTATTGTTACCTGCACTAGCTGGATACAAGCTGCTCTGGGTATGTTACTCCATGCAGAGCATTTGCTGTGTAGACATACTCCAAGTCTCCAGAAGCTCTTGGGGGGCATTGAATTAGCTCACATATGTAGACAGCAACAAAACTCCCTGACTGCCCCCCTCCCAGTTCTGTTTCTAACACATCCAGCAGTCTGACAAAAATTGAATCACCAGCTCCAGCTGCAATCACAAAATGCTCACAGGAGTCAGCAGATGGGCAGCAGCCCCCACCTGCTCTTCCAGTTCTGCTTGGCCTCCCCCAGCTCTGCCAATGTACCTCAATCCTGATTCAGAAGCCATCCTGCTAGCTTAGGTTGCCATCTCACCTCTGCCGGTGCTGTTCAAAGTAATCTTGTCCTTAGCTGAAAGGATCATGGAGCTGAGAGGGTGGATCAGAGGGCAGGGAAATGGCTGTTGTAGGACAGGCCTGAGGTGCATTGCCAGCCCTCAGGTGGGGGTGGAATAGCATAGCTGCAGGAAGAGCTGCCCCTGAGGGGCACAATTCCCTTGTGGCGATGGAAATATCCCTGGCCCCGCTTGCTGAGCTAGCTGAGTGTGCAGGTTGTGTCTGACAGGCCTGTGCTGGCACCAGATTGATGTCCTTTTTGTTCCTGATAAGGATCTGAACTCTCCTCTGGGTTCCACGTAGCATTTCTTTTATCCTTTCTGATAGTGGCATCCACGCTATGAGAGTCCTGGGAGGCGCATCAATCGCAGGGCTGCAGGCAGGGTGACTGCTATCGGCAGAGATGATGGAAAAGCTACAGGAGCAGTTGTCATTTCTCCCTGTTTGCGTATTGCTCTCAGGCTATCAGCAGGACGTTTTCCTCCAGACACCTATCAATCTACCGCAGCGCAGCGGAGCTCAGCTCTGCCTATGTGCCTGCTGAGGCATGTGCTGCAGTTCACTCCCACGGCCACCCTCTGCTCCATGTCAGCCCCATGCAGCCCCCTCTGCCTCCCCTCACGTTGGACCAAGCTTCCAAACTAGCAAAAGTTCAACCTCAATTTCCTAGTACTGGAGTCGAGGGAATGTAAAACCTCCAGGACTGCAACCAGCATCAGAGCAGACCTGGGCTTAGGCACTTACAGACAAGCCTCTGGCGTTGGCGTGGGGCAGATGGGAGCCCTCAGTCTGAAATGACTGAGTGAAGCTAGTGCAGGGCAGCCCCATTCATTTTTGCAGGGTCTCATATGTTTGACAGTGCAGGGGGGAGGGATAGCTCAGTGGTTTGAGCTTTGGCCTGCTAAACCCAGGGGGTTGTGAGTTCAATCCTTGAGGGGGCCATTTAGGGATCTGGGGCAAAAATTGGGGATTGGTCCTGCTTTGAGCAGGGGGTTGGATTAGATGACCTTCTGAGGTCCCTTCCAACCATGATATTTTCTTTTCTTTTGGGGGGAGGGATAGCTCAGTGGTTTGAGCATTGGCCTGTTAAACCCGGGGTTGTAAGCTCAATCCTTGAGGGGGCCATTTAGGGATCTGGGGCAAAAACTGGGGATTGGTCCTGCTTTGAGCAGGGGGTTGGACTAGATGACCTCCTGAGGTCCCTTCCAACCCTGATATTCTATGAAATTCTATGAAAAGCCACTGACCAGTTTAGTGTCCTCAGCATAAAAGTTTGTCTCCTGTCCAAGGCCAGTGGAAAGGTGTCCATTGGCTCCAGCAGGGCTGTCACTATGCCATATCCTGGTCTGAAACCTGGCAGAGAGAGATCATAGAATCATAGATTTTAAGGTCAGAATGGACCATTATGATCGTCTAGTCTGACCTCCTGCACAACACAGGCCATGGAATCTCACCCACCCAATCCTGTAACAAACCCCTAACTTACATCTGAGCTATTGAAGTCCTCAAATTGTGGTTTAAAGACTTCAAGGTGCGGAGAATCCTCCAGCAAGATCCAGGCTACTGGAAGAAGAAAGGTCCCCTTGGAGAGTGGATGCCCCATGTTCTCAATGACCATGCCTACAAAGGAGAGGTTGGAAACAGGGGCAGTGGATGAGATTGCTGGGGTCAAATCTAGTCTTCTTCTTTGGCATTTTTCAGGATGGGTGAGAGTCGCCTTTGAAGAAGGCGATGATGATCTCCATTATCATGGGGCCCAGATGCTCTTTCCTTGCCCTCGCCATCCAGGAGGGAAGGACTCAGTTTCACAGGTAGGACTGTGCTAGCAATGGTGAAGAAATTTTAGAGGAAAAAAGCAGGTGGGATCCTGTGAAAACTGGTCTGCCCAAGCCTGGCCTGCTCAGTAAACACTCCAGGTCTCTGTTTCTGTTGCTGAAAGTGCTTGGAGTTTTTCATCATTCCTCTCTGGACTGTTCCACACAGCTGTGCACCATGCGAGGCTAGGCCATGTTGCTGGGTGTAGGACTTGGGGTAGGCACAGCAGGGCACAAGGGGCACAGCAAGAGGGCAAGGAACAGCGTGACTAGATTATAAGTGTGAGCCATTGGGCAGTGACAGAAATAAAGGAGCTGGAGGGGCTGGAGTCTGTGCTAAACCCCAGGCCTCCAGAGCGGTGTGGAAACTGCTTCATGAGGGGCTTGGAGAGCAATGAATGGCAGTAGGAGACTCATTAGGAGGTGCTCCTCTTTTTCCCCTTTCCATGGCAGAGGAAGCTGAGCTGCTGTGCCTGACAGCCCAGCCTCTGTGTATTTGTATTTGTATTGGTATTTATAGAGGCTGGTAGAGGCAGTGTGCTGGGAGAGAACCTGAGCCCTGATTAGGGTGCGGGGCTTCTCTGACTAGGGGTCCTATAAAGGTAGCCAGCCAGTCAGGCAGAGGCATAGAAACAAGCAAACAGAGCTGTAAACAGGGGAGTTTGGGGAGAAGACTAAGAGAACCAGGCCGAGGAACAGACAGGCTAGTGAAGGGAGTGTGTGGTGTTCTGGCAGTGTTTTGGTGCTCGTTGGGGGTTTGTTTTGCTGCGGGTGGTGGTGTTTTGGTTTGGTTTGTGTTTCTTGGACTAACAGGACTTAGGTGGGAAAGCTATGACAGATACAGAGGCAGCAGTGGGAGTGACCTATGTAGTGGAAGACACAATGAAGATGACTGGATGTGGAAGCTGCGGCATGTACATGATCCTGGAGGGGGTACCTGAAAAGAGTTTTGTCTGCATGAAGTACCGCCTGATAGAGCTGATGGAAGAAAAGATCTGAGGATTGGAGATGCAGGTTGAAACTCTGGTTGAGTTTAGAAGGGGGTTTGAGCAGATGATGGAGCAAAGACATGAGGAGACTGAAGAGAAAAGCTCAGACTTGCAGATGGAAGCAGGACCAAAGAACTCTGAGGGGAGAGTGCTGGGTGAGGAAAGTGAACAGTGGAGGCATGTGACCAAGAGAATCAGGGAGAGGAAAAGACGGGCTAGTGAAGGAGAAACAGAACTCAGGAACAGATTTGCGGAGTCGGAAAATGAAGAAGGGGCACAGCAGGTGGTCACTGAAGGTGAGAGGGCAAGGAAGAAGAGAAGAGCAACTAGTCCTATAGGAAGAGGGCAAGAGTCAATGGAGAAAACACCAAATATGAGCCCCAGGAGGATACGGGATGGATTGCAGAGGATTGCAAGGGACAATAGGAATCGAGGGGACTTGCAGCCAGAGGGAACAGGGGATAGACTGCAGAATTGCACCATCACCAGGAAAAGGCAGGTCTATGTGATTAGGGACTCCTTACTGAGAAGAATAGACAGGCCTGTAACCAGAGCTGATCCAGAGAACAGAAAGGTGTGCTGTTTGCCGGGTGCTAAGATATGGGATGTGAACCTGAGGCTGAAGAGGATCCTAACGGGTGTGGGAAAGAATCCACTGATTGCCCTTCATGTGGGAACAAATGATACAGCTAGATTCTCACTGGAACATATCAAGGGAAACTATGCCAGGCTGGGGAAGACACTTAAGGAAATCGAGGCTCAAGTGATGTTCAGTGGGATTCTGCCTGTTCCTAGAGAAGAGCAACAAAGGTGTGACAAGATTATGATGCTCAACAGATGGCTCAGGCAGTGGTGCTATAAGGAGGTCTTTGGGATGTATGGCCACTGGGAAGCATTCATGGATAGAGGACTGTTCTCTTGGGATGGACTTCACCTGAGTAAGGAGGGAAATAGACTTCTAGGATGGAGGATGGCACGACTGATCAAGAGAGCTTTAAACTAGGAATTTGGGGGAGATGGTTGGGAGATGTCCAGGTAATCTCCGCACCAGATTTTAACATTGAGAGGGAAGAAAACAAAGTAAGAATGGACATAAGGAAGAAGGGTAGTGTACATACCAGTCTAATAGGTGATACTGGCGGTAGAATGTCTGTGCCTAATCGGGTAAAGAATGTGAGTGAGGCCAAACAGCAAAAATTAAGATGTTTGTACACTAATGGGAGGAGCCTAGGTAACAAAATGGAGGAACTAGAGCTACTGGTGCAGGAAGTGAAACCAGATATTAAAGGGATAACAGAAACATGGTGGAATAGTAGTCATGACTGGATTACAGGTATTGAAGGGTATGTGCTGTTTAGGAAAGACAGAAATAAAGGCAAAGGTGATGGAGTAGCATTGTATATCAGTGATGAGGTAAAAAGAAAAGGAGTACTTGTGGCACCTTAGAGACTAGTGATGAGGTAGACTGTAAAGAAATGAGAAGTGATGGAATGGATATGACTGAGTCTGTCTCGGTTAAAATCACACCTGGATTTATGCAGGAAATAGCCCGACTTGATTATGTAAAGAGTTGTCACTTTGGATGGGCTAGCACCAGCAGGAGAGTGAATTTGTTGTGGGGGGGTGGAGGGTGAGAAAACCTGGATTTGTGCTGGAAATGGCCCACCTGATGATCACTTTAGATAAGCTATTACCAGCAGGACAGTGGGGTGGGAGGAGGTATTGTTTCATATTCTCTGTGTATATATAAAGTCTGCTGCAGTTTCCACGGTATGCATCTGATGAAGTGAGCTGTAGCTCACGAAAGCTCATGCTCAAATAAATTGGTTAGTCTCTAAGGTGCCACAAGTACTCCTTTTCTTATTGGGGAAGAAATCTACTAGAGCATCCCCTGGGATAGTGCTTGGGGTATGCTATAGACTGCCGGGATCCGATCTGGATATGGATAGAGACCTCTTTAATGTTTTTAATGAAGAAAATACTAATGGGAATTGTGTGATCATGGGAGACTTTAACTTCCCAGATATAGACTGGAGGACAAGTGCTAGTAATAATAATAGGGCTCAGATTTTCCTGGATGCGATGGCTGATGGATTCCTTCACCAAATAGTTGCTGAACCAACAAGAGGGGATGCCATTTTAGATTTGGTTTTGGTGAGTAGTGAGACCTCATAGAAGAAATGGTTGTAGGGGACAACCTCCGTTCGAGTGATCATGAGTGAATTCAGTTCAAGCTAAATGGAAGGATAAACAAAAACAGATCTGTGACTAGGGTTTTTGATTTCAAAAGAGTTAACTTTAATAAATTAAGGAAATTAGTTAGGGAAGTGGATTGGACTGAAGAACTCGTGGATCTAAAGTCAGAGGAGGCCTGGGATTACTTCAAGTCAAAGTTGCAGAAACTATCAGAAGCCTGCATCCCAAGAAAGGGGAAAAAACTCATAGGCAGGAGTTGTAGACCAAGCTGGATGAGCAAGCATCTCAGGGGATTTAATAAAAAGCAGAAAGCATACAGGGAGTGGAAGATGGGAGGGATCAGCAAGGAAAGCTAGCTTATTGAGGTCAGAACATGAAGGGATAAAGTGAGAATTGGACCTTGCAAAGGGAATTAACACCAATAGTAAAAGGTTTTATAGCCATATAAATAAGAAGAAAACAAAGAAAGAAGAAGTGGGACCACTAAACACTGAGGATGGAGTGGAGGTTAAGGATAATTTAGGCATGGCCCAATATCTAAACAACTACTTTGCCTCAATCTTTAATGAGGCTAATGAGCAGCTTAGGGATAATGGTAGGACAACAAATGGGAAGGAGGATATATATGGAGATAGATATTACCACATCCAAGGTAGAAGCCAAACTTGAACAGCTTAATGGAACTAAATAGGGGGGCTTAGATAATCTTCATCCAAGAATATTAAAGGAACTGGCACGTGAAATTGAAGCCCATTAGTGAAAAATTTTAAGGAATCTGTAAACTCAGGGCTTGTACCGTATGACTGGAGAATTGCTAACATAGTTCCTATTTTTAAGAAAGGAGAAAAAAGGTGATCCGGGTAACTACAGGCGTGTTAGTTTGACATCTGTAGTAAGCAAGGTCTTGGAAAAATAGTTAAGGACATTGAGGTCAATGATAATGGCACAAAATACAACATGGTTTTACAAAAGATAGGTCATGTCAAATCAACCTGATCCCCTTCTTTGAGAAGGTAACAGAATTTTTAGACAAAGGAAACACAGTGGATCTAAGTTACCTCGATTTCAGTAACACATTTGATACGGTTATACATGGGGAATTATTAGCTAAACTGGAAAAGGTGGGGATCAATATGAAAATTGAAAGGTGCATAAGGAACTGGTTAAAGGGGAGACTACAGCGGGTCACACTGAAAGGTGACCTGTCAGGCTGGAAGGAGGTTACTAGTGGAGTTCCTCAGGGATCGGTTTTGGGACCAAATCTTATTTAATCTTTTTATTACTGACCTTGGCACAAAAACTGGGAATGTGCTAATAAAGTTTGCAGATGACACAAAGCTGGGAGGTATTGTCAATACAGAGAAGGACAAGGATATCATAGAGGAAGATCTGGATGACCTTGTAAACTGGAGTAATAGTAATAGGATGAAATTTAATAGTGAAAAGTGCAAGGTCATGCATTTAGGGATTAATAGCAAGAATTTTTGATATAAACTGGGGACGCATCACTTGGAAGTAACAGAGGATGAGAAGGACCTCAGAGTATTGGTTGATCACAGGATGACTATGAGCTGACATTGTGATATGGCCATGAAAAATGCTAATGCGGTCTTGGGATGCATCAGGCGAGGTATTTCCAGTAGAGATAAGGAGGTGTTAGTATCCTTATACAAGGCACTGGTGAGACCTCATCTGGAATACTGTGTGCAGTTCTGGTCTCCCACGTTTAAGAAAGATGAATTCAAACTGGAACAGGTACAGAGAAGGGCTACTAGGATGATCCGAGGAATGGAAAACCTGCCTTTTGAAAGGAGACTCAGAGTTTGGCTTGTTTAGCCTAACCAAAAGAAGGCTGAGGGGAGATATGATTTCACTCTATAAATATATCAGAGGGATAAATACCACGGAGGGAGAAGAATTATTTAAGCTCAGTACCAATGTGGACACAAGAATCAATGTATATAAACTGGCCATCAGGAAGTTTAGACTTGAAATTAGACAAAGGTTTCTAACCATCAGAGGAATGAAGTTCTGGAACAGCCTTCCAAGGGAAGCAGTGGGGGCAAAAGACATATCTGGCTTCAAGACTAAGCTTGATAAATTTATGGAAGGGATGATATGATGGGATAGCCTAATTTTGGCTATTAATTGATCTTCAACTATTAGCGGCAGATATGACCAATGGTCTGTGATGGGATGTTCGATGGGATGGGATCTGAGTTACTACAGAGAATTCTTTCCTGGGTGTCTGGCTGGTGAGTCTTGCCCACATGCTCAGGGTTTAGCTGATCGCCATATTTGGGGTCGGGAAGGAATTTTCCTGCAGGGCAGATTGGCAGAGGCCCTGGGGGTTTTTCGTCTTCCTCTGCAGCGTGGGGCACGGGTCACTTGCTGGAGGATTCTCTGCACCTCAAAGTCTTTAAACCACGATTTGAGGACTTCAATAACTGAGACAGAGGTTGGAGGTTTGTTACAGGAGTGAGTGGGTGAGATTCTGTGTCCTGTGTTGTGCAGGAGGTCAGACTAGATGATCATAATGGTCCCTTCTGACCTTAAAGTCTAAAGTCTATGAGTCTCCCAGCAAGTTCTCACCTGTTCTACCATAGACAGTTTTACTGCTCCCTTCATTGTGGGTTATTACAGGTAAAGGGCTCACACGTTGGGATGCCAGAGGGGGACTTGGAGTTCAGCCTGTGCCCTGAAGGTCAAGTGACATGCAGTGGGACCTGGCAAATACAGTGCCACAGCTGAACTAGTGGGAACAGAGGCATAGCATCAGCCAGCGGGGAAATCCAGTGCCATGCATAGACCAGGGGGAGCAGGAACATGGCATTGGATGGCAGGCAAATCCATTAAATATATGAACTAGAGAGCGTAGGGTCCTAGTGCCAGCAGGGACATGGTGCCAGATGACTGGTACAGCTGTTACCTGTCAGGCACATGGGCACTTCCAGTGCGAGGTCTATAGAGTTCATAATCTGGAGAGGTATTTTTGATTGTACCTTAGTTCTGCCCCTGCCACCTCTCTGGCCCCTTCTGTACTCAATCCCCCCTGCATGATTTGGGAATCATTCCTTGGGGAGTATATACAACCTCTGTCCATCTCATCTCAGTGTCTATAGTGCCTATCACCATAGTACCCAGGCCTTAAGTTCCTGCTCTGGGCCGTTTACCGATAAATTGACAGCAGGGGGCATCCAAATGCAATAAATTGTCTCCCTGAGCAGATGCTGTGCTTTGGGGCTTGGATGAAAGAGACTGAGCACATGAATGACGCCTCCTATGAGACACTGAAGCAGCCATCGGGCAGCTCTCTCTGCAGCAGGTGCCTCAGCAGGGGTCTGGGGAAGAGGCTGCTTCCTCCTGAGCAGCCTGCTGGTGGGGGCGTGACTTTCTGCCCGCTGAGAGACGGGGGTGCTTTACCGCCCTCAGACCATGATGTGTGTATGAAAAGCAAGATTAGCAATTAATTGGTTTTGGGTGTGAAAAGTTGGAGCCTGCCCTCACCATTGCTGCTCCAGGACCGGAGGTTTGGCAGCTCCTTGTCTGAAAGCGTGTAATGGGAACCCAGGAGGAGATGCTGCGGGAGCAATGGCTGGTGTCTGATACTCTAGGGTTTGCTCGGTAGAGGGAGATGAGGAGAATGTGTGAGGGGTGGGAGTGGAGGTGGAGACACGTGCTCTGCAGCCGCCTAGCTCCCCCAGGGCTCTGGGGTTGGGTGCTCTGTAGGGCCTTTTGAAGAGAAGATGGGCTGGGGAACTGCTGAGCAGTATTACTTGCAAAGAAAATCCTGTGGGACTAAGGATACATCTGAGTGGAGTTGGGTGCACTTCCTACCCCTCCTGGAATAGCAGCTGCTTGAGACACCAGGGATCTATTCCCACCCCCCCGCCAACGCCCCAGTAATGAGTGCCTGTTCCACCCAGGTCAATAGGAGCCACTTGTCTCCTGCAAGAGCAGCACTGGGCCTGTAGCTGTGATCTAGGGCTGGAGCAGAACTCCCATTCCTATACAGTCATTCAGCAGGCAGGAGGCCTGGGCCCTAGGCTCTGCCTCTGTAGTGCTCTAACCCATTCTCCTGCATCCTCTTCCCCATACCCATTCAATTGCTTGTTTAAGCTATGTCATGCACCCCACAAGGGCTCTGCAGCCCCAGCATGCCATGTTCCCTATAGAGCAAATGAGAGGCTGTCTGCCTTGGAAAGTGCACAGTAGTAATGGTAATTTGTCTAGATTGCCCAGCAATACAGACTAACACGGCTGTTACTCTGAAACCTGTCATTATGCAAGGCACTGCATTTAGCCATATGGAGTGGAAATCTATCAAATGCATGAAAAAACTTGTACAGATACAGACAGACATCATCTTCCTCTCCAAATGCAAACAGATGGACATCGTACCAGAAGGACTGAAGGTAAAAAATCCATTACAATCTACATACCACACAGACTATGCTGACAGCTTGTGCCTCACGCTCTCAAAGAAACTGCGGAATCACCTGATCAAGATCCTCTACAGCAAACAGGGAAAGATTAAGAATGAGCTCTCAAAAATGGATACTCTCATAAAAAACCAACCTTCCACACAAACTTCCTAGTGGCTGGACTTTACTAAAACTAGACAAGCCATTTACAACACACACTTTGCTTCTCTACAAAAGAAAAAGGACACTAAACTTTCTAAACAACTACATGCCACAAGGGGCCACAGCAATGGATCCCTCAACCCACCCAGAAATATTGTTAACCTATCCAACTATACTCTTAGCCCAGCAGAAGCAGCTGTCATATCTCAGGGCCTCTCCTTCTGCCCCTACACCCCCCACGAACATGATACAGTTCTGTGGTGACCTAGAATCCTATTTTCAACGTCTCCGACTCAAGGAATATTTCCAACACACCTTTGAACAACATACTAATCCACGGAGACCTCCCTACCAACACTACAAAAAGAAGGATTCTAGGTGGACTCCTCCTGAAGGTCGAGACAGCAGACTGGACTTCTACATAGAGTGCTTCCGCCGATGTGCACAGGCTGAAATTGTGGAAAAGCAGCATCACTTGCCCCACAACCTCAGCCGTGCAGAACACAATGCCATCCACAGCCTCAGAAACAACTCTGACATCATAATCAAAAAGGCTGACAAAGGAGGTGCTGTTGTCATCATGAATAGGTCGGAATATGAACAAGAGGCTGTTCGGCAGCTGTCCAACACCACTTTCTACAAGCCATTACCCTCTGATCCCACTGAGAGTTACCAAAAGAAACTACAGCATTTGCTCAAGAAACTCCCTGAAAAAGCACAAGATCAAATCCGCACAGACACACCCCTGGAACCCCGACCTGGGATATTCTATCTAATACCCAAGATCCATAAACCTGGAAATCCTGGGCGCCCCATCATCTCAGGCATGGGCACCCTGACAGCAGGATTGTCTGGCTATGTAGACTCCCTCCTCAGGCCCTACGCTACCAGCACTCCCAGCTACCTTCAAGACACCACTGACTTCCTCAGGAAACTACAATCCATCGGTGATCTTCCTGATAACACCATCCTGGCCACTATGGATGTAGAAGCCCTCTACACCAACATTCCACACAAAGATGGACTACAAGCCATCAAGAACACTATCCCCAATAATGTCACGGCTAACCTGGTGGCTGAACTTTGTGACTTTGTCCTTACCCATAACTATTTTACATTTGGGAACAATGTATACCTTCAAACCAGCGGCACTGCTATGGGTACCCGCATGGCCCCACAGTATGCCAACATTTTTATGGCTGACTTAGAACAACGCTTCCTCAGCTCTCGTCCCCTAACGCCCCTACTCTACTTGCGCTATATTGATGACATCTTCATCATCTGGACCCATGGAAAAGAAGACCTTGAGGAATTCCACCATGATTTCAACAATTTCCATCCCACCATCAACCTCAGCCTGGTCCAGTCCACACAAGAGATCCACTTCCTGGACACTCCGGTGCTAATAAACGATGGTCACATAAACACCACCCTATACCGGAAACCTACTGACCACTATTCCTACCTACAGGCCTCCAGCTTTCACCCTGACCACACCACACAATCCATTTCTACAGCCAAGCTCTGCGATACAACCGCATTTGCTCCAACCCCTCAGACAGAGACAAACACCTACAAGATCTCTATCAAGCATTCTTACAACTACAATACCCACCTGCTGAAGTGAAGAAACAGATTGATAGAGCCAGAAGAGTTCCCAGAAGTCACCTACTACAGGACAGGCCTAACAAAGAAAATAACAGAACGCCACTAGCCATCACCTTCAGCCCCCAACTAAAACCCCTCCAACACATTATTAAGGATCTACAACCTATCCTGAAGGATGACCCAACACTCTCACAAATCTTGGGAGACAGGCCAGTCCTTGCCTATAGACAGCCCCCCAACCTGAAGCGAATATTCACCAGCAACCACATACCACACAACAGAACCACTAACCCAGGAACCTATCCTTGCAACAAAGCCCGTTGCCAACTGTGCCCACATATCTATTCAGGGGACACCATCACAGGGCCTAATAACATCAGCCACACTATCAGAGGCTCGTTCACCTGCACATCTACCAATGTGATATATGCCATCATGTGCCAGCAATGCCCCTCTGCCATGTACATTGGTCAAACTGGACAGTCTCTACGTAAAAGAATAAATGGACACAAATCAGATGTCAAGAATTATAACATTCATAAACCAGTCGGAGAACACTTCAATCTCTCTGGTCACACGATTACAGACATGAAAGTTGCGATATTACAACAGAAAAACTTCAAATCCAAACTTCAGCGAGAGACTGCTGAATTGGAATTCATTTGCAAATTGGATACAATTAATTTAGGCTTGAATAGAGACTGGGAGTGGCTAAGCCATTATGCAAGGTAACCTATTTCCCCTTGTTTTTTCCTACCCCCCCTCCCCCTCCTCAGACATTCTTGTTAAATCCCGGATTTGTGCTGGAAATGGCCCACCTTGATTATCACACACATTGTAAGGAGAGTGATCACTTTAGATAAGCTATTACCAATAGGAGAGTGGGTTTGTGTGTGGGGGAGGGGAGTGCGGTGGGGAGAAAACCTGGATTTGTGCTGGAAATGGCCCACCTTGATTATCATACACATTGTAAGGAGAGTGATCACTTTACATAAGCTATTACCAGCAGGAGAGTGGGGTGGGGGGAGAGAAAACCTTTTGTAGTGATAATCACCCATTTTTTCATGGTTTGTGTGTATAAAAACATCTTCTGTATTTTCCACAATATGCATCCGATGAAGTGAGCTGTAGCTCATGAAAGCTTATGCTCAAATAAATTGGTTAGTCTCTAAGGTGCCACAAGTACTCCTTTTCTTTTTGCAAATACAGACTCTAACACGGCTGTTATTCTGAAACCTCCTGTACAGGGACTTTGGCATTTGGAGCTAGAATACCAGGACTTGTATTCACCTTTGTCACAGGCATTTTTTTCAGCACTTTAGCAGGAGTGAAAGAGCTAATGTGAGACCTGGTTTCCTGGGGTGTTTCCATCCCCTGAGGAGACCAGACCTGATGTACGACCCTGTTACTGCTCTCCGAGGCAGTGAAAAGCCTATGACAACCAAAGACAAATACTCCTGGCCTAGGGTCCTAATTCTGGTTGGACCTCTGACTCCCTGCATGGGCTAGGGAAGTCATTTCCCCTCTCTGCACCTCAGGCCTGGTCTACATCTTAAAATTAGATTGACCTAGCTACATCACTCAGGGCTGTGAAAAACATCATGCCCTGTGCAATGGTTAGGTCGACCTAGCCCCCTCATAGACACAGCTAGATTGAGAGAAGAATTCTTCCATCGACCCAGTTACTGCCTTTCAGGCCTGGACTACACCTATATTGACAGAAGGGGTTTTTCTGTCGACTTAGTAAATCCACCTTTCTGAGGGCAGGAAGCCTCTACACTATGGCAGTGCTGCAGTACCCTCGCTGTGCCGTTGTAGTGTAGACATAGCCTCAGTTTCCACTTGCAGATGCAAATGATTATTAAATGCACATACCAAGCTATAGGACATTATTCCTGTTCCTGGGACCTGGGTGCACAGCCCTAATATTCCCCAATGGGACAGGCATAGTTCTGCTCTTAACTGCAAGCTGGCATCTCTGCTCTCACATCCTCTGACTCACCCCCACCTCGCTCCCTACATTCCTCCTTCTCCTCCCTGCACTCTTGGCCTCCATCTCAGCTATGAGCCTTTTCCTGGGCTCCCCCTACACCTGGACCAGACTGAAATCCCTCCCTCTTTCTGCACAGCCTCTTTGGCTAATCCTCTCCCCATAGTTGTCCAGTGCTGGGTTGTGCCCAAAGCCTTGTCCCATGTATCATATACTCTGCTAGCACTTCAGGACAGGGACCCTGCCTTCTTGTGCAACAGAGAAAATGCCACGTACATTAAAGGTGAACTAAAAAGAAGAAAGAATGGTGTTTGTGCCCGTTGTTATTTTTCTCTGGTGCAAGTGTTCTTTTCAATTTTTTCCTGTTATTGATGTAACCCACTGATGAGTGTGTGTTACAGGTCCCTCTCTGTGCCTGATCCACAGAGGACAGGAGTCTGTTACAGCCCCAGCAACAGCCTGAAGTACTCGATTCAATCCCTGGTGTGTTGGACAAAATCATAGAATCATAGAATATCAGGGTTGGAAGGGACCCCAGAAGGTCATCTAGTCCGACCCCCTGCTCGAAGCAGGACCAATTCCCAGTTAAATCATCCCAGCCAGGGCTTTGTCAAGCCTGACCTTAAAAACCTCTAAGGAAGGAGATTCTACCACCTCCCTAGGTAACGCATTCCAGTGTTTCACCACCCTCTTAGTGAAAAAGTTTTTCCTAATATCCAATCTAAACCTCCCCCACTGCAACTTGAGACCATTACTCCTCGTTCTGTCATCTGCTACCATTGAGAACAGTCTAGAGCCATCCTCTTTGGAACCCCCTTTCAGGTAGTTGAAAGCAGCTATCAAATCCCCCCTCATTCTTCTCTTCTGCAGACTAAACAATCCCAGCTCCCTCAGCCTCTCCTCATAACTCATGTGTTCCAGACCCCTAATCATTTTTGTTGCCCTTCGCTGGACTCTCTCCAATTTATCCACATCCTTCTTGTAGTGTGGGGCCCAAAACTGGACACAGTACTCCAGATGAGGCCTCACCAATGTCGAATAGAGGGGAACGATCACATCCCTCGATCTGCTCGCTATGCCCCTACTTATACATCCCAAAATGCCATTGGCCTTCTTGGCAACAAGGGCACACTGCTGACTCATATCCAGCTTCTCGTCCACTGTCACCCCTAGGTCATTTTCCGCAGAACTGCTGCCTAGCCATTCGGTCCCTAGTCTGTAGCTGTGCATTGGGTTCTTCCGTCCTAAGTGCAGGACCCTGCACTTATCCTTATTGAACCTCATCAGATTTCTTTTGGCCCAATCCTCCAATTTGTCTAGGTCCTTCTGTATCCTATCCCTCCCCTCCAGCGTATCTACCACTCCTCCCAGTTTAGTATCATCCGCAAATTTGCTGAGAGTGCAATCCACACCATCCTCCAGATCATTTATGAAGATATTGAACAAAACTGGTCCCAGGACCGACCCTTGGGGCACTCCACTTGATACCGGCTGCCAACTAGACATGGAGCCATTGATCACTAAAAGATGGAGGCCAACACACTGACATTCGAAAAATCAGCCTTTGACCAAAGTGCTTTTTACTGGAGGATTGGAATGGGATAGAGACATCACAACACACTGAGATGCAGCTTTTATCCCTCCGCTCAGACAAGAAGGGATTTTTTTAGTCACACAGGTTTCAAACAAAATAAATCATTTATCTAAAACTCCTGATAAACAGCTGGGAGAAAGTCTCTGGGTGAAAGATTCAGACTCCCCTCTACCTGTCTGCTGAGCTGCAGTTCAGGGTTCAGCCTGTTGTGCTGTTCCTATTTTAGTCCAGCTCATGTGTCTTCCAGGCCAGAGGGTCCTCCAGCAAAGCCAAGACTTGAGACTCCTGGTATTTCTGAAACGAAAAGCAAACTGGAAAAGCCTTGTAGTTGCCTTTACAAGGAGCAGTCAAGGTACACAAGCAAATCACTCTCTTCCTTTGTAGTTCACTTTGAATACTGCTTCTTGGAATCAAATCTGGTGCCTGCATTCTGCACTGCTAATTGCTGCTGCTTTCCTGGGCCCTGGCCTCCCCAGTGCAACTTTATCCCAATTCATGCTATGATTGCTCTAATTAAACAAAATAAATCTCAATTCTAATGAATATCTGTAATGGGATTTATGTGACAAGTCACAGCAGGACGTGTGTTACCAGTCAGCTGTGCAATTTATTGGGCCTTCTGGCTAAATATCGTTCTCTTGGGTCAATAAACTTTAATGGTGATTGAGATCTCCAACCTCTCTCTGCTTGGGGTTAAACCTCTCTTGTTGTCTTTGTGCCCAATCCTGCCATCCCTCCATGTGCAGAGTTCCCTCCTTGACTTCCTTGGGAGGTTCTGGCACAGAGGGGGCCCAAAGTCCCATGCACCAGGCCAGTGAGTTGTGTGTTGCTGATTGGATACGTCTCGGCTTCTGATTGGCTGAGTCTTGTTATTAAATCTTGTTATTGGCCTTGTGCAATAACAGGACAGGGACCTCTTGTCTTACACAGTTTTGCATCCCATAATTCTATTGGTATGAGAATTAAAGTGTTAGCTAGAGGAGAGGCAAGGCCCAAATCTGGGACCCTCAGGACTCCTTGTGGGACTTTCCAGGGATACCCAGGTTGTGTTCAAATGCACAGGCCTACCTTCTAGGATATATGGTCCTAACATCCTGCTTGACTGTCCTTACCTCTCTCTTGACTGATTAATAGCAATAATAATACTACTAGCTCTTGTTATCAGTAGATCTCAGAGTGCTTTACAAAGGAGGTTGGTATCATAATTCCCATTTTACAGAGGGGGAAGCTGAGGCACAGAGAGGTGAAGTGACTTGTCAAAGGTCACTTAGCCGGTCAGTGGCAGAACCGGGAAGGGGGGGAGAAACCCAGAGCTCCTGAGTCACAGTCCAGTGCTCTGTCCATTAGGCTACATTGCCTCATTTGTTCTAGTCTCCATCACTGAAACCAAACAGAGGTGTTTCCAGGGCCATTCAAGAGATCTTCAGCTCTAGCCTGTTGCAATCCTCCTCAACCTCCTTCACAGCTGCTACTCCATTAACGAAAAGGGGGTCTCAGGTTTGCATTTCAGATTGCAATTCCCTATCCTTTGTGCCTTTGTTTGCTAGATGCTTTTCAATGAAACCCCACTTGTCCTCATCCTGATCAAATATGAAAATCCACATCTGGAATTGGGGTCAGATGTTTTTGTGAAGCTCTGTGCATGGGAACATCCATGTGGACTTTTACATTCAGTCAGGATCCCGATTCACAGGCCTTGAAGGTAAATGCTGGGTTCCTACTTGTCTGTGGTAATCCTGCAACAGAGATCAGTATCGTGTTTACAGCATCCCTTCCTTACACAATGTAGAGAACAGGTGTAAGAGAGCAATAGAGGTGGCTCATCATCCAAAGTGCAGGGATAAGGTTCTTTGTGGGATCTCTGAGGACTCTTCCTTGTGGTAGCCCTCAAAGGAGAGGTGTCATGGAAGGCGGTTTCCACATTCCAACAGCATTGCATGTTGTCTGTGTATCAGGTCAGCGGGCTCCAGTAATGCTGACACTAGTAAAGAGTAACACAGGAGACATGATTGTGATGAAGCCACTGTCTCCTCTTTCACAGAGGCGCCTCATCCAAGGTCCTCTGTCTTTATTCTCACTAGCACTTCTCAGGACAGTCTCATCTCAGGAACATGCTGGCAGCTTCCTGAAATCCAAGGACAATCTCCAGGGGTTAGGGGTGCAGCCCATGCTAGAGCAGGGAGGGGTTGATTCCTTTCTCTGCGGAGCTGGTCAGGCCGTGCCTGGCACACTACCTTCATCTGGCACCTGGTCAGCAGGGATGTAGACAAACTGGAGAAGACACCTCAGAGAAAAGCAAAACAAACAAATAATGCCCATGTGCCTGGCTTGTGTAACCCACACATCTCCTGGGTGTGGCGTTCTGTCCCATCTAGTGGCACTGAGACCACCAAGAGAGAGATTATGAGTCTGCTCTACAGCCTTAGCTAAAAGCCAGCTGGCTTTTAGCTCCTGTGGTAGAGGCTCATGCACTAAGCTCCAGAGGCCCCAGGTTCAAACATGACTGGGGTCTGTCAGCGTTACACTTGATTAATGAGAGATGGAAAAAAAAACCCCTAATCTATCCAGCTTGGCGAAGCAGCCAGTAAGGGGGCAGGAGGCCAAGAACAGTCTAACAGGAATCTGAAGAGACACCCAGGAGTGGGAGGGATATTGAGAGGGATCCAAGGAGGATAACTAGGAGGAATGGGATGGATTAAGAAAGAAATCCCTGCAATGTGCCGTGGAAGACTGTGGGCTCAAACTTCAGGGCCTGGGGTGGAAGCCTCATCACTTTGCCCATTTCAAGCTGACTAAGCAGAGCCTGGAACATAGGCTGAAGGGATCCCAGAGCCTGGAAGGATGAACTACTTCCCTTGAGGGGCTTTTCCATCTCTAAGGATTCCCTGCATGCAGGTGCCTTTCCCAATCTTGACCCAGTTAACATGAACCTGGGCTGGTCACAGGTTTCAGTTGCTTTGGCCTGGTGAGGGGGTGATCACCCTATAGCCCCTTGGTGCCAGTCCTTCATCCCAGGACACTAGCCCAGGTATGAAGCCTGCATGAGTCCATTTCTCAACCATGGCACCAAGGTCTTTTTGTGCCCCTTAATCAAGGCACTTTAGCCAGTCTGCCAGGGCACGAGGTTAATATTATCGGGGAATATTTCTATTGTGGCAGGATGCAGAGGTCCAGTTACAAACATATATGAGGAGATACGGAGGCAGCACTGGGATGGGGATTAGCTAAGGACATCCTGCTGCTCACTCAGGGTGTGATTCCCAGAGTGCTGGGCTGGGAGTTCACAGCTCCTGTTCTGCTCCCCCTCTGCCTTAGGGCTCATTAAGTGTTTAAATCAGCTCATAAATATTCTACTTGGATTTCATGCTTAAGTGAGCCTGGGGCAGGCCCATTGCTGTATCATCATTCATTGGCTTGCATGATTCACACTGCCACTGTTTTCCATTCCCCTCTGGGAGGGACAGTTTCCAAGGGAAAATATGGGGTGTGTGATGCTACATTCCATAATGTTTTATGGAAGTATGCTTATGAGTGTAAATATGATGTAACTGGAATATGCTTTATGCAAAAGGTCTCTTGTAAGGTATCATTTCAAAGCTTATAAGCTACTGAGTGTGTTCATCCTATTTGTATGTATGTATCATTCTTGTATCCGAAGCTAGAAATATAAAGTATAACTCTGAGGTACTATTGTAAATTATGCAAAGTGTGGGCCACTGATGATGGTTTAGAATCTTGATGGTTCCTGTTGACTAGCACAATTGGTTGTAAATGGCTCTGTTTACTTGCAAGCCTCCCTGTGTTCGTGTAAGCCATCCCGGGAAAAATGGTGGAATCCATCTTCAACCTGACGCTTTTCCATTTAGAAGGAGGGGTGGGGATCCAGAGAGATAACAGATTCCTGCCTTGGGCCAAAACTATAAAAGGGGGTGGAAGAGAACAAAGGAGGTCCCAGTCATGAGAAAGCCCCTGCTTTTCACCTAAGATGTCTGCTGGAACTAACAAGGACTGCACCAGGGGAAAGGAGTGGGCCCAGACTAGGTAGGAGTCTAGTCTGTGAAAGAAGCTTATTGGAACATCTCTGAGGATGAGATTATCTGTAAACCGTTTCTTAATGTATTAGGCTTAGACTTGCGTATTTTTGCTTTATTTTGCTTGGTGACTTACTTTGTTTGGTCTGTTATTACTTGAAACCACTTAAATCCTACTTTTTATACTTAATAAAATCACTTTTGTTTATTAATTAACCCAGAGAAAGTGCTTAATACCTGGGGGAGCAAACAGCTGTGCACATCTCTCTATCAGTGTTATCAAGGGTGCAAAATTATTGAGTTTACCCTGTATAAGCTTTATACAGAGTAAAACTGATTTATTTGGGGTTTGGATCCCATTGGAAGCTGGGTGCCTGGGTGCTGGAGTCAGGTAACCTGCTTAGCAGTTTTTGGTTAAAGTCTGCAGCTTTGGGGGCATGGACCAGACCTGGGTCTGTGTTGCAGCAGGCGAGTGTGTCTGGCTGAACAAGGCAGGGTTCTGGAGTCCCAAGCTGGCAGGGAAAACAGGCTCAGAGGTAACTTCAGCATGTCAGGTGACAGTCCCAAAGGGATCTCTGTGACTGAACCCGTCACAGGTGGTACTTGCTTGTAACTCCCCTGCTCCCCAAAAGGACAGCAACTGGCTCCTCATCTCCAGCCTGCAGGCTCTGTCCTGTTCCTGCTCCCCTTGGTTACTTTTAGGACCGTGTCTAATTAGCTCTGCAGCCTCGGATTACTACCTCCAGCAATCTCACCTGGGGCAGGAGGGGAGCGTCACTGGATGGCATGACTGTCTGAGCTCAGCTACGGGGGATAGAGGTCTCCGGAAAAATGTGCTGGGGGGAAGAAAAAGCAGGACTCTTGGAGTGGGGTGTTCCCAGAAGAGTTTCTACCTCACCGGTCAGTGCTTGTCTACACACACAAATAGCCTGGTTCCTGCAGCTCACAGTATTTGCAAGGGGTGGGGGGGGGGGAAGGCATATTGCAGGATAGATGCTAGATGGCTTAGATTTTAAACTCAGCTCTCACTCTCCCCGACCTCTATTTTCCAGTTTTTTGGTGTGGGCCTGGATTTAAGAACTGTTCTGGTGTGAGAAGTGGGATACCAGGATAACAATAGCTCAATGATGAAGTTCTAAGGAACTGACCAGTGTGAACGGCTTGAGTGCGTGTCTTAGGTCCTGTACTGATAACACCTAAGGGAAACTCTCCTTTAGCTCATATGACAAGAAGGCCAGTGCTTTTGAAAGAGGAGGCAGCTCAGAGTTTGCTCTCTGTCGTCACCGTGAAGTTCCAAGTAGCCCCATTATGAAGCACAGAGACAGCTGTGAAAGACCAAGTGGCCATGGATTGTCATGCTGTCTTACATCCCACTCCCACTGCACCTTGCAAGCTCTGGGTGTACATACAATTGTTTGATGGGTGCGTTACAATGCCAGCCTTCTGGGGGGCAGGGTCCATATTCCTGTGGAGTGGGAGGGGAGGATCATATTCCAAAAGCAGCTGTGAGAGGCACAGTTAAATGCCAGGCTGTGATTCTGCAGCCTGTAGAGAGTGACTGACAGCACCCCTAACTGCTGATTTTGACCAGCCTGTGCACTGAAGAGCAGTAGGGTAGATTTGGTCCCACAGACTCCAGCCAAGGACAACCAGCCCTAGCCATATGTGAAACTGTGCTTTTCATTGCTGGGCGGGGCATGGAGGATGGAGCCAGAGATGAAGCTGTAGTGAAAGAAGCTCATTAAAGTGAAGCATAATAATATTAACAGGAGGTGAGGTGCTCCCCACACCCTCCCCAGCAACTGGGAGAGCTGGTGCAGATGAGGGACAAACTCCTCAGTGCCTTCACGGTGCTGGCGCTTTAAAGTTACTATAGCAACTCCAGACTCTTTTCTTTTGTTTCCAGTCTCGGTCAATGGTAGCGCGCTCGATGAAATAAACTATGAGTCGGCTACCCAGAGAGTACAAGAGAGAGAAGGTATGGGGGCGGGGGAGGGGAAAGAAAGATTGGGGGGCAGGGAAGAGATAGAGAGAGTTAGATATAGATAAATCTACAGTGAAGAGGGGAGTGGAGAGAGAAGGATGAGAGAATCCCACTCTTTCAACAGGTTTCAGAGTAACAGCCGTGTTAGTCTGTATTTGCAAAAGGAAAAGGAGTACTTGTGGCACCTTAGAGACTAACCAATTTATTTGAGCATAAGCTTTCGTGAACTACAGCTCACTTCATCGGATGCATACTGTGGAAAGTGTAGAAGATCTTTTTATACACACAAAGCATTTTTTCATGCTTTGTGTGTATAAAAAGATCTTCTACACTTTCCACAGTATGCATC